>NC_135535.1:160351978-160989062 GCF_045843805.1 Urocitellus parryii | reverse complement strand
CAAGCCTGTTTCACCATCTGAAAGAGTCTAGTGGGAGGTCACTGGAATATCAGGACAAATAATAATCAGCTCTATCTGGTTATTGCTAAGTAGAAAAAGGAAATACAGTTGCCAGAGCTTTTTGACTTTTTTTAAAAACAGTGGCTAAAAATGGATTTTTTTCTATTTTTGAATGAGATCGGGTAATTTAAAAACTTTTTTTTATCTACATGGACCACACAAAATAGATCTGAAGAACCTCTGGATCACCAGTTTGTGAACTTCATTAAGGGAGGACCTTGAAGGGGTTGTACACAAAATAAGTACTCACTGAATACAGATGATGGCAAAAAGCTCTACGTATGGGCAAACTTCAACATTCTTAGTAACCAAAGCAAAAGCACTAAATGGTGTAAAGGATTCTAATGCAGAAAAAGACATCTTGTCCACCCTAGGGCAAATTGGGAAGAAAAAACCTTCCTGGAACTAGGAGAGAATATAGGGTTCAAGAAAGGAGAGAAGTCTGGGGAATATAGCTCACTGGTACAATAACTAGAATTCCAGAGGCCTTGGGTTCCATCCCTCCCCCCACCACA
This sequence comes from Urocitellus parryii, assembly GCF_045843805.1. Taxonomy (NCBI): domain Eukaryota; kingdom Metazoa; phylum Chordata; class Mammalia; order Rodentia; family Sciuridae; genus Urocitellus; species Urocitellus parryii. The sequence goes on along the minus strand of NC_135535.1, from coordinate 160,988,487 downwards.
CACACACAAAGAAAAAAGAGTATCTAGTTCACAACAAAAGGCCAATTTTTCTTCAGAGAATTTTATTTCAAGATAAACCATAATTTCCATGTAGACTGTAACTCCAAAGTGCAAAAAAAGGGTATCACCTCATTTTACCCTTGGAAAAGAGCATGACAGTACAAACATCTCTAAAATGCCTCTGCACAGTGTTCAGAAGTGATAGTCCAATCATTGAAAATGCTTCTCCACTTTCAGCTGAGATGAGGTTTGTTAGGAAACCTTTGTAATAATTTATTCAATTTCTTGGGAGGTAAACTCCCATACTCTCCCATGGTCTCCTGGACTGATCTCATTTTTCGTGCTTCCTAAAAACAGAATAAAAACAATAACAATTCTAAAGTATGCCCTAGGCGCATAGTTTTTATTTTTCAATGCTCCGAACTACACTAAGGTATTAACCAATCCAGAGACATTTGTGTAAACAGCTTTCAACAAAAGGGACTTGGGACCTACAAGTAACTATGACCTGAAGCTACTATTGATTAAAAGCTAGCAGTTGTAGGCTAGGGATATAGTTCAGTTGGTAGAGTGCTTATCTTGCATGCACAAGGTCCTGGGTTCAATCCCTGGGACCATGAAAGAAAGAAAAAGAAAAGCTAGCAGGTGCTACATGCCATGTAATCCGAACAACTTGGGAGGTTGAGGCAGAAGGATCACAAGTTCAAAGCCAGCCTCAACAACTTAGCAAGACCTTGCATCAAAATTTTAAAAAACGGGGGGGGGGGGGGGGTCGGGGGCGGGCGGGGGGCTGGGGATGGCTCAATGACCAAGTGCCCCTGGATTCAATCTCTGGTACCAAAAAACTAGAGGTTAAATCCAAGTTGGAAATCAAACTGTCCTTAGATAAGTTCAACAATCTATTTAAGCAGCAATTTAAATTTGCTCAGGTGGTTTTTCCATTCATTACTTCTTTGACATTCTCAAAATTCTACAACGTGGTTTCTAATATTGACAGTAAAACTAAAGTTCAGAGATGTGGAACAAATCGTTCAACTGTTATTTTTGTCACTTTGGCGTAAAGTAGATCACAAATTAAAGCGAGTACCTTTCCCATCACCTAGCAAAAAGCATGGAGAACTATTATTTGTATCCATCCCCCTGTTCTTTTCTTGAGAAGGATCCCTAGGAGCTGTCACCTGAGCTCTTGCAGCACAATCGAAGAAGTCCTGGATCTCTTTCCTGCACGTCTCGTCGCGGAATTCATTCTGCTTCCAGCAAGCCATCATGACGGACATCTCCGTGATACAGGTCGCCTCTGGAGGGGAAGAACTGAGGGACTCTCAGTCACAAAGAGACCCATCTTCCCGCCTTCCTACCCAACCGTCCTTACCCCACTCCGGTTCCCGTTCCGGGGCCTCCCAGGCTCCGATTGCTCACCGCCCTTCTCCCGGCGCCGCTCTCCAACTCGGTTAGCTAGGATGAGGGGTTTATTGGGCTTCAGTACAGGCCTCCGGGGGTTCCCAAGCCGCGCCAGGCGACCTCGCAGACTGGGAGTCGCCATTGTGTATTGCGCTCCCGGCAGGCTCCGCGGCGCGGTGCGTGACCTCGCGTGACCCCTACTGGCTAGTCCAGGCTCGCAGTGCACCTTTTTTTTCTGGCCTCCGCAACAACAGCTCTGGGTTCGAAAGCCTGCGGATCTATACTCGTTTGCAGGTTAGGAGACAAGCCACTCCTCTCTGGGGACCGTGGTCTTGCAGGAAAGGGTCCTGATAAACACGCGTTTCTGATGGTGGCTGACTGGTCTAGAGGGTGATTGACGTGTACAAAGATAAAAGATAGGAGCGAAATAAAATGTGAGTGTTTAAGACATTAGGTCCCTGGGATATAGCTCAGTGGTAGCGCGCTTGCTTAGCATGCGCCAAGGCCCTGGGATCAATTCCCAATGCTGCGAAAAATACCCGATGAGAGACAGGAGTCCCCTGTGTTTCTTTTCTCCTTTGCTAGCAAAGCAATAAATTTTCTTTCTCCTTTAAAAAAAAAAAAAAAAAAAAAAAAAGATGTTAGGTGGAAAAAGATGTTTTTAACAAACCTTCAGGAACTGTTTTTTTTTTTTTACTTTTAGTACCTCTCTGAAGCCACAAAGAAAAATTAAGCTCATTTATGTTGTAACAATACCGTTCACCCCTTTGTAAGGATCCCATTGGGTGGGATAAGGTTTAAACGCTTACACATTCATCTTTAATCCTCTCATCAGTCCTGTTGAAGCTACCATATAGTATTTATAGACTGGGACTTTTTTAGTTGTGATGCATCAGACTTAGTTTTTTGTTGTTGTTGTTTTTATACCTTTAGTTGTTAATGGACCTTTATTTTATGTATTTATATGTGGTGCAGAGTGGACCCAGTGCCTCACACGTACTAGGCAAGCGCTCTACCACTGAGCTACAACCCCAGCCCCCAGACTTCCTTCTCATTTATATTTTGGTACGGGGATGGAACTCAGGGGTACTCCACCACTGAGCCACATCCCCAGCACTATTTTGTACTTTATATTTAGTGACAGGGTCTCTCTGAGTTGCTTAGCACCTCTCTGTTGCTAAGATTGGCTTTGAACTCTCGGTTCTCTTGTCTCAGCCTCCCAAGCCTCTGGGATTTCAGGCGTGTGCCACCGCACCTGGCTCAGACTCAGTTCTTAACGACCTAAAATTCAGCCCAAAGATGTGCCAGGAATTCTTATGGCATTTCCAAATGAGCTCCAAGAAATGTTTCTATAAAGGGGATATATTTTGAACAAGTCTTTAGTTCATGTGATGACTAATTTGGAGGAGCAGTATTTACTTCGATGTGTAAATTTGTGTTAAAATCATTTATCACAGATGTTTAGAATCTTCCCATTGATATCTGCATGGCTGGGTTTCTTCCCTTCAGTCTGTTCATGTCAGAGAACCTTCCCTCACTTCTCACACCCCATCACCATCAACCTGTTTTCTTCAGAGCACCTGTCATAGTCTGAATTTATTTTTGTTCATGGCCTTATCTATCTGCAACATCCATTTTAAAATTTAAGCACTATGAGAGAAGGAGTCTTGTTTGTGTATCATCTTTGCTGAATCTCCAGTGCATAGAATAGTGTTAATACTTCTTAAAAGAACACATTTGAAATATTTTTATAAGTCTCCAACTGTATCATGCCCAACCCCAAAAAGTAACCAAGCAGAAGACACTGTTTAAAAAGCAGTTTATTATACAAAATGAAACCTGAGATAATAAAAATAGCAACACTTGCAGGAATAAAGACATTAACCTTGTGCTCTACCCCCACAGTAGAGCACAGTGTAAATAACAAAGATTCCTACCAGGCACTTCTACCATCAGTAAGCACAGCCTGCAGCAAATATACTGCTGCTGTATACATAGCAAGCTGGGCCCCAAACCACAAAAAAATTAACATTGCTTGCTTTCTCCATAGGGAAAGTGAAACTTTTAATTGATAAGTACCAGGGTGCCATTCCTAGTAGTTTTTTGTTTTTGTTTTTCCCATATAGAAACATAGCACCTGATTTACCCTGTTTTTTGTGATTACTTACATGGTTAAAAGGAATAGGGAAGAAAGTCTGGGAAGACCTGAGCACAAAGCAGGCCTGAGTCTTCAGCAAATCATTCAAAAACAAATGGCCTACTTTGTGTATAAAAGTGCTAAAGGAATGCTAATGTGAACTGGCAGTTAGGAGAGGGAGGGATTATTCTACTTCTTGCATAACCATCACTTACCCTTTTTATTGCACAGAATGCAATCTGAGTTCTAACCTAAGTTTGTACTTGTGCAATATGTATTTTGCAATGTGAATCAGCATCTGCACTGAAACAGATTGCAAGCTTAGAAATCAGAGTCCTGTGTGTTTTTTATGGGTGCCAACTATATCAAATTTTAACAGATTTATTTTTGAAGGTCTTTTTTTGTTCTTTTCTGCAAGAGACAAAACACATTAAGAAAACTTTTCCTACTATGATAAAGGACATCTTTTATCATTTTAAGTGTAAAATGAAGGGCTGGAGTGTAGCTTAGAGGCAGAACTCATGCTTATTAGCATGTTCGCAGCCTTGGATTCAATCCTCAGCACCATTTAAAAAAAAAAAAAAAAAAAAAAAAAACCTTGGCAATGAAATACAGCCTAAATTATAGTTTTTCTTGATCATATCCACAGATGCTACAGTGTTAAACAGGGACCTAGTTGTTGAAGCATCTAACATGCATATATATCTTCCTATCTACATATAGATATGGATAGATATAATTTTATAATCAGATATAGTGATAAGCTACAGAACTTGTCCAGTGGTAATTTGTTAATATATTACAACCAGAGTTGCTCTAATATCCAAAATATTCTTTTTTGTTCCACTACTCCAGGGAAAGCTCATGGTCTCCTTACTCACTAGACTATCTGTTTGAGCCACAGGAATAGAAGGGCTTGGCTGCATCCCTAAATTTAAGGTTTTTATTTAGCCAGCCACTTGTGATGGCTTAAATTTCTTGCCTTGCCTCTTCATCTCTGAGTTTAGGGCTTTGGGTGCGCTCCATCAAACAGTAATTCTCTGTCCACAAAGCTGTATGGAAGGATATCAGTAATAGATTGAATGAAGTTGGGCTATTCAACTTTTTCTGCCATAATTTCCAACTTTAGTCTCCATCTTTGATCTAAAATAGATCAGAGCAGTACATTATTGACACTGCATGTATCAGCTACTAAATCTTTTCATGAAATGAAATAGAATTCCAGATGTACCCTAAAAACAAATCAGCAGTAAAAAAGTGATGGCAAGGTTTATGTATCTCCATCTGAAATTGTGGGAAAGAACCTAAAACTAGAAAAAGGCCATTTAAAATAAACTATCTGATGTGAAAAGTAATGTAACAATATGAAAAATATGGCCCCAAGAGTTGGACACAGTGGTGTGCACCTGTAGTCCCAGCTACTTGTAGGCTGAGATAAGAGGTTTACTTGAGACCAGCTCAGGCAACAGAATGAGATCCTGACTCAACCAAAACAAAACAAAAACTTCCTCAGAAAACCAGAATAAAACACACCAGAAGCTTTGCTTCCCTACCAGCTTAACAATTCATAAAGCAAGAGATGAGGAAAAGAGATTATTGGGAAAGGTACAGAATATGGAAGAGTTTGGGAAATAGAACAGAAATTTTAAGAAGTAACCTGGCCCATCTTACCTCAAAATTGAGAGGATGAAAGAGCTAGAGAAGTGAACAGTCCTTTAAAAACTCTTTTGGGCCAGCACCTTGTGTCAAATGGGTGTTTTAGGCTTCTGTTTCCCAATGAACCAAGAACTAGATGCCTCCATCTCTCCTGGAGACCTATTACCACATGTTGAGACCTTGGTCACACACCATTAAGATAACTAAATCCATGATAAGAGAATGTTTGTCTGGGCACAATGGCATGTGCCTCTAGTCTCAGCTAAATGGGAGGCTGAGGCAGGAGGAATTCAAGGCCAACCTGGGCAATGCAGTAAGCCCTTGTCACTGAAAAAAGAAAGTATGCCATGATAAAATAAGATCTCCTTAGATCTTCCAAGTAAAAAGCTCTTACAAGGGCAGTTAGAGATTTTGGTTCCTTTTCATGAAGATCTCATGCAGGTAATCCCAAAATTTACTCTTCTGAGTTTCATTGTTGTGGATCATGGCAGTGAGAGCTTCTCCCTGGTCCAGACCTTGCCAATAATCCTGCAGCCACATCTCCTTCCAGCTGAAATACCAAGTGGTATTTGGTATTAGAATCAGAGCACAGGGATGAATCCCGCCTTTCTCTGAGTGGGGACAAAGAAATCATAAGCAGATACACTTCCTCTGTCTAGGACAAGGTTCTCCTGTGAAGTGAAGGAAATGTGAGGTCAATCCAGTACTACCCCAAGTGTCAGAAAATAAAAGACTAACCTCACACAGTCCACCCAATAAGTAAAAATTCCTGACTTGCCAGCTTCTGGCTCCCAAATATTGAGGGAATTCAGAGGCAGGCATGGCAGGGACCAATCTATGGAAATAGTAGTTATCCCAAGGAAAATAAGGAAGAGTCTTCAGATGATTATATTTTAAGTTTCACCTTTATAGCAATAATCAAAATGAAGATGCAGTGGCATCCAGTGTCTAAAAGACATAACCTAAATGTTTTCTTAATGTTTTACATTGTTTTATATTTTTACTCTAATAACTGATAGTATGTTCAACATAAACTGAATACTTGGTGGAAGAAGATTCCTCCACCAGGACCATACTGTACCAGCAGCATACATAAGCAGCCCTCTGCTGCCATCCACTGTCCAAGTCAGCCTCTGCAGGCCATTCTATTGCTATAAGTAGCTTTACCATTTTCCCACTCCACATCCCATGAAGACCTTGTTTCCCAATGCCACCACCTTCTGTGATCTACTACTGTTGATTACTCACTTCCCTTCCAACCACACTGCCAATCGTTGTTAATCATTAATCTTATGAAAGCATTCCTCCAATTCTGTCTAGTGTGAACATATAATTTATCTTCCAAATCAGGGTTATTGTTTTTCTTCCCAATACTGGGGACTGAATCCAGAAGTACTCCACCACTGAGTTACATTCCAGTTTGTTTGTTTGTGTGTTTTTTTTTTTCCCCCTTTCTTTTGCTGAGGAGAATAAGAGAAAATTATGACATGGGCTCATTCTTTCTTTTTTTTTTTGGGGGGGGGAGAGAGAGAGAGAATTTTTTTAATATTTCTTATTTTTTAGTTCTCGGCGGACACAACATCTTTGTTGGTATGTGGTGCTGAGGATCGAACCCGGGCCGCACGCATGCCAGGCGAGCGAGCTACCACTTAAGCCACATCCCCAGCCCCCTCATTCTTTCTTTAAGGTGTCAACAAGAGTAATTGAGGAAACAAGGCAAAATGAAAATGAAAAAGGATGAGTAAAAATGTACAATATAAATAAGGCAATAACACGTGAGAATCAATTATTGTGAACAATGTCTGTAATGGTAGTCAGAAAAAAAAAAAAGCCACTTGAACCAGAACAGAGGGCCTGTACAGGCAGTGATGAGGGAGAAAGAAAGTTGGGCAGATAAACTGAGGCAAGGCTATAAATAGCCTGTCTATCAGACTCAGGAGTTTGGGCTCTCCTGAAACCTGAAAAATCAACTACAGTAAGCAAGGAAGTAGACAATTTGATTTGACAGCTGCACTGGATGCCAGCAAACCTTACCTGTCATTCTCAGGAATCTCTTCCAAGTTACCAAAGCCAGGTTTGGGCATTGGGCAGTCCATGTGAGCGGGTTGGGCAATGTGAGGCTCAGGGACAGGGATGTCCCCAGGAGAGTGTTCATGGGCTTTCACGGCGTCCAGCCGAGTCAGTTCGTGGTCACAAACGAAGCACTCGAAGCCGTTCAGGTAGTTAGGCAGTAGAGGATCATTCACTCCCCATTCCCGTTGCTTCAAGCTATCCAGAAGGAACTGGTTGGTGATGCCCCCAGGTTGCTTATATGCCAAGTATTTCATATATTCCTCATCATTCTTATCCAGAAAGTCAATAAATTCTGCCAGCTTCTGAGGGGACTCAAAGTCGTCAATAAGGATGATGGAGTGGTTGTTCGGCATCCAGTCCCTCACAGAAGGAGAGCCGCGGTACACCGGAACAGCACCCAGATGCATCGGGCGCCACAGTTTTTCTGTCATGTAGTCGTTGCAGATGGCATTTTCGAGGGCCAAGTGGAACTTATAGCGGGACAAGAAAGCCAAGAGCTCTGGGTCCTCAGTGGTGGCTGTGGCCGTGTCCTGAAACCGCGCGGTGGGCAGCTCCCGATTTTGCAGGCATTTGCCGTAGGAGTCCACCTGAGCGGAGTAGAGTACGGCTGTCAGAAGGGTTGGGCCTGTAGCCCTGGACTCCCGGTTCCTGGGCTCCTCCCGGCCCGCCCCCTCCCTGCCGCATGCCCCCTTCACCCACCGGGATGTAGCGCATGAGCTCGCGCACGTAGCGGTCCCGGTCCGCCGGCACATCGCAGTGGGATTGCAGATAGAGCAGTGGTGCGTAGCCGCGACGGCGCCACTCCGCACGCTCCTGGAGAGGAGGCGCCGCGCGGCGCAGATAGGAGGTCCCGGGCAGCCACTGCAGTGGTAGGGGGTAGTCCGAGTGACGGCTGAAGGTGGCGGTAAGATTGAAGAGGCGGATGCCCGGGCCGTGGCTCAGCAAGAAGTTGTTGAGGGGCGACTCCTCGTGTAAAAGCGCCCAGCTCTGGTGTGCCAGGCGCGGCAGCGGCGCGTCAGACGCGCGGAAGTCGGTGCCGTAGAAGAGCAGCGCACGCGTCTGCGTGTTCCCCCGCTTTCGTCGGTCGCGGGACGCCACGCACGCGCCGCGCGCGCACTCGATGCGCTCCGAGTCGCCTGAAAAGTGGGGAAATAGTCCAGGGCTCCACCAGAGCAGCACCGGCAAGTCCGCTGTCTCCTGCCTTCCCAGGTGCGGGCTCCCGGTTCTGTGCGCCACCCCCACCGCGCCCAGGGCCGAGGGCGGCCGGAAAACAGAGCCGTCCCATGGTTCCACCCACTCCACCTCCCCGCTCGTCTCTCCTTCAGCCACAGGCCCAGAGCCATTGGCCACACAGACAATAAGCACACCAAGGGCAGCCAGCATAACTCCGGTGCGTCCGGCCGCCATGTCCATTCTGGCAGCTGGCGGCCCTCGGCCAGCACAAGACCCCACCCGGCGGCAAGTTACGGCGAGACGAGGTCCTACGCCACTGGGGCACGCGGCGCATGCGCAGCTCCGGAGGAGCGTAACAGAAGAGACATTGCTAGTAAAGATGAGGCTACTGGTTACATCTTATTTTATTTCTTTACAAATTAAAGATGCATTGAAAAATAAACCAATGAAGAGAAATGAGAGGTCCAGAGCAGGGGCATCCCAGGCTGGGAGCAGACAAGCTTGGCTAACCCTCAATACTAGCCCTTGTCCTGCCCCAGCCAGTGGGGGTTGGAAGATAACTGTCAGCCACTCAGTCAATCCCAAAGCCCAAGTGGTGTCCTGGTGAAAGAGCACAGGGCTTCAGCCACCTGTCTCTCCCCAACGACCCCTGGCTTGAAGAAGCTGCGTTGCCAGTGGAAGCTGAGTGGGATGTGGGCTGGCTCTGTGAGGTATTGCAAGTTGATGATCAGGCTCCCTACAGAACCATCCAGTGTTGAGGCCTCTCCAGCTGAAAAGGAGGCTGGTACCTCTCCCAGGTGAAAACATATTTTGCAACTCAATTCCCAGGCTTATTCATCTCTGACAACGTGCTTCTATCCATGAAGTAATCACCAGTCATTGCAAGGGAGAGAACACAAACAGCGGAAGCAGAGAAAGCTAATCAACCTCCCTCAATAATTGTGATTTGGCTGCTGACCTCCAGGCCCAAGGACCAACCACTTTTCTCTCCACCACCTATGGTCTGTACCCCAGCTCTTGTGTATCTGTATGTGTTATCCCTAATATAGGAAGTTGATGACACTGAGCTGAATTAGCCACCCCCTGTAGTAACCTGGGATTCCCCACTCCTTCCTGCCTGCCCCTCTCCTCTCAGAGGCTGGTCCAAAGGGACAAAATATTGCCAGGGTCTGGGTGCCTCCAAACCCCCAACACCGAATCATATACAGTAAAATGAAAAACTACATTCATTACGACAGGATTAGCAGGAAAAGGAGGATAGAGTGAGGGGATAGGGGCACCTTCCATCAGCAGGACATGACAGAGTGGTAGGATTACTTAAGCCCAGAAAGAAGGTGTCTCCTTATATCTCCCCCTCCCCCCAAAAAGACTGAGGTCAGCTTACATGACTTATAAGATATGGAACTGTCCCAATTTCTCTGCCATCCTGGGATACTTTCTGGAAGCTGGCCTGGGACCCTATGCCATTTACCCATTTGCTTTTAGCTCAGTAGCTGCCGAATCTCCTTGTGCATATGACAGAGAAAGTCCACATAGGATGCTCCCCCGCTCAGGCTCTTATCTTCCACCAGAAAGTGCTTGAACAGCATCTCCAGCTTATCCTCCTGTTTCACCACGATAAGCTATGGCCAGAATGCAGGGTCATGAGGCAGGGCCAAAGGGAATGAAGCATGCCTAGAAATCTCATGATCTAATCACTCACTCACTCCCCACCCCACTTCCAGGTAAGGACTTGACAAGAAATTTAGGGTTTAACCAGGCATGGTGGCCCATGCCTATAATCCCATCTACTTGGGAGGCTTAGGCAGGAGGATCTCCAAGTTTATAATGCAAGCCTCAGTAACTTAGTGAAACCCTCAAAATAAAAACAGGCTAGAGATGTAGTTCAGTAGTAGAGCTCCCCAGGTGCAATCCCTAGTACCACAAAAAATTGAAAAATAAGAGGCTTCAAAGAAGTGTTACCTTCATGTACCGTGATCTCTGTGCCCTTAAGCTATCAATGAGGCATCGAACCTTCTTCGACAGTGGATTATCCAGAACTGGCAGAACACTCTGGAACACAAAAGCCATACCTCCTTGTGATGAAGTACTCATAATTCAGTCAAGAAGGGGGCAACACAGATTTATGCATTAACTGAGAGCCTGAGTAAAGATTGACAGAACCCTCCTTTCCCCATAAGTGTTCCCTATTATGCAAGGGGCCCCACACACTAACTTTATTGGCTCCCACTCACACCACAAAATGTATTTCCACACCCATATTCTCCATGACTCCTTATCCTCACCAAGCCACTGGTGATTTGACTGAAGGAAGGGACGTTGAAAAGGCTCTGGACAACACCCTGTTGAACACTGGCTCCCACCCAGAGGAAGAGGTTGAGCCCATTCTCCAACAAATATATATCGCCATTGCTTAGACGTTCTTCTGATGCTCGGATTGCTGGTGGTTCAGTGGTACTCTCAATGGGAGATTTTGTCTAGACAAAAGGAAGGGGGCAAAAATTTACCAAGGAACATAAGACATACCTGCCCCCTTCACATATACACACAGAACTCAAAAAAGATAAGCCCCTAGACACCACTCACTCTGTAATTCTCAGTGTGAAATGTACTTAAAACAAATTCCTTAGTATCAAACAGAGATACTATTACTCTCCCACCCACAATTCCTCCTCCTTTTTTAAGTTTGTTTTTTTTTGTTATAAGTGGACACAATATCATTTTTTAAATTTTTTAAATTAATTAATTTCTTTGGTGGCACGGGGGATTGAACCCAGGATCTTGGTGCATGTGAGGCAAGCACTCAACCAACTGAGCTATATCCCCAGCCCTCTTTATTTTATTTTTATGTGGTGCCAAGGATTGAACCCAGTGCCTCACGCATGCTAGGCAAGTGCTCCACCTCTGAGCCACAACCCCAGCCCCCCCCCCAAATTCCTTCTTCTAGGAGGCCCTTATCTCAGTGCCATGTCTCACACCCCAATCCTCAATCGCACCAATGGCAGGAGGCGAGGATAGAAGAAAACATTTGTTTCAGCCACATCCATGGAGGTAACCAGCTGTCGGACATAGGCACGGTCATCTGTGGTGACTTCAGCTCCAGGCTGCAGGACATCACTCTTCAACACACAGTTCAGATAAACTGGGAGTAGCTTCATGCACTCAGGAAGGATCAACTGAGGAGTTATTGGAATAAAATTAATGATCATGAGAAATCCCTCCTAAGTGTTAAATTTTGTCCCAAGAACCCCTCCACTGACATGTTTGCCCCACCTGTCCTGCAGAGGAGGGGCTGGCACAGTTCTTTCTGTAACAGGCTAGGATCTGGGCACACTGTGTGATAAGAGTGTCACGCACAGACTTCACAGGGCTGTTCAGGACACCCCGGTATGCTGGGTGGAGAAGGGGGAATAGCAGTTATTGGTCAGCCACATCATATGAGCCTTCCCACCATCAGACCTACCCAGGAATGTAGAATTGTTGACCATCTTGGGCCTTTCTCTCAGCCCCAATCCCATCCTGCCCTATGCCTATCCTCACCAAACTTGGCCATGTAGTTGATAAGTGTGTCAGTCTCACAGTTCCGATACAGATCAGCCAGCAGGGTGCAGCAGTTCAGGGCCAGGTTGTGGATGCGAAGCCGACGCTGCCCTGCACAGCTGGTATAAAGCAGGGCACACTAGAGGAAGAGAGACGGGAAACTCACATCCTCCCTCACAAAAGTCCTCTGAAAAACTGTCCCTTTGCTACATCATTAAACTAGAAGAAAAGGTATAAGCCAACCCTCCCCCAGCTGCTTCTTTGAATCTCTCTACCTGCTCCTCATCTAGTACTTCCTCCCTAGCCCCTGCCTCCCGCTTGCCACCTGCAGGAGCGCTCCACTCTCTTCATTAAGCCGATCATCATGCTTGAACTCCACAGTCACTGTCTTGTCCCCATCTAGCCCAGCCAGCTCCACATCTGTTGTGTTGCTCATGTAGAATGCTCCAAAGAAATCTACAGCACGGATACCTGAGGCCACATAGAGACAGGGTCACAACTAAAGGTATGACAGGTGCCACACACTTTCCTCTCAGATTTAACCCCCCAACTGCTCTTCAACCAGGACTGACCAGTGCTTGTCCGGACCCGCATCACAGCATCAAAGCCAACAACCTTCTGTACATCACGACGCAGGTCACTCAGGAACCGTTCCTGATCATTCTCCACCTGCAGTTGCCCAGGCCCAGAGTCATATCACTAACCATATAACTTACCCTGCAGTTTCCCTGTACCCCTTCCACTCCATAAGCCTGCTTAATTATAATAACAATAACAGTGAAGATGATTAACAATGATATTGATAATAGTGATACTTTTAAAGCACTGACTACATTCCAGGTACCACACAGAGTGCTTTACATATGATTATTTCGTTCTGTGGATAAATCCTAATTAATAAGTATTAAAATATTCTTTCATTTTAGAGATGAAAGAACAAAAAAAGAGATAATAAATTTTTTCCTGTGTTACAGCGCTATTATGTGGTGGGGCCAGAGTATCAACCCAGTTCTGAGAGCAAAGACCTTGCTCCTAACCTTGCCCTTGCAGAGCTCCCTTCTTTACATTTCTCTAACACAATTCCTATTAATGAGTCTGCGGCTCAGAAGCCACTCCATATGTAAGCAGTCATTCTAAGATCTGCTGCCATATGCCACCCAGAATTCCACACCATACCTGAAAGCAAGCATATTTGTAGACAGAGCCACCGGTGAGCTGGGGCACAACAGAGAGCGTAGCCACATCCACGTACTGGTTAGGGAAGAGAAAGAGGTCTACACAGCAGCCTTGGGCCACACACTCTTTGGCCAGAGTCTGATAGGCACCTGTCTGGGGCTGGAACAGAGTCTGGGGAGGAGCAGAAAAAATGTTCAAATTTCTCAGCTCCTCCCTCTTTAAGGAAATATATGTAATATGGATACTCAAATACTTGTAAGACTTCAGAGCATTGCCTAGGAATTTACAATAGTAGTACAAAGTTCTGTTTAAAAAAAAGCAAAGAGGGCTGGGGACGTAGCTCAAGTGGTAGCGCGCTCGCCTGGCATGCATGCGGCCCGGGTTCGATCCTCAACACCTCATACAAACAAAGATGTTGTGTCCGCCGAAAACTAAAAAATAAATATTAAAAATTCTCTCTCTCTCTCTCTCTCTCTCTCTCCTCTCCTCTCCTCTCCTCTCTCACTCTCTCTTTAAAAAAAAAAAAAAAAAAAAGCAAAGCCAGGCACAGTGGTGCTTGCCTGTAATCCCAGCTACTTGGAAGACTGAGGCAGAAAGATCACAAGTTCAAGGTAGCCTTGCAACCTAATGAGATCCTGTCTCAAAAATAATATATATATAAATTGGCTAAGAGGCAGCTCATTGGCCCAAGCTTTTAATACCAGCGACAGCGACTTGGGAGGCTGAGTTAGGAGGATCACAAGTTCTTTTCAACTTAAAGAAGCCCTGTGTTAAAATAAAAAATAAAAAATGGGAGATGTAGCTTAGTAGTAAAGTGTCATTAGTTTCAATCCCCAGTACTACCAAAAAAAAAAAAAAAGAGTCCACAGAGGGTTTTGGACTGGGACAGGATAGAAACATGTGGAAGTAGTGGAATAGGTTGGCTAGGCCTTGGGTTCAATCTCCAGTATCACACACACACAAAAGACACTGGGAAGAGTCATCACCTTTCCCTCTACTGAAAAGTCCTCCCCCCACCTTTCAGTCCCACACCTTCTCCTTGTCTGTGTTGATCAACTTCCTGTCATCTCTGTTCTTCAGCTTCCCTGGGGCCTCTGCAATGGGCAAGGATGTATGGAACAGAAACAGCTTCCCTGCACACTCAGCAGCCTAGGAAAGAAGACAGCACTACATTTTCATTTTTTATTCATTTATTCCTTCCCTTATCATTTATTAAGCACCAACTATGTCAGAAAGGTTGACTTGCTGGACAGTCACCAATCACTGAAGAAATGGAGACTGTATCTCAGAGGGTAAAGATGGTGAGAGGAATGTAAGGCAGAGAAAAGAATTAAAAAGCAAGGCAGAGGAGGTTACCAAGGACTCTAACAATTACCTTCAAAGCCTCCATCCCAGCCTGGATAACTGGGGCAAATACTGTCTCTGTCTCTCTTGTGTCTGCGAACATTTCTGGAATCTGATCCAATAAGCTAAAGAGATAGGCAATGGGAAATAACCAAAATTGCTATTCAGATTCCATATGCTTTAGTTTTTAATTCTCTTAAGAATCATCTGGCCCCCAGACTCTGAAACTCCTGAAGCCACAGTCCCTGTTCACCTACTGACCCCAACTCCCTGGCCTTCCCCACTCTCTCTTCACCCCCACAATCTGGCTCTTACCTAGTGATGACTGCCCGAGACTCATTGACATTGACCAAGAAGCCATCCAGGAGTGGCACAAACATGTCAGCCACATCAGATACAACCATCATCTGTGGCTGGGCCAAAGAACTCTTCACATTGTAGAAATGGAGCACCTTATTGTAGGTGACAAAGCCAACTCGGATTGCTGATTCTTCTGCCCCGCCCTCCCTGTGGATGGCAATATTTGTTACCCAGACGTGGCACCTTCTCTACCATCCACAACTTCAGAAGATCCGGATTCATCTGCTCAGTCAACTTCCCCAAAACCCACCATTCACCAAAGGAAGCACCTCAGCTCCATTACTCTCACCTAGGTAGGTAGTCTAACAGTGACTTGAGCTCCTCACAGAGAAGCCTCACAAGACCAGTCCTGATAGCATTGTAGGAAACATCAATCATGAAGATGAAGGCAGGAGGGCTAGGAAACTTATTATTCTGCAGAGGAAGGAAATGGGGAGAGAAGGGTATGGTAAGGAAGCCAGCTGACCAGAAAGCAGTCGGCATGAAAGGGGACAACAAAGGGGTAAGGGAAATGATAACAGCAATTCTGAGCTGTCTCATTATCCTCCACCCATTGCTCCTCCCCTGCTACCTTCCCTCACCTTGCAGTAATCTACAGTGGCCAAGAATTCATAAGAGCCCAGGGATAGCTCAGGACGGTCATAAGCATCCACACGTTTGCCGGTATGATCCAGATGTTGAAAATACTGGGGGGGAACTGTGGGGAGTATGCAGTGTGTTACTCAAAGGTCCACTCTCAAACTTAGTACATCTGACCCTAGCTGAGCTGCCCCATATCACTCCAATACCCCAACATATGCCCTACTTCCCCAGCTCCTGAAAAAGGGACTCTCATCTATCTAATTAGAAAGAGAACAATGAGATGCACTCAAGACTTTCCCCCTGAATCCCAGCCTCCATGGACATACCATCATTGATACAGCTGCAAAAGCAGCACTGGAAGCGCCTCCCTCCCTCGATGAACTGCATGAAGGGGCACATGTATGCTTTACAGCGATTACAGCGTAAAGGGCCAGATTCCCCATGGTCCACAACATATGGCGAAGCCTAAGAAGCAAAGGGGAGGGGCTCAGACATGGAGGGAAGCTATGGTGGGTTCAGACATGTATGTATTGGGGGGTTCAGGCAACAGATGAGGAGGAACAACCTGGAGGGAAAAGGGACATGGCTCAGATATTTTGCCTGGGGAAGGAGTACAGTGGAAAAGAATGAGGACAAATGACTGAGGGTACTGACCAAAGGAAAATGTCCCTGAGTCTAAATTTCATAGTTCCCTCTTCTTACTCCCCATTTCAGAATGAATTTCTTTTTGAAAAAAAAGGACTACATAATTAATCACAGCAAGCCAAGGGTTGCCACAGAAAGCCAAAGATATCCACAATTATTGTTTCTGGTCCTATATTCATTCCCTTCCACTCCTGCCATAGGGATCTTGACTCTTGCTTCTAACCCTAAGTATCTATAACACTTCTCTCCTTTCACCTAGAGTAGAATTTTGATACCTACTGATGTCTCAGGCAGATATCACCTAAGAGATGAGACCAGTGTCCAACCATCTCCACTGGGACTCAGAAAAAGAGAAGAGAAAAACAAAAGAAGACAAAAAAAAAGAAGCAGACTACAAACTGAATCTTGAGTTTCCAAGTTCTAGAGAACTCTAAAGTTAGATAAGTAAAGAATGAACATAAAGTTATCTATAAGGTCTAGAAGTTCAGCTGTTTAGCTCTTTTTTATCATGCTGGTTCCAGGTATTGAGTGACACAGATCAGGGGCCAAGCCAGGTAAGAGACGGAGTACTGGATCCTAATGTACCTGTCTCTTACATACTGTCTTATATATCTGGGGTGACAGGCCAGCCTATAAAGAAAAAAATAGAACTATGTATTTCACATCATCTGGTGATGATCATTCAATGAGAGGTTCCTACATCCAGATGTCTTCACCCAACAAGTTGGTCCTGCCTATTTTCATATAGTTTGTTTCTCCCATGAACCCTGGTCCATGTGGCAATTTCTCAAACTTTTTCTATCATCCCCATCATTCTCTCCAGGAATAAGCCCTGGGAAAGAAAGCTACTAAAGATACTGCCCCTCCTGTCTGATCAAGATTTATTCTATCATGACAGTCAGAATCTCATCTAGGAAGAAGCCTTATTCCCCCTCCTTCCCTTTCATTATATTCTAGCCCCTTCCCTGACTTACCTCCTCTGGGGGCAGCCTTGCCAGTGGCTTGATGACAGCTGCCAGGGGCACTTGAGCCTGCTTTGCCATGTCAGATGTGCAAGGGATATTATAGGATGTACATCGGATGTATCGGGGACTTGCATTCCCTGAAGGAGGGGGTAGATGGTCTCACATGAGTCATATTACAAGAGCCCTCCAATTACCAGCTCTCCATTGATAATTCACCCCATCACCTCCACAAATGCTAGAGCTGATGGTGGCTTTTTTCCCTACCAGAAGGACTTGGTCTCTGGTTACAGACTGACCAAAAACTCCATCTACAAACTGATAACCTTGGACAAAAGGCCCCCATAGAGCGGAGTTAACACCTTTCTCACCTTGGTCTTTTACCAGGAAGCTGGTGGTGACTAAGGGTGGCACCTGGCCCCGTACACCAGTAACAAATGGCTCTGAACCCCGGTTGTTCCTGTCATCTTCAATGACCTGAATCTGCAGGGAAGAAGTGAAATGAGTGAAGTGATAGAAGAAAATGAAGTGCCAGGTCCCAGAGTGCCAGGAAAAAGACAGGCAATTTGCAATTAGCAGATTTGCCAAGAACACCTCATGCACAGGCCTGCTCTCCTAGATAACATATCAAATGCCACAATGCCAATCTGCCACTCTATAGCCAGCAACAAGATGCTGGGCAGGCCACACTAAATATGAGCTTCTTGATAAATCGCCCCTGGCCCCCAGTCAATGGTGAATACCCTCTTATTCCTCCCATTCTAGCTCTAATCAAGACCATCAAACATGGTTAGAGTCTACTCCCATCCCCACCAAACCTCCCCAATCCCTGATCCTCCCCAAGATTTGTTGAGTTAGAGCAGGAAAACAGATGGCAGTAACCATGTAAAAATGAATCTACCTGGAATGACTCTACACTCAATGAAATTAACAAGGGACAGGGTGAGGAGAGAATTAAACAGCCAGAAATGATCAGGTAAGGTAAAAAAGCAGATGCTGCCTTCCTTTCAGGTAAGCATCAATGTGTATATGGTAGGACAGAATAAATATCCAATTCATAAAGCTCAAGCTTCACCCCCATATTTTGACAAACACAGTGAAGGGGGAAAAATATGCATATGCAAAGCTGGTAACCAGACCCTTGTGTAGGTTGGTGACCTTTGCTAAGTTACTTCAAGATGAGTTTGATAAAGCCAGAAAACATAAAGGGCAAATAAAACTATCCCACAGCAGAAAGGGTGAAGCTTAGAAATATAGCAAATTCAAAGGCTTGCCAGATAAGAAAGTGGCCCACACATTCCAAACAAACAATCCCTTCCCCTTTAAGAAATACCAGTTTGGGATTTGATGAACCTATATATTATAGCCACCTACCCAAATGTTTCTCCACCACAGGCTGTAGACCAATTAAACCCAAAATGGAAGATTATACCGCTTAACTTTGTCCTGTTCCATCACGTGTCACACACAGGCTCCTGGAAGAGCCAGAAGCAGGACTAAAACCCAAGCTTAATATTCCATCTGGCTCCACCCTTACAGCCTGACCTTCTACCATCCCAAACTCAAGGTACTGCTAACAGCTTGCTACCTCTTCCTTATGTGGTGACTCAAGGCATGCACATCCTTCAGCTGATAAAAGTAAGAATTTAAAAGGGCAAAGGAAGGGCTGGGGATGTGGCTCAAGTGGTAGCACGCTCGCGTGGCGTGCGTGCGGCCTGAGTTCGATCCTCAGCACCACATACAAACAAAGATGTAGCGTCTGCCAAGAACTAAGAAAAAATAAATAAATATTTTAAAAAATAAATAAATAAAAGGGCAAAGGAAAAAGTATGAACAGGGATGGATATGGTGGATGAGGTGAAGATGAGGTCACAGGCATGCATGGATGGCACTAACACAGGGATGACACACACACACACACACACCCCCTGCACTTACTGGACTAGGAATGGCATCAGGGTCTATTCTGTGCCTGGTTTTCTGCTGAGGAGGCAGCTCATTGAGTTGCTTTTAGTGTTTTAATAATAAAGGCAGCAGGGGAATACAGGGAGACAAAAGAACAAGAGGCAGATATTACTTCTCTCAACCCTGATGAGTTAGATGTGAACAACTGGAGCCCAAATCAGACTACTGAAATCAGGCCCCCTCTAGATCTGAAATTGAGTCTCTCCAGCCCAATAAAGAGGCTGCAGTAGTTCAAACTATGATATAGAAGATAAGGATGCAAATAGGAAGCAAGCAGGGTTTACAAGGAGGGACTAAATGGGAGAAACCTTAAGGAAGACAAGGAATACTCCCTCCAAAAGGCCAAACCTTCTATTTAAGGACTCTTCTTATTCTGAAAAAAGCCTCCCTCACATCCAATCACACTCTTTCTGACTCTGAAGGAGGGGAAAGATAGGAGGTCACCCTTAGCCAACAGGTTCCTTCACCATAGTGATTCCCCAAAGGAAGAGGGAAGAGAACAGAATGGAATATGACAATGGCTAAGCATGGTGAGGTAACTGACATAGCAATGTTACAGACAGGACTATAAAGTGGACCCTACTTGGGAATATAGCCCCAGCCTCTATCCTGAATCTGATAAGGAAAGCCTGAGGATTCTGCTGATGGTTCTAAGGGTGAGATTCACCCTCTTCCTGGGAGAAGCAGCTTCCCCATTGAGACTTTATATACACACTGTCCTTCTACAATATAGATCACTGTTCCCCATACATACAGCATAGGCCTATCAACCATAAGTACTGTGGGCTTCCTCATACAACACTGTCCAAGTAGGAGCAGAGTGGAACCAGTGCAGCTTTCCTGCTCTGAAAGCCTAATATCAGATAATCCTCACCTGCTCTAACCATTAAGAAGAATGCTGTCCTACTAGGTATATGGACAAGACCCAGCTACTACTCCACAGAAGAGCAAAGATGACCATGTATGCCCAACAGTAACAGAACTCATCCCTCAATCCAGAGCTCCACTTTGGCTTCCCTTCCTTCTCCATGCAGCTATGGAATAAAACTGCTCTCAAAGATCTCTGGAACTTAGAAAGCACAGTGGCATATGCCTGTAATCCCAGCAACTTTGGAGACTGAGGCAGGAGGATCACAAGTTCAAGGCCAGTCTCAGCAACTTATCGAGACCCTGTCACAAAATAAAAAAGGGCTGGAAATGTAGCACCCTTGGGTTCAATCTCTAGTATCATTAAAAAAAAAAAAGATTTCTGGAACTACAGGTTCTAGTTCAAAGAATCAAAAATCATATCTAGGTTCTAGGCCTATAAGAAGATGAATGAAATGGAAAAATTAAAAAAAAATGCTAAGCAAAAGGTCATCTAGGTCAACCTGCTTATCTGCAGACAGAAACCCATTTCACAGGACCATATGAGCATCTACTTACAGGGCTAGGGATGGCATCAGGGTCCAGGCGCTTAGGAGGCAGTGGTTGAGGAGGCCCAGGTTGACTACCAAAGGTGGGTGCTCCAGGGTAAGGACTTCCATAATTGGGCTGAGGGCCCCGGGTTGGTCCAAAGGAACCTGAAAGACAAGGGCACAGGGTGATGGACTCAAAAGTTCCCTCCCTGCTGGGTGCAGTGGTGCATGCCTATAATTCCAGAGACTTGGAAGGCTGAGGCAGGAGGTTCACAAGTTGAAGGCCAACCACAGCAATTTATGGAGGCCTTAAGCAATTTAGCAAGACCCTACATCAAAATAAAAAATAAAAAGGACTGGGGATATAGTTCAGTGGTAAAGTGCCCCCTGGGTTTAGTTCAATTCCCAATAACAAAAAAATAAAAAAATAAAAATCCTCTTCTTATGTCTTCTTAAGGACTCAGGGGAAAAGACTAGACTCTATAAACATAGAATTATAAGAAACACTAATCCTGGGGAAGCCATTCACAGAAAGATGACACTATCTGAACTAAAAGAAACACTAATGTCTTATAAACCTCACATCCTAGTAATGATACCCTGAAGTAATCCATCCAGTTCACCACTTAAAAACAAATACTAAAAAAACACCTGAAAAGCTGAGGCCTTTGGCTTCTTTGATAGACCTTGGGAAAAACTCACCATTTTGTTGCAGCTGATAGCCTGGCTGTTGAGAGGAGTGCATAGGTGGTGGGGGTCCTGGGGGCCCAGTCACCTGGGGGCCTGGGGGCAGAGCTTGAGGAGGAGGTGAGGATACATGGTTGGGCTGGCTCACTGGGGGCCCCCCAAAACCCTGTCCAGGCAGGAGTGGACTGGTCATAGAAGGCATCCGAGGAACCCCTGAAGCTGGGGGCGTGAAGCTGGAGGCCAGTGGTGGGGCAGATCGTTGGGGAGGCTGGACCCCTTGATGACCTTGGGCCTGGCTAAGGGGAGGAGCCTGGCCCTGAGGATAGGAGCCATATGGACCAGAGTTAGGGAAACTTCCTGAGGCTGAGGCCAGCGACGTTGGTGGGCCTGAGAAAAAGAAGAGGTTGAGTCAGAGGCTAGTGTTTCTGTGTCCTTGCTCAGTAAATCATTTCCCTTCCCACAAAAGAAGCACAAGTATGACTGTCCCATCTTTTGGGGCTCAAAGGTACAGAAAATAAAAGGGATTCAGGTATACTCCCAGAAACTAATACCTCTAAAAAGGAGACAGCAATGCTCCAATGGTCACTGCTACTTACCATAGCCCAGCCCCGAAGGGGGAGGGGCTGGAGCCATAGCACCACTGATCTGCATTCCAGCCAGCTGTGCAGTCACCTGTGCACTTGTTGGAGGAGGGCCATAGGGCTGAAGCACAGCTGGCTGGCTGACCACAGGGGCCAATGGGGAACCAAATGGCTGAGACCCAGGGAGCCTGTAAAAAGAAGGAAAACAGAGGTGACTAGTGGGCTGTGCTACCCTTTAAAGCTGGCCGGAGCTACATATCATTCGGGAAGCTATACTGTTTTCTGGCATCACTAATCCTGAGTTCTTGTATGGCATACTTGTATATCTGTGAGTAAATTACATTCCTGCTTATCTACATTGTGATTATTTGTGACAAATCTTATTTTATCCAGGTTCATTCCAAAAACATGTTAAGCACCCTTTGGTCAAATAATATTTAATCTGCTAGTTAAATTATCACCTCCTCTGCCTCAATCCTTTGTTAACAAACTATCTCAGTTTTGTAATCTGAACCCTGAAGAGGTTAAAAGGAAAGGCACATGCATATGAATTCTTAACAAATGTGAAATCAAACAAATGCAATTTATTTTTCAACTTTTATTTATTTATTTATTTATTTAATATTTATTTTTTAGTTCTCGGCGGACACAACATCTTTGTTGGTATGTGGTGCTGAGGATCGAACCCGGGCCGCACGCATGCCAGGCGAGCGCGCTACCGCTTGAACCACATCCCCAGCCCCTATTTTTCAACTTTTAAACTAGTACATATTCTTTCATCCTGGGATAGGTATTAGAAAAAATCTGTAAGATCAATTTGGTGTTGTGGTACACACCTGTAATTACAGCAACTCAGGAGGCTGAGGCAGGAGGATTGCAAGTTTGAGGCCAGCCTCAGCAAGTTAGGAGACCCTCAGCAACTTAGTAAGACCCTGTCTCAAAATAAAAAATAAAAAGGACTGGGGCAACCCCTATTGGGCCTCCTCTTTGCATCCGGGAGCTTTGTCTCTTTTCTTCTCACTTAAATAAATCTTACTCTTTTACTCTTTAAAAAAAAAAAAAAATGGAGATGCAGTTCTGTGATAAGACATCCTGGGTTCAATCCCCATTACCAAAAAAAAAAAAAAATGCATAAGATCAGAGCAGCAGATCAGCTGAGTTTGGCATTCTGTACTAATTGAGAAAATAATTGAGAACTGTTCCAGGAAGGGACTAGAGAAAAGACATAAACTGAGTAGTTTTCCAACTGGGTCTAACAAGCAACATCTTGTTGGCTACTTGCATGATACTAGACAGCACATTTAAATGTTTTTTTGTTTTGTTTTATTTTTTAAATCATAGATGGGACTGGGATTGTGGCTCAGTGGTAGAGCACTTGTCTAGCATGCATGAGGCACTGGTTCGATCTCCGGCACCCATAAAAATAAATAAAGGTATTGAGGCTGGGATTGTGCTCAGTGGTAGAGTGCTTGCCTTGCATGCAGGGGACACTAGATTTGATCCTCAGCATCACATAAATAAATAAAGGTATTGTATCCTACAAAAAAAAAAAAAATCAAAAAACAAATAAATAAATAAATAATAAAGGTGTTGTGTCTGTCTACAACTAAAAAATATTTTTTAAAAAAATCAGGGCTGGGTATATAGCTCAGTTGGTAGAGTGCTTGCCTCACATGCACAATGCACAAGGCCCTGGGTTAAATCCCCAGCACCACCAAAAAAAAAACCAAAACAAAACAAACCATAGATGAGTGTGGTCATCCATGCCTCTAATCTCAGCAACTCAGTAAAGTGAGGCAGGAGGATCACAAGTTCAAGGCCAACTTTGACTCTACCTCAAAATAAAAAGTAAAAAGAATTGGGGATAGTTCAGTGGTAAAGCATGCCCAGTTTCAATCCCTAGTACCTAAATAAATAAATACAAAATTATACCTTTATGATTTATAAAGCATCTCAAGGTTCTTCTATTTGCCAGTGGTGGTGCGGGGGTGGTTACCAGGGATTGAACTTAGGGGCACTCAACCACTGGGCCACATCCCCAGCCCTTTTTTATATTTTATTTAGAGACAGGGTCTCACTGAGTTGCTTAGCACCTCACTTTTGCTGAGGCTGGCCTTGAGCTTGCAATCCTCCTGCCTCAGCCTCCCGAGCCACTGAGAATACAAGCATGTGCCACCGCGCCTGGCTTCTAGGTTCTTTAATATAGTATTATGGCAAAACAATGAGAAATACAGAGTGTATAGGTAATTAAAACAGTAAAAGTAAGCAGGCCAAACTAGAACTAAGCACTAGACCCGATTCCCAACTTAATTGGGAGATGTACTATAAATTTTTAAAAAAGTACAAAATACATACCAGTACAGTTGAGTAATTATAATATGACCACTCATATAACCAAAAACCAAGTCAAAAAATAGAACGTATCAGCATCCAAAAGCCCTGCACGCATCTATTCCATAAACCCTTACCCTTCTCCCAGGAGAAACTACTTTCATCACTTTGTAAAAATCATCCTCTGGCCTTTAGTACATTCCTCAATAGAAGAGTTGTGCTTTATCAGGTTTTTTTTTTTTTAAGCTTTTGTGAACAGAATAATTAAACACATATTCTTTGGTTTTTCTTTTTTTTTTTTTAATATTTATTTATTAGTTATTGGCGGACACAACATCTTTGTTTGTATGTGGTGCTGGAGGATCGAACCCGGGCCGCACGCATGCCAGGCGAGCGCGCTACCGCTTGAGCCACATCCCCAGCCCCTGGTTTTTCTTTTATTCAACCACATTTATGAAAATGATCTATGATGTTCCCTTTAGCTATAGTTCGTTCCCTTTCATGACCAAATATTATTCCTCTAAATAAATATGCCACAATTTGCTTAAGCATTTATTTTTCCGGTACCGGGGATTGAACCCAGGGGTGCTCGATCACTGAGCCACATCCCCAGTCTTATTTTATATTTTATTTAGAGACAGGATCTCACTGAGTTGCTTAGTGACTCACTTTTGCTGAGGCTGGCTTTGAACTCACTATCCTCCTGCCTCAGCCCCAAGAAGCCGCTGGGATTACAGGCAGACGTCTGGCTGCTTAAGTATTTGTTTTTTTAAATCTTTATTTTTATTTATTTATTTATTTTATGTGGTGCTGAGAATTGAACCCAGGGCCTCACACATGTGAGGCAAATGCTTTAACCACTGAGCAATAACCCCAGCCCTTAAGCAATTTTTTTGGGCCAGTAGAAGGATTGGAACTCAGGGGCACTCAACCACTGAGCCACATCCCCAGCTCTATTATGTATTTTATTAGAGACAGGGTCTCACTGAGTTGCTTAGCATCTCGCTAAATTGCTGAGGCTGGCTTTGAACTCACAATCCTCCTGCCTCCGCCTCCAGAGCCACTGGGATTTCAGGCGTGTGCTACCATGCCTGGCTTTAAGATAGATAGATATTAGGGATTTTCTTTTCTTTCTTTTTTTTTTTTTTTTTTTTTTGTGGTAGTGGGCATTAAATCCAGGGCCTTTATCATGCTAGGCAAGTGCACTGAGCTATAATTTCATTTCTCTTTTAATTTTGAAACAGGGTATTACTAAATTGCCCAGATTGGCCTTGAATTTGTAATCCTTCTGCCTTAGTCTTCAGAATCCCTGGGATTAGTCATGTGCCACTGTGCCCCAGCATCCTTTACTTTTTTTCAACTGGATTATCTTTTTCTTTCTGATTAGGAGTTCTTTATATATTGTAGATACTTTTTGGGTTGAGGGAGGGCAGCGGTAGAGATAGAACCTAGGGCCTCCGCATGTTAGGCAACCACCCTGCCTCCAAGGTATAGCCCAAGCTGTGTGTGCTCGTGTGTGTGTTTGTGTGTGTGTATATATTCTTTTTTGAGTGTGTGTGGTGCTGGGGATTGAACCCGGAGCCTTGTGCATGTGAGGCAAGCACTCTACCAACTGAGCTATCCCCCTAGCCCCCAAGCTATGTGTATATTATATGTAAATGTCTTTTTCCTTTCCTCACTTGCCTTTCCAATGCACTTTTCCCTCAACCTCTCCCTCTCCAATTATTCTCATCATTACAAACATACCAACATCTCAGAAAAATAACCAACTCTGCTAGAGGTATAGCTCAGTGGTAGTATGCCTGCCTAGCATGTACAAGGTCACAGGTTCAATCTTAGCCAGACCCTGATCAAAGAAAACAAGCTGGGGCATATCCGTAATCCCAGCAATTTAGCAATGTAGTGGGGCCCTAAAAGTGAGACCTGTCTCAAAATAAAAAATAAAAAAGGACTGGTGGTGTAATTCAGTGGTAAAGCACCCCAGAGTTAAATCCCCAGTACCACAAAGAAGAAAAACACTATACTAAGTGAATCAAATCACAGAGCCAGGCAGAGTGGCACAGCCTGTAATCCCAGTGGTTTGTGAGGCTGAAGCAGAAGGATCATGAGTTCAAAGCCAGCCTCAGCAAAATCGAGGCACTAAGCAACTCAGTGAGACCCTGTCTCTAAATAAAACACAAAATAGGGCTGGGGACGTGGCTCAGTGGTCGAGTGTCTGAGTTCAATCCCCAATACCTAAAAAAAGAAAAAAAAATCACATCATATATAATTTTATTCCTATTAAATCCAGAATCTGGAATCTATGGAGATAGAAAGTAAAACATCAGTTGCTTAGGACTGGAGGCATGGGAGAATGGAGGAATAAAGAGGAGTAGCTAGATACCTAAAGAATATAAAGTTTCGGGGCTGGGGTTGTGGCTCGGAGGACCAGTGCTCGCCTAGCATGTGTAAGGAAGGCACTAGGTTCAATCCTCAGCACCACATAAAAATAAATAAATAATACAGGTATTGTGTCCACCTACAACTAAAAAAAATAAATAAAAATGTTTTTTAAAAAATAATATGATGTTTCTTCTTTTTTTGCGGGGAAGGAGGGTACGGGGATTGAACTCAGGGGCACTCAACCACTAAGCCACATCCCCAGCCCTATTTTGTATTTTATTTAGAGACAGGGTCTCACTGAATTGCTTAGTGCCTCATTTTTGCTGAGGTTGGCTTTGAACTTGCGATCCTCCTGCCTCAGCCTCACAAGCTGCTGTGTGCCACCGTGCCCAGCTATGATGTTTATTCTTGAGATGGTAGAAATGTCCTAAAACTAACTGTAATGAAAATTAATTGCAATATATTAAAACTCATTGATGGGGCTTGGGTTGTGGCTCAAGTGGTAGCGCGCTCGCCTGGCGTGCGTGAGGCGCTAGGTTCAATCCTCAGCACCACATAAAAATAAAATAAAGATATTGTGTCCATCTAAAACTAAAAAAATAAATAAATAAACATTTTTTTAAAAAGACCTCATTGAACTTTTACACTTCAAATAGGTGAACTGCATGATATGTGAATTATATGTCAATAAAACTATTCAAAAAATCCAACCAAATAATATCACATCCCCCTTAAAGTTTTGCTCCCTTTTAGCTAAGCATTACAAAAAAATTCATCTATGCTCCATCTGTATTTCTTCAACTTCTTTTTTCTCTTTAAAGAGCCTTCTTTCTAGATTTATTTTTCTTTTTATTGTAAGTCTCTCCTCTAGTAGTTGATTGATTTTTTTTTGGTACTGGGAATGGAACCCAGGTGCATTTAACTACTGAGCCACATCCCATCCCCAACCCCATTTTATTTTTATTTTGAGATAGGGTCTCACCAAGTTTCTGAGGCTGTCCTCAAACTTGCAATCCCCCAGCCTCAGGCTCCCCAGTCGCTGGGATCACAGATGGACACCACCATACACAGCTTCTAATAGTTTTTCAATCAGGTCTATGACATTGTCAACTCAGTCTGAAAATATCTTTACCTGCCTTCTCTTAATGAGATATGTAATTCAAAGTTGACAACTATTTTCCCTTTATGTTTACAAGGTATTATTCTATCTGCTGTCCCCTATTACTTTCTACTAACTCTAATCAATTGCTTTTCCTCCTCTGAGAAGTCCTTATGGCCTGGGTTGAGGAAGTATGGTTGCTTTGCTTTAGCTTCTGGAAGGTACTTCATCAATATTACTACCCAAGATCAAAATTTTAAACAAACTACTAGGGCATAATTTCCATACCTTTAAATGTTCAATTCAATGATTTTTAGTAAATTTGTAGTTACACAATGACCAAACAGAATCCAATTTTAGAACATTTTTATTATCCCCAAATGTTCCTTCATGTCCAATTGCAGTCCCAAGACTTTTCTTCCCCTACTCATCAAATACCAACTTAAGAAAAACAGGGCTTCCTATTATCTTCTGCCAGTGTGCAAACTTTTTTCCTAGTCTAACTGTTCTTGGAAGGTGCAGTCCAAACACAAACTACCTAAGCAAGGTATCAATTCCAAGGTATCAATTCTAGGACTTTCAGGAAAGTCCTAGAACTCTTCTCTCATCCCCAGCACCTGCTTAAAAAATATGATTTTGAAAATCCATTAAATATGGATTTTCAAAATCATATTTTTTACTCAAGTTACTTTGATATTCAGTCTTCACTTGGTTTCTGGAACTTGAGTATTTCACTTTCTAAAAAACGATCTATAAACTTGAAAAATTGTTTTTCAGAACTGAGGATTGAACTCAGGAGTTCTCTACAACTACTCTATGCTATATCCCCAACCCTTTTTCTTTTCTTGTGTGTGTGTGTGTGTGTGTGTGTGTCTCTCTCTCTCCCCACAACCCTTTTTCTTTTGCACCTCTCCCCCCACCCCACTGGTTGTTGTTGTTGTTTGGTTTGATTTTGAGACATGGTCTTGTCAAGTTCTCCAGGCTGGCCTCAAATTTGGAATCCTGCCTCAGCCTTTGGAAACCCTGGGATTACAGGTATACACCTCCGCACCCCTCAAATTAAAATTTTTTTGTTTCTAATTTTTTTTTCTCCTTTCTAAGATGACTAGTAAAAGGGTTTTCAGGTTATAGTAATCTACTGCTAGTTGAAACTTTTTGACCCCCTTCAACTAGGCAGTTTTCTTCAGCTCTTTGCTGAAACCCCACTTACCAATGATACTAACCTTGCCAAATCACAACATTCAATTCTCAGCTCTCATCTTTCAGCAGTAATCGACAAAGCTAATTCTTCTAATGCCTTCTAGAAATATTCTCTCTAACTGGTTTCAGGATATCACACTCTCCTGGCTTATCTCCTATCTCACTACTATTCTTTCTCCTTTTTTTTTTTTTGGCAGTACTGAGTATCGAACCCAGGCCTTGACCATGCTAGACAAGTGCTCTACCACTGAGCTACCAGCTTCCCTCTCATTATATTTTGATTTATTGTTTAGTTTCTGTAGTGCTGGGGTTCAAAGCCAGGGCATTGTGCAGGCTAGACAAGGGCTCTACCACACATTGATCTTTCTTGCTCTTCAACATGTCCACCATATTAACTTCTACCTCAAAGCCTTTGCACTTGGTTTTTCCTCTAAGAAACTCTTCCCCCAGAATTTCATCACTTCACTGAAATCTCAAATTAGTTCAGAGAATCTTTCTTTTGACCAGAATTTTTTTTTTTTTTTTAAACTGGGGATTGATCCCAGAGGTGCTTTACCACTGAGCTACATCCCCAGCCCTTTTTAAAATTTTTATTTTTAGACAGGGCCTTGCTAGATTGCTTAGAGCCTCACTAAATTGCTGAAGCTAGCCTCAAACTTGTGATGCTCCTGCCTCAGCCTCCTGAATCACTGAGATTACAGGCATGAGCCATCACACCCAGTTTGACCAGCATATTTAAAACAATTACCAGCCCAGCCTGGTGTTACATGCCTATAATTCCAGCAGCTTGGAAGGTTGAGGCAGGAGAATCACAAGTTCAAAGGCAGCCTCAGCAATTTAGTAAGGTCCTAAGCAACTTAGCAAGACCCTGTCTCAAAATAAAAAAAGTTTTAAAAAGGGCTGGGGATCTGGCTTAGTGATTAAGCACCCCTGGGTTCAATCCCCAGAACAACAACAACAAAAAGTTCCCACCTCCTCATGAGTCACCCTCTATATCCCCACCTCCTCATCAGTCACCCTCTATATCCCCACCTCCCCCTATTTTATATCTTTAAGTATATTTGTCACCTGTTATCATCTATGTGTCCCATTTGTTTGCCTTATCCATGTTTATGTTCAATGCTAAAAATGGATATTCTGAGTTGGGCACAGTGGCACATGCCTATAATCCCCAAAAGTTGGGAAGCTGAAGCAGGAGGATCACAAATTCCAGGTTAGCCTCAGCAACTTAGTGGTGCCCTAAGCAACTTAGTGAGAGCCTGTCTCAAAGTAAAAAATAAAAAGAGATGGTGGGGTTAGGGCTGTGGCGCAGCACTTGCCTAGCACATGTGAGGCACTGGGTTCGATCCTTAGCACCACATAAAAAAATAAATAAAGACATCTATAATTACAAAAAAAAAAAATTACTATTAAAAAAAAAGGGGGGGATAGGGATGTAGTTCAGTAGTAGAGTGCCCAGTTCCAATCACCAGTGGGGATGGGGAGGAGATTTATGTTCACAGAAAAAGAAAAATGTGCAAAAGAACAATTATTCAATAATACACAGGGTTGGACATCAACAACACCTGTGATCTGAAATAACAAAATACAGCAGGGTAGAGGGAAGAAATAAAGAGATATATGAGAAAGGTAAAAAGGGATCTATGAAAAAGGCAAAAGAAAAAAGGAAAGAAATAGATCCTCATATATTCCTAACCTGTCCACTTTCATCAACCAATTTTATGTTAACTCATATACATACCTTTGCATCTGAACAGTGGAGCTTGGACCATTCTGTACATCACCTTGACCAAACTGGCCATATGCAGTCTGGCCACATGTGGCCTGTGCTGTAGAGACTGGAGGTGCCCCTGAGGAGGGTGGGGCTCTTGACACACCTGAGGGTAAAGGACAGAAAATAAGTGATTGGGAAATAACTTTCTCCCCCTCCCTGAGCTAGGAATGCAAAGTAAGAATCAATAATCTCAGACCTTCACTGATCTAATACCACAAATGCACAGTGAAAAGGACACCATCAATATGCAACTCCAAACCAGTCTCATGGCACACACCTATAATCCCAGATATTCAGGAGGCTGAGGCAGGAGGTTTGCAAGTTTGAGGCCAGCCTCCATAACTTAGCAACATTGTTTCAAAACAAAAAATAAGAAGGACTAGGGACCTAGCTCAGTGGTAGAGCAACCCTAGGTTGAATCCCCAGTTGAATCCCCAGTACCACCAAACAACCCAAAACATGAAACTCCAGCTATAGCTGGAGTTTTATATCTGAACGTGGATGCCCAATAGAAAGCTTGTACTCTGCCAGACAGATAAACTAGGGTGAAGCTGCAGCCAGAGCCAAAAAAATGTAGGGCCTTCCTATGATCACTACACTTACCCACTAAACCCAAGACAGCATAATGTTCTTTTTTGGTACTAGGGATTAAACCCAGGAGCACTTAACCATTAAACCACATCCCCAGCTGTTTTTATTTTTTATTTTGAGACAGGGTCTCAATAAGTTGCTTAGGGCCTCACTAAGTTGCTGAGGCTTGCTTTGAACTTACAATCCTCCTGCTTAGCCTCCAGAGTTGCTGGGAATACAGGCAGGTACCACGGCACCCAGCCTAATGTTCTTACCCTAGACAAAAAGTTTTTGAAAAAGATCTTACTCTAGAACTCGAAAGTTAGAGCATATATCAAAAAGGTGATACAGAAGATAACCAAATAATATACTTAATTAGGTTATAAAGAAAAGCATCTTTTTTTGTGTACAATGAATTGAAATGCATTCATGTACAACTAAGTAGAACAAACTAAAAAAAAAAAAAATTTAAAAGGAACCTTTTTGTTTTTCCTTTTTTTTTTTTTTTTCAGTGCTGGAGATGGAACCCAGGGCCCTAATCCATACTACGCAAATGTTCTACCACTGATGTGTGATGTATATCCTTGCCCCAAGGAAGGCACCTTTTAGGGAGACTATTCTATCACCCTCTTCTTCATACATTTTACTTTTCCTAATTATATCCTTTTCATCCACTTCTTAGTGTAGAAGCTTCCAAAAGCACAAGGTTCAGGACTGTTTTCACAGGTCAGAGACCTTGCTCCTGCCCAAGGGTTTAGTCAGGAGAGTTGGCCTCTCCTCCCATTAGTGCTGCCACCTATGTCCTCCATCCTTCCATCAGAGCTGCTATCAAAACTACTTCTACTACCCTTAGCCATCCTTCCAATATGAAATGCAGAAACAGGGATCAGTTACTTGGCAAACCACTTCTGAAAAGTTGCTGATCCCTGGTCAAACAATTTATTTCTCCTTTGGCTTTGTTCTGGGTAAAGATTAGACATTATAGAACCAGCCTATAGGTTTATTTTTTTTATTTTTATTTATTTTTTTTTTTAAAGAAAGAGTGAGAGAGAGGGAGAGAGAGGGAGAATTTTAACATTTATTTTTTAGTATTTGGCGGACACAACATCTTTGTCTGTATGTGGTGCTGAGGATCGAACCCAGGCCACACGAATGCCAGGCGAGCGCGCTACTGCTTGAGCCACATCCCCAGCCCCCAGCCTATAGGTTTAACTGATTAATGGAACTTGCTCACTAACCAGAACAGAACTAGTTAAATTTTCCTCTCAATAACAAAGCTATCTCTTGAAAGAAAGCCAAACTTCATGTTGATAAGTCAAGAGCAAAGGGAGACTCTGTCCAGTCAAAGTCCCAACCAAGAATAAGGCTCTTCTAAATAACTGGGACATAGCTGTGTGTGGTGGTGCACACCTATACCCTCAGCAACTCAGGAGCCTGATGTAAAAGAATCAGAAGTTGGAGATCAACCTGGGCAACTTTAGTAAGACCCTGTCTCAAAATAACAAATTTTAAAAAGGTCTGGACATATAGCTCAGTGGTAAAGCACCCCTGGGATCAATTCCTAGTACTGCCCCCTGAGAAAAAATTGACATCTAATTTTACTACTTTAGATTCTTTTTCACAGTATGATTAAAATGGTAATACTTCATTTATTTTCCTATGCCTATGCCTCCTTGATGCCTTGTTGTTTTTCCATATACCTTCATGGAATTTACTTCCTCAAAAAGAATAAATAGGGCCAGCCATGATGGTACACACCTGTAATCCCAGGAACTCAGTAGGCTGAGGCAGGAGGATCATAAGTTCATGGCCAGCCTCAGCAACTTAGTATGAGACCCTAAGCACTTAGCAAGAACCTGTCCCAAAATAAAATTTAAAAAGGAGGCTGGAGAAACTCAGTGAGACCTTGTATCTAAATAAAATTAAAAAAAAAAAAAAATAGAGCTGGCTCTGTGGTTGAATGCCCCTGAGTTCAATCCCCAGCACCCTACCCAAAAAGGGGAGGGGAGGAAAGGGATGGGGAGATGGCTCAGTGGTTAAGCATCCCTGGGTACCAAATCCCTGGTTACAAAAAGTAAACAAACAAATATTTTGGCATATCTTAAGTCCTCAGTTAGCCTAATCAGAGATCTACCTTCCAAAAGGCCCTCTGGATAATCTGTAAAGTACATACTGTTCTTGAAAAAGTAATATATATATATATATATTTTTTTTTAAAAGAGAGAGAGAAAGAGAGAGAGAGAGAGAGAGAGAGAGAGAGAATTCCAATATTTATTTTTTAGTTTTCGGCGGACACAACATCTTTGTTTGTATGTGGTACTGAGGATCGAACCCGGGCCGCACGCATGCCAGGCGAGCGCGCTACCGCTTGAGCCACATCCCCAGCCCCTTGAAAAAGTAATATAAAATAAAATTAAAATTAAAAAAGTAAAAGTAATATAAAAATCAAGTTTTGGGGGTTGGGGACATATCTCAGTGGTAGAGCATGTGCTTAGTATACTCAAAGTCCTGGGTTTGATCCACAGCACTTCAAAACAAACACTGAATCTAATGCAGGACCAAATTTGTCTTATTTTCCTAATGTTGCAGAATATCTAAGAAATGGAGGAAACTCAAGCCAAGAAAAAGGAATGGCATTAGAAGAAAGATAGTTCCTGCACCAAAAATTAGGCGCAAAAATACTACACTTTTCATCCTAGAATCATTTATACACAGACTTGAGCCAGAGTCATTTATAAACAGAATCATCAGACCAACAAAAGACATTTGCCCTCTTGATCTCTCTCTATATATAGATGAATATAAGGAAATAGTGATTTTAGGGAGTTTTAAGTCAACATGATCTGGAAGATCTATGACCATTAGCTTTTTTTTTTTTTTTTTTTGGTACCGGGGATTGAACTCAGAGCCTCACACATGCTATCAAGCACTCTACCACTGAGCTATATCCTTTGTCCTTTTTATTTCCTTTTGGGACAGTCTTACTAAGTTGCCCAGGCTGGCTTCAAATTGATGATCCTCCTGTTTCATCCTCCTGAGTTGTTGGGATTACAGGCATTGTGCTACTGAACACAGCTCCATTTAGCTCTTAACAATGCAACCAAAGGAGGCAATAAAGGAAGTGAGCTACCATTGAACCTGGAAGATGTACTCCCACTAGATGTCTGAAGGTGGAAACAGGCACCCATCTAAAAACAGGGAAGATAGACTGCTTTCAGTTTCAGGAAGCCAGTTTCATGTTCCTCAGTCCCATCACCCAAACTCCTTAGGCAGCTTTGTAGAGCAATACAATCCAACCTGAAGCTGCTGATTCCCCTCCTTAGCTCAAAGAAACTTGGAAACATACCTTGGGGAAGAGTTTGCTGATAGCCTGGCACCGGGCCATTATAGGCTCCATAGGAAGTGGGGGGCGCTGTGGTCCCTGGCTGCCCACTATAATTAGACTGATGATACCCTGGATAGATGGGCTGGGGCTGCCCAAATGGCGGCACAGGTGCAGCTGACTGGTTCACATTCATTATGAAAGCATCCCCGACTTGGACTCACCTATTTGAGAGACAAAAGATAAATTAGTCAAAACAAATTCCTAAAAGAAAGAGCAACTATTCAGGGTAGGAAGCCAAGATAAAAAGAGATTGACCTATCTGGCAGAGATCAGCTTAATCATTCCCATACAAACACAGGATCTGTCATTTTCTTCCTAGCCAATACCCAGTTTCTCCTCAAAGCAAGGATTGTTACTTTGAACCCCATGCTTCCTCAATGCCAAAAAGATATACATTTCAAGTTCAGGCAGACCCATCAGAATGGAGCAGCAGCCTCCATTCCCCAGTGGATGATTTCTAGTGTCTAGTCATACAAGGAGTCCTTTAGCTGATGAACTACCATAATGTTACAGGTAAATGAAACAATGTTTCCACTTTCCATTCATCTTTCCAGCATCACCTCATCAATTCATTCAACAAATACTGACACCCTCTAATATGCTAGTGTGTGTGTGTTGGGGGGGGGTGTTGGGGATCGAAACCAGGGCCTTGAGCATGGGAGGCAAATGTGCTAGTCATTTTTAATCTAACCCTGGGGCTTACAGTAAAACAT
Organism: Urocitellus parryii; assembly: GCF_045843805.1. Taxonomy (NCBI): domain Eukaryota; kingdom Metazoa; phylum Chordata; class Mammalia; order Rodentia; family Sciuridae; genus Urocitellus; species Urocitellus parryii. Next base: position 160,953,354 of record NC_135535.1, on the reverse strand, counting down.
ACCATCTAAAATCCCTCCCCCTAAAAAGACAAACTTTTAGAGTAACTGATTTAAGAGAAATGACATTCTTTGGCTAATCTGCAATAATCCAAATGCTACTCCAACCCCAAATTTTCCACTAAAACAGCACATGGACATTGGAACTAAAGTATTAAAATCACCAAATGTAAAGAACACCTGAAAACTCTTTAGCAAGTAACAGATTAGAACTGAGTTCATTCAGGCACAAGAACATCTGCACATAATCAAAAGAAACAGTTCAAGGATTGGTGGCAATGTAAGATTTCATAAAAATATCAAGCAGAGGACTATAAGTATCATAAATCCCAATGCACTTCTCCAACTCTCCTGTTTCTGCTCTCCTTATGTGCTTGTTATGAATATAAACCACTATCAAAATTACTATAATCTTGCCCAGCAGAGGAATGAATTAAAGGGTCTTTCAAGTATCCTTCCAAGAAAAGGACTATTTGATCATATCTACTCTGAACAGCCTTATCTTTCTAATTATAGGCAGAAGGGACCCAGGAGGCAGGGGACCTCACAGGTATCTCAGTGGAACAATAGGCCTCTCCCCTTTGCTAGAGAAGGCCATCTTGACTACAGAAAAGTTGAGCTGCTCCTGAACTAGAATTCTAAATTCAAAGCCATTTTGGGAGCTGGTCTTCCAAATCTGAAACCTTGCACAGGTCACTGACACTAAACTTGAGAGGTGTCCCCCTCCTTTTATCTTCCTAAAGTCAGGAGGAAGTCGGGAGGAATGAAGCTTGTTCTCCAGAAAACAATCTCTTCAAACACACTCAGAAACTTGAAGTCAACCTCCAGTCTCGACTCCATACAAGGTGGACAGTGGAGGGTGACAACCCAAGGGGGCGGGGCAAGCTTCCTAGAACTCTGAAAGTAGTCGAACTGTGGAGGCTGGGGGCGCCAAGGATCAAGATTGTGAAGCCAAGGCAGCTTCTCAAGCCACAATGAGAAGTCTTGTCCATTAAGCATTAGAGTCCGAGCATCCAGCACCCTTGGACAAGCTGGGAGCAGCAAGCTGGAGCGAGATTCTGGGCCGGAAAGCTAAGGCAGGGTCTAGGACCGATCCTGGGTCTTGGATGCGTGAGGTAAAGGTCTCTTCTTAGGCCCCGTCCCCAGGCTCCTCCCTTCCTTCTAAAACGGGACTCCGATCTGGCCAGTAATACCCCGGTTTCTCCTCTGCATTCCTACCCACCACCGAACCTCCAGATGCCACTCCTCACCCGGCTCCAGATCCAGGTTCGACTTCGTTCCTAACGTCAAGGCTCCCAGGCTCCACTTCCGGTTCCGAGGGGGGGCGTCGTTTCGCCCCCGGAAGTCCCTCCCCCACGCTCCAGGGCTGAACCACTCCTTCTGCCACGTCGACATTAGGCATGCATTTAGGAACCCGGATGCCGCGCGGGCGCTCTTCTTTTCTCTGCCATCATGCCTGTCCCCGAGAAATCTCCGCTGAATTTTATTAATTTGGGTTTTGTTTTTTTCAGATATCCTAATCACTTTATGGTCTCACCAGCTGAGATGCGATTGAGAAGGCTAGGTCGAACTATCTTTAGTAACGCTCCCTCAACCAGTGACGTATAGTGACCTCTGATCCAAACTCTTGTAGCCACTTCCTGCTGACCCTTGACCCCATTGATTTCCGTCTCTAAGTTGCTCTCACTCCTGACCTTTGCTCAGCCTGTGGTGGTGGAAGTAAAAGGTTTGGGTTCGAGTTCAGGCTCTGCAGTTCACTAGCTAGTATAACTTGCCTGTTTCCGTTTCTTGCCCCAGTAGAATGGGAATAATGACCACCTAAAAGATTGTTGAGAGAATGAACTTAGACAGGTTTCATAGAATGTTTAGTATCACAGAGAGTTCAGGAGTGGCCAGTTGTTATTAACCATTTTTGTACAGTGCTTTCCTTTAAGTTCAGAGCTCTACCACAGCCAAAAGATTTTCCTGTTCTCTGAAAGGGCTACAATTACAATAATCATTATCCCATTTGATGAATAATTGTGGTTAACTTGTGTAGTATATTTTCATATATATTTAATTCTTTCAATACTATTCAATGATTTTTTTGAGCACTGCTGTGAACCAACCCGTGCTCTAGGTCCTGCAAAAAAAAAAAAAAAAAAAAAAAAAAAACTGCCAGGCTTCCTGGAGCGCATGCCTGTAATCCCAGCAGCTACGGAGGCTGAGACAGGAGGATCGGAAGTTCAAAGCCAGCCTCAGCAATGGTGAGGCGCTAAACAACTCAGTGAAACCCTGTCTCTAAAATACAAAATAGGGCTAGGGATATGGCTCAGTGGTTGAGTGCCCCCGAGTTCAATCCCCAGTACCATAAAAAAAAAAAAAAAAAAAAAGTTCTTGCTCTGAGTCTGGAGGTGTAGTTCAGTAATAGAGTGCTTGCGTAGCCACCTACAACACTGAAAAAAATTTTTTTGCTTTTATATCGTTTGAGTTATTCTCTTTTTGTGGTGCTGGGGATTGAACTCAGGGCCTTGTGCATGTGAGGCAAGGACACTACCAACTGAATTATTTCCCCAGCCTGCTTTCATATATATATATATATATATATATATATATATTTTTTAGTTGCAGATAGACACAATATCTTTATTTTTATGTGGTGCTGAGGCTCAAACAGTAGTGCCTTACACATGTTAGGCAAGTATTCTACCACTGAGCTATAACCACAGCCCATCTTGCTTTCATATCCTGACAGTAGATAATTATTTTGAGGCACACATGGCTCATTCATTGAAAAAAGTTGCACTTCAATCTGTGCTGGAAACTGTATAGGCATTGGATATACTTTACTAACCAGCCCAATGGTTCCAGTCCTCAGAATTAATAGGATCCTATCATCTGGGAACTTGTTAGAAATGCAAATTTATGACCCACTCTCCATATATTTAGTCAAAATTTGGAGATGGGCCCCAGTAAACTATGATTTATGGGCCCTCCAACTGATTCCCTTGTTCAATGAGGATTGAGAACCACTAGACTAGATGAGTAATTTGCCAGATTCAAGTAACATTTGTTAAGCACCTGCCATAGGCTGGTCCCTTTGCTAAGTATTTTCACATGACTTATCTCACTTGCCTCTCATACAATAATAGGAAAATAGGTAGGAGGGCTGGGGATATAGCTCAGTAGAGTGCTTGCCTAGCATGTACTTAAGGCCCCGGGTTCAATCCCAAAAAAAGAAAAAAAAAAAAAAAACTTGAGCTGGTGTTGTGGCTCAGTGGTAGAGAGAGCACTTGCCTTGAAAGTGTGAGGCACCGGATTGGATCCTTGCACCACATAAAAAAAAACAAAGGCACTGAGTCCATGCACAACTAAACAAACAAACCAAAAAAAAAAAAAAAAAAGAAGGTAGGTAGCTTCTTTTTTTTTTTTTTTTTACTAAAAATTTTATCCCGGGCTGGGGATGTGGCTCAAGCGGTAACGCGCTCGCCTGGCATGCACAGGGCGCTGGGTTCGATCCTCAGCACCACATTAAAAAATAAAATAAAGATGTTGTGTCCACCGAAAACTGAAAAATAAATATTAAAAAAATTTTCACCCCTAGGAAGAGCTCAGATTTATAGTTTCCTGAGGATAGAGGTTAATATGTTTCATTTTATTGATTTTTTAATTTCTTCTTTTTAGATATACATAATAGTACAGTATATTTTGACATATTTATACAAATGTGGAGTATAACTTACTCTAACTGGGATCATTTTATTGTTTTGTATTATCTCCACTCAGTGGTTCTCAGTTTCTGAGTAGTGGAAATTGAACCCAGGACCTCACACATGCTAAGCAAACACTCTTACCAAAGTCACAGGCCCCCCCAGTGCTGTTAAAAATGCCAATACCAGGGCAGCAAAGTGGCACATGTCTGCAATTTTAGTGACTCAGGAGGCAGGAAGATCATGAGTTAGTGAAGCCCTAAGCAATTTAATAAGACCCTGTTTGAAAATAAAACAATAAAAAGGGCTGGGGATGTAGTTCAGTGGTAGAGCACACCTGGTTTGAAAAATAAACAAAAAAGCCACTAATATAGCACAATGGCTGACATGTAGCTAGTCCTTAATAAGTTTTTTGAGAAAGGGTCTTTGTAAATTGCCCTGACTGGTCTTAAACTCCTAGGTTCAGTGGATCCTCCTGCCTTAGCTTCCAAAGTAGCTGAGATTACAGGCATATACCACTATGTCCAGCTTAATAAATATTTGAATAGTGAATGAAGGGATATATAGATCCTGCTTTTATTGATGAGGCCAAGTAACTGCATGAGGTCACACAGGTAATAAATGGTGGAATAAGAACTCAAATCTAAGCCAGTGTGGTGTATGCCTATAATTGATTGCTAGGGGCTCAGGAGGCTGAGACAGGAGGATTTCAAGTTCAAAGCCAGCCTCAGCAAAAAAGCAAGGCACTAAGCAACTTAGTGAGACTCTGTGTTTTTTTTTTTTTTTGTTGTTGTTGTTGTTGTTGTTTTGTTTTGTTTTGTTTTTTAGAGAGAGAGAGAGAATTTTAATATTTATTTTTTAGTTTTCGGCAGACACAACATCTTTGTATGTGGTGCTGAGGATAGAACCCGGGCCGCATGCATGCCAGGCAAGCGCACTACCGCTTGAGCCACATCCCCAGCCCGAGACTCTGTTTTTAAATAAAATACAAAATAGGGTTGGGATGTGGTTGAGTGCCCCTGAGTACTCCGGTACCTCCCCTGCCTTCCGCCAAAAAAAAAGAACTCAAGTCTAAGTTCTTACCCAGAATTCTGTATTTTCTATGACTACATCATATACCAAGGCAAACAGCATTAACACAATAAGGGAGCAGCCAGTCCATAAAACTGTAGTCTGATAATCACAGTTACAGCACCATAATGTTATGTTTTGTAATAAAGAGGTCTCTTAATGATAAGGCACATTCATGCAATAGAAATCTAAAAACAAGTAGAGATTTTATTACTGACATGAATTGGTATATTTACACATGCCTCTCTGTGTCCATTTTCACATGGCAACCTAGGTATTGTAATGATAATTTAGCAAACATTTATTGAACACTCTTTACATCAATCATCACTCTGTGGGCTGTTGATGGCACACAGTTCTTGACTCAAACTTTCTCACAATCCAGGCAGGAAGACAAGTGTATGAACAGAATTATACTATTGGCTGAAAAACAAAACAGTAGAAGTATGAACAAGATATGTGTGTTGACCAAAGGAAGGAAGAATTAACTTTATAGGTAGAGAGTTGGCAGGGGGTCAGAAAAGACTTTAAGGAAGAGGTAACAACACAACTGAAGCAGAGCTGATCAGAGTTCCTCTACACAGACTCATCTCTATCCCTGCAGTGAGATACAGATTTCCATTTTGCTTAACAGGTAAATTTGAAATGGAGGGAAAACCTAAATAAACTATCTAGCTTCCTTTGCTTTTAGTTACTTGCTTTTAGTTGACTTTTAAAATCACATATTTATTTTAAAGGTCACAGAGCTGAGATGTGTCATTGTCCCCTACTAGCTTTGTTGTAGATATCACCTCTGACATGTGGGCTATGATGATAATAATTGCTTAGGTTACTTTTCAGGGAATTGAAGGCCACTTTTGCTAAAACTGCTTGGGGCTGTACAGGTACTCAGTGGGTGACTGTTTGATCTCAGAAGGCCTAAAACTCCACTCTCCGATCATGCTAATGCTACCATTTTCCTTACATGAATCCTAAAAAGAGCTATGAAAACTGGTTACATATGTGCAGACCCCTGATTAATTCAATCTCTAATCACCTTTCCCCATGCCTTAGGCCCCCTCATGAATAAACTTTTGCTGTTTTCCAAAACTTGTCATTTCAAGCCAGGTTTGGTGGCACATTCCTGTAATCCCAGTGACTCAGGAGACTGAGGCAAGAAGAACACAAGTTCAAGGCAAGCCTTGCCAATGTAGTGAGAACTTATCTCAAAATAAAAAATAAAAAGAAGAGGCTGAGGATGTAGCTTGCCTTGCAGGCACACAGCCTTGGGTTCAATCCCTAGCATGCGTGCGCATGCAGGCACACACACACACACACACACACACACACACACACAAAATTAAATAAAAAGGGAAATGGGCTGGGGATGTAGATTAGTGGTAAAGTGTCTCTGGGTTTAATACTGAAGGGAAAAAAACTTGCCATTTTAGTGATTAGTATACTATGTGGTGGGCAAAACAGGCCTGGCATGGTGACAAATTCATACAGTACAGCAAAGGGACACTCTTTCCTGGGATTTTGTGGAGCCATTTCTTGCCAGCTGTGGTACTGAGCCCCTCCTGCTCCTGGCTCCTACCACTTTGACATGGACTTTGGAGGAAAGCAGTTGAGATTAGTCCATGATCATATCAGGGAAGGCACAGTCCCTGAAAGGGTATACAATAGTTCTAGAGCTCCAGAGAGCTAGTACTCTGAGTCCTAAGTTAAAGGCCCATGCAGTAGAAGGGGAGACATGTAGGGCAGAAGTTTGTGCTATAATTAGCTCTAGGAGTAGCACAACTGGGAGAAGAAGAGGAGGAGAATACAGCCGGCAACTATTTTGAGCACAGCTCCGATTGACGGGACATGTGTGCTGGACTGTACTGATCCCAAGGCCAAGTTGCCTGCCTGCCGTATGTGGTGTGGGGGGGAGGCCTGGGGCAGCAGGAGCAGGACAGCCGGACAGGCAGGCCAGACGGGGTACCAGCGCCTCAACTTCTCTCCCTGGGACACTGTCCAAACACCGGGGCCATAGGCCAAGCTGAGCGATGGGTGCTGAGGAGAAGGTGCTGGTCACACTATCAGGGGGAGCCCCCTGGGGCTTCCGACTTCAGGGTGGGGCCGAACAGAGGAAACCCTTACAGGTGTCCAAGGTAAGGTAGAGCCCCTGAAATGCAGTTTCAGGGAAAAGGGAACACTGGGGGACTTGGGAAGAATCATGTGGCGGACAATGGGGAGGTGGGTAAGCGGGGCTATGAAGAAGAGGCTGTGGGTAGGTGGGCAGGTAAGTAGGGAAGCATGCTCAAGTCTGGAAGAGGGAGTAGTGTCTGATCACAAACTTCTTCTAGGGACCTCCTAGAAAAGAGAATTCCTGGTTTCCAGAGAGTAGAGAAAAATAAAAGCTCTACTTCAGTTTCCTGTAGCACCATGGTAGCAGAGGCTGGGGTCTGGTCATCCAGTGCTTGCTCTCCTGTGTGTATCCCTCTACTCCAAACTCCAGGAATGTAGGGAAGGTTCTAATTTCTCTCTGACTAAACTGATATGTGACAAGCTGAGATTGTCTCACCCAGCCCAGCCCAGCCCTGCCCTGCCCTTCATTGCCTTGCCCTGCCCTGCACTGCCCTGCCCTGCCCTGCCCTGCTCATACCTTCAGTGCTCTTCTTTCCCTAAGTCAGTTCCTTTCTCTCACTAGACAAGACTTTTCTAGGTTCTGGGAGGGTTTTGGCAATATCTGGCCTCTCAGATGAAGTCATTACCCTTTTGGTTTTATCCTACAGACTTAGTTTTCTGAACTGTAAAGTATGGGTAATAATAGTACCTATTTCATAGAACCATTCTAAGAATTAAGTGTAGTAACACATGCAGCACAGTACCTAACAACTTAGTAAAAACTCAACAAGTGGTAGCCATGTATGTGCACACATACACACACATAAAGATAATCTCCCAGAATCCAGCTGGTCTGGATCTGAAATATTTTTTTTCAGTACTAGGGATGTAATACAAGGGCACTCTGTCATTGAGCTACATCATCAGCACTTATTATTATTATTATTATTATTTATTTATTTATTTTCTTAATTTTGAGACAAAGTCTTCTGAGTTGCTGAGACTGGGCTCAAACTTGCAATCCTCCTGCCTCAACTTCTCAAGTCTCTGGAATTACAGGCATGTGCCACTACAGCTGGCTTTGATCTGGAATACTAGTCTAAAATCTTAATTTGTAATGGCACCTGGGATTCCATGGCCTAGAAAACAACTATTGCCCTTGGAGGAAAATCTTGGTGATATACCACCATTTCTAGTACCTCTTCTACATGGTTTTCTCCAAACACCTTTCATTCAGTGGTTATCCTGCCTCCAATCAATGATGTATTACTCTCACCAATCTCCATTTTCCCTCTAGATAGTCTTCTTCAGCTACAGTTCTGTGCACTCCCCACCCTCTTACTTTACGAAATAAAATCCTCTCATGTGGGTCCTTCCTGCTTTCCTTTCATTCTTCTCCCTTTGGAGCCCTCCATCATTTACAATTTTTCCTCCATCTCAGATCCGAAGACGGAGCCAGGCTGGCAGAGCAGGACTCCGAGAGAGGGACCAGCTCTTGGCAATAAATGGAGTTTCTTGTACTAGCCTCTCTCATGCCAGTGCCATGAGCCTCATCGATGCCTCAGGGAATCAGCTTGTCCTCACTGTGCAGCGGTATGGACTCCTCCTTTCCTTTTCCCCTAGTCCAGGAACCCCCTTCTCTTTCTTAGCCCTATGTCTCACTGACCAGGCTTCAGCAACTAACAAGTACCTATCTCTGCTCATACATTCCTGCTAGAGAATAAACATTTGTGTGTGCATCCCCAAAGTATTTGAATGTATCTGCAATTAAAGGATGGAGTGTTGAGCAGGTGTTTGAGTGATAGATCTACTTCAACCTCTGGCCTGTCTCTTCCTCATCATATTTTCCTCAAAGCTCATATCTACTCACTGCTCTCCAAGCACATTTGCTTCCCATTTTGTCTTTAGATCTTCACTTTATATATAGTCTCCTTTCTCTTTTCTCTCTTCCCCCATTTCTTTCACATCACTTTAGCTGTTACACAGACTCTCAAGTTCTGTCATCTTTCCCATTCAGGGTAGCAGATGAAGGGCCTGTGAGATCTCCATCCCCTGGGGGGCTTCAGGTGCTGTCACCCTTATCTCCACTGAGTCCTGAGCCTCCTGGTGCTCCGGTTCCTCAGCCTCTTCAGCCTGGAAGCCTTCGCTCACCCCCTGACAGCGAGGCTTACTATGGAGAGACAGACAGTGATGCTGATGGTCCTGCCACCCAGGAAAAGACCCGCCGGACCCGCCGCCGAGGCCCCATGAGGCCCACCCCTCCAGGAGCCCCACCTGATGAGGTCTACCTGTCTGACAGCCCTGCAGAGCCAGCACCTGCCAGCACTGGCCCTCCCAGCCAGGGTGACAGCCGTGTGAGCTCCCCATCTTGGGAAGAAGGGACAGCCCTTCAACCACCCCCAGCTGAGGCATTGCTGTTACCCCATGGTCCACTCCGGCCTGGCCCTCATCTCATCCCTATGGTGGGACCTGTTACCCACCCAGTGGCAGAAGATCTTACTACCACCTACACCCAGAAGGCCAAGCAAGCCAGTGAGTCCCTGAACCCTTTTTTTTTTTTTTTCCTAGCCAGGATCTGATCTCTAAATCATCTCCATATCTACACATTCTACCTATCTCATGCCCCTTCAATGCAGTCTCTGGGACAAGTAGAGAAGAGTGATAAATGAAAGGGGAGAATAATTATTCTCAAGGTCCCTATTACTTTTGCTGTTTATACCAGTGTAGCCAAAAGGTACAGGTATCAGTGGCTCAGAAGCCAGGGGCAGGAGGACTGCAAGTTTGAGGCGAGCCTGAGCAATTTAGCAAGACCTTGTCTCAAGTAAAAAAATTAAAAGGGCTGGGGATGTAGCTCAGTGATAAAGTGACCCTGGGTTCAATCTCCAGTATATACACACACACACACACACACACACACACACACACACACGTGGTTCAGTCAACCTAAGAACATAATAATCTGAGAAAATGGAAAGAGACATGAATAGATAAGAGGTTTGGTGGTGGTTACTGTTGTTTTATTGGTTTCCAGGATGGGGTGAAGGCAGAGGACAGACACAAACAAGGAAATATTGGGAAGCAGGGGCAAGGCTATAAGGACTCCTTACAAGTGTTAATTGCAGGCATGGTATCAAAATTACCTTTGACATTTGTTAAGTTCAATTGGGATTCCTGGGGACTGAGAGGCTATGAGATGGTCATGAGATCCCTAGGAAGTGGTAGAGGGAGGGATCTTTGGCTCCTTATCTCAGGAAAGAATGTAGGCCTGGATAGAAAAAGCCAGTCCCACTTATCTCAGGCTCTTTGCTATTTTTGATGTGAGCAGCAGAACCAGACCTAAAGTGAAATTTTCCCCTGTCCTATGCCTCCCTTGCTCCTCCCACAGAGACCTTTTTTTGTCACCTCTGAAATCTCAGGGTTCCCCTCTAATTCTCATCTTTCTTTCCTTCCTTTCACCACTCTGATTCCTATTCCATATTTTTGGGTCTGAGTTTGAGGAGCTAAGGACACAACAATTTAGAGTTTGACATCCCTGAGAGTGTTCAGTATCCCACAAAGAAATTCCAAATGCATGCCCAGGATCCCATAATTATCCCCAGTTCTCATTTTAGTGTCCCCTCCCTTCTCATCATGCTGGGTGAGACTGTAGTGGCTCAGGGATATTTTTAATCAAGTAGACCTCATTGTCCAGTGGGAGGGGTGGAGAGTAGGGGAGCCAGGTGCTCATGTCCATCACACCAGGACTTATGGGGCAGCCAGAGAAGGGTGGGGGGGTCAGGCTCCAAAAATAGCTTAGTGAGCTCATTCAGCTGCCAGCTCTGGGGACAAGACAAAGGGGCTTTAAAAGTCGTGGGGGATGGATCAAGCTGGTCCTGCTCCAGCCAGCACTGCCTTTCTCGGCATGGAGACCTTTGAGTCCATCAGCCAAGAACCCCTCAGCCAAGCCAGCTGTGACAAATCCCCAGGTCCAGTTCCTGAGCTCCAAGACCCGTTCTATGCAGGTACTATCCTCTCACATTTGAGAGAGTTCTGGTGTCTAGAATGGAGTGTGATGCCTCAATAGTTAAAGAAGGATAGACTTTGAGTAAGGTTTATTCTCTTATCCCTTTTTTCTGTTTTTTTTTTAAATATTTTTTAGTTGTTGATGGACTTTTATTTTATTTATTTGTATGTGGTGCTGAGAATCGAAACTAGTGCCTCATACACGCTAGGCTAGCATGCTACCACTGAGCCACAAACCCAGCCCCATCTTACCCTCTTTTTCTTTTCTGTCTTCTTTCTTTTCTCAGGAGAGCATCACTGCCCCTTTTTTAGAATGGGTTGATGTTATGGCCACATGTCAAAGGGGTCTATGGCCACGTGAGCTGAAGAAAACTCATAGGAACAGTGTGTGTATGTGTGTGTGTGTGTGTGTGTGTGTGTGTGCGTGCATGTGTGAGAGAGAGAAAAGTGGGAGTACATTATGAATATAGGAAAGCATGAATGTGTGAATCTGTGGGAAAAGATATATATACAAGAAATTATCTGAACACATGTGCAGTTAGTGTCAAGAAAGCTTTGAGAGTTAAGGTCACTCATAGTGGACCTTAGCATTGTGTTAAGTGCTAAATTTACTTACATTACTATGTTTAATCCTCATAGCAACCCTCTGAGGTAGCCATTATTATCCTCATTTACAGATGAGGAAACTGAACTTCAATGAGGTGAAGTAATTCACCCAAGAACCCAAAACCTGAAATGAACTATGACTCCAGTGCCTATTCTTTCTACAATACTATTCAGTGTTATAGATGCTCATGAGAGAAATGAAAGCCCTAATTAGAAAGGTGATTAGTGGCTAGGCATGTTGGCACTCGTCTGTAATTCCTGCAATTTGGAAGGCTGAGGCAGGAGGATCACAAGTTGGAGGTCAGCTTTGGTAACTTAGTGAGACCCTGTCTCAAAATAAAATAAAAGGGCTGAGGGTGTAGCTCAGTGATAGACTGTCCCTGGGTTCATTGCACAGTGCCTTAAAAAAGAAAAAAAACAAAAAAGAACTTGTTGTCTTTTTAAAAATTTTTTTTTAGGGCACAATACTTTTATTTTATTTATTTTTATGTGGTACTGAGAATTGAACCCAGTACCTCACATGTTCTAGGCAAGCACTCTACCACAGAGCTACAACCCCCACCCCAAGAACCTTGTATCTTGAGTGAGTGGAAAGTAGATGGAATTTCAAGAATTTTTCTGTAGGAACTGGGGACCACAGGCCAGGCAGTATCCATGTTTAAGGCTGGGTCTTGGCAGAAGGACAGCCTCTCCCATTTCCTAGCTCCACCTACCCAGGCCTCACATGGCATGCAAAGCCCTGCCCTGGTTCTCTTTAGCACATAGTCCTTCTGTGACTGCCTGGTGGCAGCAGCCTGAACTCTGTACATTAAAAGGCCTGGCAAAGGCATGGAGATTGGGGGACATTTCTGACCTCCTCGCAAAGAAACCTATTTCATTTCTATCACCATTTTAGAGAAAAGGACAATATATTTACCTGATGCCTTTGAGGTATCCTAAAGATTTGGAGGGTTGCCTTGGAGAACAGCACTCTGGCTTTTCCTGACTCTTGGATCTGAGACTAACTACTGGCTCTGTGAGTAGAAAGGGGTATGGAGCACAAAGGAGTGCCCTGGTAGTTGAAGGGCCAAGATCAAACCTACAATTCTCTCTGTTAGTAACAGGGTCTCTGCAGGAGGAACTCTGGAAGGAAAAGCCACCTGGAGGGTGCTGTGTGTGAATGTATTTAAGTAACTATTTTTGTATGGGCATGTGTGTATTTGCATATATGTATGTGAGGAGTTTATAAGCTGGAATATACCTGAATGAGAGAAAAATACATAAGAGAAAGTATGTCCACAGCTAACTTCCGGTAGACAGATATTCTTGTTGAAATGGTGTATGATGGGAGTTATTTCTATGAGTGTTTATGATATGGACTACATGAGGGAGACAGAATTGACTGAAGATCTCATTGCTAAGAAGCCTGTGTGTCTTGGTCCTAGGGGTAATAGGTGGGAAGAGGGTGTAAATCCCCACCCCACCTAACATGGTCTCTATTGTGGTGGAAAATTGTCCCTTCTCATTTTTTCTCTCTCTGGGATCTGCCTTTTTTTCTTTTCTGCCATGGAAAGTGACACCTCCCCCCTATGTCAGTCAGGAATGGGAGGCAGGTGAGGAATGTGTGTGGGGTGGATAAGAGAACATCTCTGGACAGACAGGGACAGAATAGAGGAAGAGGTATGGTCACAGCAGTCAGGACAGCCAACTGGACTGCCTTTCCTTTAACTGTCCTTGGTTTTGCCTTGCACCCTCCACTCTGTCCCCAAGTCAGAGGACATTGATTGGCAGGAGGCATTGTGGGGGTCTGGCCAGTGAAAACAAGAGGTGGGAGTTGTGAGGGAGCTGGCTGGGATGAGAGGTGAAAACTTTGGGGAGCAAGAATAGAAGAGGTTGTAAACCCCCACTGATCAATCTACTGCTTGGCCTCCTCAGAACTGCAACGTGCAGAGAGCCTCCAAGAGAAGAGTGTGAAGGAGGCCAAGACCAAATGCAGGACGATTGCATCCCTGCTAACTGCAGCTCCCAACCCTCACTCCAAGGGGGTGCTTATGTTTAAGAAACGACGGCAAAGAGCAAAGAAGTACACCCTAGTGAGCTTCGGGGCTGCAGCTGGCACAGGCGCTGAGGAGGAGGACGGCATCCCCCCAACAAGCGAGTCTGAGCTGGATGAAGAGGCCTTCTCTGACGCCCGCAGCCTCACCAATCAGTCTGACTGGGATAGCCCCTATCTGGACATGGAGCTGGCCAGGGTGGGTTCAAGAGCAGCCGATGGCCAGGGCCCCGGGCTAGGAGGGCAGTTGAGTGAGACCTCTGGCCGAGGGGTCCAGCTCTTTGAACAGCAGCGCCAGCGCGCAGCCTCCAGCACCAAGGAGCTGGATCGTGTGGGTCCAGCAGCCACGCTCAATGGAGAGGGTCTGCAGTCACCACCCCGGGCCCAGAGTGCTCCCCCAGAAGCTGCTGTACTCCCGCCCAGCCCTTTGCTGGCCCCTGTTGTCAGCCCTAGACCTTTTCTTCCAGATGGTGGCGCACCGACCCCAGCTCCAAGCATCTTTAACAGGTCAGCTAGGCCCTTTACCCCTGGCTTACAAGGGCAGAGGCCAGGTACCACCTCGGTTATTTTCAGGCCCTCAGGCCCCAAGAGGGCGAATGAAAGCCTGGGAGGCCTCAGCCCCGCTCCACCTCCCTTTGCGTCCTCTCCACAGGGGCCCACTTCTCTGCCCAGCTTCACCACAGGGGTGTCCAGCCTCGCGCCCGCCTCAGGTTCCCCCAGCATACCACGCTCCTCGGGCCCTGTGACGGCTACCAGCTCCCTGTACATCCCAGCCCCCAGTAGGCCTGTTACACCCGGGGGCGCCCCAGAGTCCCCCGCTCCTCCTAGCGCAGGTGCCATGACCTCCACTGCTTCTATCTTCCTGTCGTCGCCTCTGCGACCCTCTGCGCGCTCAGAGGGGCCGGCTCCAGGCCCCGCGGCCCCTGAGCCCCCCAGTGCTCGGGAGCAGCGCATCTCTGTGCCAGCTGCCCGCACCGGCATCCTGCAGGAGGCCCGGCGCCGCGGGACCCGGAAACAGATGTTCCGGCCAGGAAACCAGGAGACGAAGAACTCGCCCAACCCGGAGCTGCTATCCCTGGTGCAGAACCTGGATGAAAAACCCCGGACCGGCGGTGCTGAATCTGGTCCCGAGGAGGACGCTTTGAGCCTCGGAGCTGAAGCCTGTAACTTCATGCAGCCACCAGGGGGCAGCAGTTACAAGACCCTGCCTCACGTGACACCTAAAATTCCGGCTCCAATAGCTCCTAAGACCCCACCCCCCATGGCTCCTAAAACTCCACCCCCAGTTGCTCCGAAACCGGCATCTCGAGGGCTCCTTGATGGGCTAGTGAATGGGGCGACCCCTCCAGCTTCGATCCCTGAGCCACCAAGGCTGCAGGGCAGGGGTGGGGAGCTGTTTGCCAAGCGGCAGAGCCGGGCCGACAGGTATGTAGTGGAAGCTACACCTGGTCCTGGTCTTGGCCCTGGTCCTCGCCCCAGAAGTCCATCTCCTACCCCCTCGCTGCCCCCTTCATGGAAATATTCACCTAACATTCGTGCCCCACCTCCTATTGCTTATAACCCACTGCTTTCACCCTTTTTCCCCCAGGCTGCCCGAACACTCCCTAATAAGGCTCAATCTCAGGGGCCTCGGGCAACCCCCAAACAGGGCATCAAGGCTCTGGATTTCATGCGACATCAGCCCTACCAGCTTAAATCTGCCATGTTCTGTTTTGATGAGGTTCCTCCAACTCCTGGCCCCACCTCCTCAGGGACCCCCAAAACTGTTCGAGTCCAGGAAATCCGCCGATTTTCCACTCCGGCACCCCAGCCCACTGCAGAGCCCTTGGCTCCCACTGTGCTTGCCCCTCGAGCAGCCACTACACTGGATGAGCCCATCTGGAGGGCAGAGCTGGCCTCAGCCTCTGTTTCTAGCCCAATTCTTCCTCCAGAATCTCCTAGGAGTCTTGGGACCACCCCTAGCTCCTGTAGTTTCCAGGTGGCCAGGCCCAGATTCTCGGCCATCAGAACAGGATTACAGGCTCATGTATGGAAACCTGGAGCAGGGCACCAATGAGCCAGAAATAGGTCCCAGGACCATGGAGAAGTGGAACATCCAGTCTCTGAAGTGACTTCTCCTGCCCTATCATACTCTCAAGCATCAGGAGGTTAAATTCCCTCCAACCAGAAATAGTTTTGGAGTTAAGTGTCCCATCCCTAGCTTCATCCTGACTTTCCCATCTCCCTGCTGCTTTCCAACCTATTATCTCTGCTTTGGTATCTTTGCTTCTCCTTGTCTCTGTATTTACTTGCCTGGAGCTCTCTTTATCTCCTGGTCTCTCTATCCATGTGCCTCCAGAGGTCTCTATTTCTTTACATTTGTGCTTCCTCTGTGGGTCTCATTTTAATGTTCAGTGAGAAGCACACAGAATGTAACACTGGGACCTCAGGCAAGGAGCTCCCCACTAACAGTCAGCCAAGGGACTGAATTGACCCCTGTTTGTCTACCCACTCCCAGTTTTCATTCTGCTTTCTCAAGGTTATCTGGCATATTCCTAGGTATGTGTGTGTGTATGCCAGTATGTGCACGTGTGTGTGTGTGATCAGGATCTGACCTGGCAAGTGATCAGATATGCCACAGATGTGCTCTTCTGAGACAAAAGTAAGAGGGGAGGTCTAAATAAAGACCTTATCTGGGTCTTTTCCTTGTGCTGACAGAAGGGTCAGATATCCCTACATGGAATCTAGCAGGGAGAAAGAGCTACACTGAAGAATAATTCCTTAGCATCTGTAGCAGGTGCTACATCTTGTGAAACTAATGGAGTATGACAAGACTGAAGGATTGGGACAATTTTCACAGGCTAAGGTAGACCAGGAATAGAACTAAGAATTCTTCTGTTTCACTGCATTTCACAAAATTAGCAATTAGAGGTCCATGATGAGCAATTCAGTATTCAGGAAGTAAAAGAGAGAAAGAGGGAGAATTTCCTCTAAGAATGAACAAATTATTGTCTTCATTGTTTCATAAGCCTAAAACAGAAAGAAGGGCTGGGGAGAATGAGATAGAAACCAGTTGCAGAGCAGAAATGAGTGACAGTGATTGAGCCAGAGAGAAGCATGGAGAGGGCAGTCTTGGCAGAGAAACCCCACAAGAAGCCAACTGTGAACAAGAGGGGGACTGAGAAAAATTTTGAGGAAAAATAACGTATTTGTTAAAGTGAAGTGGGTTGTGGGATGTGGGATGATAGTAAGAGGGAAGCATGAGGGTGTGTGCTGAATGTTGAAAGAAGAATTTGTGTCCGTGCTATCTCCCATGAATCTATCCTTCAGTTTGTCTTCTGCAGCATGTCATGACTATCTGGGAAAGAACAGGGAAATACCCAGAACCAAAACCTCTTTTCAGTCCTACTCCATTCCTAGCTTGTGTTCCTTTTCAGCTTTAGTTCCTAATTTCCAATCCTAGAAGAGTATGGATTCACCTCTCACCAAGACTACCACCAGCCACATTTGCTGTTTGATCTGGAAAATGATCATTTCCTTTACCTACAGGGTGTGAGTCACAGTCCTTTGGTTTGTGCACAAGAATAAACTTATGCCCCATACTTTCTATTGCTGTCATCTCTTCTGATTTTATACACAAATCCTGACCCCACCTTGATCGCCTCTGACCCATTCCTCTAATTCAATTTCAGATTTCTATTTCCAATCCTGCCCTTCATTTTTCAGTCCTTTGCCCTTCATTCCCTAGTCTTTTACTCCTATCAAATATATCCTTCTTTGATTTAAGCACCTCCACCTCTCCTCTTTATTTCTTCTCAGTGCAGTCTCCATCAGATTTCTCCTCCTCTCCTTCTACTGCTCCTTTTCAGGCAAGGAAATTGCGAGAAGTTTGCCATCAACATTTCCTACTTATAGGAAACATCCATGTTAAACATTCGCTGGGAATTAAATGAAGGGATAGTAAAAGGTGAAAGATTTATATGAGATAAATGAAGGAATAGTAATGAATGAGAAGGGAGAGTAAAGAAAGAAAGTTGGAGGAGTGGATTGAGGCTAATAGAGAAAGGAAGGCATCAGAATCCGGAGAGACTGAGAAGGAAAGTGCCATTGCTCAAATTAACCAGCAGAGGGCATATTTGTGCCAATAACTAGATGTTTGCAAACACCAGAGACCATAGGGCTAAATAGCCTGTCTTCACCCACTAAAGTAGTTCTAGATATTGAATCATATGACATTAAACTTTGAGTTTGTTTTTTAGAGGTGATGATGAAATCACCTTTTACTACTTGTGTTTCTTCTTCTAAGTTGCTTCCTTGTGTTGGGAAGGAACAGAGGAGGAAGACTAAAGATGAAGGATCTGGAAGCATAGCTGGTCTGGACAGAAACCAATGTGGTAGTAGGTGGGGGAACTTTGAGCCCCTATCCTGAACCTGGAAAGTATAGGATGGAAGGAGGGTAGGAACAGGAAAAGTGGAGACGTCCCAGAGGGACAGGAGTATATTCTGTAAACTTCAAAAACCATTTCCTGCTGGGCACAGTGGCCTATGCCTGTAATCCCAGCAGCTCAAAGGCTGAGGCAGGAGAATCTCAAGTCCAAAAGGCATTCTCAGCAATAGTAAGGCGCGAAGCAACTCAGTGAGATCCTGTCTCAAAATAAAATACAAAATGGGGCTGGGGATGTGACTCAGTGGTTGAGTGTCCCTAGCTCAGAGCTCAATCCCTAATACAAAAAAAAAAAAAAAAAAAAAATCCTGAGGCAGCTGTAATAGTGCAATAGTGGTGGCTGCAGGAATGTAGCATCTGGTTCTAGACCCTGAAAAGAAGTTGGAGAAAGATCCAAAATGTTTCTGTAGCTACTGAGGAAGGTGCTGTACAAATGACAGCCTTCCTCCAAAGGGGCACTCAAGCTTGTACCTTTGCCAAGAGGCTTCTTTAGAACAGTACAAATAGGACAGTCCAGATCTTATATAGAGTGTATGTTTCTCTTTAAAGAAATCCAAAGTAGGAACCTTGGAGAGCAAGGCATGGGCAGGTCAGAAGCCTACAAGACCTTCTCAGGGAGATAACATCTATCCTACACAGCAGGCTGAACAGAGCACCCCAGCAGCAAACAGGAACCAAAACACAGATTGTGGTGTCCACCTATTCTTAGAACTTCCAGAGTGTAAGAGGAAAGAAAAGGGAGTGAAGAGTCAGAAGAATTGGTGGTCTTCCCCACACATCCCTTACTGCACTGCATTTCATTAATTTGCTCTCTCAGAGGAAAAAAAAAACTAGGTATTTTTAAAAAGAAGTTCAATTATGAAGACATCCATCCTGTCTTCAAATATAATGCCTTAATCTTTCCTACTTCTAAATATACCCACAGGTCCCTCCAGCTTTGGCCTGGAGCGGCTCTGAGTGACTGCAGGGCACATTTTCTAGGTTCTCTTTCTTCTACTCTGAATTTAACTTCCCTTTTCCTTTCCCTCTATCTTCAATTTCTCCCTGAATGCTTCTTTGGATTTCAGACTCTAGGTGCAAAGGGGATCCCCTAGGGAGATTGATTCCTAGCTCAGTCAGCTCAGTGGGAGTATCCCAAAGGCCCTTCTCCCCTTCTTGAGCCTCTGGGCAAGGAGGGCGGGATCTTGGTTCCAGGGTCTCAGTACCCCCTGTGCCATTTGAGCTGCTTGCACTCATCATCTCTATTAATAACCATCCTCCCTCCCCCACTGCCAGTGCTGCCCCCACGCCTGCCCAGCTCGGTTCTCCGGTCACAGCAGCTGGGTCCTCCAAAGCTGCTGAACCCCAGGGAGAGCTGATCACCAACTAAGCAGCCGGTAAGTGTGCTATGACTTAAGGTGCTGGAGCTCACTTGGTTAACTTCTGTGTCTGCAATTGTGATTCTTGACCCTTGGGTAGTAGCCCTTTCCCCTCCTATTATGCTTAGCTCCCAGCTGTCCAGGGGAAACCAGAGAGCTGGAAAGAGAAGAGCCCAGAAAGTTGCAGGGAGGCATTTGATGAATGGGTAGGGGTTCTGAGGCCCCAATAAGTTAGTAGAATTGTGGATGTGTTTGTGAGGCAAGACTCAGCAGAAGACTCAGCATGTCTCTGCATGCCAACTGCTGTTAAGGAGGGGTTGGAGTCTCTATCTTTTCCCAGCTTGTCTCCAACCATGGCCAGATCCTATTACTATGTTCTTGTCCTCCCTCAATTCTCTACTGCTATGGTATTGACTGACTTGTGACATGGTTCAAATGCTCCTTGGTTCCCCAAACCCATTTGAGCTCTGGGGTCTGGGGCATGAGTGACTGTAGCAACAGGGAGCACAGCCATGACCTCTCAGGCCATGTTCCAGCTGGCCCATTGGAGGAGCAACAACCTCTCCTTCCTATGGAGAATGTTTTTGGCTGAATATCCTGAACCCTGGCAGAACATTTCTCCACCCCCTTGGGACTTGGAGGAAGACTGAGGAGAGACCAGAGCCTGAAATCAACCCCAGTCTTGATATCCCAATACAAGTAAAAACTTCAAATCACACCAAACCCATGAAACTTGGGTGCACTGTCCTGTGCGAGTTGTTCTTGTTTTCTTTTAAACACCCCTTTCCCTCAGCTATGTTTCTTATAAAATATTTCTATGTAAAATAGCCCATAAGAGGTTGGTAGAAGGTAAGGACAGGGTACATCTCTGTTTCTGACTCTGTTTCCAAAGAAAACAGAACCCCTAAGACAGTGGATTTTCATCTTTTGGGGAAATACATATTTCTTTGAAAACCTGAGGAAATTTTCCCCTTAAGCCTTCTCAGGTTAAGAAATATTGCTCTACTATAAACACTTTTCCCAGTTCCTGTAAATCCTCTAAACCCTATTCCTACCCCATCCAGGTAGAATATACCTCCAAAATGCCGCTCTCAGGAACCCCAGCCCCCAACAAGAAGAGGAAATCCAGCAAGCTGATCATGGAACTCACTGGAGGTAGGCAAGTTTGCAGCTCCCTCATGTGGGACTTCTTATTAAAAGCATCCCTAACCCACCAATCCAACAAATAACATAAAGTTATAAATGTGTTGGGGTGAACAAACGAGAGCAATTCCAGGGTGGGGGGTATGGGTATGAGAGGAGAAGTAAGAAGGGCAGGCAGAATTCAACATTGACTACTCACCCTTCCATCCTTTCCACCTTATAATCTGGGACAATATACTGCCATATTAGCCAGCTCAGTTCCAGGACCATAGGATCTATGGTCAGTGAGGTATGTTTGAGGAAGAAACTATGATGGAGATTGACACAGGCTAAGGTTCCAGTATATGGTTAATTTTCTTATATCTTTCCACAGAGCTAGGGAACTGGTTTAACATTTAAAATGGGAAATTGCACAAGTATGTTTCCTGGGAATAAACATGAGTGCATGGATGTGAAGAGCTCCTTCTTCTTCTTCCTTTTCTTCTTGTCCTTTCTCCTCCTCCCCTTCCCTTCCTCCTCCTCTTCCCCCTCCTTCACTTCTCCTTCTCCTCCTCCTCCTTCTTGAGTTCTTTTGATAACTGGAGGCTCTTTGAAGTCAAAGAGTCCACTAAGAAGAAGAAAAGGGAAAGAACTTAAAACAAAAGTATGTGGTCATACGTAGCCAATTCCACATAGGATTAGCCTATCAACTTTCTTTCATGCCACAAATTTTTCAGTAGCTCTATCTATGATGTTCTTTTATACCTTTTGTCCCAAGCCTGTGCCACTTTTAACCCTCTTTACCTCTCTACTCTAGTATTTCCACTGTCTCCCAGTACTCCAACTTCAAACCCAGGAAATAAAAATCTCTTATATACTAGACAGACCTTGTTCAGACATCACAGGCAACATCCAGTCCTCTAAAGGGTTTCTAATAGGACGCTAGTTGTGGACAAGGTCTGCATTCTGAGTCCAGGAAACTCTACTTTTCCTCTTTCTCTTGCCTCTTTCTCCCCACCTCCCTGAAAGGTGGACAGGAGAGCTCAGGCCTGAACCTGGGCAAGAAGATCAGCGTCCCAAGGGATGTGATGTTGGAGGAGCTGTCACTGCTCACCAATCGAGGCTCTAAGATGTTCAAACTGCGACAGATGCGGGTGGAAAAATTTATCTATGAAAACCATCCTGATGTTTTCTCTGATAGCTCAATGGTAAGTTCAGAATCGTAAACACTTTCTGAAAGTCTAGTATCTTGTCTTTAAAAAAAAAAAATTAGGTGTAGATGGACACAACACAATGCCTTTATTTTTATGTGGTGCTGAAGATCGAACCCAGGTCCTGCCTGTGCTAGGCGAGCGTTCTACTGCTGAGCCACAATCCCAGCCCCCGAAGCCTAGTATCTTTTCTAACAGCTTGTTGGTGGTAGGCACCTCAACCTCTTCTTCCTTAAAATGTATAAGTTCATTAAGCCCCAGATATATTGAGTCCCCAGTAACTCTAAAGTGAATTATAGTTCATCTCTGAAACTCAAGTCTCCATCTTAGAGTCAGTAAGGGATGGAGAATACCACACCCTCAGGTAAAATATTCCTTCCCAGTATGGGTAAGTATTAAAATAGTTATCAGATAAAACACAGAATGCCAGTCCTGTATTTTGAGGTTAAGATTCACAATGATTTATTTTTATTTTTATCTTTTTTTTAGTAAAGTATGTCCCTTGCAATATTTGGGACAAAAGAATAAATGAAAAATTAAAAATACAGAATAATAGGGCTGAGAGTATAACTCAGTGCTTAGATGTGCAAGGCTTTGGGTTCAGTCTCCAGCACCAAACAAATAAAAAAACCTAAAAGACCCAACAAACAAAAAAAGCAAAACCTAACCAAATAAAAAACCCCAAAATGGTATACCCAGTTAAATTTGATCTTTGAGTTATATAATGAATATTGTTTTTCTATAAATACATCTCCCTGCCCGGCGAGGTGGCATACACCTGTAATCTCAGCATCTCAGTAGGCTGAGGCAGGAGGATCTCAAGTTCAAAGCCAGCCTCTGCAAAAGTGAGGTACTAAGCAACTTAGTGAGACCCTGTATCTAAATAAGATACAAAATAGGGCTGGGAATGTGGCTTCGTGGTCAAGTGCCCTTGAATTCAACATCTGGTGCCCCCCTCAAAAGAAAATCCCCTAGAACATTTGGAATATACAAGCAAAATAAAAATATAAGATACACATTTAAGTTTGAATTTCATAGACACATGAATAATTTCTTAGTATAAGCATGCTCCATGAAATATTTAGGATATATTTATACTGAAAAATTATTTGTTGTGCATCTGAGCTTCAAATTTAAGTGGTTTCCTGTAATTCTATTTGTTAAATCTGGCAACCTTAGAAATAGTTAAATGAGTTTTACAGCCATCTCCTTCTTTAGTAATTTTTTATTAAAGGGTTAGGGTTAAATTTTCCCTAAGGACCCCAAGCTGTGGTGACTGAAATCATCTTTCTTCAATATCCTACATTTTTGGCAGGGTATGGTAGTATACACCTATAATCTCAATGACTCAGGAGGCTGATGAAAGAGGATGGCAAATTCAAAGTCAACCTCAGCAATTTAGCAAGGCCCTAAGCAACTTAGCAAGACCGTGTCACAAAACAAAAAATTAATATCTCAGTGGTAAAATCCACCTGGGTTCAATCCATAGTATTAAAAAAAGGAGGGGCAGGATTGTGGCTCAGTGGTAGAGCATGTGCCTAGCATGCATGATGCACTGGGTTTGATCCCCAGCACAACATAAATATAAACAAATAAAATAAAGGTTAAAAAAAAGTCCTACATTTTCTAGTTAGGCTTCTTCTCCAACTAAAAAGAAGCAGGGATTGGAGAGGGGCAAGGTCCAGGGTATTATGGCTGAGAAAGAGGGTACATTCTCCATTTTCTTTCTTCTTCTTCCACCTTCTCTAGGTGACTGCAGGAGAGTGGAAATAGATGCCTATGGGGCCAGGGTAGGAATGTGCGTCTTTGGCCCTTACATAGGAACCCAGTAAAAGTGCTGAGCCTGTCATATCTAACTTTAGGAGGCCAAAACCCCTCCCCTCTACTGGGTCTGGTTACACTGGGTGGAGCATAGGGGAATATTTGGTAAGACAGCCAGGAGAGACTCTTCAAGAAGTTGGCAGGGTTATTTTTAGGTTTCAGGACTGAATCCAGTATTGCTCTTTTAGCCACCCTACTTCACTTGGTACAGTTTCACTGTCAGAAAGTTGTGCTCCAGCTGAGTGTGGCAGTACATGCCTGCAATCTTTTTAACTGGGGAGGTTGAGGCAGGGAGAGTGCAAAGTTCCAGGCCAGCTCAGCAATTTAGTGAGGCCCTATGCAACTTATATTTTATTTCAAAATAAAATAAAGAAAAATGGGGGCTGGGGGTGTAGCTCAGTGATGAGCATCCTTTTTTTTTTTTTTTTTTTTTTTTAGAGAGAGAGAGAGAGAGAGAGAGAGAATTTTTTAAAAATATTTTTCAGTTTTCGGCAGACACAACATCTTTGTTTTGTATGTGGTGCTGAGGATCGAACCCGGGCTGCACCCATGCCAGGCGAACGGTATGGAGAGAGGAATAGAAAGATGAGGAAGGAGGGGGCAGAGATTTCACTAGTTCTTTAAATTAAGACTGTGTTCCCCTTTGCAGCCATGTCCACTCAGAATGAGCTGCCCCCACCCTAAGGTGTAATTAGGGAAACTGGGCTAACCAGTTTCTTTTTTTTTTTTTAAGAGACATTTCAGCAGTGATGGAGACAGAAGCCAGACTACCTAGAGCTAGTACAAGAAGCTTAATTCAAGAAGGGCAGGAAACAATAGAAGGGAGCTCTGTGTCAAAGGAGATGTTTGTTTGTTTATTTGTGTGTGATGCTGGGGATTAGAACCCAGGGCCTTTAGCATGAAAGGCAGTCTACCAACTGAGCTATATCCACAGCCTGAGATCCCACCTCTAAAGAAAAGTTTAATTCCTTTCAGTCAGATTATCCACTATCCATTTATGGGGTTGGGGAGATCTGGAATCTCAGAGGATTCATGGTCTTCAGTTTGGCTCTTGTCTCTGATCACCTCCTCCTTTGGTATATACACATTTGTCTTTGTATATTTTCCATATCCATTTCTAACCTTCCCCTCACTTTATTGTTTCTTTTCAGGATCACTTCCAGAAGTTCCTTCCCACAGTGGGGGGACAGCTGGGCACAGCTGGTCAGGGATTCTCCTACAGCAAGGGCAGTGGTGGCGGCCAGGCAGGGGGCAGTGGCTCTGCTGGACAGTATGGTTCTGACCATCACCATCATGAGGGCTCTGGGTCTGGAGCTGGGGGTACAAGTGGTCCTGGGGGCCAGGCTGGCAGAGAAGGAGCTGCCGGCACAGCAGGGGTTGGAGAGACAGGATCAGGCAAGTACTCACATCCAAAAATAATGTAACTGTTCTCTAGAGCAGAGTTGTCTGCAGGAATGAGGTCTATCCTGGGAATGGGGAGCAGGGGGAGATAAACTGAGATGTCATGAACACAGGAGGCATCCAGAAAAGATATATATATATATATATATATATATATATATATATTTTTTTTTTTTTTTTTTCCTACTCAGAGAAGCCTTGTCTTTGAGTCACCTTTCTGGGTTTTCTGATTTGGTCACAGATCTGACCCCAGACTGTCACTATACTATAAAACTGAAACAATTGGCGGGATATTATACTTTTGGTACCTGGCCTCAACAATTTCCCTAGTGTAAGGGTGTGGGATTAACTTTCATTAGCTACTAATAGCTATTATTTGACTTCTCTCTCCTATGGTTACCAGGAGACCAAGCAGGTGGAGAAGGAAAACATATCACTGTGTTTAAGACCTACATTTCCCCATGGGAGCGAGCCATGGGGGTTGACCCCCAGCAAAAAGTGGAACTTGGCATTGACCTGTTGGCCTATGGGGCCAAAGCTGAACTCCCCAAATACAAGTCCTTCAACAGGTGAGATGATGGGGAAGGAACCAGATGCATACTAGTGGTGGCACTGTATTCCTTAGTAAGCATGTTACTGTATTTCAAACGTTTCAGGAGGAGGCTGTGGAAGGATGACAGGACTAAGGGAGTCTTAATGGAAAGTTCTTGCTCTTTTAACTCCAGCTCAGCTTCATCATAAGAGTGTGATAAAGGAAAAATTTGCTGGAAGTCAGAATTTGAATTTTGGTTTTTAGCTTATTTAGCTGTTTGGGCATGGAATAATCACCCTACTTCTGAGTCTTGTTGCTTTTTTTTTGGTACTAAGGACTGAACCCAGGGGGCGCCTAACCACTGAGTCACATCACCAACCCTTGTAATGTTTTATTTTGAGACAGGGTCTCACTAAGTTGCTTAGGGTCTCGATAAATTCTCAGGCTGGCTTTGGATTAATAATTATCCTCCTGCCTCAGCCTCCAAGCTGCTGGGATTACAGGTGTGTGCCACCACACCCAGCTCCTTGTTGCTTTTAATGTAAAATGGAAATTATATATAATATGTGGTTGGAGGCCTCTTTAGGTCCCCTTTCAGTTAAGGTGTGGATGCCATTATTCTCCCTGTAGTATGATTTTATTTTTTCATATCCTGCTATGGTAAGGTTCTAAGTATCTTTCTTTTTTTAATTAGGCTTCTCTATGCCTAGAAGATCTATGTCAAAGCAGATTAGGAAAGGCCTAGAGAAGTGATTTTGCATTTGGTTGTTAATTCCTTTCAGCTAGGCCATCCCCTATTCACCTGGGTTGGGGGTGGGGTAAAGGTAAAGTTGGTAGGGTCTCTACATTTTAATTTAAGGTGATCTCAGATCCTTGGGTCTGTAGTGTTTGGGGTACTTTCTCTGAAATGCTAGTCTGGGTCATGACTGTTTATGAGTCTCTATCTAGTCTCATACCCACTGCACTCCTTTTCTCATTATTAACTTTGGGAAAACAAGCAAACCAGGAAGGGGAAATACGGTACTAAGGGAGAAGAAGGATAAGAGGTAAAGAAGCATCTCAGAAAAACAGAATTTAGGAACTTCCCCTTCCTTCAAACTGATTGACAAGGTTCTGTTTCTTTTGTTCTGATCCTTAATCGAATAATATGTCCCCTTCTCAGGACAGCAATGCCCTATGGTGGATATGAAAAGGCCTCCAAACGTATGACCTTCCAGATGCCCAAGTTTGACCTGGGGCCTCTGCTGAGTGAACCCCTGGTCCTTTACAACCAGAACCTCTCCAACAGGCCTTCTTTCAACCGAACCCCTATTCCCTGGCTGAGCTCTGGGGAGCCTGCTGACTACAACGTGGATATTGGCATCCCCTTGGATGGAGAAACAGAGGAGCTATAAGGTGTTTTCTAATTTGTATCGAGTTTCCCCTCTGTGGTTCCAGTTTGGAGAGGGAATACTGATCAGGATGCCCCGACTGTTAATACAGTATTCTTGTGGGAATGGAGAGGGAAAGGTGGGAGAGATCTGTCCTTTCTATCTTTTACTCTAAGTCCCCATCCCAATATCCTTCCTCACCAACTCAGAGCTCCCCTTTTACTCCTCCACATGAAACCTGCTCTTTTATGAAATTTGCTCTGCTACCAGTAACAGTCAATAAACTTCAAGGAACTGAATTTATTCTTCCTCTGATATTTAAGGGCAGATGAAAGTTGAGGCTGACAATGCACAAAGATCAATTAAAGCCAAATACCAAACACTCATTATTTAGACTGGACCTGAGCTCTGGCTGCTTATATATCCACACCCACAAAACCACATTCATAGGTATATACCAAGTTATACTTACTCAATAGTTCATGGGACAAATAATCATAAACAAATACATGTGCTGGCCTATATGTGGGCAAAGCACAGTGATTAGGAAACAGGTGTTAGTAATACTGGTGTTAGCTCTCGGTGTAGCCAATTAGAAGCTGCAAAATGAGCAAATCAGGAAAGGAAAATGGGAAGCTAAGGAAGATGTAAGAGTTACCTTGATTATCACAGAACTAGAACATGTGAATTTAGGAATACATACGTCACAGATTCCCAAAGGGATGAAATAGAATAAAGCACCATGTGGAATCCAGAAGGGAGTGGGAGAAACCAGATGCAGTACCTTGTGCTAACCAACTGCACTGCTGAAGCTCCAGTGGCAAGCTGCAGTTATACTATACCTGGCTTTGTGTGAACATAACAAGAAAAGATCTGAGGATTACAATAGCACCAAAATGGTGCCCAGAAAGCACTATGATTGGAAAGAAATCCTGAGAGCTCAACAGGAATGGCTGACAATGCTCTTTATATTGATTTCAAACCTGGGGTCTCTCGAGTCCCAGATTTGTCCTGTGTTCCACAAAATAAGAATGATGGAATGATACAGACCAGGAAGGAAGGATAATGAGATGACAGTAAGGTCTGGGAACTTTTTTCTTTTTTTTTGGTGATGGAATTGAACCTAGGGTTTCACAAATTTGGCAAGTGCTGTACCATTGAGCTACATCCTTAGCCCTGGGAAATAATTTCTAAGGAAAGCTGGTTGAATTCAGCTAATTCCATGAGCTGTTACTAAATTGTCAGACTTCACAGGAGAAGGATCAAATTTTAGTGAGCTTTGGTCACATGACATTTACCCTTGTCACCTTCATTTACAACTTAATGAATTTTGGGGGATACATACATCCTCTAAACTCATATACAAAACTCTATGTGGATTTTCCTAAAGAGAGGGTTTTCATAGTTTGGATTTTTCCCCAGATTCTGAAACGAAGATATGGATACAAGTAGTTCATTTGGACTGTGTCCCAGAAAAACAAACCATACAAAAGAGTGAGGAAGAAAGCCAATAAAGGGCGCTTTAGGCAAGGGGGCTGAATTCTATAGGAAATGCTATTAAAAGAATGGTCCATGGGTTTTTAGGATCAATATCTCCTAGGAACTTTATTAGAAATGCAAAATCTTGGGCACAAGAATCTGTGTCTTATTCTCTCCAGGTAATACTTATGTGCTAGAAAATCATGAGACATACTACCTCAGAATTACCTCATTTAGAGTGTGAGAAGTGAGATTATTTAGCCACCAAATTCCATTTCTCATTGGTTGTCAATGTTAATTACACTGGCATTTCCAGGCAAAGAGATATAGATATATTCCAGGTACATTTATGGCCCAATTATTAAATGGAAAATTTCAGAAATAATTCACAAATTTTAAAACTGCATTATTCTGTCCTGTGTGGTGGTGCACGCCTCTAATCCCAGCAATTTGGGAAGCTGAGGCAGGAGGATCACAAGTTCAGGGCCAGCCTCAATGTTAGTGAGACCCTGTCTCTAAATAAAATAAAAAGGGTTAGGGATGTAGCTCAGTGGTAGAGTGCTCCTAGGTTCAATCCCTAGTACCACAAACAAAACAAAACAAACTCAGGAGAGGTACTCCCTTTATTTATTTTTATGGTACCCAGCATTGAACTCAGGGGCGCTTAACCACTGAGCCATAACCCCAACCCCTTTTATATTTTATTTAGAAACAGGATCTTGCTGAGTTGTTTAGAGCCTGGTAAATTGCTGAGGCTGGCTCTGAATTCACCATCTTCCTGCTTCAGATTCCCAAGCCTCTGGGATTACAGGCGTGGGTCACCAAACCCAGTGAATTTAAAAAAAAATTATTATTATTATTATTTTTTTAAGAGAGAGTGAGAGAGGAGAGAGAGAGAGAGAATTTTTAATATTTATTTTTTAGTTCTCGGCGGACACAACATCTTTGTTGGTATGTGGTGCTGAGGATCGAACCCGGGCCACACGCATGCCAGGCAAGCGCGCTACCGCTTGAGCCACATCCCCAGCCCTAAAAAAAAAAAAAAAAAAAAATTATAACTTACTATTTTTTGTGGTGCTGGGAATCAAACCCTGAACATGCTAGACAAGCATTCTTACACAGAGCAACACCAGCAATTTAGCCCTTTTAGATGGTCAAGGTCTCACGGTCTCCAGTGGGTCCTATTACTCACTACTACTGTTTAACATAAGACAATGTTTTATTATTACTTGCCTAGCCTCTGCAGCCACTTAAGTTAACAACCTCAAGGGTGGCTTTCATAAACCACATGCCCATGACACCACCTTTGTCAGTAAGGTACACTGCTCATTCATTATTCTAGAGTAGAGATTAGGTCTGTGGCTTTTTAATACTGTAGTTATTAGCTACATGGGACTATTGAGCTCTTGGAATGTTCCCAGTCCAAATTTAGATGTGCTGTTCTACTTAAAAAAAATTCTCAATATCACCTATTGAAATGTCATTTTGAATGTGTTGGATTAAATACATTACTAAAATTAACTTCATCTGTTAAAAAATGTGGCAGCTGGAAATCTTAAATTACACAACGTGGCTCACCATATATTTCTACTGGACAGCCATATATTTCTACTGGTCTAGAGTGAAGAATCTCATGAGAGCTATTCAGGAGATTTAAGAGGTGAAATTGAATTCACCTTTTTAAAAATTTCTATTCCCTGGGCTGGGGCTGTAGCTCAGTGGTAGAGTGCTTGCCTTGCACATGTGAGGCCACTGGGATAGATTCTCAGCACCACATGAAAATAAAGATATAAAAATATATATAAAAAAATAATAATTTCTATTCCCTTAGTCAACCTCCTAGTCCAGCTGATTTCACTCTTCCTTGTTGACCAGCTTTCTTTAAAATCCACCTTCTGAGGCATTACTGCGCATGCCTGTAATTTAGAGCTACTTGGAAGGCAGAGGTAGGAGGATCACAAATTTGAGGCCAGCCTGGACAATTTAGCAAGTCAGTATCCCCCCAGCAAAAAAAAAAAAAAAGTGTTAATAAAAAAAGGGTAGCTGGGGATTTGGCTTAGTTTGCTAACATGCACAAGTTCCTGGGTTCAATCCCAAGCACCTCTCCCCCCCCCCCCCAAAAAAAAGAGGGGGGGTAGGGATCCTGGGTTCAATCCTCCAGCAAAAACTAAAATAAAATAAATGTCGGATACTGTTCAGACTATTTACAAGTAGACAGAACAGAGATCAAAAGTCCTACAACTAAC
This sequence comes from Urocitellus parryii, assembly GCF_045843805.1. NCBI lineage: Eukaryota > Metazoa > Chordata > Mammalia > Rodentia > Sciuridae > Urocitellus > Urocitellus parryii. Next base: position 160,922,906 of record NC_135535.1, on the reverse strand, counting down.
TGTTGGGAGAGCAACTAAATAAGGATGTGTGCATGAACAGAGAGTGCAAAGTACAAAATCACACACCAGTACGATTCCCTTCCATATCCTAGGCCAAACACCTGTTCTTACATGTTGGTTTTTATTGAAAATTTTTCCTATTTTGGTCTCCTGAGTTGGCGAGGCGGGGTATCAGGACAAACATTTCTGTGAAGCCAAATACTTTTTACAAATCAGGGTGGGGGAAGAACGGATGAAAACCTCTTACAAGAAGGTAATGAGGAGATGGGAAGGTCAATTTTTGGCCTGCCTTCTTCATCTCCAACTTCTCCATGTCGAACGAAAAAACCTGGAAAACGGAACTTCCGTTAAAGATATTGATCTAAGTTTGATAAGTTTGAAAAAGAAGGCTATATCCCTAAAGTTATGCCAGTACAGAGTCCTCCATACTAACTTGCACCCGCCCGGACAGACCATTCCGCTTCCAATAGTTTTCCGACTTCTGGTCAGTTCAGGGTTCATCCTCGTCCGCGCCCCACCTCCAAACCTTTCCAGACAACCCGTGGAGCGCCTTGCGGCCGTCCGCCATTTTAAAACACTACTATCGCGAGATATACTTAGCGCTCTCGAGCCTGATTAATTTACTTTCTTGCGAGACTCTCTTCTCGACTGTTCTCGCCGTAGCTGAAGAAAGTGTCGCGAGAGCTGGTTGCCTTGGCTCCCTGTAGCTATAGCAGCCGCGGCGGTTTAGGATGCGGCGGCGGCGGCGGGAGCAGTGAGTTCGACAACCTCAGGGGGGCGGGGCCGAAGGTAATGGGGTGCTGGGGGTAGCGCCTGTGGAGGGATAAGGGAAGGGTCGGGTCTTAGGGGAAATGAACCCTAGTGTGACGTGTGGGGAAGGATCCAGGTCCCATGGGTTCAGGGACAGGGCGCGGGTCTGCGCCGGGGCACGCGGGGAGGGCTGGAGCTGCTGGGAAGTCCAGGGGGAGGGACCCGGGTGTAGTAACGCTCGAGGGACTGGGCCGAAGCTTAGAGGGGTGTGTGTTGCGAGCGGGCGGTGGGTAAGGGGACTCGGAACTGGATAAAGCCACCGGGCTAGATCGGGGAAGTAGGGGGGAAGAAATGGGGTACAGCGAGGAGGAGTGTATGTTAAACGGGAGCATAGAGGTTGGGCCCAGTTTGCTCTCACTGTTTGGGAGGTTGGGGTGAGCGGTGCAGGGAGGATCAGACCTTTACAGCACTCTGGGCTGCTCCTAAGGCTGGTTGGGTACAGCGCACCAGGACCTGGGACCTAATTGCCTTGGTAGGAGTGGTGGCGCCCCAGACCCTCTCCGCCTCCCTTCTTTGCAAAGAAATACCCATTGGCCACTCCGACAGGTGAAAGGAGTCCTAGTGAATTAGTATTAGTTGAGAAGGTTTTTTTCAGTGAATAGATTATGAGTAGGATAATGAATAATTTAAAGTGTGGGGTGGGGGCGGGAGAGAAATTGTTGAGGAGGGAAAAAAAAAAAAAAACACTACTAAGGTGTTTCTTCCCTTGGAGCGAATTGAATTGGAAGTAGGGGTTGTGTGCTAACGTCATGTTTCTTCCCAGATTCTAGTGTACTTAAAAAATTATATATGCATAGGGTTGGGGTTGTGGCTCAGTGGTAGAGCACTTGCCTAGCATGCATGAGGTGCTGGGTTCGATCCTTAGCACCACATTAAAAAAAAAAAAAAAACCAAAAAAAACAAAATAACAACGTATTGTGTCCATCTACAACTAAAAAATTTTAAAAAATTATATATGCAGTGTAAGATCAGTGTAGTTGATATAGCAAAAGATACAGTAGAACACTTAAACCTTCCACAAATGTAACTTAAAACTAAGTGTTTTTATTGCAGCAAGTAGGCTGAACACTACTAAATCTAGAGATAGTTTATTCACACGGATATAAAACCTTGTCTTCCCAAAGTCTGCCTAATCAAGTTATTTCCTTTTTTTTTAGTTGTAGATGGACACAATAACTTATTTTTAAAATTTATTTTTATGTGGTGCTGAGGATTGAACCCAGTGCCTCACATGTAGGCAAGCCACTGAGCCAGGCTGCAGCACTGGTTATTTGTTTTTTAAGCAAATATATATATATATATACACACACACACACACACACACACACACATATACACACAAATATACATATATATGTATTTATATTTGAGGGTATTGGGAAATTGAACTCAGGACCTAATGCTTGCTAGGCAGGTGCTCTACTACAGAATTACATCATCAGCCCTTTTAAATTAAACTTAAATTTTATTTTGAGAAAGAAAGACGCTCCCTAAATTGCCCAGGCTGGTCTGGAACTTGTAGTCCTCCTGCCTCAGTCTCCTGAGTAGCTGGGATTACAGGCATGTGCCACCACAGGCAACTGGTTGATGAGTTTTTTTGTTTGTTTGTTTGTTTGTTTGTTTTTTAAATATTTATTTTTTAGTTTTAGGTGGACACAATATCTTTATTTTACATTTATGTGGTGCTGAGGTTCGAACCCAGGGCGAGCACTCTACCACTGAGCCACAATCCCAGCCCCGAGGTTTTATTTTAGGAGACAGAATAAGTTTCCAGTGTTTGTCAGTGTGGAAATAAAATGAGTCTCCCAGGAGTGAAAATTACTGAGAGGGAAAAATATTTAATCTGAGTTTCAAGGGCTGAGGTTCAAGAGCAAGGTTTGGACCATTTGGTTCTTTATCTCTCATTTCTAGTGAAAACTGTGGCTTCAAGTCAGGTGTTAAAAAAAATTATTTATTTATTTTAATTTACAAATGCAAGTTTTCCAATAATTTGTCTCTATCTTTTGTATGCATTAATTGGCAAGGGCTAACCCCCTGTTTTGATTATGTAACTGGATTTTGCCATGTTGAGATTCACAGATTCATTAATTAGAATAATGGCTTTTAAATCCTTCTTGAGCTAGCCTAAATGTAGTTATTCAACCCGTTATTTGATATGTGTCAGAGTAAAACTTTTAATTTGTCCTGTTGGTAGCTAAACTTTAGGGTAGATGTGCTTTTCTGAGGCAAGATAAAGCCTTGTGTGGTGGTTGGGTTCCCAAAATTTTAACATGAATCCAGCAACAAACTTTCCTGAGATCCTGTTCCATATAGATTGCTGTGTAAGGCATTGCAGGAGAAAGATCACTTAATTCATTTATCTATTCAACAAACACTTATTGAAACCAGTTTTTGTCTGATTATTAAGACTTCAGGATTCAAATACAAGTAAAACTTTAACTCTGTCTTGGAACCTGGCAGACCCTATGAAGGAAGACAGAGAAACAAATAAGTATAATATAATAAATGCAAGGTTCTGACCTTGAGTTTAAATAATAGTTGACAAGACTAAAAGGGAATGAAGCATTTTAAAAATTGTAAACTAGTAAGTGAAGTCTAAACTGTGTTGCATTAATAAAACACTAAGTTTCTCAGAACAGAAAAAGAATGGAAGTTTAAAGAGAAAATTTACTTGTCAGTTCATAATTGTCTTTATTACTCTTTCATTAAAATTTTTAAATTTGTATCTTTATTACTCTTTTAAAGTAAATATCAACATTCTTAAGTCAATAATAATGGCCAACATGCATTAAGTTGATAATTAATGTGCTAGGCATGTTACTTTGTTTTATTTTCACAATGTTCTGAGGCTTAGTTTTAAAAAAAATGTTATTTATTTATTTATTTCAATATTTATTTTTTTGTTGTAGTTGGCCACAATACCTTTATTTAATTTATTTATTTTTATGTGGTGCTGAAGATCGAACCCAGGGACCTGCAGGCGAGAGCTCTACTGCTGAGCCACAACCCCAGCCCCTAAAATTTATTTTTTAGTACTAGGGATTGAAACCAGGGGCATTCTAACACTGAGCTACATCCCCAGCCCTTTTTGTTTTTATTTTGAGACGTGGTCTTCCTAAATTGACCAGGCTGGACTCAAATATTTGATCTTCCTGCTTGAGCTTTTCAAGACTCTGGGATTACAAGCATGTATCACTAAGCCTGGCTGTAATACCTTAGCTTTTTTTTTTTTTTTTTTTTTAGTTGTAGATAAATACAATTTCTCTTTCTCTCTCTCTCTTTTTTTAAATATTTTTTTAGTTGTAGATGGACACAATACCTTTATTTGATTTATTTACATTTTATGTGGTACTGAGGATCGAACCCAGTGCCTCACAGGTGGGAAGCAAGCATTCTACCACTGAGCTAACACCTTAGCCCGCTAATACCTTAGCTTTAAAGATAAGAAAACAGGTTTAATCCCAGTATGATGGTACGAATTTGTAATCACCTGCTAATCTGGAGCCTATAGCAGGAAGATGGCAAGTTGGAAGCCAGCCTGGGGAATTTATTGAGACCCTGCCTCAAACTAAAATAAAAAGGGGCTGGGGGCTAGGGGTGTAGCTCAATGGTAGAGCGCTTGCCTAGCATGTGTGAGGCACTGGGTTGGATCCTCAACACACATAAAAATGAATAAATAAAATTAAAAAAAGACTGGGGTTGTAGCTCAGTGATAGAGCACTCCAGTAATGGGGTGGGGGTGGGGGAATACATCATAGAACCAAAAATCAAGGCTTAAATAGTTAAGGAAATTGCCAGGTATAGTGACATAAGCCTAGAATTTCACTGACTTGGAGATTGAGGCAGGAGAATAGCAAGCTGAAACCTGGTACAGGCAATTTAGCAAGATCCTATCTCAAAAAATTTAAAAAAGGGGCTGGTAGTTCAGTGATAGAGTGCCTTTGGGTTCAATCCCCAGTACTGTTCCTCCTCAAAAACACAACAAAAAACAATGTTAAGGAAGTTGCCAGGGCTGGGGATGTGGCTCAAGCGGTAGCGCGCTCGCCTGGCGTGCGTGCGGCCCTGGTTCGATCCTCACCACCACATACCAACAAAGATGTTGTGTCCGCCGAGAACTGAGAAATAAATATTAAAAATTCTCTCTCTCTCTCTCCTCTCTCACTCTCTCTTTAAAAAAAAAAAAAAAAAAAAAAAAAAGGAAGTTGCCAAAGATCACATAGTAGTAAATGGCAGATTAGGAATTAGAGTTGGAAATTTATGTGTTCTTAAAAACTAAAAAAGCTGTGTACAGTGGCTCATGCCTGTATAAACAGGGACTTGGGAGGTTGAAGCAGGAGGATTGCAAATTTGATCTGGCCTAGGAAATTCAATGAGACCTTGTCTCAAAAAATAATAAAGGACTGGGTTTTAGCTCAGTGGTAGAGCACCCCTGGGTTCAATCTCTAGTACTGCAAAACAAAACAGAAAAATCGACCACCTTATTCCTCCAAAGAACTAAGAAAGAAAGCCATTGCTATGGTGCTTGCCTGTAGTCACAGCTACAAGGGCACTGAGGCTGGAGGATCACTTGAACCTAAGAATTTGAGACCAGTTTGGGCAACATGGGAGCCCCTAACAACAACAAATAATAATAAAAGTAAAAAAAGGAAACAAATGAAGAAAGATTTCTTTCTTCTGCAGATGGGCAGTCTCTGTGTAGAGGAAGGGAGAAGAGGTTATAGTTGAAATTGGTTACGGTATGGAAATTCAGCGTGGTGACCAAGAAGGTATACATTTATCATGGGGTTATCTCCTTGTTTTTAATTAATAGGTATTTTTTTAAAATATCTTTATTTTGTTTATTTTTATGTGGTGTTGAGGATCGAACTCAGGGTCTCTCACGTGCGAGGCGAGCGCTTTACTACTGAGCCACAACCCCTATCTCAAATATTTACACTACCTACAAGGAACTAATTTGAATATCAGCATAATGCTGATTATAAGATTGGTATTGTTATAGACAGAATTTAGTAAATTACCATATCCATGCTGGGTATAATTATATAGGAAGCTATGTTTGGGAAAATAGTTGTAACAAGCAATTGTTAAAATATGTAAGTTTCCAGAAAGTGATCATTTTAGTAGTAGAAATACTTATCTGTTTTCATATATAGATCAAATGTTCTTAGAACAGATCTTAAGATATTTAATCAAACATTTTAATTTTTTTATTAAATTATTTTATTCTAATTTCTTATATACAATGGCAGAATGTAATTCATTTCATATTACATATATAGAGCACAATTTTATTTAAAATATTTTTTTTAGCAGTTGATGGACCTTTATTTCATTCACTTATTTATATGTGGTGCTGAGAATCGAACGTAGGGCCTCACACATGATAGGCAAGTGCTCTACCATTGAAACACAACCCCATCCCTAGAGAATAATTTTTCAAGTCACTGATTGTACACAAAGTATTTTCGTACCATTCGTGTCTTTATACATGTACTCAGGGTAATGATGTCTAACTCATTACACCATCATTCCTGTCCCTCTTACCCTCTCCTTTTCCCTCTCTCCCCTTTGCCCTATCTAAAGTTCCTCCATTTCTCCCATGCTCCCTCCCTATCTCCATTTTGAGTCAGCATCCTCATATCAAAGAAAACATTTGGCCTTTGGTTTTTTGGGGGATTGGCTTACTTAGCTTTATAAAAATCTCCAATTCCATCCATTTACCTGCAAATGTTATGATTTCTCTTTTAATGCTGAGTAATGTTCCATTGTGTATATTTACCAAAGTTTTCCTATCCATTCATCTACTGAAGGGCATCTGAGTTGGTTTGACAATTTAGCTATTGTCAATTGTGCTGCTGTAAACATTGATATGGCTGTGTCCCTATAGTATGGTGTTTTTAAATCCTTTGGGTATAAACTGAGGAGTGGGATAGCTCGGTCAAATGGTGGTTCTATTCCCAATTTTCCAAGGATTCTGCATAGTGCTTTCCATATTGGCTGCACCAATTTGCAGTCCTACCAGCAATGTATGAGTGTGTCTTTTTCCCCACATCCTTGCCAACACTTATTGTTGTTTGTATTCTCTTGATAGCCACCATTCTGACTGGAGGGAGATGAAATCTTAGAGTAGTTTTGATTTGCATATCTCTAATTGCTAGAGATGTTGAATATTTTTTCATATGTTTGTTAATTGATTGTATATCCTCTTCTTAGAAGTGTCCAGTTAAGCATTTTTATTTTGATTACCTTTTTGTGATACTGGGGATTGAACCCAGGACCTTGCTTTTGCATGCTAGGCAGTCACACTACCACTGAGCCACACCCCCAGTCCCAGTCAAACATTTTTATACTTCATTTTTTTGGTTTTGAGAACAATGTATGTATTTATCTGAGTTTATGTTACTGGAAAAGGGTCTGAGGAGGTCCCCTAAAAGGGAGAAGATGACCTCAGCTCAGCCTTGTCAGGTTCTTGAGTTATGCCACAGAAAGAAATTTTAGGATGTGTCAGAAGAGACACTGCCAAAATTTTATTTAAGAAATAAAGGTATTGCTGGGTGTGGTGGTGCACTCCTATAATCCCAGCGGCTGGGGAGGCTGAGACAGGAGGATCCTGAGTTCAAAGCCAGCCTCAGCAAAAAGTGAGGCGCTAAGCAACTCAGTGAAACCCCGTCTCTAAATAAAATACAAAATAGGGCTGGGGATGTGGCTCAGTGGTTGAGTGTCTGTGAGTTCAATTCCCAGTGGAAGGAAGGAAGGATGGAATGAAGGAATTTAGGAAAACAAGCAATAGAGCAGGATGTATATTCAAGGGGTACTGGCACTCGAAAGTCAGTTGCATTTTTGGGGTCTTGGGCTTTTCTTTTTTTTTCCGAGAGAATTTTTTAATATTTATTATTTTTTTAGTTTTCGGGGGACACAACATATTTGTTTGTATGTGGTGCTGAGGATCGAACTCGGGCCGCACGCATGCCAGGCGAGCGCGCTACTGCTTGAGCCACATCTCCAGCCCCTCTTTCTTTTCTTTTCTTTTTTTAAAAAATTTTTTTTTAGTTGCAGATGGACACAATACTTTTATTTTATTATTTTTCTGTGCTGCTGAGGATTGAACCCAGAACCTCACACATGCCAGACAAGCGCACTACCACTGAGCCACAACCTTAGCTCCTTGGGCTTTTCTTTTCTTTTCTTTTTTTTTTTTAAAGAGAGAGAGAGAGAGAGAGAGAGAGAGAGAGAGAGAGAGAAAACTTTTAATATTTATTTTTTAGTTCTCGGCGGACACAACATCTTTGTTGGTATGTGGTGCTGAGGATCGAACCTGGCCGCACGCATGCCAGGCGGGTGCACTACCGCTTGAGCCACATCCCCAGCCCTTGGGCTTTTCTTTTTAAAGAAACTTTGTAGATAGAGAACGTGAGAACTATGTGGAGGGCTTTTGGGGACTGCAAGATCAGATTTCATTGTCCTTTTCAGTGCTTCTTCATTACTTACCCCTTACCTCCAGTCTCCTGTAAAATGATTTGACCCTCGGATTAAAAAAAAGGGGACATGATATTAGTCTGTTGAATTCAATTATCTTAATCAGGTAGCACAGGGCAGGTTATGGTGGGAAGGTTCTTTCAGGATTTTTTTTCTTTTTCTTTAATTTTTTTAGTTGTTAATGGTTTGTTTATTTTTATTTATTTATATGCAGTGCTGAGAATCAAACCGAATGCCTCACACATGCCAGGCAAGCACTCCACCACTGAGCCATAACCCCAGCCCTCTTTCAGGATCTCTAGGTTAATACCATCCAGTCTAGATGATATTTAAAACATACCCATGTCATTAGTCTCTTAATATTTGCCCTTGGACTTATTTAGTCTAAAGAAATGAATTGTACAAACTAGCAGTGTATGTCGGCTTTAATCATCTAGATATCTAGATTCACAATACTGTATTTTCAAGGGATTTTTTTCAAATTAAGGCCTGAAGGAAAGGGAATAAAGGTAAGGGTGTTCATGAAGCTTCTTAGATTAAAAGTCACATTTTCTTTTACCTTCTCTGTTAGTCTATTTATCTTTATATCTTCTCTCCTATCTTATTTATATATTTGCTTTTGTAGTTTTTTTTCACTCTGTATTCCAAAATTCAAAAACTGTTTTGCTGGTGGCACATGCCTATAATCTCAACTACTTGGAAGGCTGAGGCAGGAGAATCACGAATTTGAGGCCAGCCTTAGCAATTTAGCCAGACCTGTTTCAAAAAAAATTTTTTTTAAAGGCTGGGGATGTGGCTCAGTGGTAGAGTGCCTCTGGGTTTAATCCCCGTACCACCCCACAAAGAAAGAGGGGTACAACTTTGTTGTAGTACATAATATTCTCAAGAAATACATGCACACCGGACTGGGGTTGTGGCTCAGTGGTAGAGTTCTTGCCTAGCACGTGTGAGGCACTGGTTTGAGCCTCAGCACCACATTAAAAAAAATAATAATAAAGTTAAAGAAAAAGAAATGCATGCACATTGAAGGATGAGTCAGTGATGTGGATTTTTTTTTCTTTCCATTGAATTGACTTTTGGCAGTACTACCCTCATCTGTATAGATTTTAGCTGGACTGCATATGTGTATGAATGAGATTTTTTTTTTTTAACACTTTTTAACTAAGTGGGCTGGGTGCTCATATTTTTTATGTGAATTATTTTAGAAGTATTGAGACATATTTGCAAGAGAACCTTAGAGTAAAAGAATGAGAGCAACAGCCTTGAGGGTTGAGAATGGAACTTCACCAGGAAGGATGAAAATAAATGACTGATGATATATAAACAGTGGAGTCTAAAAACATTTTTGGGGGAGGGGCAGAATTGGGATTGAGCCCCACCCAGGGCCTTTAGCACACTAAACAAGTATTCTGCCACTAAGTTGTATTCCTAGGCCATCCCCCACACCTCACCCTTACTTTTTGAAGTTTCATTTTAAGACAGGGTCTTATTAAATTACTCAAGTGGCCTTGAATTTGAGATCCTCCTGCCTCAGTCTCCCAAATAGATGAGATTATAGACCTGTACCATCATACCCAGTTTAAAAGCATTCTTTAATTCTCACCCTTTACGGGATTTTTTTTTTTTTTTCTGCTTTAATACATTCTCTGGAATGGTTCTGGGTTTTTTGGGGAAGATTTTATCTGTTTATACTCCTTCAGGGGTATATAGAAGTGTTAATTTCCTAACAGTTGCATTTTAAATAGTAAATGAACATTGAACAACCCCCCCCCAACAATTTATACTGCATGATAGACAAAAGTAATCCCATTTTAAATTTTCATTTCTTTGATTCAAAGGTAAACATTTCCTCTATTTATTTTTCTTTCTTGACTTCCCTGTTTATGTCTTTTTAAAAAATACTTAAAATTGCTGGAAGTGCATGCTGTAATCTCAAACTATTCCAGAGGCTGAGGTAGGAATATCACAAGTTTAAAGCCAACCTGGGCAACTTAGTAAGAGACCCTATCTTAAAATAAAAGGGACTGGGGATGCTAGGCACTTCAGCACACTCCTGTAAACCCAGTGTCTGAGGAAGCTGAGGCAGGAAGATGAAAATTTGAGGCAAGCCTCAACCATTTAGCTAGGGCCTCAGCAACTTAGCAAGACCCTGTGTTAAAAAAAGGCTGGGGCTATATATAGCTCAGTGTTAGAGGGTCCCAGGGTTCTACCCCAGTACTAAAAATAAATAAATTAATAAAAGGCTGAGATTTTAGTCCAATGATCGAGTGTCCCTGGTTCAACCTGTTGTTTGGAGGGATGGGGGAACCTTAACATTTTTATAAATTTAAATTTTTTTAAAGTTTATTTATTTATTTCTTTTTAAAGAGAGAGAGAGGAGAGAGAGAATTTTTAATATTTATTTTTTTTTAGTTGGCAGACACAACATCCTTGTTGGTATGTGGTGCTGAGGATCGAACCGGGCCGCATGCATGCCAGGCGAGCGCACTACCGCTTGAGCCACATCCCCAGCCCCTATAAATTTAAATTTTATAACTTAAAATATCTTCAAAATGGGGAGAAAGAATATGTTCTTTATTTTTTGCAGTACTGGGAATCAAACTCGGGAAAAATTATGATTGAACTATATCTCCAGCCTTGGTCTTGAACTCGAAGTCCTTTTGCTTCAACTTCCTAAGTTGCTGGGATTACAGGTGTGTGCCATTATGCCCAGCAAGAATACATTTAAAAAAAAAATCTTTATATAGGCAGTTAAGAGGCAAAAGTTTCCCTTCCTACAAATATTTTGTTTGGTGGGTTTTCTTTTGGTCCTTTTCCTTTACATTTATAAGTCACTTATTTATACTACTTCTTTTTTTTTTTTGTACCCCAGGCATTGAAACCAGGGTGCTTCACCACTGAGCTACATCCTCAACCCTTTTTATTTTTTATTTTGAGACAGGATCTTGCTAAGTTGCTTAGGTCCTTGCTAAATTGCCAAGGCTGACTTTGAATTTGCTATCCTCTTACCTCAGCCTCATGAGCTGCTGTGATTGATTACAGGTGTACATCACCATGCCTGGCTATACCCTTATTTATGTATGTATGTATGTTGCTGGGAATCTAGCCCAGGACCTTGCCTCAGCCTGTTGAGTAACTAGGATCACAGGAGTGCACCATTATGCCTGGCAAAGTGCCTGAATAAACATCTTTTTGGTTATGTAGTATTTTCATAGTGAAGTTTGTAGAAAAAGTCATTCTCAAACTGTAGAAATAGAACTTATTTATGTGCCATTGTTTAATTTGTGACCTGGGCTTAGCTCTTATTTGTGCAGATTCATTTCATTTGGTGGTTCATTCTGCCTGAATATTGACCCATTCAGAGCTCTGTAGTACCAAACGGAGATAAATTTTTTATCATCCTTTCCCGTTTATTCAGCCCCTTATGTTTTTCACTCATGGTCATTGAAGACCTGAAGGGTGTATTTGAATGATTGAAAATTTCATCTTGTGTTCCTTCAGTTTTGGGGGAACCCCAGAGTAAGTATCATTTTAGGCTGGGGTTTTCATCCTTCCTGAGACCTGCTAGACCTAAGGAAAGTTGGAACTTATTTTTCAGATTTGATTACAGGTGTGTGCTATAGCACCCAGCTGCAAGTTATTTTGAGTAGAAAACCTGTATAAATCAAACTCTGGCCATGATTTTAATTGAGCAGAGTATAAGAAGTTGGATTTGGAGTTGTATTTTTCTATGCCTTCTCAAACAAACTCATATTCATAACTCCTTTCTTTTTTACTCAGGTTAGAGTTGTAATTTCACGCTTTTAACCTTCTATTCCTATTTCAATAGATTGTTACTGAGGATCTTTATAAAAAATTAATTTTAGCCAAGTGTGGTGTCACATATAATCCCAGTAACTCAAGAGGCTGAGGTAGGAGAATCGCAAGTTTGAGGCCAGCCTCAGCAACGAAGGGAGACTCTCAGCAACTTAGGGAGACCCTGTCTCGAAATAAAAAATAAAAAGGGACGGGGGTGTAGCTCAGTGGTAAAGTGCCCCTGGGTTCATTTCCCAGTACAAAAAAGCAACAATAACAAACCCCAGCAATAATAAAAAACAGCTTTATTGAGATATATCTTAATATTATATATGATTATAATTAATATATTATTTATTATTACTTAATATTACACAATTCACCTGTTCAAGTATACAATTCAAAAGTGTTTAGTGTAGTTACAGAGATGTGCAACTATTACTATGATCAATTTTGGAACATATTTATCACTGTAAAAAGAAACCCTATATCACTGATGCAGTGGTGCATCCCTATAACCCTGGCAGTTTGGGAGGTGGAGGCAGGAGGATTGAAAATTCCAGGCCAGCCTTCGAAATTTAGTGATTTCCTGAGCAACTTAGCAAAACCTTGTCTCAAAAAATGCGGGGAGAGGCTGGGATGTAGCTTAGTGGTAAAGCATCCCTGGGTTTAATCATCAGTCTAGAAAAGAAAAAAAAAATTAGAAATCTTGTACCTATTAGCATTCTCCACATCTGTCCAACTCTGCGTCCTCCCTGACAGCCCTAGATAGTCACTGATTTTGCTTTTATCTGTGGGTTAACCTATTTTGGACATTTCATGTAAATGGAATAAAATACCAATGTGTGGTCTTTTGTGTCTATATTAGTATTTCATTCCCTTTTACAGCCAAAAAAACTGTACATTGTGTAGATATAATATATTTTATTTACCGATTTATGAGTTAGTAGACATTTTGATTGTTTCTACTTTTTCTCACATGAGTGAGATGCTTAGCCTACAAAATAAGGAGATATTAATGGTATTGTGGAATTGTAAAATTTAAAGTAGGCACTCAGTTTCTGGGTTGAGCTAGTGTAGGGTACTTTTTTTTATTTTTTTAATACCTTTATTTTATTTATTTATTTTTATGTGGTGCTGAGGATTGAACCCAGGGCCTCACGCGTGTAAGGCAAGCACTCTACCACTGAGCTACAGCCCCAGCCCCAGTAGTGTAGGGTACTTTGACTTTGGTTGATCATCAGTGGCTAATGATGGAATCAATTATGCCTGCACAAGGAAGCCTCCATTAAAAACCCAGAAGGATATGGATTGTATGTGGTGGTACAAGCCTGTAAATCTTAGCAATTTAGGAGACTGAGTCAGAAGGATCACAAGTTCAAGGCAAGCCTCAGCAACTTAACAGGGCCCTAAGCAATTTAGTAAGACCCCATCTGAAAAAAATAAAAATAAAAAGGGGATAGGGATGTGGCTCAGTAATAGAATGCCTCTAGGTTCAATCCTGGTACCTGCCCCTGCAATAAAAAACAAAAACAAAAAAAGGTCTTGATTGGAGAGCTTCCAGATTGCTGACCTCATGGATTTGCCTGGTGGGTGGTACACCAGGAGAGAGGCCTGGAAGTCTATACTCTTTCCTACATACCTTGCTCTTTGCATCTCTTCCTTCTGACTGTATCCTTTGTAATAGCCTTTGTAATACATGGGCAGGTGTAAGTAAATTGTTTCCTTCTGTGAACCACACTAGCAAATTAATTAAATGTGAAAGGTTACTGGAGATAATAAACTGATTGGTCAGTATTGCGGGTCCCAACGTAGTACTTGAGATTGACATCTCAAGTGAGGGAGTTTCGTGGGATTGAGACCTTAGCCTATGGGATCTGATGCTGTCACCAGTTTTTGGCTATTACAAATAAAACTGCTTGGGCAGGAGGATAGTTCAGCAGCAGAATGTGTGCTTAGAATGTGCAAGCTTCCACGGCAGAACTGATTACTTGGTGTGTGGACAAACTCCCACATATATGGTGTGAGGTGTACTCTGTGCTGTAAAAGGAATGTGAGTAGAAGAGAAAATATTTTTTTCTTGAGATCCTTTTTTTTTTGTTTTGTTTTTTAGTGCTGGGTGTGGAGCACCCATGACTTCATGCAGGCTAAGTAGGTGCTGTACCACTAAGCTACATTCCCAGTGAGATCCACTTTTTTTATTTGAAAATTTTATTTTACATATAACTATAGCAAATAATACAGAGAGATCCCTTGTATATTTTGCCTAGTTTCCAAAAAGGTAACATTTGCCAAACTATTATTAACAACCAGGATATTGGCATTGATGCATACCACTAATTTACACAAATTCCTATTTTACTGGTCCTTGTTTGTGTATGTTTTAGTTCTTTTTAAAATTTTTATTTTTTCCTTGTAATTAACTAGTACTAATTATATATATTTATGAGGTAAAGTGTGATTTTTTAAAAAGTTTTTTATTTTTAAAATATTTTTTTTAGTTGTAGATGGACACAATATCTTTTATTTTATTTATTTTTTTATATGGTGCTGAGGATCGAACCCAGTGTCTCACAGATATGAGGCAAGTGCTCAACCACTGAGCTATAACCCCAGCCCAATAAAGTGTGATTTTTAAGTACCTGTATATAATGTGCCCTGATCTGTGTTTTAGTTCTATATAACTTTATTATTTATTTAAATTTAGATGTATCTATCACCACAGTCAAGACCACAATGATGTCTAGTGTTACTCCATAGCCACCCTTATTACATCTCTGGCAACCACAAATCCATCTTTCCTCTAAAATTTTATCACTTTGAAAGTGTTATATAAGCGAAATCATACAGTACATAGATTGTTGGGATTAACTTCCTTTTTAAATTTTTTTAAAAATTGTTTTTAGTTGGACACAATACCTTTATTTTATTTATTTTTATGTGGTGCAGAGGATCGAACCCAGGGCCTCACACATGCTAGGTGAGCCACAGCTCCAGCCCACTTATTAAATTTTTAGTTGTAAATAGACAGAATACCTTTATTTTATTTATTTATTTTTATGTTGTGCTGAGGATTGAACCCAGTGTCTCACAGGTGCTAGTCAAGTGCTCTACCACTGAGTCACTGCAGCCTGGTTAACTTCTTTTATTTATTTATTTTTTAGTTGTAGTTGGATACGATACCTTTATTTTTTATTTATTTTTTATGTGATGGCGGAGGATTGAACTGAGGGCTTCACACATGCTAGGCAAACGCTCTACCACTGAGCCCTAACCCCAGCCCTGGTTAACTTCTTCTTCTTCTTTTTAAAATTGTTTATTTATTTGTATGTGGTGCTGAGAATCGAACCCAGTGCCTCATGTATGCTAGGCGAGTGCTCTACCCCTGAGCCACAATCCCAGCCCCCTGGTTAACTTCTTTAATTAGGATAGTTCCTTGGAGATTTATTCAAGTTGTGTGCATCAAAAAGTTCTGGGATGTGGCTAGGGATGTGGTTCAGTGGTTGAGTGCCCCTGACAAACCATGATACCTGCCCCCACCCCCAACCCCCAATTTTTTTTATTGCTGAGTAGTGTTCTGTGATGTGAATATACCTTTGCTTGTTTAACCATTCACCTGTTGAAGGACATTTGTACTGATCCCAATTTTTGGCTATTATAAATAAAACTGCTTGGGCAGGAGGATAGTTTGGCAGTAGAATATGTGCTTAGAATGTGCAAGGCTATGTATTTGATCCCCGCACCTCATAACAAAACTAAAACCAAATAAAACTGCTGTGAACATTTGTATACAGGTTTTATAGAAATGTTAAGTTTTCATTTGTTTGGGATATGTGTCCAGGAGTATAATATTTGTTTGTATAGTAGTTGCATGTTTAGTTTTTTAATAAACTGCTATTTATACACACACACACACACACACACACACACATACACATATACATGTATATAATTTTTTTTTAAGTTGTCAATGGACCTTTAATTAATTAATTAATTAATTAATTTATATGTGGTGCTGAGAGTAGAACCCAGTGCCTCATACATGCCAGGCAAGTGTTCTACCTCAACCCCAGCCCCCAGAAACTGCTATTTTCCCCCCCAATTTTTTGTAGTTATAGATAGCATGCCTATATTTTATTTATTTTTAAGTGCTTTTTTTAACATTTATTTTTTAGTTGTAGTTGGATACAATACCTTTATTTTATTTATTCATTTATATGTGGTGCTGAGGATCGAACCCAGGGCCTCACATGTGCAAGGCGAGTACTCTACCGCTGACCCACAACCCCAGCCCCTATTTTATTTATTTTTATGTGGTGCTAAGAATCAAACCCAGTGCCTCACATGTGCTAGGCAAGTGCTCTGCCACTGAACTATAGCCCCAACCCCATAAACTGCTCTTTTTTCAGAATGACTTTACTATTTTGCTTTTTATCAATGTATCAGTGATCCAGTTTCTTTGCATCCTCACGAGCACTTTGTGTTGTCACTGTTTTTTACTTTTGTTTTGTAATAAGGAATTGTACCCCAGGGTACTTAACCACTGAGCTACATCCCCAACCCTTTAAAAAATTTTTTTGAGACAGAGTCTTGCTAAGTTGCTAAGAGCCTTGCTAAGTTGCTGAGGCTAGCTTTGAACTTATGATCCTCCTGCCTCAGCCTCCAGAGCCACTAGGATTACAGGTATGTGCTACAGAACCTGGCTTGTTTTTTATGTTTTATTTTATCTGCTCTATGCAGACTTAAAACTTGGTGTAAAATATGATAAGTAATAATAACTATTTTCTTATTTCGAAGCTACTACCTTCATATTTTGAGACTATGATCTTTAAGTTAAAGTTCTCTTTTTTCCAGCACACCCTAATGATGATATTTACTACATTTTTTTTTTTTTCCAGTGCTGGCGATGCAATCTAGGATCTCATGTATGCTAGGCAAATGCTCTGCCACTGAATTACACTCCCAGCTCCTAGTAGCTGTCTCTTGAATTATGTAAGATTCCCTGGATATATAAAGTTTTCAATTTGTGTGAAAGTAATGAGAAATAATTTTGTTGTCTTGCACATCAGGTTTATTATTTATTTTTACTCATTAATTTTCTTGCAGTGCTGGGGATTGAACTCTGGGCCTTTGCAAGCTAGTCAAGTGCTTTACTATTGAGCTACATCCCCAACATCCCAGGGAGGCCCCCCTCCACCTTTTAAAAAATATTTTATTTAGAGACAGAATCTCACTATGTTTTTTTAAAATATTTTTTTTTAGTTGTAGATGGACACGATAACTTTATTTTGTTTATTTATTATTATGTGATGCTGAGGATCAAACTCAGTGCCTCACAATGTGCTAAGCAAGTGCTTCTTTGAACCACAACCCAGCCCTCTCACTTAGTTTTTTAGGACCTTGCTAAGTTGCTGAGGCTGACTTTAACTTAGCATCCTCTTGTCTCAGCCTCCTGAGTTGCTGGGATTACATGCATGCACCACCACACCCAGCTGGGTTTTTTTTTTTTTTCAAACATTAATAAATCTTGAATTGATTTTTGAAAGAAGAGAAAAGCAGCAGACTTTGAATTTAGTGTTTCTTACTCAGCATCTTATATTAATCAGACTAAGACCAATTTTGATTAGTTTTGTTTTTTTTAATTGTAATATATACATAATATTTACCATCTTAATCATTTCCCCCCTTTTTTAAATTAAAAAAATATATTTTTGTTTGTGCTAGGGATTAAACCCAGATCCTTTTTTGTGTCTTGACTCCTTAGTCTCTTAATGTATTAGAAGCTTATGGCTGAAGTAAAAATACTGCAGAGGTCCTGTGGAGGAAGACTAAAGTGAGAAAAGTTGGTTTTTAGATTTCTGTTGTAGTTCAAGGCCTGCTCAGCACCCCATCAGAGATCTTGTGTATAACAGGTCACAGAAATATTTCTTTTTCTTTTTCTTTTTTTTTTTTTTTTTGTATTGGGGATTGAATCCAGAGGCATTTTACTAATGAGCTACATCTCCAGCTTTTTTTTTTTTTTTTTTTTTTTTGAGATAGTGTCTTACTAAGTTGCTTAGGGCCTTGCTTAGTTGCTGAGACTGGCCTCAGACTTTTGATCCTCCTGCCTGTCTCCCAAGTTTGCTGAGATCACAGGTATGTGCCACCACACAGGGCCAGAAATACTTCTTGCATGACTATTTGGTACCCATGTACTTCTGATTGAAGATATGTTATACCACTCTTGAATCATTATGAAATGAAATGGAATCTATCTTTGGGCTAATATTTTTGTTGTTGTTGATTTAACCAATAAGTAGACAGCTATGGGAGTAAATATTTTCTTAGAGGTAGTTAAACTGAAGGGCAGACTTAATTTGGAAGTACTTAGCTCTAACTGAATATAGTGCATTTAGCTGTCTTGGCTAGACTTGTGGACAGAGCAAATGGAATAGAGAAGATACAGAGAGAGGCACTGCATTCCTCATTTAGAAAAATGGGTTATAAATTTTGAATGAAATAGTGATTCCGATAAGGTCTGACAATGGGCAATGGGCAAGGACCTATTGAAATTAACAGCTCTGTTTCCAGGGTGGTGGTGAAGGACCTGACCTCCATTATAACTGAAAATAAAGTATTTCTCTAATGAGGCCATAATAGCAGCCACAGCAGCTGCTGCTGCCACTTCTGAGTTCAGTGGCAGTCAGTATGGGGCCAGAGCAGGATATGACTTCATGGTACTAGTTAGGTATGTACAGGGAAGAGGACTTGTTTTGGCTCTGGCCCTGTGATTGCACAGGTTGTGGGTATCACTTTAAACATACAAAGACTTGCTTGCTGGAGGAGGAGCAGCTTCTTTGAGGATCAGGTGCTCTTCTGAAGGGATGAGCTCATCCTTTTAACCAGACCTGCCCTAGACGCTGAGTGAACATTTTTCTAATTGCAAGGCCTGCAGCTGGGAGAAGCAGGAAATGGTTAAGGCTTCAAGCATTTTGTGAGTAGCAAAAAACAAAGCAAAGTAAAACAAAAGAAAATTTGGGAAATCTTTTGAAGTGTGAGTGACTCTGAATATCAAGTTGAAGGTTATCCATGCACACTGAGTCTTTCTTAAGTTGCAAATTGCAGTAAAGAGCATGGTAGGTTGAAGGAAACTTTGGTGGTGGCTCTAACTTAGTATTCTAAGTGTTTTTTTTCTCCTCTCCTTTCAATATAGGGTATAGAACCCAGGGACTTGTGAGTGTTCTACCACTTGAGTTGTGCCTCTAGCCCATTGAGATGACTTTTTAAGACTTAATAAATTTGTTTCCAATATTGTCATTTTTTTGGTCTGTTTTATCTGTTACTTATTTAATTACCCACCCTTCCTTTCTTCCTTCTTTCCTTACTTTCTTCCTTTCTTCCTTTTGCGGTGCTGGGGATGGAGCTCAGGGCCTTGTGCATGCTAGGCAAGCGCTCTACCATTGAACCACATCCCCAGCCCTCCTGTATTGTCTTGACTGATTTTGTTGCTTTGGGAAGAAAGAATCCTAGGGGTCCCTTTTTTCATTTCCAAGGTTCTCTATGGCTTATTTTAAAGCTTATGTTAATGGGGTTTATCCCACTTTTCAAGTCTTCTCTGTTGGATTTTAAGCTCTGATGAATGATCCTGTTTCATTTTGTTTTAATTTATTTAAGTTTTCCTATTCAGTTTAAGGTTCTTAAAGATGAAAAGTATAAATTATTATTATTACTATTATTTTAATATACTAAGGATTGAAACCAGGGCCTCACACATGCTAGGTAAATGCTCTACCACTGAGCTACATCCCCAACCCCTTTAAAAATATTATTTTGAGACATTGTCTAAGTTGTCAGGCTGGCCTTGAATTTGGGATCCTCCTGCCTCAACCTCCCCAGTAGTTGAATTACAGGTGTGTCTGGTAGTTATTTTCTTTTTAAATTAAACTCTTTATTTTGAGAGAATTCCAGATTCACACAGTTATAATAAATTATAATTAATATAGAGTGATCTGATACATGCTTTATGTAGTTTCTTCTAATGGTAAAACTATAATGCAGCATCACAATCAGAATATTGAGATTGCTACAATCAAGGTACCAAATATACACTCTCTCTCTCACACGTTCACCCCCCGCCCCCTGCAAGTTTGTATATGTATGTATATTTTGATCCAGGGTCTCCTTGTGTTGCCCAGTTTGGTCTTGAACTCCTGGGTTCATGTAGTCCTCCCACCTCAGCTTCTCTAGTATCTGGGTCTGGAGGTACACACCACTGCACCTGGCTCCCTATTGTGCTTTGATAGCCACCTCCACTTCCTTTCTGGCCTATACGTTCCTTACCTCCTGCCAGTCACTGATCAAAAAATCACTTTTAGCCAGGTGCAGTAGCAAGTGCCTGTAAACCCAGCTACTTGGGAGGCTAAGGTGGGAGGATTGCTTTACCCAGGAATTTTAGACTAGCCTGGGCAACAACATAGTTAAACGTGGCCTATATATAAATAAATAAACAAATAAATAAGTAAATACATTAAAAAATTAGTTTTTAGCAAAAATTTAGCTTTGTATTAATGATCTATGTTGCTTTATGAAAAGAGCCCTAGACTGCAATAGGTGATTTTGGTTCATTGTAACTCTTTGACCTTGGGAAAATAATTTTAATTTCTCTGTGATTCAGTTTCCTTATCTATAAATGGGGAAATGGTATATTAATTTCTATCTAACCCATTTTATAGGATTTTTGAGAAACTGTATAAAGTTTGTTAAAAAACATACTATATAGATTATTATTAGCATCCAATTCAGTAGTTATTAAATTAGAAAGTATATATAGCAAATTGAAAACTCTGGGAACTATACCCCAAGATGATGAAACTCCACATTCCCTATCCCCCACCCCTGAGGTGCTGGGTATTTTCTTTTTTATTTGTTCTTTTCAGATATATATGACAGTAGAGCATATTTTGACATATTATGCGTATATGAAATATAACTTGTTCTAATTAGGATCCTATTCTTGTGATTGTACATGATGTGGAGTTTCACTCCTAGAGTATTCATATATGAACATAAGAAATTTATGGAGGTGCTGGGTATTAAATTCATCTTTCATGAACACTAGGCAAGCACAAGAGTGAATATTTGTTTCTTTTTTAGAGCCAGAGGTCTCTCAGTATTACCTAGGCTGACCTTGAACACCTAGGCTCAAGTGATCTTCATCAGCCTCAAAGTAATTAGGACTACAGGCATGTATCACCATGCTCAGAAAGAGTGAACCAATTGTTAGGTAATGTGGTGCATGTCTGTAATTCCAGTGGCTCAGGAGGCTTAGCAAGAGGATCACAAGTTCAAAGCCAGCCTTAGCAACTTAGTGAGGCCTTCAGCAGCTTAATGAGACCCTGTCTCAAAAAATAAAAAAGGGAAACAAATTTTTAAAAATTAAAACATTAAACATAAAATGTCATGGAATATGAGGCTTTAATTCTTCTTCCTTATGTTCTGAATGTTAATGTAATTTGGGGATTATATCATTGTTTTCAGTATTTGGGATTGAACCTTGTTGCACTTTATAACTGAGCTATGTTCCCAGCCTTTTTAAAATTTTTTGAGACAGGGTCGTGCTAAGTTGCTGAGGCTGGCCTTGAGTTTATAATCCTCCTACCTCAGCCTCCCAAGTTGCTAGGATTAACTATGCCACCATGCCCAGCTCAGTATTGTTTGTTTTACACAAATATTGAACCTGAGCTACATAAGGTCCTATGACTATAATAATTTTGTCGTACAATTTATTTTCCTTAGATGAAATAATTGTTTTGCTTTTTACATGTGCTCAGCTTTTAAAAAACTAATTTTTTTTTTCAGCATTGGGGATTAAACCCAAGGTCTTATGCATACTAGGCAGGTATTCTACTCCTGAGCTACCTAAATTCTCAGATCCGTTTTATTTTTTTTCAGCTTCATTTTATTTCATTTTTATAATGAAAAATGGTGGCCACACTTGTAATCCCAGTGTCTTGGGGGGCTGAGGCAAGAGGAGGATCACAAGTGTGAAGCCAGCTTCAGCAATTTAGCAAGGCCCTAAGCAACTTAGCATGACCCTGTCTCAAAATAAATAAAAAGCGCTGTGGTTATGGCTCAGTGGTTAAACACCCCTGGGTTTATTTCTCCATATCCAAAAAAAAAAAAAAAAAAAAAAAAGAATAAACGATAGAGCTGGGTATGGTAGCACATGCCTATATAGTCCCAGTAACTTGGAAGGTTAAGGAGGAGGATAACAGGTTCAAGGCCAGCCTTGATAATTTAGCAAGAACATGTATCAAATAATAAAAAGGGCTGGGGTATTACTCAGTGTGGACACTTCACTAGCATTTGTGAAGCCCTGGATGAAATCCCCAGTACCATAAAACAAAGAAAAAATGGACATTTATTAAATAAACATGTAATTTTTGGTAAGGCAGATTGTGGATAGGATTTGCAATATGTGCATTTTACTTTGAAATTCTACAGAAAATTGTCATGGATTTGGGATTGGACAGACCACTGAAGTAGTTCATCATTCTCTTTCTCTCCCTCCCTCCCTCTCTCTCTCTCTCTCTCTCTCTCTCTTTTTGGTAATGAAGATTGAACCGAGGTGTGCTCAACCACTGAGCAACACCCCCAGCCCTTTTTTATATTTTATTTAGAGACAGGGTCTTGGTGAGTTGCTAAGTGCCTCACTAAGTTGCTGAGCCTGGCTTTGAACTCACAATCCTCCTGTCTCAGACTCCCAAAACACTGGGATTGCAGGTGTGTGACACCGTGCCCGGCCTCATTCTCTCTTTAAAAAACTTTATGTTGGGCTGGGGATATAGCTCAGTTGTTAGAGTGCTTGCCTTACAAATACTCTGCAACACACACACACACACACACACACACACACACCAAAAAAAAAAAGAAAGAAAGAAAAAAAGTTTTATATTTTTATATTGGTGGGCATGGTGGTGCATGCCTGTCATTCCATAGACTCAGGAAGCTGAGGCAGGAGGATCACAAGTTTGAGGCCAACCTCAGCAATTTTTATAGTGAGGTCCTAAGCAACTTAATAAAAAATAAAGATAAAAAGGGCTGGGGAGCCCAGGGTTGTGGCTCAGTGGTAGAGTGCTTGCCTTACATGGGTGAGGTACTGGGTTTGATCCCTGCCACCACATTAAAAAAATAATAAAAAAACCCCCAAAGATATTGTGTCCATTTACAACTAAAAAAAAAAAGGTGGGGAGCTGGGGCTGTAACACAGTGGTAACTCAGTCCTTTGGGTTCAATGTCCAGTAAACTTCTTCCCCCCGCAAAAAAGTTTTATATACATAAAATTTATTGTTTTAAGCTTTTTAAAAAATTTTGTTGTTGTAGATGGACACAATACCTTTATTTTATTTATTTATTTTTTTATGTGGTGCTGAGGATTGAACCTAGTGCCTCACACATGCTTGCAAATGCTCAACCACTGAGCTACAACCCCAGCCCTGTTTTAACCATATTTAAATGTGTAGTTCTTTGACATTAAGTACATTCATTGTTATTATTCCATTCTGATTCTCAATTTTTTTGTGTATGACTCTTTTCTTCCTCTCTAGAAGCATATAGAAATTTCTCTTTATCCGCAATATTATGCAGTTTAATTTTGTTTGTGCTTTAGTATGGATTTTTGAAATTATTTATTTATTTATGTTTTTTGCACTGCTGGAGATTCAATCTCCAGTGGCTTTGTGCATGCCAGGCAAGTGCTCTACAACTGAGCTACATTCTCAGCCCAGAATTTTTTTTTTTAATGATTGAATAATATCCCATCGTTTATGTATACACCACATTTTCATCATCTACTCATCTGTTGATGGATACCTACATTGATTACATATCTAGGCTATTGTGAATAGCCCTCAGTGGATATGTAAGTTCATACTAATTTCCTTTCCTTTGAATATCTATGCAGTAGTTGGATTGCTGAATCATATGGTAGTTCTATTTTTAGTTTTTGAGAAATCTCCATACTATTTTCCATAATAGTTGTGCTAATTTACATTTCTACCAGCAGCATATGAGAGTTCCCCTTTTTCTGTATCCTCACCTGCATTTGTTATTTTTTTGTCTTTTTAATAGTAGCCATTTTAACAAGGATAATATATCTTTGTTTTGATTTGCATTTCCATTGTGATTAGTGATGGTGAACATTTTTTCATTTATATTTTGGCCATTTGTATATCCTACTGAGAAACCTATATTCAGTTTATTCACTCATTTTAAATCAGATTATTTGGTTTTATTTTGCTGTTTAGTTGAAGTCCTTATATATTTTGGATTTAATCCATTGTCAGATTAATTTGTGAATATTTTTTCCCATTCTGTATGTGGTTCATTCATTCTGTTGATTTTTTTTTTTTTTTTTTTTTTTTTGTGGTACTGGGAATTGAACCCAGGGCCTTATATGTGCTAGGCAAGTGTGTTATACCAGTGAGCTACTCCCCCAACCCTAAGCTCAGAAGCTTTTTAGTTTGACATATTTTATTGTTAGTTTTTGTTTTTGTTGTCAATGCTTTTGGGGTCATATCCAAAAAATCTTAGATCAGTGTCCTGAAGCATTTCTCCTATATTTCCTTTTAGTAGTTTCAAATACTATTATTTAAGTCTTTGATCAATTTTTTTATTTTTGTGGTGCTGGGATTGAAACCAGGGCCTTGTGCATGTGAGGCAAGCACTCTACCAATTGAGTATTACCCCAGCCCTGATCAATTTTAAATTAATCTTTATATATAGTGAAAGACAGGGATCTAATTACTTTTTTTAAAAAATATTTTTAGATGTTGATGGACCTTTATTTTATTCATGTATGGGGCTGAGAATCGAACCCAGTGCCTCACATATGCTAGGTACGCACTCTACCACTGAGCCACAACCACAGCCCTGGGATCTAATTTCTTTATTCTACATATGTATATTTTATTCTAACACCATTTATTGAAGAGGCTTTCCTTTTCCTAGTGAATATGCTTGCTGCCTTTTAAAAAAATCAGTTAGCTATGGGATTGGGGATATAGTTCTGTGGTCATCAGCACTGGGGGAAGAAAATCAGTTGGCTGTAAATAGGTGGATTTATTTTTGGGTTTTCTGTTCTGTTCCATTACTTTATGAGTCTGTTTTTATGCCAGCATCATGCTATTTGTTTGTTTGTTTTTAGTACTGGAGTTTTAAACCATAGCCTTGAACATACTAGCTAGGCTAACACTCAGTGAGTTACAGCCCTAGATCTTTAAAAAAAAAAAATTATCATGGGACAGAGTCTTGCTTAGTTGCCCAGGCTGGCCTCAAACTTGGTGATCCTCCCACTTCAGCCTCCCAAGTAGCCAGAATTATGAATGTGTGCCTTCACACATGGTCCATGCTATGTTTTGAAGTTCTGGGGATTGACCCCAGGGTTGTTCTACTACTGAACTATATCCCCACTCCTTTTATTATTTTTTTAAATTTTGAGATAGGGTCTTACTAAGTTGCCCAGGCTGGCCTCAAACTTGTAGTCATCCTACCTTACCCTCCGAAGTTGCAGGGATTACAGGAGTGGGCTACCATATGGGCTAACCTTGTGAATTCTTAAACTAATTTCTCTAGAGTGTTTTTGATGGAGATATGACATTACTCAATGTTTGTTAAGATTTCACAAGGGTATAGTCCTCCACAAAACTGTCCTCATTTTAGATAATAGTTGCAAGTTTGAGTATCCCCAGACATCCTGTGCTTACCACAAAGATGCTACAAAATCAGGGGTTCTTAAAACCCCTTCAAGTTTGATAATTTGTTAGAACAACTCACAGAACTCAGGAAAGCATTATACCTAATGATTAAAGTTTTATTATACAAATGTGAACTGACAAAAGAGAGAGATGCACAGAATGAGATATGGGAGAGTTCTAAAGTTAAGCATCAGTGTCCTTGTAACCATGAAAGGTCCAGTTCTGCTGCTACCTCTTGTAGCCAGAAACTCAAGAGAGTAACAGTAGAAGAAAGGACTTTATTTATAATAAGCTAGCAGATGAAGGAAAAATTGCATCTTTCCAGGGGGTGTAGTCACAAAAGCTCATATGAAGTTTCTGGGGAGTCTAATTTATTCATAGATGGTAGGCACTGGAATGTTCATTAATTTTTGTAGTGATCAGTTTTCTGTGTTTGTACGTGCAGAATTTGGGATTGAAGCCAGAGCCTTACACATGCCAGCCTTTTTTTTTTTTTTTTAAAGAGAGAGCAAGAGGCGCTGGGGATGTGGCTCAGCGGTAGCGCGCTCGCCTGGCATGCATGTGGCCCGGGTTCGATCCTCAGCACCATATACCAATAAAGATGTTGTGTCTGCTGAGAACTAAGGTAAAAATGTTAAAAAAAAAAAAAAAGAGAGAGAGAGCAAGAGAGATAGAGCAGTAGAAAGAGAGAGAATTTTTAATATTTATTTTTTAGTTTTCGGCGGACACAACATCTTTGTGTGTGATGCTGAGGATCGAATCCGCACGCATGCCAGGCGAGCGAGCTACCACTTGAGCCACATCCCCAGCCCAACACATGCCAGCCTTTTAAAATTTTATTTTGTTTATTTAGTTTTTGGTACCAGGGATTGAACCCAGGGATGTTTCAATCACTGAGCCACAGCCCCACCCCATTTTATTTTCTATTTTGAGACAGGGTCTTGCTAAGTTGATGAAACTGGCGTTGAACTTTCTATCCTCCTACCTCAGCCTCTTGAGTTGCTGGAATTAGATTTATGAGCCACCATGCCCAGCTTATTGTATTTGTGGATAGACTCTTGTTCATTTGCCTAGGTTGGCCTGGAACTTTGATCCTCTTAACACTGTCAGCCTTCCCAGTAGCTGGATTTCCAAGTGTGTGCATGATGCCTTGCCAATGATCAGTTAACAGGTTTTTTTCTCCCTGGTCATACTGGAAATTTTATTTTTTATTTGTTCTAATTAGTTCTAAAGGACAGTAGAATGATTTTTTTTTTAAAGAGAGAGTGAGAAAGGAGAGAGAGAGAGAGAGAGAGAGAGAGAGAGAGAGAGAGAGAGAATTTTTAATATTTATTTTTTAGTTCTCGGAGGACACAACATTTTTGTTTGTATGTGGTGCTGAGGATCGAACCCGGGCCGCATGCATGCCAGGTGAGCGCGCTACCGCTTGAGCCACATCCCCAGCCCAGTAGAATGATTTTGACACATCGTACATAAATGGAATATAACTTCTCATTCATCTGGTTGTACATGATTTAGAGTTACACAGGTCATGGAATCATATATGCACATAGGGTAATAATGTCCAATTTATTATATTATTATTCCTAGCCTCATATCTTCTCCCATTTCTTCACTCCCCTCTATCTAGTGCAAAATATCTCTATTCTCCCTCCACCCCTTATTGTGAATTAGCATCCACATATCAGAGAAAACATTCGGCGTTTGGTTCTTTGGAATTGGCCTATTTCACTTAACATAATATTCTCCAGTTCCATCCATTTACCAGCAAATGCCATAATTTCATTCTTCTTTATGATGGATGAGTACTATTCCATTGTGTATATGTACCACATTTTCTTTATTTATTCATCTGTTGAAGGATACCTAGATTGGTTCCATAGCTTGGCTATTGTGAATTGCACTGCTGTAAATATTGATGTGGCTGTGTCAATGCTATATTATGCTGATTTTAAGTCCTTTTGGGTATAGACCGAGAGTGGGATAACTGGATCAAATGGTGGTTCCATTCCAAGTTTTCTAAGGAATCTCCATACTGCTTTCCATATGGTTTTACCAATTTGCAGTCCCACCAGCAATATATGAGAGTACCTTTCTCCCCACATCTTCGACAACATTTATTGTTACTTGTATTCTTGATAATTGCCATTTTGATTGCAGTGAGATAGAATCTTGGTGTGGTTTTAATTTGCATTTCTCTAATTGCTAGAGTGTTGAACAATTTGCATATATTTGTTGATTGTATTTCTTTTGTGAAGTGTCTGTTCATTTCCTTTGCCCATTTATTAGACTGGGTTATTTGGGGTTTTTTGGTGTTAAGTTTTTTGAGTTATTTACATATCCTGGAGATTAATGCTCTGAGGTGCATGTGTTAAAAATTTTCTCCATTTTGTAGACTCTCTCTTCACATTATTGATTGCTGTGAAGAAGCTTTTAGTTTGATTCCAACCCATTTATTGATTCTTGATTTTACTTCTTGCACTTAGGGGTCTTGTTAAGGAAGTTGACATGGTGGTGATTTGGGCCTACTTTTTCTTGTAGTAGGTGCAGAGTCTCTGTTCTAGTGCCTAAGTATTTGAGTCACTTTAAGTTGATTTTTGTGCGGGGTGAGAGATAGGGTTTTAATTTCATTATGCTATATGTGGATTTCAGATTTTCTCAGCACCATATGTTGAAGAGGCTATCTTTTCTCCAATGTATGTTTTTGGTACCTTTTTCTGGTATGAGATAACTGTATTCATATGGGTTTGTCTCTGTGTCTTCTATACCATTGGTCTATGTATCTGTTTTGGTGGGTACTGGAGATTTAATGAATATGCCTCCAGCCATTTTTAATTATTAATATATATGTATTGGGGATTGAATCCAATAGCACTCAACCACTGAGCCACATCCCCAGCCCTTTTTATTTTTTATTTTGAGACAGAGTCTTGCTAAGTTGTTGAGGATCTTTCTAAATTGCTGAGGTGGCCTTGAAGTTGCCATCCTCCTGCATTGCTAGAATTATAGGTTTACTCCACTGTGCCTGGGTCTTGAGGGATTTTGATGTTGACCATTGGTCATCAGGTATTCCAGGCTTTCCTAGTTCCTGTAAACCTAAAGAAAGATTACTGATCGGGAAGTTGAATCACTGGTGTGTCTGTTTTTTTTTTTTTTTTGGATGTTTTCCTTTATTATTATTTTCAGGAAAGGATAACTTTATTGTTAATTATTTGAGGAGTGAATAAAAGCAAACAATGAAAAACAGCCTTGTTAGTGCTAGGAGAGAGTTAACCTGTTTGTTCATCATCTTCATCCTCAGGATGTATCACCCTCCTGACACAGTGTATATCACCAACCATGGAAGCTTACAGAGCCTCAGTGTTCAGTTTTTATTGGGGCTTCATTATGTAGGCATGATTAATTGAATCATTGACCATATGATTAAACTTGGTGTCCAGCTCCCTTCACTCATAAGAAGTCAGACTGATTATATGACTGAAAGTCTGAGCCTTGTCATCATATGGACTTTTCAGCATGGCCAGCCCTCATCTTGAAACTATTTAGGGGCTCACTATGAGTCGCCTGGCTAGCATAAGCTCATTTGGTCCCTAACATGAATAACAAAGTTACTCATATCATTTGGGAAATTCCAAAGGTTTAGAGACTATATCCTAGAAACCTAGGACAAAGACCAGTCTTTATCATACAACACTGTCAAAACTCAATTCGGTTATTATTTTCTCTGTAAACTTTTTATAGACTTCTCAAGATACTTTATTCATATCTCTATTATGTGTTTTCTTTCTCTTCCTTTGGACAGTGAACGTTTTGAAGGTCCCATGATTTTGTAACTCTAATACTAACACTATGTCTAGCTTATAGTAAATATACAGTAAATATTTATTTAAGATATAACTTAATGATATGAGACATTCATTATAGAAGTCTCTTAGACTTGTTTTAAAAATTAATAAAATCAGTAATATCATTTTATTCCTTCTGCTTTTGTCTTTGTTTAATCTTTAAATATGTTCATAACATTTTTGTTTTCATATTTGCAGTACCGGGGAATATTTACATACTTTTATGTGGACATCAGATTTACAAAAGAAATGAAAAGGAGATTTTGATTTTATAAATTTTATAAATTTGCTTTTATAAATTTTGTTTGATATAAATTTATATTCTTAAATAATGAAGCTTTTGTACATTTAAAATAAAATTCCACTTATATATAGTTTATAAAGATTATATTATTGTTGGTGTGGTACCATACTCCTATAATCTTAGCTCTTGGGGAGGCTAAGTTAGGAAGATCACAAGTTTGAGGCCAGTTTGAGCAACTTATTGAGGCTCTGTCTCAAAAAAAAAAAAAACAAGTAAAATAAATAAAAAGGGTTGGTAGTGTAACTAAGTGTTAGAGTGCTTGCTTATTAGCATGTAGTTCTGTTTATCCCTAGTACCCCCAAGGCAGGGATTGGGAGAGGATTTACCTTATTATCTAGTCATGTAAGCATTCTCATGCTTAACCTTTCTGAATCTCAGAAGTTCTTTATGGTTCCATTTGATTCTAAGGATGAATAAGTTCTTTTTTTTTTTTTTAAGAGAGAGAGGGAGAGAGAATTTTTTAATATTTTTATTTTTATTTTTTTTTAAATGCAATTGTGTGCATGTATATATGTGTACACACAATCACTTTTTTTTTTTAAAGAGAGAGTGAGAGAGGAGAGAGAGAGAGAGAGAATTTTTAATATTTATTTTTTAGTTCTTGGCCGACACAACATCTTTGTTGGTATGTGGTGCTGAGGATCGAACCCGGGCCACACGCATGCCAGGCGAGCGCGCTACCGCTTGAGCCACATCCCCAGCCCATGAATAAGTTCTAATGGTTTCCTGTTTATCTTGTTTGTGCATAGGAAATATTAAGTACTTAATAAAAATGTAAACATATTCCCTAAATTATTCTCTTTGTGGTATGACTTAAAAAAATATTCTGAGTATCTTTATTATAATGTGAATTAATTCTTGTATTTCACAGGGCTATATCATTTTTGGAGTATGATATACACTAGAAATTATTTGCATGTCATCTGTTTTTCTTTTGTGAGTTAGTTTTCCATTTGTATGTGAATTTTTAGAAATACGATACTGATTTTTATTAAGTTCATACCTTTTTAAAATAAAAAAAAAATTTTATACATTTTTGGATACTGGGGATTGAACCCAGAGGCATGTTACCACTGAGCCAAGTAGTTCCCAACCCTTTTTTATTTTTATTTTGAGGCACAGTTTTGCTTAGTTGCTTAGGGCCTCACTAAGTTTCTGAGGCTGGCCTTGAACTTGTGACCTCCTGTCTTAGCCTCTTGAACTGCTTGGATTACAGGTGTGCACCACCATGTCCAGCAGTTCCTACTTTTTAAAATAAATATTAAAACCAGATTTTATTTGTAGAATAGTTTTAGATTTACAAAAAGTTGAGAAGATAATACAGAAAATTTCCCACTATTCCCTCGCTCAGTTTCCTTTATTATTTATACCTTAAATTAGTTCAGTATATTTGTTATAATTGAATATCCATTATTGATATGTTATTATTAACTAAAGCTTATAGTTTATTCAGTTATAGTGTTCTTTTTCTGTTTCAGGATCCTGTTCCAGATATCCATTTACTCATTTGTACATTTGCTTATCTACCCTTTCTGCTCCCTCCTCCACCCCCCAGTACTGGGGGGGATTAAACCTAGGGTTGCTCTACAACTGAGATATATCTCCTGCGTCCCCCCACCTTTTTTTGTGTGTGTGTGTTGCTGGAGAGTGAACCCAGAGCCTTGTGCATGTGAGGCAAGCACTCTACCAACTGAGCTATATTCTTATCCCTCTAAACCTTTTTATTTTAGAAAATGTATTGAATTGTCTATAGATGTTGAGGGCCACAGCCTAGTTGGGATGACGCATGGCATTTTGCCAGAAGGGAGGGGTTGAGAGGTGACGCCAGGAGCCATTGAGATGATGATGGTTATATTAAGCTGTGTATTCAATTGTATATAGACCCCTGCTGTCCGCCACTTTGGAGTTCTCACGGGGAGTTCCTGGTGTGTGGTGTTCCTGGAAGGGCCCTTTGGGTAGCGTTCGGGGGAGTTCAGAAATAAAGTTTGTTCCTGCTTGAGTGGCCCGTGATTTGTGCCCAGCCAGACTGCGGCATATCTTCATGCCTCAGCCTTCTGAGTAACTGGGATTACAGGCATACATTACTGCATCCAGCATCACTTACCCATTTTCATGTATAGTGGTTTTAGAATTATTAACCTGTATATCTGTAGGAAAGTTTTGTTAGCAAGTATACATTGTTGATGTACAATTCCTTATGACTTCTTAGTTTCAACAAGCTTCACTCTTTTTTTTTTTTTTGGTATTGTTCTTTCTAGCTGCACATGACAGTAGAATGATGTATTATACATACAGGAGAATAATTTAGTCTAATTAGGATCTTTTTCTTGTGGATGTACATGATATGGAATTTTACTGATCATGTATTCATGTATGAACATAGGAAAGTTATGTCTCATTCATTTCACTGTCTTTTCTATTCCCACCCCTGCCTTTCCTTCATTCTCCTTCGTCTAATCCAAAGAACTTCTATCCTCCTGCCCATCTGTGTTAGCATCTACATATCAGAGAGAACATTTGGCCTTTGTTTTTTTTGGGGATTGGCTTATTTCATTTAGCATGATAGTCCAGTTCCACCCATTTACCAGCCATAATTTTGCTCTTCTTAATGGCTGAGTACTATTCCATTGTGTATATATACTACATTATCCATTCATCTCTTGAGGGACACCTAGATTGGTTTCATAGCTTGGCTATTATGAATTGAGCTGCTATAAACATTGATGTGGCTATGTCAATGCTGTAGTAGGGTGATTTTAAGTCCTTTGTGTATATACCAAGGAGTGGGATAAATGGGTCAAAAGGTGGTTCCATTCCAAGTTTTCTTAGGAATTTCCACACTGCTTTCCATAGTGGTTGTACCAATTTACAGTCCTACCAGCAATATATGAGTGTATTTCAATAGTGTCCATCATAGTGTTCAGTAGTGATGATATTTCATTTTTCATCATGAATTTTAGTAATTTTGAGTTTTTTTCTTTATTAGCTTGGCTAATGGTTTATTTATTTATTTTAAAGAACCAACTTCTTGGTTTGTTGTTGTTTTTTTTTTTTTTAAATATTTATTTTTTAGTTTGTAGTTGGACACAATACCTTTCTTTCTTTATTTTTTTGTGGTACTGAGGATTGAACCCAGGGCCTTGTGCATGCTAGGTGAGGGCTCTACCTCTGAGCCACAACCCCAGCCCATGGTTTGTTGATTAAAAAAAAAAATTTTTTTGTTTCAATTTCATTGATTTTTGCCTCTGATTTTAATTACTTCCTGTGTTATACTGCATTTGGTGTTGATTTGTTCTTCTTTTTCTAGGGCTTTGAGATGTAATGCTAGGTTATTTATTTGGTGACTTTCTGTTCCTTAATGGATGAGCTCAGTGCAATGAACTTTCCGCTTGGCATTGCCTTCATAATGTCCCATAGATTTTGAAATGTTGTATCGCTGTTCTCATTTACCTCTAAGTATTTTTTAAAAATTTCATCTGATTTCTTCTGTTATCCATTGGTTATTCAATAGCATATTATCTAGCTTGTATTTTTTATTTTATCATTGATTTCTACTTTCATTCCATTATGATCTGATAGAATGCCAGGTATTATGTCTATTTTTTTTGTATTTACTAAGAGTTGCTTTGTGGTCTAAGATATGGTATCCATGGCCTAAGAAGAATGTATATTCATTTGTTGGTGTATGAAATATTTTATATATGTCTGTTAGTCTAGTTGTTGTGTTTTTTAGTTCTGTAGTTTGTTTATTTAGTTTTTTTTTAAACGTAAGGGAAACTTTATTACATTTTTTAAGAGAATTTTAATATTTAATTTTTTTAGTTTTTTTTGGTGGACATAACATCTTTGTTTGTTTTTTTTTTTTTTTTTTTTTTTTTTTTTTTTTTAATTTTTTTTTTTTAATATTTATTTTTTAGTTATTGGCGGACACAGCATCTTTGTTTGTACGTGGTGCTGAGAATCGAACCCGGGCCTCACGCATGCCAGGCAAGCGCGCTACCGCTTGAGCCACATCCCCAGCCCCAACATCTTTGTTTGTATGTTGTGCTGAGGATTGAACCCAGGCCGCACGCATACCAGGTGAGCGAGCTACTGCTTGAGCCACATCCCCAGCCCTACATTTTAAAATTACACTTGTCCATAGTTATTGGAAAATCATAAAACTAAAGACAAGCTCTTCAAATATTAACAAATCTTTCAGTTACAGATTGGGAAAGAGTGTGTGTTTTCTATTTATGTGCTAAAATTGAAGCCCAATTGCCTAATAAAATAATATGTACCTTATTTTTAAAATAAAATAAAGCAACACAAAACAAGAGAGAATAACATCAAAACTAAAAGCTCCTTGTTCCCATAAGCCTTTGTCCTAATATTCCATGCTAGACCACATCAGCGCTTCCTTGGTTATCTTGCAGAGTTTTTATCTTTTATTTAGTTTTTGTTTGAAGGATCTATCCAGTGGTGAAAGAGGCATGTTAAAGTCACCCACCATTATTGTGTTGTGGTCTATTTGATTCTTGAAATTGAGAAGAGTTTGTTTGATGTACACAGATTCTCCATTGTTTGGGGCATAAATATTTACAATTGTTATGTCTTGTTGATGAATAATTCCCTTTAGTAGTATGAAATGCCCTTCTTTGTCCCTTCTGATTAACCTTGGCTTGAAATCCACTTTATCTGATGTGAGGATAGAAACCCCTGCTTGTTTACAAGATGCATGTGAATGACATATTTTTTGGGGGGGAGTCCCAGGGGTTAAACTCATGGGCACTTGGCCACTGAGCCACATCCCCAGCCCTATTTTGAATTTTATTTACAGACAGAGTCTCACTGTGTTGCTTATTAGCACTTGGCTTTTGCTGAGGCCGGCTTTGTACTCCCCATCCTTCTTGCCTCAATCTCCTGAGCTTCTGGAATTTCAGGCGTGTGCCTGGTATTTCTGCCCCCCCCCCATCCTTTTATGTTCAGTTGTGGATATCTTTGCCTAAGAAGTGAGTCTTTTGGAAACAGCATATTGTTCAGTCTAGTTTTTTTTTTCTTTTTTAAAGAGAGAGAGAGAGAGAATTTTTTAATATTTATTTTTAATTTTTCGGTGGACACAACATCTTTTTTATTTTTATGTGGTGCTGAGGAGCGAACCCGGGTCCTGCCCGTGCTAGGCGAGTGCTCTACCGCTGAGCCACAATCCCAGCCCCTGGGTCTAGTTTTTTAATGCAATCTTCTGATTGATGAGTTTAGGCCATTTACACTCAATGTTATTATTGAGAAATGTTTATTCCCTATCATTTTGATTTATTCTCATTTTTAATTTTTTTTTTTTTTTTTTTTTTTTAAAGAGAGAGTGAGAGGGGGACAGAGAGAGAGAGAGAGAATATTAACATTTATTTATTTTTTCTTAGTTCTCGGCGGACACAACATCTTCGTTTGTATGTGGTGCTGAGGATCGAACCCGGGCCGCACGCATGCCAGGCGAGCGCGCTACCGCTTGAGCCACATCCCCAGCCCCTCTCATTTTTAATTTGAATTAGTTTCTCCTTTGATTGAATATTCTTCTAGTGTAGTTACTCCCTTTGCTGGTTTTCAATTTTGTTTTTCATTTCTTCTTTATGAAATATTTTATTGAGTATGTTTTGTAGTGTAGGCTTTCTAGTTGTGAATTCTTTTTTTTTTTTTTAGAGAGAGAGAGAGAGAGAGAATTTTAATATTTATTTTTTAGTTTCTTCGTGGACACAACATCTTTGTTTGTATGTGGTGCTGAGGATCGAACCCAGGCCGCATGCATGCCAGGCGAGTGCCCTACTGCTTGAGCCACATCCCCAGCCCTAGTTGTGAATTCTTTTAAACTTTGTTTATCATGGAGGGTTTTTATTTCATTGTCAATTCTTTTTTTTTTCTTTTTCTTTTAGGGGTACCAGAGATTGAACTCAGGGGCACTTGACCCCTGAGCCACATCCCCAGCTCTATTTTGTATTTTATTTATAGACAGAGTCTCACCGAGTTGTTTAGTACCGCACTGTTGCTGAGGCTTGCTTTGAACTCGTGATCCTCCTGCCTCAGCCTCCCAAGCTGCTGGGATTACAGGTATGCACCACTGTACCTGGATGATCAGGTTCTCTTAATATCTTTTCTCCATAGTTAACTTCATTTTCAAGATTATATATTTTTTCTTCATTGCCTGAAATTCTTCCAAGTGATGCTAGTGATGCTTTCCTTTGAATTTTTTATTTGGTTTATTGATTCCTTCATTTTGAGGATTTTTGCTTGATTTTTTTTTCAAGAATCTTTATCTGTTGAAGTGATCTTTCACTTCCTATGTTTTCTCTCTGATTTCACTCCTTGCATCGTCCTTTACCTCACAGATTAGTTTAACTCTGAACATTCTAAACTCCTTCTCTGAAATTTCTTCCACTGTGGAATCTGTTATTGGAGTATCTTGGCATATTTTGGACATTTTGTTCCCTTTTTCATGTTGTTGTGTGTCTACCTGTCTGACAATATAGATCTGAGGCAGTAGACTTTCTACCCTGTAGACTTATAGTGTCCCTGAAGGTTTCCATTGCCTCACCATTTAGGGGCAGACACATAATAACAAACAACCAATGCAAGCCATATACAGCATTAACCCAAATAGTTCCTGCTCTGACATCTACAGTGTTTTAAGAGAAGAATAATGTCTTTATTAAATTGAATATTTTGTCATATCTTACCTTGCTTGTTAGCAGAAACCAATAAGGAAAGGATGTGGGATCTGACCAAACTGAACTTTCAGCCTGTGTTCTTCTATCTCCTTCCCTCCTTCATTGAAGGATTTTTCTTAATTCCTTTATTCCAATCTTAGAGGTAGATTGTCCTTGCTAATAATAATTATAGTTTTTCACAGGTCTTTGCATTTTTTTTCTTTTTTTGTACCAGTGATTGAACCCCAGGTTACTTAATCATTGAGCCACATCCCCAGTCCTTTTTATGTTTCATTTTGAGAGGGCGTCTCGCTAAGTTGCTTAGGGCCTCACTAAGCTGGCTTTGAATTTACAGCCCTTCTGCCTTAGCCTTTGGGCCACTGGGATTACAGGTGTGCAGCACCACACTTGCAGCCTTTGTCTTTTATGGTTGGAAGTACCCAAAAACTTGAAAAACATGACTTGCTTAGTTTTTGTTTGAAGCACAACTTTCGAAAGTACTATTGTAACTAGTCATCCAACTTGAGAATCCCTGGGTAAACAAAAACTACATGACTGTTTCTTGACTTAGCAATCGTATAGTTAGTTAATATGATACTTACTAGGCACAGATCTGTAGTTGCCCCAATTTATTTTCACGTGCAGTATTCTCTCTGTGTGTGATACAGCATATCATGTGCAGTGTTGAAGGAATAATATATAAACTCCAGTATAACTTATAAAAGGCAGAATGTGAGTGCTCTAGGAGATTTTTATGGAAGCGTTTTCTGGGGGGCTTCAGAAAAGATTACAATCTGTAAGGGTGAGATTTCCCAATGGATCATTTCTTCCTGTCTGAGATAAGAAAAGTCTTGCTATTTAGTTGCATTACAAAGTTGAAACTCTGTAACTGTTCTAGTACTCTATAGTTTTATTTGGTTAGTTCCACAAAGAATATTCTCTGTCTCTTTTTTTTGTGGTACTAGTGTTTTTTTTTTTGGGGGGGGTGTGGGTATTGGGAATTGATTCTAGGGTCTTTCACTTGCAAAGATGCAAAGTACAGACTCTTTTTTACTGATCTATATCCTAGCCCCTTACAATGTCTTAATAACTAAAGTGCTTGACTTTAATGTTTGTACATGTTTTTGCATTTAGTACTGATCAGTAGAAATCCTGTGTTTCACACTTGAGATGGCTCTATCATACTCTTCCCAGCCTAAGAGACTTAATTAGAATGCTGATGGTTAGCAAGAGAAACCAAGTAGTACACTTTTTCTTTTTTTTTTTTTTTTTTGGTAACAGGGATTGAATCTAGGGGCACTTAACAACTAAGCCACATTCCCAGCTCTTTTTTAGTTTTCTTCTTGAGATAGGGTTGCACTAAGTTGCTTAGGGCTTCACTGTGTTGTTGAGGCTGGTTTTGAATTTGCAATCTTCCTGCATTGGCCTTCCAAATCACTGGAAGTATGCTACCTTGTCTGACATCAGTAGTACCTTATAAACAAACAAACAAACAAACAAAAAATTGGGGGCTGGGGTGTGACTCAGTGATAGAGTACTTGCCTCGCATGTGTGAGGCACTGGGTTTGATCCTTAGCACCCCATAAAAAAATAAAAATAAAGGTATAAAAATACAATAACATTATAAAATTGTCACCTTGTTGCCAAAGGACTACTTTAGTTTATTGTTAAATATTGTCAAAATGTAAGAGTTTAATTATTTGGGGGGCAATGTCCATGGCTGTTTAATTTTACCCATAAAATCTTGAATATTTTTTTAGTCAGCTTATATTATCTCTCAAACTGTAGAAATATAATAGACCTTCATATCTTGCAAGGATTCTGCTGAGATTTTTTTTCATCAGTATGCTTAGAAAACAAATTCTTTCAATAATGTTTCAATAACTGGAATAATACATAAAAGAGTGTGTTTTGGTCCTCTGAGCCTTTGTGTCCTGCCTGCAAATGCAAGTTTTGGTTGACTGATCATTTGTTTGGGGGTGGGACTCTGTTTACTGTTTGTTCTTAGTGATGTAACTTGGTCTCTTCCCTGAGAGGGGTGGGGAGCTTTCACTGTTCTCAATTTTGTTTTTTTTCTTTTCTTTCTTTCCTTTTTTTTTTTTTTTTTTTAACATTTTTTAGTTGTCAAGGGACCTTTTATTTATTTATATGCGGTTCTGAGAATCAAACCTAGTGCCTCACATATGCTAGGCAAGCACTGTACCACTGAGCTACAACCTCAGTCGCTCAACTTTGGGTTTGAGAACCTTGAGATACCAAGCATTTTAAATTGAGTAACATGATCCCAACAGTTTGGTTTATATAACTTCTTTGGTAGTGTGGTCTCTTTTAATGTTTAAGACAGTTGGGGGAGTTTTGCCTATCAATATGATTTGACAAAGTTCAGATAGTCTTGGAATTCTGAATTAGGGATTCAGAATTGTTTTGGTTATTCTATAAAACACTGTAAAAGTCCCCCCCCCCTTTTTTCCCCCCAGAGTAACACATAATTTATGCTTTCCTCTCCTGCCCTCCAGTTTTATTGGGAGTACCAGGGAAGATTTTCTAGAGTCCCACCCAAGTCCACCTTCTGTCTTTTTTTTTTTTTTTTAAAGAGAGAGTGAGAGAGGAGAGAGAGAGAGAGAGAGAGAGAGAATTTTTTTTTTAATCTTTATTTTTTAGTTCTCGGCGGACACAACATCTTTGTTGGTATGTGGTGCTGAGGATCGAACCCGGGCCGCACGCATGCCAGGGAGCGCGCTACCGCTTGAGCCACATCCCCAGCCCCCACCTTCTGTCTTGAAAAAGTCTCTTTTAGTACTCCTTTTGACAGTAGTGCAAAGGACTGTTTTTTTTAGGGATGACTTTTCTTTGGAAGCAGTGGCCACCTCAGAAAGCCTTATTGTTTAATGACCTTTGTCATCAGGAATGCCCTTAGAGGAAACAACCTCATACTTTGTTTTTCTTAAGCCTCTAGTAAAATTTGTGATTTTTCCTTTCAAGTTACTTTTGGTTGGTTTCTTTAGTTTACTTTTGTATTTAATTGGAGGCCTCCTTTTTAGTATTATAGTGAATTGTCAGTGCTGAGTTCCTGGTAGTTAGCAAAAAAGAATTGTATTCTTTGATATCCTGTTCTGTGGGAAGCCTTTGTAGTTTAGATTAACAGTTTCCCATTGTTGCTAGTTGCAGTTGTCTCCTCCCTCCATACCCTTCCCTCCCATTCCTGTATCACTTATCCCACAAATGCGTTGTGATTGCTTGAGGTCTTTTGCTGGCAGTTGAGTGTGCTGTCTGGTAAGTATTGTAGTTTTGGTAAAACTGGGTGGATGGAGGGATGCATGAACTGGTCAATCTTTGTGATGTGTTTCTTTTAAAGGCAACAGTTTATCCTTTGAAATAGACACTTTAGGACTCTTATGAAATGTCTTTCATGCTGACTGTTGTTTCTGCTTATTCTTCCTCTTTTAATTGTTAAGTTTTGGAATTTTGATTTTTCTGTTTTTTTTTAAATCCATCTTCGTAGATTTTCATGAACTTCATAGAATTAGAGGAAAGAATTTGTGAGTTTAATATTTAAAATTTTCTTTAAACAGAAAGTTGTGAGAAGGTTGTTTGTGGATTTTTTTTCCTTTTCCTCTCTCTCTGTTTTTTTTTTTTTTTTTTTTTTTTGGTGGAACTGGGATTAAACCCAAGGTCTCACATACGCTAGGAAAGCACTACTATATCACTGAGCTCTATTCCCAGCCAGTCTTTGTATTTATTTTTCAGTATTAACATACTAGTTAGAGAAATAATGAAGAGCCTATGTTGTGGCTAACTGGAAGGTAGCATTTACTTCTAGAATCAAAACGATTCTTTTTCTCCAGAATGATGTTGGCAGACTTTATTGAGATTTTGGCAATAGGTTGTCAATTCTGGGAAGTGATATTCTGAGAATTTCTGGGTAGCAGATGTTTCTGGGAATTATTTTTGGAAGTTAAATTTGTTCTTTAGTACCTGTTCTTTTTTTTTTTTTAATATTTCTTTTAGTTGTACACAATGCCTTTATTTTTATTTATTTATTTTTATGTGGTGCTGAGAATCGAACCCAGGGCCTTGCACATACCAGGTGAGGGCTCTACCACTGAGCCACAACCCCAGCCCCAGTACCTGTTCTTTTGAGGTAGAAGGTCTATAAACCTCTTGAGTAAAATATTTGATATTTGGTATTCAGTTTCAGTCAAGTATCACTTTAATAATGTTTCATAATGGGCTTTTCTTTAGGTTGTATGTTTTGATCTTCAGCTAAGAAACTGTGTGTGTGTGTGTGTGTGTGTGTGTGTTATAAGTGATAAGCCTTGGGTTTTCCATAGGTACCACTAATACTGTGAGGAAAAACTTGTTTGTGGAATTTTATTGCTGTTCATTTGTGTCACTTAATCAAATGCAGGTTGCACTTGTACAATAGTGATCTCCTGAGCTCCTGTTAGGCAAGTACTAGGTCCAATGCTAAATGCTATGAATTTTCTACCAATTCCCAGTAAGAATACTCTATTAGGCAGAATTGTTTACATGGGAGAGTCATATGTAGGTAGGAAAATCTTGTTTACCCCACACTGCAAAATGAGAAAATGATTCCTACTTAGTAGCAGGTTAATTCCGAGAATTAAAATGCATACTATATATCCACTGATGTTCATTACATGATAGTTAATGTTATAATTTTGTAGCTAAAAGAGTCAGAGAGGCTGAGTGATATGGCCCCTCAGTTGTAAGCGGAAGAGCTAGGATTTGAACTGGCTCAGAACTTGGAATTAGGTAGTATGTTTTCATTTGAATACTGTAAAGGCTTTTATAAGATTTCAGTATATCCCTGCTCATCTCTCCTCTCCCTGCCCTCACTGCCCCCACTGAGGAGTGGTTCTTTAGATGTCTTTTTTCCTTTGGTATCCTCTGTCACCTTCCCAGTCATGTGCTTGCTCTCTCATACTGGAATTGCTTGTGCCATTCAGTACCAGTGTTATCCCAGCAGATATGAGTCAAAC
Organism: Urocitellus parryii; assembly: GCF_045843805.1. Taxonomy (NCBI): domain Eukaryota; kingdom Metazoa; phylum Chordata; class Mammalia; order Rodentia; family Sciuridae; genus Urocitellus; species Urocitellus parryii. The sequence goes on along the minus strand of NC_135535.1, from coordinate 160,881,263 downwards.
TGGTGCTGTCATTGCTTTTCTGTCCTATTTTCCACTTGTTGATACAGGCATCATACTTTCATTATTTGTGCTGAAATAACTTGAGTACTGATGTGCTCATGATTTTTAAATAACGCATAGTTAAAATCAAGTATTAAATTTAAAAAAGCATTCCTTAATGGTTTAAAAATTAGAAAAATAATTCTATTATTTATTTATTTAATTTATTCAGTTATTTCAAAAATAATTGAACCAGAGTGTTATATAAGACAACTTTATGGAATTCATGGTTATAATTTTGCTACTTAGGAGCCTAATAAGTTGCTATCAAAACTCTTTTCCTTTACCTGTTGTGACTTTGCCTCTATTGGCTATATAGTTGAGAAAGAATGCCCTGTTTTTTTTCTACTAACCATAAAGGAGAGTGTCTTTCTTCCATTCTTTCATAGATCTTTTAGAAAAACAAAGTATGATTTGATTTATGTTTTTTTTTTTTTTTTGTATTGGGGATTGAACTCAGGGGCACTTGACCACTGAGCCACATCCCCAGCCCTGTTTTTTTTTTTTTTTTTTTTTAAGTATTCGGCGGACACAACATCTTTGTTTTGTATGTGGTGCTGAGGATCCAACCCGGGCCGCATGCATGCCAGGCAATCGCGTTACCGCTTGAGCCACATCTCCAGCCCCCCAGCCCTATTTTGTATTTTATTTCAAGACAGGGTCTCACTGAGTTGCTTTAGATCCTCCTGCCTTAGCCTCCCAAGCTGCTACAGGTGTGTGCCACCACACTTGGCTATTTTTTAAAAATTTCTGTTTATTAAAAAAAATTTTTTGTAGTTGTAGATGGACAGAATGCCTTTATTTTATTTGTTTTTATTTTTATGTGGTGCTATGGATTGAACCCAGTGCCTCACAGGTGCTAGGCAAGCTCTCTGCCACTGAGCTATGACCTAGCCCCTGATTTAGGTTTGATAAGTATGATTTAGGCAGGAGATTCAGGGAAGAACTAGAGAGGTGATTGGTTATACCTATAACTGAGTTATCTCTAAACTGAAACAGGGAGTTTGTTATATTTCACAATACTTAGTTTTTCATTTATTTATTTTTTTTACTTAACAGGTATCGAGTGTTAGGCAGTGTAACTTTCTATACTACATTTTAATAAAATACTTATGTACTAGTTAATTACTGATTAATGAAGTTTCTAGTAGGGAAAGATGAGGAATGGTATTTAAAAAGATAATCCTTTGGGAAATAAATTAATATAAATGGTTACTTCTTCCTAATGAGGTAAGTCCTTGTTACTATAAGTTTCTGTCTTCAAAGTTTGTTGAGGGGAAGAGATTGCTCATATTAGGTAGGACTGGGAAGATGGGGGTGGGGAGGAGATAGCATTCCTTATTTAGCAAAATGCTGGGCATATACACGAAACCATTCTTTTTGTGTATTTTAAGAGTAGTGATAGAAGAGGATAAAATTGTGCTTTGGAAAAGATTGTAGAAGGATGTTCAAAACCGAGAAGTTTAGATTATATTTTGTCAATGAAGTTTTTTTTTTCTTTCCTTTCTTTTTTTTTTTTTGTACCAAGGATTGAACCTAGAGGCACTTAATCACTAAGCCATATCCCCAACCTTTTTTTCTATTACTATTTTGAGACACAGGGTCTCACTAAGTTGCTTAGGGCCTTGGTAAATTGCTGAGGCTATCCTTGAACTTTCCATCCTCCTGCCTCAGTCTCCTGAGCCACTGGAATTATAGGCATGTACCACTGTGCCAGGAATCACTGAAGTTTTCTGAGTTAAATGTGATTGATCAAAGTTTGATTTTGGCAATACTGTATAGATAGGATTAGAGAGGAGGGAATAGTTAGGGAGTTATTACAATAGTTTAGGCAAATTGTATTGTGATTGCATTGTTTTTAGATTACATTTTCCCCTGTTTTCATAGTATTTGGGTTTGTACTCTACATTATTATTTATTCTTTTTTTTTTTTTTTTTGTACCAGGGACTGAAGCCATGTAAGCTTAACCATTGAGTAACATCCCCAGCCCTTTTTATTTTTTATTTTGATACAGAGTCTTACTAAGTTGCTTAGAGTTTTGCTATGTTGCTGAGGCTGGCCTCAAACTTGCAATCCTCCTGCCTCAGTCTCCCAAGTCGCTGGAGTTACAGGTTTGTGCCATTATGCTAGCTTAGAAGCTGAACTTTTAACTGCTATGTTCTTCTTGCTACCATGCTGGCTCCCATAGAGGTGGGAAATTTTCTAAAATAGCTCTGGACCTGTACCTCTCACTTCTTAGTTCGTACATTTGTCGGTTTTAACAAAGTGAAAATGTCTTTTGTTTTTATTTTTTCTTCATCTTGTTTCAGATAAATTGGTTATTAACAGTTTTCTAAGTGCTTTAATAGGAAAAGTAATGCTTTCTGTCCTTTATCAACATATAGTTCTTATTGTACATGATATAATAATTTAAAGATGCCAAAGTCTAACACTTAGGAAATTGTTTGAGTTGAATAATCTTCACTGGGGAGTTTAAGATAACCAGCTCATAAACCAACAAATACCTTCACTTTTTTTTTTAATGGCTATAATATGGTTATCTCTCTTTTCTTTCTTTCTTTCTTTCTTTCTTTCTTTCTTTCTTTCTTTCTTTCTTTCTTTCTTCTTTCTTTCTTTCTTTCTTTCTTTCTTTCTTTCTTTCTTTCTTTCTTTCATTTTTTAGTACTGGGGATTGAATCCTGGGACTCCACTGTGCTACATCCCCAGCCCTTTCAAAAATTTTTTTGTTAGTACCCAATTTTATTGTTACAACCAATTTTTATTTACAGAATATAAATCTTTTAAAAAAGATACATTGCTTTATTTAATCAGTGGTAAAAAGAATAAGTAGTTACCTTCTGATTTTTATTTCGAGACAGGACCTCATTAAATTGCCAATCTGGCTTTGAACTTGTGATCCCTTTTCTCAGCCTCTCCAGTAGCTGGGATTATAGGCATGAGCCACTGTGTCCACCATGTCTGTATTTCCAAGCTCGAGTCAGAAACAAAAAAAATATTGATTACAGGGGCTGGGGTTGTGGCTCAGTGGTAGTGCAATTGCCTGGCATGTGTGACGTACTGAGTTTGATTCTCAGCACCGCATATAAATAAATAAAAAATAAAGGTCTATCAATAACCCCCCCCCCCAAAAAAAAATCTTAAAAAGAATATTGATTCCATTACAAAAAGTTATTAGTATTTCAAGCTAGATATGGACTTTTGTGGACTTATTTATCTATTTATTTATTTATTTTTGGTATCAGGTTGAACCCAGGAGCACTTAACCACTGAACTGTATCTCACTTCTTTTTTTTCTTTCTTAACTTTTAATATTGAGACAGTTCTCACTAAATTGCTTAGGGCTTTGCTAGGTTGCTGAGGCTGGCTTTGAACTTGGGATCTTCCTGTCTTAGCCTCCTGAGCTGCTGGGATTATAGGTACAAGCCAGTGGCCCAGCTTGTGGACTATTTTATTTAAGGAGAGTCAGAATTTATTAGGATGTTGGGATTGGTTGTTTTAGGTACTTATCCCTTTAAACAAAAAGTTTTTTTCTTTCAATTATACTTATTATATCCAAACTTTGTAGAGCAATGCTCTTAAGGAATGTACATAATATAATGGCCATGTATATGAATAACTGAAACATGAGGTAACATGTGAATTTGTGGTGTAAGCTCCACATGTACTGAGAAAACAAAGAGGAATGTAATATATTTTGAAATTGGAAAGGTGATAGAGAAGACCTGGGATGCCCCCTCCCACTCCACCCATTTCCTTCCCTTTCTCCCCTCCTCTTTCTCCTCCTCTTCACTCCCTCCCCCCCTCCTCTTTTTTTTTTTTTGTACAGGGGATTGAACTCAGGGGCACTTGGCCACTGAGCCACATCCCCAGCCCTATTTTGTATTTTATTTAGAGACAGGGTCTCCTTGAGTTGCTTAGCATCTCTCTTTTACTGAGGCTGGCTTTGGCTGAGGCTGGCTCGTGATCCTTCTGCCTCAGCCTCACAGCCGCTAGGATTATAGGTGTGCGCTGAACTCGGCACCTTCCTTCTTTATTATTATTATTTTTATTTTCAGACACAGAGTCTCCCTGTGTTGTCCAGGTTAATCTTGAACTCTTAGGCTCAAGTGATCTTCCTGCCTCAGCTGGGGAAGCTGAGGTCTTTTGATACAGCTATTTTTATAGGATAGGTATCATTTTTAACAAGAGGAAGTAGAAAAGAAAGGCATTCAAGATAGAGGTCATATTAGAGCAAAAGCAATGAGAACATAGAGTCCAGCATGTATTCAATATATGGAAAGGAGTCTTCTTTACCTGGAGGTGGAGTATGAGTGAGAAGCATTAGATTCAAAGGTGGTGAGAATCAGAACCTTAGTAGCAACAGTGAGAATAAAATGAAAGGAAATAGAAATCCAATGAAATAACTCTTATTAATAAGTGAGTGAGTAGAAGAAGATCCTGGAAATGGTGGTAAATGTGGTCCAGTGGTGCAGAGATGGTAAGGATCTGAACTTTAGCAGTGACAATGAGAGTGAAATGAAATGAAAGGAAATAGTAATCTAATGAAATTTGATCAGTGAATAATTGAGTAGATGATGAAGCTGGAAATGATGCTAAGGTCCAATGATTCTCAAGTTTTGTGCCAGTACAAGACATTCTTTTTCTTTTTTTGAGACATGGTCTTGTTAAATTGCTTAGGACCTTGCTAAATTGCTGAAGCTGGCCTTGAAATTGTGATCCTCTTGTCTCAGCCTCCCTAGCTGCTGGAATTACACCAGCATCTGGCCAGTACCAGACATTTTTAATTTCATTTTATAAATTAGGAATTAATTTTATTGACAGGATATGTTAGTATCAAAAATAAGGACTGGGGATGAAGCTCAGTGATAGAGTGCTTGTTCAGCATGTGCAAGGCCTGGGTTTGATCTCTAGCACTGAAAAGAAAAGGCAATATAGGGACTGGGGCTGTAGATCCATCTAGCACACTCAAGGCCCTGGGTTCGATTCCAAGCACTGCTAAAGGGAAGAGGGACCTCCCTGATAGAAAAATTTCAATAGTGGGCCGAGGTTGTGCCTTAGTGGTAGAGTGCTTGCCTAGCATGTGTGAGGCACTGGGTTTGATTCCCAGCACCACATAAAAATAAACAAATAAAATAAAGATATTGTGTCCATCTACAACTAAAAAACCATATTAAAAAAAAGAAAAATTGCAATTGTGGCACGAGTCTATAAGATCTGTCAAAATAGGTTCAGTTGACTTTTTTTTTTTTAGTTTGCTATTTGTTGTTCTGCTAGCAGTAGACTAAGCAGACTAAGGTAAGAATAAAATCATGAGAGAAACTTATGAAAAATCCATCTATTTATTTCTCTCCCTATGTATTAAGCTCTGAGGAAAAAAAAACTGGGAGGGAGAGCAATCTCACTGAGTTGCTGAGTGATTTATTTATACAATTTAAAATTTCTTTATTTTGAACCAATTTTGGACTTATAAGTTCCAAATACAGTGCAGAACATTTTCGTATATTCTTTACCTAGATTCTTCTAATGTTATTGTCTTTTTTTTTTTTAACTTTTATTTTATTTATTTATTTTTTATGTGGTACTGAGGATAAAACCCAGTGCCTCACACATGTCAGGCAAGTGTTCTACCACTGAGCCACAACCCCACCCCTGTTACTGTCTTAAATAACCATAGTACAAAGATGAGAACCAAGAAATTAATATTGGTACAATAATATTATTTAATTATATTGAAAACCTTTTTTGAATTTTACCAGTTTGTCCACCATTGTTCTTTTTCTGTCCTAGTGTCTTACCTAGGATTACTCATTGCATTATAAGTGTTTTTTGTCCTTAGTCTCTTGTATTTTGTGAGACATTTCTGTAGAACACTGATTATTTTGTCAAATAAGCCTTAATATGGATTTGTCTGTTTTCTCATGATTGGACTGAGATTATGTTGTTTAGGTAAGAATACCACAGAAAGAGTTACATCTTTTTTTATTGCATATCATGGCATTCATAGTGTCAGTATTTATATCATTGTTGATTTTTAACATTGATCACTTGGTTAAGGTGGTTTGTGTTGGGTTTCTCCACTATAAAGTTACCGTCTTTTCCGTTGTAGTCAATAAATATCTTAGTGGAGGTATTTTGATATTACATTTGGTTAAATGTTATAAAGTTCTCTATACATGGAATTAATTTTATCTACTCATGAGCTTCTTTTAGTCATTGTAAAGTAAGTTCCCTGAAAAGATCTATCCTCTTCTAAGCATTCTGCATATAATACCTGGTTTCATCAAAGGGCCCCCAGATTTTGCAGGAATAAATCTTGTTTAGTCTTTATTGATCTTAGTCCTGTTTATCATGTAGTCTCCTGTGCTATAGATCTCTGGACTTCATTTACCCTACTGCCGGGCTCCTCCTGACTCAATGTCCTTCCAGGCCTCATCTCCCTTGATGCCCAAGCCAGTTTCATTTGAATGACTATTTTTGGCTTTTTTAGAAATACAGGCTAAAAGAAGCTGACTTTGTTGGTGAGGAATACGGGGGTGGGGAGAGGATATTGGGGTGGCTATAACTGGAGTCCAGTTTATTATTTAGGCCTGAGAAAAATGATAATAGACTGTACGGTACTGTGTATACTTACTGTGTAGTATCCTCGTGGACTTTGGATCCCTTGTAGAAATACCGTAGCCACAAAGAATTCAGAATCTAAATACAAAACGAACATCATAATTTAGATCTGTGTTATACTAGCAAAATTTATTTAGTGAATAACATATTAGGTACTTATTTGATTAATAAAATATAAATTTATAAGTATTACTGAATTCAAAGTGGCTTTTTGAATTATGTAATTTCTCATGTAACATATACTATAAAAGCCCAATTTCTCTAATATGGAAAGATTCAGATTTTCTGGGGTCTGAAGCTTATATAGTTCAGCCCCCCTCCCCTTTTTTCCAGTACAGGGTATTGAATTAAGTGCCTCATATATACTAGGCAAGTGCTGTACCACTGAAATATATTCCCAACCCTTATAAAATTTCATTTTGAATCAGAATCTAGCTAGGCTGCCCAGACTGGCCTTGAATATGTGATCTTCCTGCCTTTGCCTCCTTAGTAGCTGGGATTGCTGGCATGTGCCACCATACCTTGCTCAGGGAGTCCTCTTTAAAGGAAAAAAAAAAAAAAGATAATTAAATATTAGGCCTAGCATGCTCCAGGCCCTGGGTTTGATCCTTAGTATTGCCATACATACATATATACATACATACTTGCATACATTAAAAAAAAAAAATATTGGGCTTTGAGGGCCTGTGCAAGGGAGAAGCCCTGAAGCTTAAACTTCATTAGTGTCTTTAAGTGTGGGGGTAAGTGTGCCTTTAAGTGTGGGGCCTTGCAGTAAAGATTGGGGACACTGTTTTTCATCATCAGGCAGGAAAAGATTTTTGGTTTGCTTACAAGAGGCCAGCATTTTTCAGATTTGGTTTGCTCATAAGAGGCCAGCGTTTTTCAGCTAACTTAGTACTTTTACTATACAAGGAAATAGGTAATAATGATGGAATTTTTCCTTCCCAAATTCGCCTTCTACCTTCCAAGAAGTTTACCTGATATTAGGGACAGCACAGTAATGACCAAAAAGTAATACAGGGTGTTTTGAAGTCATAAATCCCAGGTACGAGGTAGTAATGATAATTAAATATGAGAATTTATGAACAAGTTTATTTATGTAGAGTTTATTCAGTAATAGTAAAATATAGGTTGCTGTATCTTTTTCAGAGTTAAAAGCAACAGTGATAAGACTATGATAGACTTTCTTTTCTTTCCACCTATGATTGATTACTCTGTACATTTTTGAAATTTACCAGAAACGAGTAAAAATGGATAAGGATAATGATAGTTTCTGCAGAAAGACTTTGGTAGTAAGCAATAATTTATTCCAGAGACTGCTTCAGGATGCTATGAGCCTTTTGGCTGCTACTGCTACAGCCAGAGCAAAATCAGTCAGGCAATAGGCTGTGGAACAGTTTTAATTTAAATTTGGATAAATTTGCATGTGCAACTTAGTTGCCATTTTCAGGTGGTAGAAATTCTTTATTTTTTAATTTTATCTTTTTATTTTTTGGTACTGGAAGTTGAACTAGGGGCACCTTAGCCACTGAGACACATTCTAGTCCTTTTTATTTGAGACAGTGTCTCCCTAAGCTGCTTAGGTCCTTTCTAAATTGATGAGGCTGGCCTTGATCTTCTTGCCTCAGCCTCCTGAGCTGCTGGAGTTACAGGCATGTGCCACCATGCCTAGTTTATTTTATTATTTTTTTAAAAATGCATAATACATAATACTTGGGTTTATTTTGACATAATCGTGTATGGTACTTGATTTGCTCTATTTCAGTCCCCAGTGCCTCCTCTTTTCCTTCCTCCCTCCCTCCCCCTATTTCCCTTCCCCTACTCTAGCATTCTTCTATTTATTTATAAGTGGGTGATGTTCTTAAGCATCACATAATTGGCATAAAAACCAAGCAAGATTCTATATTAAAAACTTCTGGGCTGGGGATGTGGCTCAAGCGGTAGCGCGCTCACCTGGCATGCGTGCGGCCCGGGTTCGATCCTCAGCACCACATACAAACTAAGATGTTGTGTCCGCCGAGAACTAAAAAATAAATATTAAAAATTCTTTCTCTCTCTCCCCCTCCTCTCTCACTCTCTCTCTTAAAAAAATTATTAAAAAAAAACAAAACTTCTATATGAACAACTTTAGGAACAAATTAGACAAATAATATGTATTTAGTTTTTTTTGTCGTTGTTGTTTGTTTGTTTGTTTGTTTTTTTGGTCTAGTATCTAAAGGTAGTGCTCCTGACTGCATTTGCACAGAACTGTCTCACTAGAATTTCAAAATGTGATATCCCTTTAAGTATTTATATTGATAATGAGGAATGCCTAAAATTTTAACTGAGTCACATTAATATTAGAATGTCTTGCCTTATAAGATGAAGAGATAGTATGGAAAGTTAAAAATATATGCATTTAGAATTATTCTTTTTAATTATAATTGCAGTTTATAAATAGATGGGATATATGGCAAATAAAAGAAACTATAAAATCCTGTGATAATAATCAAGAATTAGAATATATCATTGTTGGCTTCTGACCTTCACATATTCCCCATTCTCAGATGAGGTGGTATATAGCCCCTAATTGTCTGAGAGTAGAGAAGAGAGAGGTACCTGGAAACATTGGTATATTAGAAACATTAATTGCCCTTGAAATTAGGTAAATTTAGGAGTTCAGAAATGGGAGAAATCCCTTCAGGCTTGGTTGGTCAAGGAAGGTTTCACAAAGAAACTGTATTACCTAGAGGGGAGGAAGGATAATGAGCAGCCCAAGTAGGTAAAACAGAATTAATGAGGTCATAAAAATGAAAAAAACACATTCAGAAGAAAGTTTTCGTAGGGAAACAGGAGAAAAATAGAAAAGGTAAGTTAAGGCCAGATTGTGTTATTGAAGATGAGATTAAAAGTTCAGACATTTTCTGTAGAGGAAGGACCTGGGAAAGTTTTTTATTGAAGATTGAACCCAGGTGTGTTTTACCACTGAGCTACATTTCCACTACCTTTTTATTTTGAGACAGGGTCTTGCTAAATTGCTGAGGCTAGCCCTCTAACTTGAGATGTTCCTGTCATAGCCTCTTGAGTTGCTGGAATTACAGACATGTGCCAATGTACCTAGCTGTTCTTTTTAAATTGATTCTTTAGAATGTGTTTTCCATTTATTTATGTATTTATTTTGATACTGGGGATTGAACCCAGGGCCACACACATGTGGGCAAACATTCTGCCACATAGATACATCTCCATCCCTTTAATCTTTTTTTTTTTTTTTTGAGATAAGGTCTTGTTACTTAGTTACCCAGATGGGCCTTAACTTGCCATACTCCTGTCTCAGCTTTGGTCACAGGCATATGCCACTCTGCCTAGCTAGAATGTGTTTTGCTTTATTTTTTTGGTACTAGGGATTGAAACCAGGGGTGCTTAACCATTGAACCATATCTTATCCCTTTTTATTTTTATTTTATTTTTCAATTTTGATATGGGAACTCCTAATTTTTTTTTTAAATCTTTGTCAGTTTACATAAAATTCACCTTTTTTTTTTTTTTTGCTGTAGAGTTCTGAGGTTGGTTTTATGTGTGTGTGTGTATTGCTGTGATTGATCCCAGATCCTCACACATGCTGAGTAAATGCTCTACCACTGAGTTACATCCCTGGTGAGTTTTGCCAAATGCATATAGGTAGTTACATTACCACCATAATTAAGATGTAAAATAATTAAAGGACTTGGGTTGTTTGTGACTTAGTGGTAGAATGCTTGCCTAGTATATGCATAAGATTGTGGGTTCAATCTTTGGTATTGCAAAATAAAACAAAACAAAGCATTATAGAACAACTCTAACACTCTTACTACCCCTTTGTGGTCAGCTCCTTACATCACTTAACTCATGGCTTATTTGTTTTCTGTTACTGTAATTTTGACTTTTCCAAAATATCATATAAGTGAAATCATACAATATATAGCCATTTTTGCAGTGCTGGGGATGAAACCCAGGGCCTTGCACATGTTAGGCAAGTGCTCTACCACTAAGCTACATCCCTAGCCCCTATTTATTTTTTATTTTGAAACAGTCTTGCTCAGTTGTTGATGGTCTTGCAGAATTGCTGAGGCTGACCTCAAATTTGGAATCCTCCTGCCTCAGCCTTCCGAGACTCTGAGATTATAAGCATGTACCACCTCTCCTGGTTATATCAGTATTATTTCCTTTTTATGTTACAGAGTAGTCCATTATATGGAGGTATACCATTCACCATGTGTGTTGTTTCTAGTTTTGGGTGATTTTATATAAAAAGCCACTATAAATATTTGTGTATAGGTTTTTGTGTGAATATATGTTTTCATTCTTTTGGGTAAAATATTTAGGAGTGAGACTGCTCAATCATATGGTAAAGGTATATTTAATATTAAGTTAATTAGTAACTACATACTGTGTGATTTTGCATTTCTATCAGCAATTTAGGAGAGTTCCAGTTTCTTTGATTACTATAAGCTCTTGTTATTAGCTGTTTATTTTTTTTGTTTTTGTTTTTGTTTTGAGGTAATGTCTATGTTGCCCAGGTTAACCTTGAACTTCTGGGCTCAAGCAGTTCTCCCTCCTTAACCTCCAATGGAAGTGGGACTACAATCCCAACCATCATGCCTGGCTTAAATAATTAAAAATGATTTTTTTTGGTTGTCGATGGATCTTTATTTTATTTATTTATGTGTAGTACAGAGAATCAAACCCAGTGCCTCACAAATGCCAGGCATGCGCTCTACCACTGAGCCATAATCCCAACCCTGGCTTAAATTTTTAATTTTGTGTTGGTCTTTAGTTATTTTATTAAGTGTATAGTATGTTTTTAATTAATAAGTATATAGTATGTTTTTAATTTCTATTTCTCTAGTTATTCGTAATGTTGAATATCTTTCTATGTGTTTGCTGCCTATCTTTGAAGTGTCTGTTCAGATCTTTTGACCATTTTTTAAAAATTGGGTAGTTTTTCTTATTAAGTTTTGAAAATTTGCTCTTTTTCTCTCCCTGCCTTTCCACACACACACATGTCATTTTTCTGTCTTGTGATTTGCAAATATTTTCTTTCAATCTTTGACTTGTTTTTATTCTTTTTCTATTTTCTTTTATGGATAATGCTTTTGTTGTTGTATTTAAGGAATTTTTGCCTAATTATATTTTTTCTCCTGCTTTTTTGTAGATTTTATAGTTTTCTGTTTTTAATTAAAGACTATGATCTATTTCGAGTTATTTTAGTATAAAATATAGGTATAGTGCATGCCTGTAATCCCAGAGACTCAGAAGGCTAGGCCAAAGATATTGCAAGTTTGAGGTTAGCCTCAGCATTTTAGTAAGACCCTCTCTCAAAAATAAATGAAAAGGACTGGGGATGTAGAGCACTCTTGGGTTCAATCTTCAGTGTTTTTTCCCCCACAAAAAAAGATATACGGTATGAGTCAAGGTTTAGTTGTTTCTTTTTTGTTTTTGTACCTGGGATTAAACTCAAGGGTGCTTAACCACTGAACCACATCCCACAGAGTCTTGCTGTGTTGCCCAGGGTTGCCTCAAACTGGCAATTCTCCTTTGTCAACCTCCCAAGTAACTTTGATTACAGGTGCACCACCACACCCAGTGCAAGGTTCAGTTTTGTGCATGTGGGTGTCCCAGTTATTCCAATAATATTTGTTGAATGTGCTTTCTCCATTAAATTGTCTTGTTTCCTTCATCAAAAATCAGTTGACCAAGCCAGGCATGGTGACACATGCCTGTAATGCCAGCAACTCAGGAGGCTGAGCCCATCTCAAAATTGAAAAAATAAAAAGAATTGGGGATATAGCTCAGTGGTAAACCACTCCTGGGTTCAGTCCCCAGTACCAAAAAAGAAAAAAAAATCCATCCTGGCATGGGCTATTTAGCAACATCTTGTCACAGAATTTAAAAAAAGGCAGGAGAGGGTTGCTGGGGATGTAGCCAAGAGGCAGAGTGCTTGCTAGTATATGTGGGGCCTTGAGTTCAGTCTCCAGTCAGGGGTAGGACAAGGAGGCTATCTTTATTTTGTGGTTGTCTTTTTTTCTTTTTTAAAGAGAGAGAGAGAGAGAGAGAGAGAGAAGAGAAGAGAGGAGAGGAGAGGGAGAGGGAGAGGGAGAGGGAGAGAGAGAGAGAGAGAGAGAGAGAGAGAGAGAGAGAGAGAGTTTTTTTTAATATATATTTGTTTTCAGTTTTAGGTGGACACAACATCTTTATTTTATTTTTATGTGTTGCTGAGGTTCGAACCCAGCGCCCTACGCATGCCAGGTGAGCGCGTTACCACTTGAGCCACATTCCCAGCCCCTGTGGTTGTCTTTAAAGGGAAAAGAACTCATGAAAAAGAAATATTTGAAAAGCAGTAACAACATAATAATTTATATGGCCATTACTGAATGTCAGACATTAACACTTTGCATATATTGACTCATATTTAAATCCTCACAATAACCTTTAAGATACTATAGATATCATTTGGAATTATTGATGTGTGGAGTATACCAAGGAACTCAGGTAATTGGGCTGTTGATTTACCAATATAGGTGTTTTTTCTTTTTTTCTTTTCTGGGCAGTGCTGGGATTAAACCCAGTGTCTCAGGCATGAAAGGCAATTGCTGTACCACTGAACTGTATATATCCACAACCTTTACAAATATGGCTTCTTGAGTAAATTGCTGTTTAGAGTACTAGAAACTAGAAGTGTGAAAAACTTCTGGTTAAACTCTTTGTATATATCAGTATTGTATGTCTGACTTTCTAATGTTTGGGTTACTATTAGTTTAAAAAAAAATACTCTCCCAACCCCCAGTGCTGGGGATTGAACTTTGTGTACATGGTAGACAAGAATTACATGTCCAGCCTTACTTCCAATTTTAATTACTCATAATGGGACTACTGTCTCTTCTTTAGAAACTGATATACTGTTCATGGTTTTTCCATTTGATCATTGATGAGTTGAACCTGGTAATTTTTTGTAGGCCTTCTTAAATGTACTCCTTTTCCTTATAATAGGCTCAATTGTTTGCCTTTTAAAGTTAAGCTTCATATTTTAAAAATAATTGTGAAATTCAGTTCTTTCTCCTAGAATGTAGTTTGTTAACATATTATTCATACTTTGTGAGATCAATTATGCAATTATTTTTATGCAGTTAGAAAATATATCCTTGGTAGGTTACAACTTTCTGGTATTCTGAGGTTCCCAAAACAAAATTTATCTTTCTTTCTACCTCTAGTCATTGGGGCTCATTCATTCAGTGAACTCATTATTTATTCTTTGTTTTCAAATTTGCCAGTACTGTCATTCTTCTGCATCAGATCTTAACCACTGTATGTAATAGATATTCTGCCTCTGTTTTACAGACCCAGAAAACTAAGTTCAGGGTATTTAGTAATTTGTATGGGATTATACCACATAGTAAAAATGTGGAAATTGAACCTTGTCTTCTGTCTTCAAGTTTAGCTGTAAGTCTTCTTTGTGTTGTATTAGTCTTCATCATTTGCTTTTTACAACAACTTGACCTTATACTGTATTTTGAGCGCTCTCTCCCTCCCTCCCTCCCTCTCTTTTTTTTCTTTTAATTTTTTTTGTTGTAGTTGGACACAATACCTTTATTTTATTTATTTTTATGTAGTGCTGAGGATCAAACTCAGTGCCTTGAATGTGCATTCTACCACCGAGCCACAACCCCAGCCCCTCTTTTTCCTTTTTTTAAATGCCTTTATTGTGCATCTTTAAGTACCAACCCCCCTGCCCTTCTTTTTGAGGTGCTGGGAATTGAACCCAGGGCCTCGTGCATGTGAGGCAAGCTCTCTACCAACTGAGCTATATCTCCAGCACCTTTTTTTCTTAAAATATTTACTTTTAGTTGTAGTTGGACACAATACCTTATTTATTTTTATGTGGTGCTGAGGATTGAACCCAGGGCCTTGCACATGCTAGGTAAGCACTCTACCACTGAGCCATAACCCCAGCTCTCTCTATCTCTCTTTGAGATGGAGTCTTGCTATGCTGCCCAAGCTGGCCTTTTGCTCTTGGGGATCCTCCTGCCTCAGCCTCCCAATTATCTGGGAATCCTAGGTGTACCATGCTTGGCTCTGAGCTCTACTTTTCATGGAAATAGTATTCAAGCTTCATTCCATTTTATTTTATCCTCATACTTTTTTGTTCTTGTCTTTTTCTTTTTTTGTATAGAAATCTCTCTGTGTGTATGTGTAAAAGTATTTTCTTCCTTTCTGAATCATTTGAAAGTGAGTTGCAGACATGCTTTTTTTATCCTGGAATACTTCAGTTTTGCCTGAAAAATTCTTTTTAAGAGCAGATTTTTAGAGCTATATAGATTGAACTGTAACTTACTTGCTCATATATCTTCAGTAGATGGCACTGGAGAACAATTATGCTGTTTGGTGCTGGACCTAGAGCTGAACATTTCATTTCAAGTGAAATGTTTTTGTCATTGGTATTTATCTAGAACATTTTTACTGACTCTCCTGCCTTTTTTCTTTTTGGCTCTCACCACTAGTTTCTGACACACCTAGAGCTAGTGTGAGAACTTATTGCCTTACCCTACATAATGCTACCATTCAGAACCTAAGAATCCTTTTTCTGCTACTGTCTTTTCCCCTTTGCTCCCAGTACTCAGGTGTGTGTCATAGGGCAGGCTGAGTTTCAGTAAGCTCTTAATGTGGATATTGGAAACCCCATCTGCCTGCCAAGTTCTTTTGGCTCTGAGCAAAGTAGAGGCTTGGTACTTGTCATTCCTTTGCAGCAGTTGAGCTGAAGGAATGCTGTACAGCTTGTTTAAAGTTCCTTAGTGGCCTTGAGTGGGGTGTGTATAAGGGTGTGTGTAGAGATGTGAGGGTCTTATAATCTGTGTGAGAGAATGTGGTTTCTTTCTCGGTGTCACGTAAATCAGTAGGCACATGGTAGACAAGTGCTCTAACATTGAGTTACATCTCCAGTCTTACTTTTAACTTTAATCACTTGTAATGGGACTACTGTACCTTCTTCTTCTTCTTTTTTTTTTTTTTTTTGAGAGAGAGAGAGAGAGAGAATTTAAATATTTATTTTTTAGTTTTCGGCGGACACAACATCTTTGTTTGTATGTGGTGCTGAGGATCGAACCCAGGCCTCACGCATGCCAGGCGAGTGTGCTACCGCTTGAGCCACATCCCCAGCCCTACTGTACCTTCTTTAGAAATTGAAATACTGTTCATGTTTTTTTCCATCTGAATCATTGATGAACTGACCCTGGTCATGAGTGCCTCCTTATGATCAGCACTGTGATAGAAGATTTTGGAATAGTATAATAAAATACGTAATTGACAGTGCATAGTGAAAACAATTCTGGCTCTGCCACATACTAGCTTTGAATTGGGCAATTTAATGTCTTTAAGCCTCACTTTATTCTTCTGTAAAATTGAACTATTAATATCCACCTGATAGGGCTATTGTGAAGATTAAATGAAGAAGTGTATAGTGTTTAGCAGATGTTTGACACTGTTATTATTGTATTTCATGTAGTCATATTCAAGACACATGACTGATACCATATAAAACAAATGGAGTAATAAAACAGCGAATAATATGACAGTATGGTGTATAATCAAATCCTTTGTGATGTGTGACGATTATAAATAGTCTGGGAATTTAGAGAAGAGAAGGAACAGTTTTGTGCAACTATCTAATATTCTTGTGAGTTTTTCCTCTGGACTTGCTATGGACAATTTTAGGTTCTTTTCTAGAATATGATTAAAATGTTACAGCATTTTTTTTTTAAGTGGTGCACACAGTGGGAAGGAAGCGAGAAACTTGAATAACTTTAGAAATTTATCACTTAATGTTTTTATTTTTTTTCTTATGTGGATATGCAGGTAATAGGAAATCTTAAAAGCTAGAGATTAGATGATTTCCTTCCAGGAAAAGTGTTTGCTTTGATATTATTCACTGTTGCTTCATGGGCATTTTAGTTGAAAACTATACTTGGCCTCAGTGAGCCCTTCTGGTATAATCTAATGATTATATTATATTCGTTACTCAAATTATCTCTCTGATCCTCTGTCAGAAATCATTGAATAAAAAAAAAAGTCAATCAAACAGAGGGTGGGAGGAGATTTAGTTCTGTTGGACGTGGTGTTAAGAAATGTGGTTTACGGCTGGGATTGTGTCTCACCTACCATGTGTGAGGCCCTGGGTTCGATCTTTAGCACCACATAAAAATAAATAAATAAAATAAAGATATTGCGTCCAACTACAACTAAAAAATAAATATTAAAAAAATGTGGTTTATTTACCAAGAGTGTTTCTCTGAGATGCGACATCTTTACTCAGAACAAGAGTCCAGATAGCTAACTTATTCCTCCCAGTTTTAGAGTTTTTCAAAACCATACACATGGAAAACACTTTTTAAAAAGTGCTTTACTCCAAACATCCAAAAGAAATGTAATTCTAGTTTGGAGTGTGCTTACCTAATGATTTTTTTGTTTGTTTTATTTTTGTTAGCCTGATTCTGGAACATTTGTATTATTAAATTTTTATTCATATCAACTCATCAACTTTCTTTTCCTTCAAGAAAATTTCAGAGAGGTTTCCCAAGAAATTAAAACTGTTTATACCATTTTTTAAAAAACATTTGAGTGTTTCTCTTTTTTTGTTGCTGCTGGTACAGTTTTTTTTTTTCCTTTTTCTTTTTTGGCATTGTTTGCCAAGGTTTCAAGTTTATAGTGAGAGGTGAGGCAACGTTGATCTTGGCAGAACAGTGCAAAGCCAGTAAAGTCATTAAGTGACGCAAGCTTTTGATTTTTTTTTTTCCCCTTTCTGTTGAAGCTCTCTGGCACAGCTGGCTATTCTAGTTCCAGAAGAAAAGAAACATTCTGAAGATCTGGTTGGGAAGCTAGAAGAAATTTAGGGCACATTAAAAAGAAGCAACAGAATAACAACAACAAAAATTCTTAGCTTTTTGAGATATTTGTCAGTTGTTCAGAAATTGAGTTTTTGCAGTAGAGGATGATGGGACAAGGCAGTGGTGGGCAAGGAGGGTTATGTTGGATTCCTGCTTATCTGTCTGCCTCTCCTTCCAGTTGGAAAAATCTTCAGTCCATAAGAAGCATTATAAACAAGACTGAAGAACATGTCTTTCCCTGATTTTGGATGCTGCTGGAGTTGAGGCTTACGTCCATTTCACCAGGACTTTTTGGAGGAAGTTCAAGAAAAATAGAAAGAAGCAATACTAAAGAACTTCTCTACATTAATCCTGTGCTTTGTTACACTTGGACAGTGGGACAAGTGACGGATAGCACCATCATCTGGACCTAAGAGGCTACATGAATTCCTTGAACTACATATTTGATGTTTGGAAATTTATAAAGTCAAAGTGTTTCAACATAAACTCACCAAGTTCTGGATTCTCTATCTTTTGAGGATTTCAGCAGATAAAATTTACCTGCCCAAAAGATACAAAGCCTTCTCTGTGTTTTTAGGCTAAATGTGAACAGTTATGTCTTGGAAAAGAAATTATTTTTCAGGGGGCCGTGGCAGTGTCCAAGGGATGTTTGCACCTCGAAGTTCAACCTCCATAGCCCCCAGCAAAGGCCTCAGCAATGAGCCTGGGCAAAATAGCTGCTTCCTCAATAGTGCCCTGCAGGTAAGAGTAATTTTTTTATTTTTAGTGAACTTTAAGTTTTTGTTTGCTGATGTTATGTTTCTGGTACTCTTTTAAATATAATAATTGACAGTGTGAATCTTTTTTTAAGTTTATCAGTGTGATCTTAGGCAGGTCTTTTTATTTTTGGAATTCCAATTAACTTATTTATAGAAATGGGAATAATAATGATACTAGAAACAACAGTAAGTATAACTACTGCTATTTACCTACTTAAATAGTATTAGTTAATAGATCAGGTGATCTTTCTACTTGCTTATTAACTTTTATCCTAAATAGGATACTACTGTTTCCTTTTTGAGACAAGATTTCTTATCACCCTAGTTGTATTTCTCTAGTATAGAGAACAGAGTTCTTTCTACAAGTTAGAGACTTTCAATGTTCATGTCTCATATATTTAAAATTTTTTTTTTAGTTGTAGATGGATACAATATCTTTGTTTATTTATTTTTATGTGGTGCTGAGGTTCAAACCCAGTGCCTCACAGGTTCGAGGCAGGTTACTCTACCACTGAGCTGCAGCCCCAGCCCCTGTTCATGTCTCATATCATGTTCTCTAAAGAATGGAGTTCAGTCTTTGTTCTCTCCTTCATCTTCTCTCTCTCAGCCTTCCTGTATTGGCTCATGATCATTGTGTCTGGTTAAATATGCTTGAAAAGAGCTAGAGGAAAGTAAATTCCCTAAGGTAATTATCTACCCTAGGTGTTCCCTTTTTCTCTTGCATGCCACTTTAGTGGTCTCAGAATCTCAAAGCTTCTCCTCTGCCTATTCAGGCCCATAGAGTATTTTGTTTATCCCCTCTGGTCCAATTCTCAAGTAATTACTTTCTCTTCTTTTCTCTCTGTTATTGTAAAAGTAAACAAAGTTTGCTATCCAAGACAATTACACCTGTGTGAAATTATTAGCATGATGTCTCAGATTTAGTAAGAAAATAGGTTGCTATGAGAGAAGAAAAGATAGCACAATATATTTGCTATAAAGGATCCAGGACTAGGAAATTAGGAGACTTGGATTCTTATTGTAGCACTTTTATAGACTAGCTGCATGACCTTATACAGGTAATACTGAGTTTCTCATTCATAATACAAGAATCTTGTAAGCTTATCTATATAATAAAAGTTTTATACACTTTCTCAATTTTCAAGTTTTTATTTGGAAATATTAAAAAATTCTATGTTGTCAAACCTATAGAAAGAGCTTAAGTGTTTTTCCTAAAATTTCAGATAGTTAGATAAGGTTGATTAGATTTTTCTCCCAGATAATACATAGTAGTTTTTTTTTTTGGGGGGGGGGGTACCAGGGAACTCAGGGGCACTCAACCATTGGGCCAGATCCCCAGCCATATTTTGTATTTTATTTAGAGACAGGGTCTCACTGAGTTGCTTAGTACTTCGCTTTTGCTGAGGCTGGCTTTAAACTCGTGATCCTCCTGTCTCAGCCTCCCGAGCCCCTAGGATTATAGGCATGCACCATGGTGCCAAGCTATCCCTAGCTTTTTTAAAATTTTGAGATAGGTCTTGCTAAGTTGCCAAGGATGGCCTTGAATTTATGAGTCTCCTTCCTCAGTCTCCCAACTGGCTGGGATTATAACCATGTGCCACTGTGCCCAGGTTGTATTAGAATTTGTCTGATGTTTTTGTCACGATTAGACTGGGGTAATGGATTTTGAAGAGGAAGACCATAGAAGTAAAGTATCATTCTTTTACATCATATCATGAGTACATACTATGAATATCATTTATCATTGTTGATATCACTATTGTTTTTTATCCTGTTGACTTCAAGAGATCACACCTCAGAAGTTAAAAAATTGTGAATTTTTCATACTGTAGTCCAAGCTGCTCCTCCTACTGTTTTTTCTCCTTCCCCCACCCCACTCCCAGTCCCTCACACATGGTAGGCAAGCACTTTCTCACTGAGTTATATCTTTAGCCCTGTTTATTTTATTTTGAGACTTACTAAGTTGCCCATCCCAGCTTTGAATTTACAATCCTCCTGCCTCAGTCTTCTCAGTAGCTGGTGTCATGGATGTGAGCCACTACAGTTCAAGCTTCTATTATAAGTTGTAAAATATATTTACTTTTCTTGTGTGGACTATTAAAATAAAATCTATATTCTACAGTGTTTTCTATTTTTCCTTTGTGGTGGTGGGGATCAAACCCAGGACTTCACACATGCTAATTGAGTGCTCTACCATTGAACTATATACCTAGCCCTATTTCTGCACTTTCAATCTATAAATTTCTTCTTCAGGATCACATTTCATATATGTAAGACCATGTTTTTTTTTTCTGTATGACCTTTATTTCATGTTCAAATTAATGTTTTCTCCAAAATACTTTCATTTATCCTCATGTTATTTACCTCACCTTTTTTTGGTGTTTGTTTTAATATATTAGGATGAGCTTTTCTCTTGAGAATAAAGATTGCTTCTCCAATCATTACTTATGTATGCTTTAACTGTTGAATTTAAAATTAAACAGTGGCTCTTTATAGAGAAATGAAGTGTTTTCACTTTTTTGCTAGGTTTTGTGGCACCTGGACATCTTTCGTCGTAGCTTTAGGCAGCTGACAACTCACAAATGCATGGGCGATTCCTGCATCTTTTGTGCTCTCAAGGTAAAATACTTCAGATTTGTTTCTTCCACTGTCTTTAGATTGTCAAATTGTCCATATTGAAGGGATTTGATTAATTAGGGCAATGTCAGAGTTTGTTACTGAATTATCTGCCTGTGGTTTAGAGCAAAGATTGATGTGATTAGTTTTGTTTGCTTCAGACTAATAACTTTGGTAGTCTTTTTCTTCTGAACCTTTTTTCTTGTATAGCTCTATTTGACATGATAGGATTCTATTCAGGTGGGCTTCTCCTTTGAGTATTAACCTGAAAAAACAATATTAAATTTCACATTGAAAGAATAATTAACTAAGGGTTTTTATCTATTGTGTGTTAAAATTTTCCCATTTTGTAATGTTTACCATTATCACATTTAATAGATTCTTTTTTAAGAAAGAATATTTAGGCCTGGGGATGTGGCTCAAGCGGTAGTGTGCTCGCCTGGCATGCATGCGGCCAGGGTTTGATCCTCAGCACTACATACAAACAAAGATGTTGTGTCCGCCAAAAACTAAAAAATAAATATTAAAAAAATATATTTATTTTTTAGTTACCTTTATTTCTATGTGGTGCTGAGGATTGAAGCCAGGGTCTTGCAAGTTCGAGGAGGCGAGCGCTCTACCACTGAGCCACAACCCCAGTCCCTAGATGTTGAGAGCCATAGCCGAAGGGGCCCCAGCAAACTTCCAGCTGCCAGCTGATTGGCTTCTCTGTGGTGATGCTCATTGGGTTGTTTCCCCGCCCTTTCAGACCATGGAGCTGCTCATTGGGGGACTTTTTTTGGCTCTGCCCATGCGACCCAGCCAATCGGCCTCAAGATACCTAGTAAGAATAGTGTTAGGAGAATAAGATAAATATATCCATAATAATGGACTTCTTGCCAAAATACTCCTGTAGGAATATTTTTTGTTGGTAGTACAATAAATAATAAAGGCAAACTTATGTCAATTCTATCCAAATGCATATTTTCCATATACATTTCAATGATTTTTAATGCCTTTCTTGCTTCAGGCGTTAACATTCGGGTTGAATTTGGATCTGATGGACCTTTTAGGATATCAAATAAAGGTCCCAACTCTCCTGTTGGTATACCTAGATAAGGCCTTATCCAATTTATGTCTCCTAATAACTTTTGAAAGTCGTTAAGTGATTTGAGTTGATCTACTCGTATTTGAATTTTTGGTGGACAGACCATGGTTGAGGATATTAGAACTCCTAATTAATTAATTGGAAAATTTAATTGTACTTTATCTATTGCTATCTCTAGATTATAATTTTTTAATAAGTTTGTAAGTGTGGCATAACATTCTAGCAATGTGTTTTTATCTTTGTGTGCTAATAATACATCATGCATATAGTGAAATATTTGTAGTTCAGGATTTTGATTTCTAAGTGGCTGGATTACTTTGTTAACATAAATTTGACACATAGTTGGGCTGTTAGCCATCCCTGGAGGGAGTACTTTCCATTCATATCTCTGATCAGGACCTTCATGATTCAGTGCAGGAATAGTAAATGCAAAACGTGGACTATCCTCAGGATGAATTGGAATTGAAAAAAAACAAATCTTTAATATCTATAACTAAAACACACCAGGTTTTTGTCAAAGCAGACAATTGAGGAATCCCCGATTGAGCAAGTCCCATAATAACCATCTCATTATTAATGGCTCTTAAATCTTGCAATAATCTCCATTTTCCAGATTTCTTTTTGATGACAAAAATGGGAGTATTATGGGGAGATACAGAAGGCTGTATATGTCCTTCTGCTACTTGTTGTTTGACTAGGTCATGGGCTGCTTGTATCTTTTCTTTAGTCAGGGGCCACTGAGGAACCCATACTGGTCTTTCTGATTTCCAAGTAATTTTTATTGTCTCAGTGGCCCCTTCTGAAAATCCAACCCATGTCTGTCCGTTACTTGATCTATTTGTATTGGTGCTGCTATACCTTGTTCTTGTTTTTCTAATCTTTTTCCTTTCCTAAAACCTTGTATGTCTTAATAGGAAACAATATCCTGATAAGTGAAAAGCCTAAATATAAAACTGATTTTATGGGGTGGAGTTGTAGCTCAGTGGTAGAGCGCTTGCCTAGCACATGTGAGGCACTTGGTTTAATCCTCAGCACCACATAAAAATAAAAAGGAATAAAATAAAAGTATTTAAAAAGAATAATGTTACAATATAACCCTAACTTATTAAAATTTTCTTTTTGCCTTTCTACATCAAAAGTGCAGGGTGTTTGGAAACCATATATTAATAGTGATGATATCTGAGCTAAATATGAATTTTAATATACCAAATCTTTTAAAAGTTGATTGTAATATTCCCTATGTGTCCATTCAGACAGAAATGCATTCAAAAGAGCATTTGACCTGATTTTCCAAGTGGTACATTGATTGATATTAAGTATCTAATCTTATTTTAGATAACTTCAGTATCCCCTTGGTCAACAAGACCAAGAGAAGTCTGATTTGTGGTATTAAAACTATTCTAGGGAGATACTTTCTAGGTAGATGTTAATCCTGGAATGATTCTCCTGAAACTGGAAACTCATCTACAAAAAGAAAAGAAGGAATTATATATTTTATATGACCATTGACATTCCCTCCTGCCCCCCCCCCACCCCTTTTTTGTGGTCCTTGGGGTTTAACCCAAGGGAGCTCTACCACTGAGCTATACCTCCAGCCTTTTTTACTTTTTATTTTGAGACACGGTCTCACTAAGTTGCTGAGGCTGGC
This sequence comes from Urocitellus parryii, assembly GCF_045843805.1. Taxonomy (NCBI): domain Eukaryota; kingdom Metazoa; phylum Chordata; class Mammalia; order Rodentia; family Sciuridae; genus Urocitellus; species Urocitellus parryii. Next base: position 160,857,601 of record NC_135535.1, on the reverse strand, counting down.
TCAAACTGGCAATCTTCCTGCCACAGCCTCCTGAATCACTGAGATTATTGGTGTGCACCACTTCACTATCTTCTAACATTGCCTCTTTGACTAGTTAGAACTGTCCAGGAGGGATTGTGGAAAACTGTCACACTTGTTTTGTTTTCTGGAGGGACGAATTGTCAGTTTAATATAAATCAGTACCATATAACCCAGAGAGATGAAAACCAACCATCAGACTTTGCAGGATACACTCCGAGAATCTGCTAGAACTGAGGAAATTTCTTCAGTCCCTTTCAGAGGAATAGTTGCTTGTGATGGTAGGTTAAATGAACTTTGGGGATCAAAGACTATATTTTGGGTCTTTATAATCCTGGGGATGTTAGAATTCTCATTTTCCTTGGTACATTACTAAGCCAACTAAGATTTAGTGCTCGCTTCGGCAGCACATACACTAACTAATTTATTTTCCTTATTTAGTGCTCGCTTTGGCAGCATATACACCAACTAATTTATTTTCCTTATGTGCTTCTGTTTTATGTTGGGAGAATATAAAATACCGATTTCTTCCCCCCAAAAGTACTTGTTCGCCCTCCAGTGATAGATATATGATAATTGGGCTGTAGTTTGCACACATTTCATGCTTTAGATGGCATTGTTTGTATTCTTTTAATTTTCCAATTTTTAATTTGAAAATTATAAACAGACTTTAATGCAAATGGATTAATGTGAAAGTGCAAATGAGTTCAATTTAATTTCATTATTTTTTTTTTTTTTTATTGGTCGTTCATAACATTACATAGTTCTTAATACATCATATTACACGGTTTGATTCAAGTGGATTATGAACTCCTGCTTTTACCCCGTATACAAATTGCTGTATCACATCAGTTACCCTTCCATTGATTGACATATTGCCTTTCTAGTGTCTGATGTATTCTGCTGTCTGTCCTATTGTCTACTATCCCCCCTCCCCTCCCCTCCCCTCCCCTTTTCTCTCTCTACCCCTTCTACTGTAAATCATGTCTTCCATTTGTATTCTCTTGACTTACCCCTCCTTACCTCTTATATGACATTTTGTATAACCCTGAGGATCGCCTTCCATTTCCATGCAATTTCCCTTCTCACTCCCTTTCCCTCCCACCTCTCATCCCTGTTTACTGTAAATATTCTTCTCAAGCTCTTCGTCCCTACCCTGTCCTTGTTTACACCCCTTATATCAAAGGAGTCATTTGGTATTTGTTTTTTAAAGATTGACTAGCTTCACTTAGCATAATCTGCTCTAATGCCATCCATTTCCCTCCAAATTCTATAATTTTGTCATTTTTTAATGCAGAGTAATACTCCATAGTGTATAAATGCCACATTTTTTTTATCCATTCATCTATTGAAGGGCATCTAGGCTGGTTCCACAGTCTTGCTATCGTGAATTGAGCTGCTATGAACATCGATGTAACAGTGTCCCTGTAGCATGCTCTTGTTAGGGCTTTAGGGAATAGACCGAGAAGGGGAATAGCTGGGTCAAATGGTGGTTCCATTCCCAGCTTTCCGAGAAATCTCCATACTGCTTTCCAAATTGGCTGCACCAATTTGCAGTCCCATCAGCAATGAACAAGAGTGCCCTTTTCCCCGCATCCTCTCCAGCACTTATTGTTGTTTGACTTCCTAATGGCTGCCAGTCTTACTGGAGTGAGATGGTATCTTAGGGTAGTTTTGATTTGCATTTCTCTGACTGCTAGCGATGGTGAGCATTTTTTCATGTACTTGTTGATTGATTGTATGTCCTCTTCTGAGAAGTGTCTGTTCAGGTCCTTGGCCCATTTATTGATTGGGTTATTTGTTATCTTATTGTCTAATTTTTTGAGTTCTTTGTATATTCTGGTTATTAGGGCTCTATCTGAAGTGTGTGGAGTAAAGATTTGTTCCCAGGATGTAGGCTCCCTATTTATCTCTCTTATTGTTTCTTTTGCTGAGAAAAAACTTTTTAGTTTGAGTAAGTCCCATTTGTTGATTCTATTTGTTAACTCTAGCGCTATGGGTGTCCTATTGAGGAATTTGGAGCCCGATCCCACAGCGTGTAGATCATAACCAACTTTTTCTTCTATCAGATGCCGTGTCTCTGATTTAATATCAAGCTCCTTGATCCATTTTGAGTTAACTTTTGTGCACGGCGAGAGATAGGGATTCAGATTCATTTTGGTGCAAATGGATTTCCAGTTTTCCCAGCACCATTTGTTGAAGATGCTATCCTTCCTCCATTGCATGCTTTTAGCCCCTTTATCAAAAATAAGATAGTTGTAGTTTTGTGGATTGGTTACTGTGTCCTCTATTCTGTACCATTAATTTCATTATTATTTACTTATTTTAAATAAATTTTAATTTATTAATTTTTTTGGCACTGGGGATTTTTTAAAAATTGCTTTTATTTTTTAAATACATGACAGCGGAATGCATCACAATTCTTATTACACATATGGAACACAATTTTTCATATCTCTGTTTGTATATAAAGTATGTTCACACCAATTCATGTTTTCATACATGTACTTTGGATAATGATGTCCATCACATTCCACCATCATTGCTAACCCCAAGCCTCCTCCCTTCCCCTCCCACCCCTCCGCCCTACCTAGAGTTTGTCTATTCCTCCTATGCTCCCTCTCCCTACCCCACTATGAGTCAGTCACCTTATATCAGAGAAAACATTTGGCATTTGTTTTTTTTTTTGGATTGGCTAACTTCACTTAGCATTATCTTCTCCAGCTGCATCCATTTACTTGCAAATGCCATGATTTTATTCTCTTTTATTGCTGAGTAATATTCCATTGTGTATGTATGCCACATTTTTTTTATCCATTTATCTACTGAAGGGCATCTAGATGATTCCACAGTTTAGCTATTGTGAATTGTGCTGCTATAAACATTGATGTGGCTGTGTCCCTGTAATATGCTGTTTTTAAGTCCTTTGGGTATAGACCAAGGAGAGGGACAGCTGGGTCCAATGGTGGTTCCATTCCCAGTTTTCCAAGGATTCTCCATACTGCTTTCCATATTGGTTGCACCAATTTGCAGTCCCACCAGCAATGTATGAGTGTACCTTTTTCCCCACATCCTCGCCAACACTTATTTTTGTCTTCATAATAGCTGCCATTCTGACTAGAGTGAGATGGTATCTTAGTTTTGATTTGCATTTCTCTAATTGCTAGAGATGATGAACATTTTTTCATATATTTGTTGATTGAATATCCTCTTCTGAGAATTGTCTGTTCATGTCCTTGGCCCATTTATTAATTGGGTTATTTGTTTTTTTGGTGTTTAGCTTTTTGAGTACTTTATATACCCTAGAGATTAGTGCTCTATCTGATGTGTGAGGGGTAAAAATTTGCTCCCAAGATGTAGGCTCTGTATTCACCTCACAGATTGTTTCTTTTGCTGAGAAGAAACTTTTGAGTCTATCCCGTTTATTTAATCCAGGGACACTTTACCACTGAGCCACATCCCCAGCCCTTTTTATTTTTTATTTTGAGGCAGGGCCTCACTAAGGTGCTGAGGCTAGCTTTGAACTCATGATCCTCCTACCTCAGTCTTTTGAGTTGCTGGGATTATAGGTATATGCCAGTATGCCTGGCTGAATTTAATTTTAGTAGCTAAGAAATTTAAATTATTAGAATCACCATAGTTTTTAATTGTTAGTCCTTCATTCAAACTATAGTGCTTCACTTTTTGAGAGAAGGGAAGAAATGATAAGTGTATGAGGGAGTAAACCTGGGAGGGACCATAAGTGCTTGGATTCTCCTTAGGGATCTCTCTTATTGTTTCCCACTTTAAAACTGTTTTTATAAGTGGGGCACAGGGGCATATAATCCCAGTGACTTGGGAGGCTGAGGCAGAAAAATCACAAGTTCAGGGTTAACTTCAGTAACTTTTTTTTTAATATTTATTTTTTAATTGGACACAATATCTTTATTTATTTGTTTTTTGTGGTGCTGAGGGTTGAACCCAGGGCCTTGCACATGCTAGGCGAATGCTCTACCACTGAGCCACAACCCCAGCCTCTCAGTAACTCTTAATAAAGCCCTAAGCAGGTTGGCAAGACCCTGTCACCAAAAAAGAAGGGCGGGGGGGTGGCGGTGATGGGATGTAGCTGAGTGGTAGAATGCCCCTGGGCTCAATTCCTTGTACCCCCCCTAAAACAAAATGAAAACAATAAGTTTATCATTAATTAGATTCTAATCAGTGTAATAAGACAAGAAAAATTAAAAAGAAAAGATATAAAGACTGGAGAGGAAGTGATTGACTATTAAAGAGTGAGAAATGTAGCTCAGTTGGTAGAATGCTTTGCTAGCATGTGTGAGGCTTTAGATTCAACCCTCAAGACTGGGGGGAAACAAAAGAAGAGGTGATTGAGTATTAAAAAAATTCCAGGACTGGGGATGTAACTTAGTGGTGGACTGCCAGCCTAGCATGCCTGAGGCCCTGGGTTTGATCCCTAGCAGTGAGAAAACACACAAAAACCAAAACAAACAACAACAAAAAAATAAAAAGAAAAGAAAAAAACATCCAAAGAGGCAAAGGAAGTGGCTCGCACCTGTAGTACCAGCTACTTGGGAGGTGGAGGCAGGAGGATTTCTGGTGCCCAGGAGTTCAAGTTCAGCCTGGGTAACATAGTAGACAACAAACAAAAGCTCACCTTGTTTTTGAAATTTTGTTATAATGGAATGATTTTGTTTAAAATTTGTGTGTGTCTTTTTTAGTTGATATATTCAAAATCATCCATGTGGGGGCTGGGATTGTGGTTTGGCGGTGGAGTGCTTGCCTAGCACATTCGAGGACCTGGGTTTGATCCTCCACACCACATAAAAATAAACAAAATAAAACTATTAAAAAATTATCCATGTGGTATGTAGTTCCAGTTTGTTTTCATTATTATATGGTATTTCTTTTTTTATTTAATTTAGTTATACATGACAGTATAACTTTGTCTAGTTTAACCACCATTTAACCCATTATTTGTGTAAATAAATCAGTGTTTGTCCATCTTATTGCTGGTAGTCATTTGAATTGAATTGTTTCTAGGTTTGTATTTTTATGAACAATTTTGCTAAAGAGCATTCTTATACATATGTATACACATATCTTTTGTGTACATGCCCAGGAACAGGATTAGTGGATCATAAAATTTATATGTTTTTAACGTTTTTAGATAATGTCAACTGTTTTCCAGTATTTCCATATGTTTTACAATATGGTGGTGTTAATGTGTATTCTGATCATCAGTTTTTCCTGAAAGCTGAGAAAAGTCAATTCTGAAATTTGTATGACAGTGAAAAATAAGACACTCCTGAAGAGTAATAACAAAGTGAACAACTTGCTGAATGTATTGGTCACAGTATTTATTTCTCATTCATATTACTTGTCCATTGTACATTAGTAGGGAAACCTTACAAATTATAATCAATTAATAACTCAGGTGATGTAGGAACCTAGCTTGACATGATAATAGCTTTCTTATTATCATGTATAACTGCCATTTTACCCACCAGCTGACTCTGGCATGCATTTTGAACCTTATATATTGGATAAATAAAATTGTTAAGATAGCCTGGTGCAGTCGTGCATGCCTGTAATCCCAGTGGCTAGGAAGACTGAGGCAAGAGAATCATGAATTCAAAGCTAGCCTTAGCAACTTAGTGAGGCCCTAAGTAACTCAGCAAGACTTGGTCTCTAAATAAAACTTTAAAAAGGGCTGGAGCAGGGCTGGGATTGGGGCTCAGTGGTAGAATGCTCGCCTAGCATGCATGAGGCACTGGGTTAGATCTATCCTCAACACCATATAAATGTAAAATAAAGATAATAGGTCCACCTAAAACTAAAAAATTATTATTTTTTTTTTCTAAAAAAAAAATGGCTGAAAGGGCTGGGGTTGTGGCTCAGTGGTAGAGCCCCTGCCTGGCATAAAATAATTTTTATAAAAATAAATAAATAAAAAATAGGGGTCTTGTGTCCATTTACAACTAATTTATATATATATATATATATATATATATATATATATATATATATATATAAATATATAAATAAATATAGAAATAAAAGAGCTGGAGATATGGCTCAGCGGTTGAGTTCAATCCCCAGTAATCAATCAATCAATCACCCCCCCAAAAAACAAACTATTAACATATATCAGTTAAGAAATAATTCAGGCATCAGTAGCAGGGACAAAACACTTAGCTGACCCCCTCCCCCGCTTTTTTTTGGCCACATTCCCAGCCCTATTTTGTATTTTATTTAGAGACAGGGTCTCACTGAGTTGCTTGGTGCCTCGCCATTGCTGAGGCTGGCTTTGAATTCACAATCCACCTGCCTCACAGCCTGCCGACCTGCTGGGATTACAGGTGTGCCCCACTGTGCCTGGCAGTCTTTTTTTTTTTTAATAACTTTATTTTTATTTGTTTATGTTTTTATATGGTACTAAAGATCAAACCCAGTGTCTCACATGTGCTAGAAAAAGTTCTACCACTGAGCCACAACCCCAGCCCCATGTTAATAGTTTTTGAGAAAGCCTAGGTACATTCCAGTTGACCATAGCGTAACTTTGTCTAGTTTAACCACCATTTGACTCAACTATCCCTCTCCTTGGTCTATACCCAAAGGACTTAAAAACAGCATACTACAGGGATACAGCCACATCAATGTTTATAGCAGCACAATTCACAATAGCTAAGCTGTGGAACTAATCTAAATAAAATACCCTTCAATAGATGAATGGATAAAAAAATATCCTTCAATAGATGAATGGATACAAAATGTGGCATATATAAACAATGGAATATTACTCAGCAGTAAAAGAGAATAAAATCATGGCATTTGCAGGTAAATGGATGCAGTTGGAGAAGATAATGCTAAGTGAAGTTAGCCAATCCCCAAAAAAACAAATGCCGAATGTTTTCTCTGATATAAGGAGGCTGATTCATAGTGGGGTAGGGAGAGGGAGCATGGGAGGAATAGAGGAGGAGAGGGGAGAGGGGTGGGAAGAGAAGGGAAGGGGCATGGGGTTAGAAATGATGATGGAATGTAATGGACATTATTATCCAAAGTACATGTATGAAGACATGAATTGGTATGAATATACTTTGTATACAACCAGAGATATGAAAAATTGTGCTCTATATGTGTAATAAGAATTGTAATGCATTCCGCTGTCATATATAAATAAAAAATTAATTAAAAAAGAATTACTCAGAAATACACGCACACCCCTTCCTCCCGCTTTGGGGTGCAGGTATCTTCCTTTCTTGCTGCCCCCCCAAGACAGAGTGCTGTTCTTAATGTGCTAATAATTTGCAGTCTTGGATATTTGTCTGCCTCCTTCTTGTTCTCTTTGCATACTCCACCTTTGGCGGCTAGTTCTTGGACACTATATTTTTCTGAATTAGGTACCAAAGCTGCAACCCCTTTTGAATATTATTGGTTGCTAAGTTAGAGGGACAAAAAGTTCTATAGAATTTTGTGTGGGAAATTTAAGTGTTCAGTATAGTGAGAGGAATGTCATTATTTGGGGATTTTCAATCTCCTTAATTTCTTAAATTGAGTAAATGGATACGTGGACATTTATTATTCTTCTGTGCTATGTAAATAAATGTATACGTGGATATATAATGTTTGCCTCTTTTTTGTGGGGTGTGGGGGAGGGTACTGGGGATTGAACCCAGTACCTGAACTGGCACTCTGTCACTGAACTACATCCCCAGTCCTTTAAATTTTTTGTTTTATTTTGAGACCAGGTCTTGGTAAGTTGCTTGCTTTGAACTTACTATTATCTTGCCTCAACCTCCCAAATTGCTGGGATTGCAAACATGTGCTTTGTACCTGTTCATGCTTTATTTTTAGGGGTGAGAGGGTACTGGGGTTTGAACTCAGGGGCAACCACTGAGCCACATCTCCAGTCTTATTTTGCATTTTATTTAAAGACAGGGTCTCAGTTTGTTGCTTAGTGCCTTGCTTTTGCTGAGGCTGGGTTTGAACTTGTGATCCTCCTGCCTCAGCCTCCCCAGCCACTGGGATTACAGGTGTGCACTATTGTGTCTGGCTATTGGTGCTTTTTAAATAATTATTTTTATCATAAAATATAGAATAGTATTACAGTCATTCTAGAAAGCATACTATAAAATGTATAGCAGAGAGCTGGGGTTGTGGCTCAGTGGTAGAGCACTTGCCTAACATGTGTGAGGCACTGGGTTTGATTCTTAGCACTGCATGTAAAATAAAATAAATAAAATAAATGTCCATTAACAACTAAAAAAATGTAAAGCAGAAATCTATAAATTGTCTTAATTCCATTTCAGTGTTAGTTCTCTTAATGCTCTCTTTCTACTCTGTGATATTTCTTGTAGTAAGTCTTTTTGTCCCCTGTTTTTGTAAGAAGGTGTTTTTTGTTTTTTTTTTTCCCTTCAGGTCCCTAAATTCTTCTATTTCTGCAATATCTTTTTTTTTTTATTTTTTTTTAGTATTTATTTTTTAGTTGTAGTTGAACACAATACTTTTATTTATTTATTTTTATGTGGTGCTGAGGATCAAACTCTAGCATGTGCTAGGTGAGCATTCTACCGCTGAGCCACAACCCTAGGCCCCTTCCCCCCATATCTGCAATATCTTTCTACCAAATTTGTTTTAACCTAACAATAGCCTGGAATACTATGTGTGTGCGTGTGTATTGCTAGGAATGGAACCCAGGGGAACACAACCACTGGCCTACATCTTCATGCATCACCCCCTTCTTTTCTTTTTCTTTTTCTTTTTTTTTTTTTTTTTTTTTGAGAGAGAGAGAGAGAGAGAGAGAGAGAGAGAGAGAGAGAGAATTTTTTAATATTTTTTTTTTAGTTTTTGGCGGGCACAACATCTTTGTTGGTATGTGGTGCTGAGGATTGAACCCGGGCCGCAAGCATGCCAGGTGAGCGTGCTACCGCTTGAGCCACATCCCCAGCCCCATAATTTTTTTTTTTTTTTTTTTTTTTTGTGGTACTGGGGATTGAACTCAGGGCCCATGTGCATGCAAGGCAGGCACTCTACTGACTGAGCTATATCCCCACCCCATATCCACCCTCCCCCCACGCTTCTTTTCTTGAGAACAGGGTCTTACTAAACTTCTGAGGTTGACTTTGCAAGCCTCCTGCTTTAGCCTCTGCAGTTGATGTGATTAGAAGCATGGGCCAGTGCACCTCGCCTGGAGTACTTTTTTTTTTTTTTTTAGTACTATTTTAAAATTACTATTTTATAACCTTTAAGTGCCTCCTAGTTATCTCTTAAATCACTTAAAATTGCATGATTATAGACTTTTTAAAGCCTAATTCCATGCTTCTTTTCCTCTCCTTTACCAGGTACTCTGAATTTCAGCTGTGATAGCAGATAGCATACCTGGTATACCTATTTCTTGACAAATTTTAGGTGTCATTCAGTTTGCCTGCAGTGTTTGCTCTCCTCAGAAGTTACTTTTTTTTTGTCATACTGGGAATTGGACTCAGGGCCTTGTGCTTGCTAGGCAAGCACTCAACGATGGAGCTAACTCGAGGTAGTATATTAGCATCTTAATCAAGAAAGTAATTTTAGGGCCTGGGGATATAACTCAGTGGTAGAGTGCCTGCCCATCCCCCACCTCCCAAAAAGTAATTTTTGTGGATAAGGGATGTGGCTCAGTGGTATAGAGTTTGCCTGGCATCACAAGGTCCTGGGTTCAATCCTTAGCACATATACCCCCATAGGTAATTTTAGGGTTTATGGGAAGAGCTCAGTGGTTGAGCACTTTCTTATCATATGTGAAGACCTGGGTTTAAACAATTTCCAGAACTACAAAAGAAAACAAAACATTCTGTGTCTTAATCTTTGACTTACTAATATTTATCTTAGCTGAATGAATTTTTAAAAAATATTTATTTTTTAATTGTACACAATACCCTTAATTAATTAATTATTTTATGTGGTGCTGAGGATTGAACCCAGGGCCTCATGCATGCTAGGCAAGCACTCTACCGCTGAGCCCCAGCCCCAGCCCACTGAATGAATTCTTAGGAAAGTATCTTCGCTCTTCTTCTCTTTTATTGTTCCTGATGGTGCCTCTCACAGTGTCTGTACCATAATAAAAATACTCTACTTTGCTGGGTTGATATACTCTTTTAAAATAGTTCTTGGATTTTAGTTAGAGTTTTTAGTACTTTTTTTTTCTCTTTTTCCTTCTGTCTTTCTTGATCTCTCTTACTCTTTTTTTTTTTTAATTATAGAGATCTTTATATTGTGACTTTTGGTCTCACTTTTAAAAATTCTACTAATCTAGGGCTTCCTGTCTTGTTTGGTAAAGGAAAGGTAAAATTATATACAAATGTGTATAATGGCATGTGTGTATGTGAATGTACTGGGGGAATGAGATTGGTGGTAGGAAAGATTACCAAGGGAAGAGTGAATTCCTAGGATTCCGTTAGCAAAGTAATCATCTGGTATACTATGGTTAAGTTCCATTTTACTTTGTGCTGTTTACAGTGTGGAAATAATTATATATTTAAATTCCCCCCCCCTTTTTTTTCACTGCTTCCTACTTAAAAATTGAAGGATTATTTGGTAAGACTAATAAAATTCCTTTTTGCTGGCTCTTCATAACTTGTTTGCATTCTTTAATATTAAAGTTGATATTTAAAATACTTATTAAGTAGAATTTTTTATTATTATTATTTATTTTACTTTCAAAACAGGAAAGTCCAAAATTCCTCAATCTGAAGTACTCTATGTATGAACTTGCCATTCTGTAAAGTCAGATTTCATTATGTTAGTGCACGATTGTTCATTCTGGTACCCACTGTTAAGGAAAAAAAAAAAAACACATACATGTACCTAGATGATCAAAGAGTAGCCAACTTTCCAATACTTGATCTTTCAGCTCTTCCGTGTATAGCTAAAAGATATGTACTCATCTTCTTTTCCCAGTTATGTGCTTCACCTTGCACGAATCCCTAAAATGCACTTATTGTTGGCCTTCTGTGAACATCTTTTAGTTCATGATGTCTTCACTATTTTTGTTTTTTTCTTTTGCTCTGTAAACAGGGCAATATTCCTATTCTTTGTGATCCTCACCAGGTAGAATAGAATAGGTTGTATCTGGTGCTAGAATAGAATAGGTTGTATCTGGTGCTAGAATAGAATAGGTTGTATCTGGTGCTTATAATTGCTTTATGGGGACTTGTACATAATATTTATGATAATCCATTTATTTTGATTTGTAAAACATACTGTTTTTTCTCTTTTACTTGGTTTTAAGTCAGTATAGTAATTTCAGCCTCAAAATCTTATGTGTATGCAAGTTACTAATGATGGCTTTTACTGAAAAGAATTTGTGTCATTGTATGTTCTGCTTACTTTGAACTATGATGGCTGTCAACTCTGGCTTATTAGCAAATAAAAAGTTGTTTTCTAATTACCTCACCCCCAAATTTATTCCCACCTAATATCATTAAAAGATTTTTCTTGACCTAAATTGTCATTGCCTAGGGCCCAGAGCTCTTATTTATTATTCATATTGGATCTGCTCTTATACCCCCCAGCCCCCAGAGTATGACTTTCCTTTGGTGTTGGCTTATTTATTTATCTCTGTTCAGAGGAGGAAATCCGTCCTCTGTACTTAGTATGCTACAAAGATTTTGTTCTCCTTCCAGGGATTGTACTAGAGGCTTTGCAGTGCCAGGATGTAGACAGAGTGTTTTTTGTTATATGCAAAAAGAATGTTGCATTGATTGATTAAATTCACAAATCTTCTCAATTAGTGATTTTTCTTTTCCTCTTAAGAATGCTAGTGTAAGGCATAAAAGCTGGGGAATGGTGCTAGTAGAGGGTGGTTCCTAGGGATAAAATAGGGTTTTGTAAAGGAGGTGACCCAGAATATCTGTAACTAGAGACAAGACAAAGACTGTTCTTATGAGGCAGGCAGGTATCTGTTCTGCTGATAGACTACTTGTTAATTGGGGGAGAATTGAGAGTTCAGGGAGCAAATCCCTTAATGTTTTTTGAGTTGTACCATGTGGCTTTTACTTTATTGGGTACTGAAAGATAAGTACAGAGGATAAAGTGGTGGAAAAATTACTCATTGTTCATTATTTATCTAGCCTTTCCTTTTTGTACACAGTGGGAATGGAAGGTTCTTCATTTTCCTTCATGGCCAGTGTCAGGGAAGAGAGGAGTAAACCCATTATACTGGACTGAGTTTTTAAAGGAGGAGATTATATTTGTAGCATGTTCCCTGGAAATTTTATCTAGTAATAAACAGCACACATATAAGAAGTATATCATTATGTCTGATTCAGATGTCATCTACTAATGTTTAACTTTCTTGTTTTGACTACCTGTGGATATGAGTATATTTGTGTTGGTCTTTTGATTAACCTTCCTTACTAGAAAGTCCTAGTAGGCTGTGTCTAATCTGAATATTCTCAACTAATTTAACCATTGATACAACTTGAAAGTATAAAACTGAATCCTTTGTTCTTTTTCAAAACTTGGAGTTCAGAATTGTGCATGATATTCAGATAGAAGGTATAATTGCAAGGAGAAATGTAGGAGACCATCATGATTGATTCTTTCCTTTCCAGAACTTTTGGCAGAGTCTAAAACTTACATAATTTCAAAATCTTTTTGCATTTCCAGAAGAGTCCCCTCTTTTAATTTACCTAGTGGGGTAAGAGGATATGGTATTAATTTTTAAAATTTGATTTGAGTATATATTCTTTGTATCTATGAGGGTTCTGTATTTTCTATTATGGCGAAAATTAGTAAATTGATTATTATATTGTATAAAATCTCATCATTAGTTTATGATTTCCCACTAGAGGAAATACTGTCTTCTGGTAAATTTTGCCTATCCTTGTCTCTGTGTCCCTCCCTTGGTCCATTGTCTTAAAATCTTGTGGTTTCTCTCTTTGTATGTATGTAGGTGGCTGGCTGTTACGCCTTATTAGCAGGAATGAGTGTGATAAGTAGCCTTTGATAGTCTCTAACCTTTCGTTATTACTGTGTCCAGAATAATGGGCTTTGAATTAAATATAAATAAAACTTTAAACTCAGGCTGGGGTTGTAGCTCAGTGGTAGAGCGCTTGCCTAGCAGGTGTCAGGCACTGAGTTTGATCCTCAGCACCACATACAAATAAGTAAAATAAAGGTAAAAAAACAAACAAAAAAAAGATTGCATCATTAAAAAATAAACAAACAAGGGAGATACGATGTTGATAAATGAATTTAATTTAAAGGGACCAGTATAGTTTACATGGATGTTTTTCTAATCAGGAAGCTTAGAAGACAGCTGTTTTTAGACATAAGGTTAGAGAATTCCAAGGGAGAAACTAGCCAGCTGTTTTTTGCCTTCCCCAAAGGAGGTAATTTTTTTTTCCCCCTTACACTGGAGATTGAACCCAGGGATGCTCTACAACTTAGCTACTTTCCCAGCAAACCCCTCACACTTTTTTTTTTTTTTTTTAAACTTTGAAACAGGATCTCTCCTTTGAGAGAGATCAAACTTTGAACTTGTTATTCACCTACCCGAGCCTCTCAAGTCACTGGGATTACAGGTGTGTAGCACTGTATCCTTCTCCAAGAGTTATTTTTTAGAGGTATAATTTGAAATATATACTGATAAAATATGGCATTTGTTTCAAAATAAAGTCCTTTGTTATTGTTTTGGGTGCCAAAAGGGTGTACGTTTATTTACTCTTACCTGTCCCCCCCGCCTTGAAAAAGAACTTTCAGCATTCTTCTTCTTTTTTCCCCTGGCACTGGGAATTGAACCCAGGACCTCATACATACTAGGCAAGAATTCTACCACTGAGGGGCTGAGATTGTGGCGGTAGAGTGCTTGCCTAGCACATTCGAGGCACCGGGTTCGATCCTCAGTACCACATAAAAAATAAACAAATAAAATAAAGGTATTGTGCCCAACTATAACTAAAAAATTTTTAAAAAAAGAATTCTACCACTGAACTATATACCCCTAGCCCTTTTAAAATTTTACTTTGAGACAGGCTTTCACAAAGTTGCCCAGGCTGGCCTTAAACTTGTGATCCTCCTGCCTCAACCTCTTGTCAACATTCTTTTAAACATGCAAAAACAATGAAAGTTTTTTTTTTTCTACAAACATCCTTGATGACTCTTCTTTCTATTTTACTTCCAGAGAGTCATGTTTACAAACAGACTAGATTAGCACATTTAGGTTCTTTGATTTCCACAAAATATGGAGGAAAGAATGATTAGAAGGGCCAAAATGAGCAATGTACAAAGCCCATATCAAAAAGAGAGACACCATTCTGACTGGAGTGAGATGAAATCTTAGAGTGATTTTGATTTGCATTTCTCTAATTGCCAGTAATGATGAACATTTTTTTCATGTGTTTGTTGATTGATTGTATATCATCTTCTGAGAAGTGTCTCTTTTATATCATCTTCTGAGAAGTGTCTCTTTAGGTCCTTGGCCCATTTATTAACTGTTATTTATTTATTTTTTTGGTGTCTAGTTTTTTGAGTTCTTTATATCCCCTAGTGATTAGTGCTCTATCTGATGTGTGAAGGGTAAAGATTTGCTCCCATTTGCTCTCTATTCACCTCAAACAACAATAAGTATTGGCGAGGATGTGAGGGAAAAGGTACACTCATATACTGCTGGTGGTAATGCAAATAGGTGCAGCCAATATGGAAAGCAATATGGAAATTTCTTGGAAAATTGGGAATAGAACCACCATTTGACCCAGCTATCCTTCTCCTTGGTCTATACCCAAATGACTTAAAAACAGCATACTACAAGGAGATAGCCACATCAATGTTTATAGCAGCACAATTCACAACAGCTAAATTTTGGAACCAATCTAGATGCCCTTCAGTAGATGAATGGATTAAAAATGTGGCATATATACAAAATGGAATATTACTCGAAGTAAAAGAGAATAAAATCTTGGCATTTGCAGGTAAATGGATGCAGTTGGAGAAGATAATGCTAAGTGAAGTTAGCCAATCCCCAAAAAACAAATGCTGAATGTTTTTTTTAATATAAGGAGGCTGATTCATAGTGGGATAGGGAGCGGGAGCATGGGAGGAATTTATGAACTCTAGATAGGGCAGAGGGGTTGGAGGGGAAAGGAGAGGGTATGAGATAATTAATGATGGTTGAATGTGATGATCATTCTTATCCAAAATTCATGTATGAAGATACAAATTGGTGTGAATATACTATGTATACAACCAGAGATATGAAAAATTGTGCTCTATATATGTAATAAGAATTGTAATGCATTCTGCTGTTATATATAAATAAAAAAGAAAAAAAATTAGAAAAATAATAATTAAAAAAAAAAGAGAAACCCCAAGAATTGAGCAAATGGCAGGGCCTAAAGTGTGTCATGCCTTTGTAGAAGGTATTGTTGGACACCTGTCAGGGATGAAGTAGCCTCTTGACTTGGGCTCTTTCCAAAGGCTGTGGGCTCATGAAACGTTGAAACTACAACAGCCTCTCTTCCTTACCCCCCACTCTCTCTACTTATGACTTCTTTTAAATGGAAGACTAAGAAATCTTGAGAGAGAAATAAACCACTGTTCTCTGCAGGCAAGGGTCTGTGTTTTAGGGGAAAAAACTTAAGCAACAGCTGCATTGGTAGATGCCAAAAATCAAGGACTTTCTGTCTTTATGACGCTTTTGTTTTATTTGCATGGTTTTTACTAATCCAAATAATTACGTGCTCATGTGGAGAGAATTGTTTGTTACTTCATCCAAGAGAGATGGGTGGGGAAGCACCTGCTTTTAGTCATTAAAATCTTGTTGCTTTTGTACCACATCCAAGAAAATAGTTAAGAGACAAAAAGTAAATTGGTATTTTATGAGAATGAAAAGAAGACCTCTTTGGTTTCAACCTGTGGAAAAGAGCAGAGAGAAACCTCAAAGGTGGGATTTTTTTTGCTTATTGATATGAAACCATTAGGGACACCACCAGGAAAAATAATTCCTGGGTTTTGGTTCTTCCTGCTCTTTCTTTCTGCCATAGAACTTAGCAATTGGAAGAATACCAGTTTTTGTTCCTTATTGGTACTGCCACCTGTTCTTACTGCTGAACTAAATGTTCTTGGCTTTCTTTGGTGTGAACAGGATCTCCCTCTGGGAAAGGTGGGAGGAGGGTAAAAAAGGAACAGAAGGAGGCCCGTTCCAGCCCCTGTGCTCATGTGAGAGGGACACACAGAGGTTAGTGTATTACCCTAACAGAGGGGCTTTGTGCTACAGCTTCTTCCAGAGCTGGAGCTTCACAGATGCATGCTGGGCAAGCTCAGCCTGCTTCATCCATAATATACTTGCTTCTTCCTAACAATAGTACCGCAAGACTGACAATAATAATTAAAATAAGAAAATAAAGAAGATTCAGTCAGAGGCTTTTCTGAATGCATTCAGATACTCAGTTCATATGGAGAAGATTGCCTATAATTAAGAGGTGAGAAAAGAATATGACAGAGAGAGATCGATGCCATTGAACACAAGATCCAAATCTGTTATTGCAGATCTACTGTGGGTGCAGACAGAGCTCTGACCCAGACCTTTTCCTTTCTCTGCTGAAACCTAATTATCTAGGTCATGGGAAATCTGTTTCTCTTGCGTGGGAGCAACAGAACAGAAAATAAAGTAGTCGTTCCCTTATCCAGTTCTCAGAGACTGAGGAAGTAGCTCAAGGTAGAAAAATCTGAGTTAGGGCCTTTGTTCAGCATAGGACAGTGGTGGACTGACTTTTTATTTTTAGTAACTTAAAGTTACTCCTAGGGCAGGGGTTGTGGCTCAGTGGTTGTGGCTAGAGTACTTGCCTTGCATGTATGAGACACTGGCTTCGATTCTCAGCACTCTATATAAATAAGTAAATAAAGGTTCATCAACAACCAATAAAAATATTTTAAAAATTACTCCTAGGGCTGGGGTTGTAGCTTAGTAGTAGAGCGCTCACCTAGCATGTGTGAAACCCTGGGTTTGATCCTCAGCACCACATAAAAATAAGTAAATAAAAATAAAGGTATTAGGGGCTGGGGATGTGGCTCAAGTGATAGCGCGCTCGCCTGGCATGCATGCGGCCCGGGTTCGATCCTCAGCACCACATACAAACAAAGATGTTGTGTCCGCCGAAAACTAAAAAATAAATAAAATTCTCTCTCTCTCTCTCTCTCTCTCTCTCAAAAAAAATAAAGGTATTAAACAACAACAACAACAACAACAAAATTAAAAAAATTACTCTTAAAGGGGCTGGGGTTGTGGCTCAGCAGTAGAGTGCTTGCCTAGCATGTGTGATGCCCTGGGTTCAATTCTCAGCACCACATAAAAATAAATAAATAGAACAAAGATATTGTGTCCAACTACAACTAAAAAATAAATATTTTTTAAAATTACTCCTAAATATAATAATGATGATAAGAATAATACTTTCTGACAGCAAGTTTGTGCATGTGCATGCACACACATGAATGCATATATTAATTTTAATCCTCAAATAAACCTAGGAGATACTTATACTCTTATAAAATTGAGATCTAGAAAAATTAAATAATTTGCCCAAGGTCTTATAACAACAGTACCTTATATATCAGGGTTGGGAGTTTGAAAACAGTTTGGCTTCAGTATCCAAACTCTTAAGCATTATATTATATTTAGTACTTTTGTGTATGTGTGCTATTTTGAGACAGTTGTTTAGAGCCTCTCTAAGTTGCTGAGGCTGGCCTTGAACTTTCAATCCTCCTGTCTCAGCCTCCTGGGTTGCTGAGATTATAGGTGTGTCCTACCAAGCCTGGCAATTTAGCTATTATATTATGCCATCTCTGAGTGGAGCCCTCTCCTTTCTCAAACAGGGTCTTCTGAACCACAGAACACAGAAAGTGACTGTTTTCTTAATTCTTCCTAGGATGGTATATAGCTAGTGTTATGCATAGGAGAGAAGTTATTTCATCAGGAATAACGGATGCCTTAGAGTAACAGGGCTTAATTCTTAAGGAAACCTCATTGGGAAAGACTAAATGGAGTGAAGTGTATAAATGCCAGCTTTGTACAGAGCTATCCTGGAAATAATTTCCTGTTGGGTTGTTTTGGAGCCAATTTTGAACTCCAAACAAAGGACCAAATCTAGCTGGTGGTGCACTCCTGTAATTCCAGTGGCTCAGGAGGCAAGAAGGAGGATTGTAAGTTCAAGGCCAGGATCATTCTCTGCTTGGAGACAATTCACTTTGCTTTTACTTTACTTTCAAGTTACTTTCACTTATAATAAAGTTTTCTTGCATAGCAAAAAAATGAAAATATAATAAACAAACAAACAAATAAATAAAGTTTGAGGCCAGCCTCAGCAATTTAGTGTGGCCCCAAGCAACTTAATGAGACCCTATTATATTTTTCAAAATAAAAAGGGCTGGGGATGTAGTTTAGTGGTTAAGCATTCCTGGGTTCAATCTCTGGTACCAAAACAAAACAAAACAAAACAAAACAAATCTCATCCATTCCTTGCCCTGGAGATAGAGTTTTAGAGCTTTTGTTAGGGGAGTGGTAGTGTCTTACCAATAACAATTGAGGAGAGCAATAGGCTGGGAAACAGTTTTGTCAAGCTAGTGTGACTTTATTTCATCCAATTATCAGTTTATTAGACCACATGCAATTTGTAGAAATAGTCCCTGCTTTTTTCACCTTCCTCTTCCTTTTCTTCACCTTATTCCCCTAAAATTTCAAAATCTAAAGATCACTAGACAGATATTCCAACTGTTTACCTGTGGACCTAGACATTTTCT
This sequence comes from Urocitellus parryii, assembly GCF_045843805.1. NCBI lineage: Eukaryota > Metazoa > Chordata > Mammalia > Rodentia > Sciuridae > Urocitellus > Urocitellus parryii. The sequence continues at coordinate 160,838,812 of NC_135535.1, read as the reverse complement.
TTTGGTCTAAAGCAGTCTCTCATGGACATTCTTTCCCTTCCAGTAACAAATTATGGAAGGCTCTACCCTGCCTTTACTTGAATTTATAATAGACTTGTTAATAGATTCCTAGGTTGATCCAAAATATCTTGGAATAACTGTGATAAATTTTCCCCACAACTTATTAAATAATACTAAATATGTATTGCTGGTGCTGACTCTTCCACATCATATGGAATCATTTGTAGGTAAATAATTGTAAGTTACACAATTCAAGTAATCTGTTCTTAAACTGCCTCAGGGATGGATATTGAATGTGTACAAGGAGGAAAGATGCTAGTGCATGGATAGAATGAGGAAAATAGTTTTGATTTCAGTGCAAAGTCCTGGGTCCTGAACATGCACGGTGGGTTTGGGGCACTGCAAGAGACTTGTGTGGCTTGTATGGGATGAGCCAAAAATAGACTAGTTGGCCAGGTAATGTATGGCTTTATAACTTTGACTTTTACTCAGTATTCAATGATAAATCTTTTAAGTGTTTGAGAAGAAGAATGGTACTATCTGATTTATATTTTTTAAAAAATCATCTGACTACTGTATTTTTTTTTTTAATTTTAGTTGTAGTTGGACATGATACCTTTATTTTATTTTAATATGGTGCTGAGGATCGAACCCAGGGCTTTGCACGTGCTAGACAAGCACTCTACCACTGAGCCACAATTCCAGCCCATGCCTACTGTATGAAACTGCTGCTTCTTTGAGACAAAGGGGTCAGTCAAGAGATTGTTGCAGGGCTGGGGATGTGGCTCAAGCGGTAACGCGCTCGCCTGACATGCGTGGGATGCTGGGTTTGATCCTCAGCACCACATAAAAAAAAATTAAAAAATTGCAAGAATAAAGGGATGAATTGGCTTGAACTAGCATAGTAGCAGATGAAATGGATTTACAAATCCAGAATTCAGGATGGAGATTTGGACTGTTGATGTAAATGTGGGCATTGTCAATGTATGTGTGGTATTCAAAATCATGATTGTAGATGAAACTACTAAGAGTGCAAATGACTGACTGTAGAGAAATCAAGAGATCTGAAGCCTGAGTCTTAGAATTGGTAAGAAACTGGCAAAGGAGAATGATGAGTAACCAATGAGGTAGAAAGATAAACAGGAGAGTTTGGTACTGTGGATGCTAAGGGAAGAAAACATTTTCAAGATCAGCTAAGTTAAATGTTGCTGATAGGTCAAATATTATGAGGACCAAGAATTAGACACTCAAGCTTGGTAGGTCCTTGTAGTCTTAGATCACATTGTAGGTTTATAAGGTGGTCTTGTTTCTAGTCTCATTAGTATTATATCTGAAAAATAATGCTGTTTTTTTTTTAATCTGAAGAATTTCTAATACTTTGAAGAGATATACCTTCTTTTGTTGATATGTAATGCATTGCTCAGTGGGTCATTTATCTTTGTGGTTTAGTGAGGATGTGGGACACATAATGTTAAGAACATGTTCTAGTCTCAGGGGAGAGTCTAACACCACCTGAGAAGCACTCATCAAGCCAAGTGCCACTTGTTGTCACTTTTGTTTTCATTCTCTGGACATTGCCTTCAAACAGGGTTCAGGTATAGGTAAAGCCAGAGAAGATAGATAACATGTAATTACACTGAAATAAAAAATGACTGTGCATCAAAATACACTGTAACCAAGGTCATTAGGCTAGAAGATATTTGCATGCTAACAAAGAACCCAGAGAGATTAAAAGTAGTTAGAAAGACTAGCGTTAGCCAATCTAACAGTATTCATTTTTAAAAATATCTATTTTAGTTGTTGATGGACCTTCCTTCCTTCCTTCCTTCCTTCCTTCCTTCCTTCCTTCCTTCCTTCCTTCCTTCCTTCCTTCCTTCCTTCCTTTCTTTCATATTTTTTTAGTTGTTGATGGACCTTTATTTTATTTATTTGTATGTGGTGCTGAGAATCGAACCCAGTGCCTCACACATGCCAGGCAAGCGCTGTACCACTGAGCCACACCCCCATTCCCCAGTATTCATTTTTGACAGTATTTTGAATATGGGGACATTTATGTCATATACTACTGGGAGTATAAGTTGTCATTGCCTCTTCTTAATAGCAGAAAAATTGGAGACTGCCAAAATGTCTGTTAATAAAGAGATAGAATATAGTTGTGGAATTGTCACTTGATTAAACAGAATACAGTTCAAACTGAAAAGCTTCTTCTCAGCAAAAGAAACAATCAATGAGGTGAAGAGAGAGCCTACAGAATGGGAGCAAATTTTTACCCCACGCACATCAGAGCACTAATCTCCAGGATATATAAAGAACTCAAAAAACTTAACACCAAAAAATAACCCAGTCAATAAATGGGCTAAGGAACTGAACAGCCACTTCTTAGAAGAAGATATACAATCGATCAACAAATATATGAAAAAATGTTCAACATCTCTAGCAATTAGAGGAATGCAAATCAAAACTATTCTAAGATTTCATTTCACACCAGTCAGAATGGCAATTATTAAGAATACAAGCAACAATAAGTGTTGGCAAGGATGTGGGGGAAAAGGCACACTCTTATGTTGCTGGTGGAACTGCAAATTGGTGCAAGCAATCTGGAAAGCAGTATGGAGATTCCTTAGAAAGCTTGGAATGGAACCACCATTTGACCCTGCTATCCCACTCCTCAGTCTATACCCAGGGACTTAAAAATGGCATACTACAGGGATGCAGCCACATCAGTGTTTATAGCAGCACAAATCACAATAGCTAAATTGTGGAACCAACCTAGATACCCTCAGTAGATGAATGGATAAAGAAACAGTGGTGTGTGTGTGTGTGTGTGTGTGTGTGTGTGTGTTTATACACATATATATACACATACATATGTATATACATATGTGTGTATATATATATATATATATATATATACGGAATATTACTCAGCATTGAAAAAGAATAAAATTATGGCATTTGCAGGTAAATGGATGAAGCTGAAGAATATCATGCTAAGTGAAGTAAGCCAATCCCAAAAAAAACAAAATCTGAATGTGTTCTCTGATAAGTGGATGCTGATCCATAATGGGAGTTTGGGGACAGCATGGGAGGAATGGAGGAACTTTGGATAGGGAAAAGGGGAGGGAGGGGAAGGGAGGAAACATGGGGGTAGGAAAGAGGTGGAATGAGATGGACATTATTTTTCTAGGTACATGTGTGAATACATGAATGGTGTGACTCTACTTTGTGTACAATCAGAAAAATGAAAAATTGTGTTCCATTTGTATACTGTGAATCAAAATGCATTCTGCTGTCATGTATAACTAATTAGAACAAATAAATAATTAATTTAAAAAAAACTGTGCAGGAGCTAAGGTTGTGGCTCAGTGGTTGAGTGCTTGCCTAGCATGTGTGAGGCACTGGATTCAATTCTCAGAACCGCATATAAATAAATGAACAAAATAAAGGTCCATCAACATCTAAAAATATACTGCATGCAGTAGAGAAGAAGAATGTTTTTGAGATTTATCAGTGTGGATAGATCTCAAAAACAATGCTGAATTTAAAAACAAAACACAAGAAACATTCAGTGTGATAGTTTTGATGTGAACAAAATGTACACAGACACAAAATTATGCTATATAATTATATATTTGTATATAGAGGTATTAGAAAGAGAAGACTATGCAAAAAACTCATTATACTGTGACTAGTAGAGATGGGGAAGTCTTAAAAAAGACTTTAGCTTTGTCTGTAGATTGAAAGTAAACATGATGGAATATTTATTTCTAGGTGGTAAACAACAGGTTTTTGTTATATTCTTTTTTATACTTTTAAAATTTTGTGTTGGCTGAAAAATTTAAAACAAGAGGGCCAAGTTTCATAGGATGAGCCCCCAAAGAATAAGTTGCCAATCCATTTACATGTAACTTACCCTTTTTTGTTTTTTAACCTAAATATCTACTTCTGTTTATTACGGGAAATAAGGTAACTTTATTATGTTAATGGTCTCTCCTAATGTGTGTCCTTGGCATCACACTCAGATGGATGATCTGTTAGCACAGATTGTACCCTTCATTCTGACTCTTGATTTTTATTAAAAAATTACTAACTGCAAGCATATCAACCCATGGGAAATATTTTTGCTTTTATAGCTGTCAGTACAGAGATGCTAACATGACAAAGAGGTGTGTGTAGAAGCTTAATAACAGCATTGTGCTTTTTCACTTGTCTAATCTTTTCTCTACAGGGAATCTTTAACCAGTTTCAGTGTAGTAGTGAAAAAGTGCTTCCATCTGATACTCTCCGCAGTGCTCTGGCAAAGACATTCCAGGATGAACAGCGTTTCCAGCTGGGAATTATGGATGATGCTGCAGAGTGCTTTGTAAGTGCTGGCCTCTGGCCCTTTTTGATATGGGGCAGGTCTCCTAAATGGTCTCAACTTGGGCTGACTACTTTATGAGGAAATTAACTATGCCCTGATCTTTATAGTTATAACTAGAAGTTCTCTAGTTTCCCATAGGTCTGTAGTGTCTCTCCTATTGCAGTGTGAATTGCCTAATGACTTTATTATCTCTCCTTCAGAATTAGGCTAGTTTTATGCATGCCTTTGCATAAAACAGTGGCTTTTAGTTTCCAAAGAGCCATTAAAATACAAATTGCTGGACTGTACCCTCAGAGCTTCTGATTCAGTAGCCTGGGATAGGGCCCAAGAGTATCTATCGCTAATAAATTCCTAGGTGATGCTGATATTAATGCTGCTGGTCTGGGGACTTTTTGAATTTATCTGGTTTTAAAAATAGTCAACAGGGAATAACTGAGTCCCTAATATAAGTGTGATATGCTAAATAGACATCTGTGTTGCCCCCAATGACTCAATAGAAGATCCTAACTTTTCTGAATTGTGTGTTGTACCTACCAATCTTTAAAAGACTTTGTGGAACAAATAAAAACATCTAGACTTATGTACATCCCATCAAAGGATAAATATTGGGCCAAAAATTCTCAGAGGTACTCCTGAGAATTTGGATTGTTGAAAATGGCATCTCTACTCTGGAAAAGTTTGGTCATTTCTTATAGAACTAAACATGCAAACTCTACCATATGATACATCAGTTGCATTCCTGGACACGTATCCCAGAGAAATAAAAAATTATGGTCATACAAAAATATATACATTAATGTTCATAGAAACTTTATACATAATAGTAAAAAACTGGAAGTAATCCAAGTGTCCTTCAGTGGATAGATAGTAAAACTGTAGTACTTTTATGCCATGGAATACTATGCCGCAATGAAAAGAGTGAATGGTTGATTTATGTAACAACTTGGATGGATCTTCAGGGATCAGTGCTGAGTGAAATGTAATATCAAAAGATTGTAGGATGTGTAACCGACGTGATTCTGCAATCTGTATTTGGGGTAAAATTGGGAGTTCATAACCCACTTCAATCTAATGTATGAAATATGATATGTCAAGAGCTTTGTAATGTTGTGAACAACCAGTAAAAAAAAAGGAAAAAAAAAGATTGTATACCTTATAATCCCATTTATATGACATTTTCTTTCCCTCCCTCCCCCACCCCTCTCTCCCCGCCGTACCAGGTATTGAACTCAGAAGCACTTAACCACTGAGCCACCTCCTTAGCCCTTTTTTATTTTTTATTTTAAGACAGGTTCTCACTAAGTCTTGATTGCGGTGAGGTTACATGACTCTACACATGTGATAAAATTGCATAAACACACAAGTGCATGTAAAAACTGATAAAATCTGAATAAATTAGATCATATTGACACCCATTTTTTGTTTTATTTTGTTTTTAAATACCTTTATTTTGTTTATTTAGTTTGTTTACGTGGTGCTGGGGATTGAACCCAGTGCCTCATGCATACTAGGCAAGCACTCCACCACTGAGCTACAACCCTAGTCCTCATTTTCTGTTTTTGATAGTTTTTTTTTTTTTTTTAACTAAAGCCTTATAGTTATACATAGTAGTTAGGTTAATCCTGACAATATCATACATGTATAGAATTTGATTTCAGTTCATGTTCCTCCACTTTTGCCTTTCCTTCTCCCTCCCCCAGTTTTCCTTCCTCTACGGAGTTTCCTTTTGCTTATCTATTTATTTTTTATTTGTTCTTTCTGCTTTATACATAAAGGTGAAATTCCCTATGGTATATTTATGTCTGCACATAGCATGGTTTTAAAACATTCATTCTGCGTTCTCTTTCCTGTCCTTCTCTCTATCTCCTTCTATTCTATTGATCTTTCCTATTTCTTTTCGATATCAGATCCTCCTTTCCTCCTTTCCCTTATTTTGTTCTAGCTTCCACATATGAGAGAAAACATTCCACCTTTGATTTCCTGAGACTGGCTGTTGATGTTGTTTTTTGAAAAAAGGTTAAAAAAAAATCAGTGGTATTGATTGGGGTTGAGGCTGTAGCTCAGCAGCAGAATGCTTGTCTAGCATGTGTGAGGCGCTTGGTTCGATCCCTAGCTCCACATAAAAATAAGCAAATAAAATTAATGTATGCTAAAAAAGAATCAGTGTTCTTCCTCCTTTCCAGGAGGATTACTATTTTTCTGGGTAAATTGTTTACTAGTTTGTCCATTTGTCTGTTTAAGTATTGTTGGTATATTGCTTTTGTTCTTTCCCTGTTAGGAAAACCTCCTGATGAGAATTCACTTCCATATTGCTGATGAAACCAAAGAAGATATATGTACTGCCCAACACTGCATTTCCCACCAGAAATTTGCAATGACGTTGTTTGAGCAGGTGATCCCTTATCTTTGCCCCCATTTCTTATATCTTTCCTTCAAGAACACTTGATCCTGGGATATGGGTTATTAAATGGGTTACAAAACATTGTGACTGGCTGTTTAAGTTTTGTTTTCTCTCCCTGGCTCAGTGTGTATGTACTAGCTGTGGTGCCACTTCTGATCCCCTGCCTTTCATCCAGATGGTGCATTACATCTCCACTACTTCCCTTTGGTGAGTTTTAGAGAGTTCTCTGTTATACCCTTAGACACTCCACCAGTTTATTGGACTTTAACTGAAGGCCACCAAATAACATATATCCTTATTGCTGAATCTGTGTTCTGAACTCAGAACACTTATTTATTTAAAAATAACTTTTGTTCTCCTTCTTTCCCCTCCCATCCCTCCTCTTTTCTTAGGCTCAGTTCTGGTCAGCAAAGTGGGAGGAGAAGTGGGGATTCTATGAGCTTTGGATTTTGGGACAGGTAGCAGTACTCATTGTGTTTGTGGGACACTGAGGCTGGTCAGGATAAGGGGCTGTGGATTTTGGGCAGAGGAAGAAAATCAAACATGTGAATTAGGAGTTTGTATGAATGATTTTTTAAACAAATTTAACCATAACTCAGTACAAGTTCCACCATTACTCCCCTCTGTCTCCCCCCTGCCCCATCTTGAAGCAATCAGGCTATTTGTATGCTGGAAAGACGAGAAAAACCTTCGCCAAGCATGTTTGGTGAGCTGTTGCAGAACGCCAGCACCATGGGGGATCTGCGGAACTGTCCCGTAAGTTAAGTTGTGGGAGTTCAGAGTGAGAAGGAGAATCTTGAGTCAGTGGAATTGAGGCAGAGTCGGTGGGAAACTTGTTGATTTAGCATGGTATATATATTTCAGAGCAACTGTGGAGAGAGGATCCGGATTCGCCGTGTGTTGATGAATGCTCCACAGATTATCACAATTGGGCTGGTATGGGACTCCGACCATTCAGACTTGGCAGAAGATGTTATCCACAGTCTGGGCACCTGCCTTAAGTTGGGTGATGTGCGTGTTAGTTACCTTTATCTCTGACTTAGAGTTCTTGTATCTTAGTATTGCTCAAGCACTGAACAAAAAGGTATGTCATAGATGACACGTATTATAGAGTTTTGGACGGATATACTCATGCTTATTTATATAGATACCTGTACCTGTATATATATGCTCACATATCTCCTTTGTGAAGGTTGGTAAAGGCTTTTTAGAAGAAATGGGATGATTTTGACCTCAAAAAGGATAGGATTCATAGAGCTTAGCTCCTGTTAAAAATGAATTAATAGAGTTATTGCATGCTCTATTTATTGTTGTTTATAACAGCATGGTATAGCAAAGTATATATAACAAAAGGTAGTAAGGTCAAAGGTGTGAGCAATCCTGACCATAGCTGCTATGGGATTTGAAGGAGTTGATACCTGAGCCGAGGCATATAAGAAACCACTATCTGTTGAGAAGGTAATGATGCAGCTTGGAAGAAAATTTAGTGTTTTGGTTTTTATATATATATATATATATATATATATATATATATATATATATATATATATATATATTTATTTATTTTAGTTGTAGTTGTACACAATACCTTTATTTTTTTTTTATGTGGTGCTGAGGATTGAACCCAGTACCTCACATGTGCTCTATACCACTGAGCCACAACCCCAGCCCCAATTTAGTGTTTTTTGAGGTGTATTTATTTAGGGAAATAGGGAAGAAGTCTTCAGATTGGATCTCTACTTTATCCAATCTATGTCCTAATATAGGTACAGCCAGGGTTTTCCTTCAGTTCAAGAAGAATAGAAAGTCTAGCTTTCTTTCTACTAGTTTCTCTCTAGGATAGTCCTTTGACTAAGGGAAGCCTTCATTGTTTTAAAGTTAATCCATTATTGAGGATAAATAAACTTTCTGGGAACTTAATTTAGATCTCCTCAAGGTATCTGACCTGAGAAGGCTATCACAACAAAATCTCTTTTTAAAAATTTTCTATAGTCTGCATATTCTGTACTTTTTTGTTTAAATTTTATGTTTATTTCTCAACCATTTATGTTCCTCAAGGCCAGAATCCTTTTCCTCAAATATTTTTGTGTGGCTCTTAGTACTCAGGACAATGTTGGGTACCTAGGAATTGCAATGCTGGTAACCAGAATTGTTGTATTGCTCCTCCTAAGGACTTTCTTCCCACTGCTTAAGTTGTTGTAGGAAATGTAGGTTTGTGTGGTCAGCTGATAAGAAGCCTTTGAAAATTAAGAGTGTTTAAATAAAAACACTTTCTAGGTTCCTGATAGGCTTCAGGGAGAAAATATTGAAAAATATGAAGAAAACATCACCTCTTGCCAGCTTACTGACCACCATCTGTCTTGCTTTTCCTTCCTTTTTCCCTTCTTAAGTTTATTTCTGTTTTTTAAATTTTTATTTGTTCTTTTTAGTTAGAATCCATTTTGATATGTTTATATAAGCATGAAATATATCTTATTCTAATTAGGATCCCAGTCTTGTGGATGTTTAGGTTTATTTCTGATGATTAATCTGGACTACTAAAAAAAAAAACTTGGACTGAAGGGAGGAGGAAGCAAGTTAGTACCTTAATTAGATGTTGATGGAGCCTACTGAGAGGTGATGTGAAATGGTTGAATATGTAACAGTTCTTTCTTTTCTTTTTTTTCCTATAGCTATTTTTCAGAGTGACAGATGACCGGGCCAAGCAGTCTGAACTGTACTTAGTAGGAATGATCTGTTATTATGGCAAACATTATTCTACATTCTTTTTTCAAACAAAGATACGCAAGTGGATGTATTTTGATGATGCTCATGTCAAGGAGGTAGGAATAGTCAAGGCTGTCTTGAAGGGTTTGGTGACTGCAATGAGAAAAGCAAGAATAGCCAGGCACAGTGGCATACACCTATAATCCCAGTGACTCAGGAGACTGAGGCAGGAGAATCTCATTTGAGGCCAGTCTCATTAATTTAACAAGTTCCTTAGAAACTTTGCAAGATCCTGTCTCAAAATAAAAAGGGATGGGGATGTAACTCAGTGATAAAGCACCCCTGGCTTCAATCCCCAGTAACAAAACCAAACAAATAAAAACAAGGATATTCATTTGTTTTCATTTTTCTAATTTTGAATGGTGATCCCACCCATCTCTTTAAGATGTACTTTATATTTTTATCTTTCTGGGTAACTATATGCCAAATTTTATTAGTTTTGTCTTCTCCAATAGATGCCTAGTTCTAAGACAGGATCAGTGTATCTTCTGTTATTTTTTTCTGAATCCCCTCATCAGAAAAAATAGTCCTGTATTTATAGTTGATGAAGTATTTTTTAAAGTGTGTTAGTTAGTTCATTTGTGTGGGAATAGGCTAATCTCTCAAATTTGGGTATAAGTTCAACACAAAATTTAGAATTCCAAATCTTGGAATGGAATTACCAGTGGGCAATACTTTGTCTGAGGGCTGATATACGTTATTCTTTAATTTTTTTTTATTTTCCTAAGTGTCCTATTCAGATTAGCATGTTTTGCAGGGATAATGTAGGGAAAATACGGCCATAGTGATACTTAAAGCAGGAAACTTGGTACTGTCTAAAGCACAAAGTGATCTGTATGAGTAGGAAGCCCCTTGTGATGACATTAGCAACTAGGGGGAGCTTCTGAATATACCAATTCATGGACTTGAAGCAGTATCTTTGTCAAGTTCTCTTATCTATCTCTCTCTCTCTCTCCTCTCTCTCTCTCTCTTCTTCCTCTCTCTCTCTCCCTCCCCCGCTCTCTTTGTTGTTGTTATAATTTGAGGAGACATATAAATTATTTGAGTATTATGTTTTTATTTGAAAAATACTCTTATAGGGTATTATAATATTTGTGTGCTTGCTTCAGCAGCACATGTACTAAGATTGGAATGATATAGAGATTAGCATGGCCCTTATACAAAATTGATAAGCAAATTCATGAAGTGTTCCATATTTTTATAGCAAATTATTAAATAAAGTTATAAAACAAAAAAAGGTTTGTATGGGGAAGCATAAATGTGTTTAATTGAAATAATGAGAATGATATTGGCCAAGTTATATTGTATTATGTGCATGTAGAAATCTGTAACAGTAAATTCCACTATTATGTACAACTATAATATGTTAGCAAAAAAGTTTGGGGGGAGGAACAAAAATAAAATAATATAATGGTACCTCAGTTATAAATTTATTGAATATCTGGGCTGGGGATGTGGCTCAAGCGGTAGCGTGCTTGCCTGGCATGCGTGCGGCCCGGGTTCGGTCCTCAGCACCACATACCAACAAAGATGTTGTGTCCGCCGAGAACTAAAAAATAAATATTAAAAATTCTCTCTCTCTCTCTCTCTCTCTCTCTCTCTCTCCCTCTCTCTCTCTCTCTCTCATCTCTCACTCTCTCTTAAAAATTTTATTGAATATCTGCTATGAATAAAGCACTGTTCTCATTGTCTAACTGCTACAATATAGGTCACATTTAAGAGTGTGCCTGATTCAAGCTTAAGATGGGATGAGCATGGAGATTTGGTTGGATTGTTGTTTCCATGGCTGTTCTGTTATTCTTTTCCACTGTGATAGCAGAGCTGAATCCATCATAGGGCTAAGACTGAGAGGTTTAGCTGTCTATTCTAAGCAGTTTGACATTTTATGCCCTATCATGTGTGAACTCTGAAACTGAATGCCATTTATTCTATATCAGTCTGCAAGAGAAAGCCTGTGTGCCCTTCAGCTTCTTAAAAGTGATTTTAATATATAGGAGTAAATAATAGAAATGCAAAATTCAAATGAAGGCTTTAATCAAATGTCTGAGAAAAGAACTTGGTCATTAGGCAACTGAAGTTCAGAGCTTTTATTCATATTTTAAAACTGAATTGATGTTTCACAGAAATAAAAGTAATTTTATTATTTATTTTATGGGTTTTTTTGTTGTTGATGGATCTTCATTTTATTTATTCATTTATATGCAGTGCTAAAATCAAACCCAATGCCTCACACATGCTAAGCAAGTACTCTACCACTGAGTTACAGCCCCAGCCCCAATTTTATGGAATTTTTAATGCTTTCTAAAAAGATTTACCAAAAAAAGATTAAACAAAAAGATTTAATAAGTTTAAGTCTAAGATCTCTTTTGTTGTTTCTTTACCCTTTTCTTTAGTAAAGCTGCAGAAGAAGATATGTTTTGAATTGTGGATATGAAGTATAATTGTCATGTTTTTCTAATTGTTTTTGATATAGATTGGCCCCAAATGGAAGGATGTGGTAACCAAATGCATCAAGGGACATTATCAGCCCTTGCTGCTGCTTTATGCAGACCCCCAGGGTACCCCAGTGTCTACCCAGGACTTGCCTCCCCAAGCTCAGTTCCAGTCATACAGCAGGACATGCTATGATAGTGAAGATTCAGGTGAGCAACCTATTTCTCTACCTCTCCCCTCTTCCCATTCCATGTGTTCAGATAGTTGGGATTCATATTTGGGTGCTTAGCACACAGCCTAGCTTAGAGAGAGACAGGATCCATTATATATAAGAAAGAAATGACAACTTGTGCTGAAACCTAACTTGTGTCAGGCTTTGTTTTCTTCTGCCTTCAAAGGTGTGTTTCCTAAGTCAGTTTGCCCCAGCTCAAAAGTGAGAAGGAAACTGTGTTTATTTACACCAAGAAACTAAGTTTGTGAGGGAGACCTCAAGTAGTTAGTCTTCTAATGTTAGTAAAGAGGGTTGATTTTTACTAGCAATTTTAACAGTGACTTAAATGAATTGTTAAGACAAAAAAAATTGAATCACTGTAAAGCTAATCAAAAAAAATTGAATCACTGTAAAGCTAATCATTGGGGGGATGGTAAGAGAATTTTGTTTTAAAATTCCAAATGCAAGAGTGATATTCCTTCGCTTATAAGTCAATTTCTCTTTCCTGAGTCAATTTTTTAGAACTTAAATGATTTCCTATGCAAACAGTTTTCAGTTTGATGGCTACAGTCTCAGACTACCCATAGAGGTTCTTAATATTTGAACTATAATCTTAATAGTTTTGGTCTGATTTCTGACAAGGAAGAAGAAAAAAAAAATTCCCTCTTCTGGATATAGCAGTGACTCTTAGTATATTTATGAAGGAGAAGATATTTGGATTTGACATTTTTCTCCTTCCCTACTGCTTGGTATCTGGTGCTTTCTTCATACCCCACACAGACCTGTTTTACTTCTCTCTTAAATCACTCATCTGTTCTACTGTGCATATTTCAGTTAGGTGTTTGAAAGAAAGCATTCTGACTGAACTAATTAAAACCAAAGATTAGATATCTGCCTCATAATTTCTCAGTGGTATTAAAAATGCATATAATGTCAATTAAAATTTTTATAGCAACATTCATGGCAGTTTAGGAAAAATATTATAGGATAGGGTTGGCCTGGGACTTTCCATCCAAATCAATCTTACTTCCCACAACGTTTTCATTTCTTCCACTTTTTCCCCATAGGTTTTCTCAAATCCCACAGTTTTGCACAGTGGCAGGCAAAGTGAGGGCTTTAGCAAGTTAGGGGCAAAGTGGAAGGAATTTTATGTGTGTCTGGAATTTAGGAAGAATGACTCTGTAGTATATCTTTCTCACCCTTCTAGGAGGTTCTTGCTTTATAGTCTTTTGTTGCATCCATTTCTTTTCTTCTTTGTCACTGTCTTTCCTCACTTTTGCATATGTGTTTCCTCCTTCCCTTAGGGAGGGAGCCCTCCATTTCAAGTGACACTCGAACAGATTCCTCAACAGAGAGCTATCCCTACAAACACTCCCACCATGAGTCTGTGGTCAGTCACTTCTCTTCTGATTCTCAGGGGACAGTCATCTGTAATGTGGAGAATGATTCCATGTCCCAGAGCAGTCGGGACACAGGTAGGGACTTACACAGAGGACCCTTCTTGCCTAATTCAATTCCTGCATAGAAGGTCTCCCAAGAAAAAGAAACAGAGGCAAGTCAGAAATGTTTGCCATGAAGGGTAGAAAGGCACAGAACTTAGGTAATTATGTGGAATGCAAGGAAACAACACACTTCTGAATGAACAATGATACTCCATTGCACACACTCCTGTCAACAGCAACAAATCAATAAGGGCCATTGTAATATGATTGTTTGATGTGATTATTTCTGAAGTCTGTTTTTCTCCGGTTATTTGCTATCATTGTGCATTCCACACAGAGAACATTCTTAAATTATTTTATCTGTAGGAGAGTATACCTGCGTCAGTGGAAGAAACCAATATAGTGAATACAAGAAAGAATAGAGTGAATCCTGAGATGAAAAGTTCATTATGGGAGATAGAACATCTGAGGCATAAAACAGTACCCATATTCTTTTTTGTTGTTGTTGTTTTTTGGTGCTGGGTATTGAACCCAGGGCAAGCACTCTACTAACTAATCTATATCCCCAGCCTCTTTTTTTTTTTTCAATATTTTTTTAAATTGTTGATGGACTTTATTTTATTCATTGATTTACATCCAGTGCTGAGAATCAAAACCAGTGCCTCACACATGTGAGGCAAGCACTCTACCACTGAGCTGCAACTCTAGCCCAGTGCCCATGTTCTTAAGAAATTGGGGAATTTGTGGGTTTCTGGCTTCATATTGGGGAGTTATAATCTCTGTCTGGCCTTTTTTTAAATTGAGAATTTCACACATTCATAAGTATATAGAAGAGTATACTGCCCCTCTAGGTATCCATCACTTAGTTTAGTAATGATAATTCATAACCAATTTAGTTATACCCACTTTTCCCACTCCTGAATTATTTTGAGTCAAATCCCAAGCATTGTATTTCTTTCATAAATAGTTTGATATGTGTTGCCAAAACATAATAATTTTTTTTATACAAAGCATTATTACATTTAAAAATAGTAATGAGAGCTGGGGATATAGCTCAGTGGAGTAATGTTTGCCTAGTGTAAATGAGGCCCTGGGTTAGATCCCCAGCACTGGCCCCACCCCCACAAAGAAGATAATTCCTTAAAACCACTAAATAGCCAATGAGTGTTCAAATATTATTTTATAAATGTCATATTTAAAAAATTATTTTTGTGGGCTGGGGATGTGGCTCAAGCGGTAGCGTGCTTGCCTGGCATGCGTGCGGCCTGGGTTCGATCCTCAGCACCACATACCAACAAAGATGTTGTGTCCGCCGAGAACTAAAAAATAAATATTAAAAAATTCTCTCACTCTCTCTTTAAAAAAAAATGCATACACTTCCATAATCCTCAAAACAACAGTGTGGTACATATATTTAAAAAAAAAATTATTTTTGTGTTTCACATAAAATCCAAATGAGGTCTGCACATTGTGATAGGTTGAGTCTTTTAGGTTACTTTTAACTTATAGGCTTTGCCTCTGTTTTTCTTTTTCTCCTTGCAATTTATTGTTGAAGAACTAGGTATTTTATTCGGTACATTTCTTACATTTTGAATTTTGCTGATTTTATCCCTAGGTATACTTTAACTTTCTCTCTCTCTTATTTCTCATAAATTGGTAATTAGACCTAGAAGTTGATCAAATTCATGTTGTATTTCTTTTGATGACTGCTGCATAGATGGTGTTAGGTATGACTATAAGGCCATATTTCTGAAAGAGTGAACCAGGGAGAAGCCAGAACAACGATAAACTGGGTGAGGTTTATGTTAAATAAAGGTTTGATTATGGGACCTGTCTTTACATTGTAAGATTTAGTTGCTCCAAGTAATTTCTTCCTTCCTTAAATCTTTTTTTGTCAGCCCAAATACAACAAAAGAAAAAAAAGCAATAAAAGAATATATGGAACCATTGGTAGAAAATAAGTATCCATATCACTACTTTGATGATACCTGAATATCAACAAGGATTTTCATATACAAACATGAAAATTTCTGTTAACTCTATGTGTATTTGAGAAGCAAGGGAGTTTTCTCTAAGCATGTCTTCAAATTTAATTCACCTTCTAGCTTTTAGCAGCTTAGTTAACTATATCATTTAGAACCTAATCTTTGTTGTAAAGTCAGAGTCATACTCAGGACATTTGTCTGCTATGGGCATGAAGCAGGGCAAGTTGCATAAAATATCCCAGCCTCCCTGGATTTCCTAATAATTACTCTTGAGAGACTATAAAATATAATGTCTGGGTGAAGTTGAGTCTGGCAAAGCATGGGTAGAAGATGAAAAAGAGAATTAATCAAAATTGAAATGTCTTTTATTTTTTGAAATTTATTTACTTACCTTTATTTTATTTATTTATTTTTATGTGTTGCTGAGGATCAAAATCAATCACTGCCTCACACATTCAGGCATGCGGTCTACCACTGAGCTACAGCTACAGCCCCTGAAATGTCTTTTTAAGTGATGCTTATTTAAGGACTGTTTAGAACTGGGTCTTTAAGCCATACATAATCAGAACTCTTGTGGTCAAATGCTGAGGCCCATGAGATAATACCAAATGTACTAAAAATCCAACCTCACTTAATATGTGTTGCCAAATAAAGAAGAACTCTTTATTCAACTTGTGAAATCATATATATAATATGATTTCACATACATACACATGACATTTTTATAGAAGCTTTAAAACTTACTTTTAAAATTTACCAAGATTTGGGATGTATCTGGTAGAGTACCTGCTTAGTATTTGCGAGGCTCTAGGTTTGATTCCTAGCAGTAAAGAGGCAAAACAAAAAGTTACTAAGCATGTGTCTTTAGTCCTTCTGGTCATTGGAAAGATTATGAGTGTGGTTTGAGTCTGGTAATTGCTCAGGAGACATTTTACATTTGGAAGCTGTTGTTAAATATCTGAGTTTCTCTGCATTTATCTACAGAGAGAAACCTATATAGAGAAATCTATATATCTTTGGCCACAAATGCTTCTAATCTGTGGTACTGCCATGAATCCCTAGGCTCTCAAGGGGATGGAGGAAACTCAGATACCAGCTTACTCCCATTTCCTTGTTCTTTTAGGACATCTGACTGATAGTGAATGTAATCAGAAACACACATCCAAGAAAGGGTCTCCAGTAGAGCGCAAGAGGAACTCTGGCCGCCTTAGGAGGAAAGGTGATGAGCCACAGGCCTCAGGATATCACAGTGAAGGCAAGCTTCTGCATTGCTTCTCATTTTCATTTCCTATCAAACTTGTGTCACATTCAGACTGTTGGCTTCTCCTTACTTTCTGGACTTTAGGATCTGGGTATTTCTAATCACTTTAAACATCTATATTTGATTCATTCTTTGTGTTTTTAGGAGAAACACTGAAAGAGAAACAGGCTCCTAGGAACGCCTCCAAATCATCCAGCAGCACCAACAGGCTAAGGGATTTTAAAGAGACAGTCAGCAATATAATTCATAACAGACCATCCCTGGCTTCTCAGACCAATATAGGATCTCCCTGTGGAGGTAGGGGAGGAGACCAACCTGACAAAAAACCTCTTAGGAACCTGTCTTTACACTCTCATGATTGGGAAATAGAGAGTACCAGCAGTGAGTCAAAATCCAGTTCTTCTAGCAAGTATCGTCCAACATGGAGACCCAAACGAGAATCTCTGAATATTGACAGTATTTTTAGTAAGGACAAAAGGAAGCATTGTGGCTATACCCAGCTTAGCCCTTTTGCTGAGGACTCAGGTAAGGAGATAATTAGGGAAGAATTGGACTTTATAATAAAGATGATGGTATTTTTAAGAATTTGATTTTCTGATATAACTGGCAAGGTACATTTTTACTCAGATGTCTGGTTTGGGGGTAATGTGAGTTCAATGAATGAGTGGTTGGAGAGAGGGATAGGTCTTTATAGGCAGATATTTAATTACCTCCTTTTCCTTACTTGTCCTTTCATTGGGATAGCTAAAGAATTTACACCAGATGAACCAAGCAAGCCACCTGCTTACAACACTAAACCTGTTGGACCAAGCCCTCAGTACAAACCCTGGGGCTCAGCACGACTAACCTCTCATCTTTTAGAGCAACAACCTCGCCTAATCCAGCGAATGGAATCTGGTTATGAGAGCAGTGAGAGAAACAGCAATAGCCCTGTCAGCCTGGATGCCGCCTTG
The DNA here is from genome assembly GCF_045843805.1 of Urocitellus parryii. Classification (NCBI taxonomy): domain Eukaryota; kingdom Metazoa; phylum Chordata; class Mammalia; order Rodentia; family Sciuridae; genus Urocitellus; species Urocitellus parryii. The sequence continues at coordinate 160,820,997 of NC_135535.1, read as the reverse complement.
CCTGAGAGCTCGAATATCTGCAGGTATTGTTTGGATTTTGAATAGAGGTGTTGTCCCTTGCAGCAATGTGAGCCACCTAATTGGAGTTTTCAACCATGGCTTAAATAAATTGAGAAATGGGCTTTAATATTATCTATGTGCTCTACCAACTTTATATAGCAACAGCACCCTCTGCTGGCAGGAAGAACAAAGGTGCTTAAGAAGTGAGAAAGCTTTCAAGTATCAGATATAAAATAATTCTTTAGTGCCTACTTCAGCAGCATCTGTACTAAAATTTGAAGAATACAAAAAAGATTAACATGGCCCCTTTTGCAAGGATGTGTAAATTTGTGAAATGTTCCATATTTTGCTGGGCTTGATGGCTCATACCTGTAATTTCAGCAACTCAGGAGGCTGAGGCAGGAGGATTACAAGTTCGAGGCCAGCCTTAGGAATGTAGCCAGGACCTAAATAATTTAGCGAGAACTTGCCTCAAAATTAAAAGGGTTGGGGGGTTGAAGCTCAGTGGTAAAGTACCCCTGATTCGATTCCAAAAGCAAAGTAAATGTTTCAAATTTTTCTGATACGTAGGATGAACAAGTTTAGAGTTCTAATATACAACAATGAGGAATATAGGTATTAACATTGTACTGTATATAGAATTCATGTTACATGAGATCTTAGCTACTCTTGCCACAAAAATAAGAGTAACTATATAAGATGATGGTTATGTTCATTTTGCTTCACTTACAATAATCTTTTTATCATCTATGTGTATCTTACAACATAATTTTCTATATCTTAAATATATATAATTTTAAAATGTATTTTAAATTACTTAATAATTTTCAATGAAAGAATCAATTAGTGAAGCAAACCTTTATAATTCTATAATCAGAAAAAACCCAACTGTTACTTATTCTTGCTTTCTAATTTGAAAGAGTTTTTGTTTTTGTTTGGTTTTTTAGGGTAACTGGGTATTCTGGGTTTTATGAAGCCAGTGATATTCATAATCCTATAAGATAATGGTGACAATTTAGATAGAGTTCATTGCATTCTACTTGTAAGGCAGTTTGTTCTATGTGTTTTTGATCTACATATATTAGTTTTACTGAGTTGCCACAGACACGATTTCACTAATAGTATAGCTGCTCTAAAAGAAAAGATTATATTTTCTGCAACGGTGATATCATATCCTCATTCTTTGCCACTCTTCTTCTGTAGGCACAGGACCCTTTTCCGTTTTGCACATGAGATGATGCCAAAATATTTAATAAGATTGGGCTGGGGATATAGTTCAGTAGTAGAGTACTTGCCTAGCATGCACAAGGCTTTGGGTTTGGTCCCCACCACCACCACAGGGGGAAAAAAGAAAAAAAATTAGCAGGAAAAGGGAAGATAATATATAATATGTTCATTAATTCATTTAATAGATTTTGATTGTCTGTTGTGTCAGATACTATGTATGTTAGAAGCATAAGATGTAAATGAGTTAAGATAAAATGGAGGAAACGAGTGGAATTGAAAATGGAGGGATTGTAGTATTTTTCAAATTCCAGAAGAAGTTTAGCAGAAGCGTGTGTGTGTGTGTGTGTGTGTGTGTGTGTGTGTGTGTTTTATACTAGGATTGAACTCAAGACCTTACATGTTCTAGGCAAGTGCTTACCTTTGAGCTATATCCCCAGCTTCCCCTTCCCCACCCTCTTTTAAAAAGAAGGGCTCTTGCTATGTTCAGGCTGTCTTTGAACTCCTGGCTCAGACAGTCTTCCTGCCTCAGCTTCCTGAGTAGTTAGGACTGCAGGCGCGTGCTACCATGCCTGGCTCTCAGAAACTTTAATTATATTAGTTTGATGTTTTGTTGTAGGAATTTAGTCTTGTTAGTATTGCAAGTAATGACCCTTCTGATGCTTCTACTAGATTCTGGGTTCTTTTTTGAAGGGATACAAGTGCTAAGAGATCAGCTGGGATAGTCCCTTCTTGGCGTCATATCCCAAAGTCTCACAGCAGTAGCATCCTAGAGGTGGACTCCACAGTATCCATGAGTGGCTGGACAAAAACTCAACCCCTTTCAGGTAAGCAGAAGGACAGTGGATTTGGAGGACTGGATTTGAAGATTAATTCTATTTGGGGAACAGCCTTACCTGAGTAGATTTAAATAAGTTAGAGGACAGTTATAGTTTGAGTATATCTTCAGAATGTTAATACGGAGGTTTTCTAGCTTCTCCATCTTTGGATTTATCTTTTTTTTTTGTTCTGTATCATGACTTGCCTCAGTGTTTCTACTTTGGAGAGAGTCCTTGTGGGAATAAAGGGAGAAAAAATTGGTGAACAGCAGTAATAACAACTCCATTCTTAAAAAGAATAAATCTTAGTGTTTTCCTTAGTATAGGGGTAGCTTCCTCAGAAATTAGTTTATTATTGATTAGTACTATGAATTGAGATACAGAAAGGACATATAGGCTATGGGCAAAACTGTGAAATTAGTGATTCAAACTTAACATTGCCCTTGCCTGTACATCCTAGTCTTAACTACCAAGTCTCTTGACAGTTACTGAAGGTTCTTACAGGTGGTTGGATAGGGGGTATGCAGCAGTATTAATAAAAATACACAAACCATTTTAGTTTTTTAATATGTGTGCTATAGGTTGCTGACATCTGGTAGAACCGAGTAATACCCATAAAGTCATATACGTTAGGAATACTGGGTTAGAGTAAATTAGAGACCAGTGGAAGAAATTCATGCTTCCCAGTGAAGTTACACATTTGGTTTGTTTGTTTCCTACATTTTAATTTCTTTCATGTTGAGTGACATTCTTTTAAGAAACATGTGATCATACATAAGCATATTGCCCTTTTTTCCCTCTTCAGATAGTCAGTACCTTTGCAATATACTAAAGAGTGATTTCCCCAGTAATCCTCAATTCTGGATCAACTACCTAAAATCTGACAGGATTTCACAACAAAATTCACAACAAAAAAAGTTATGACAAAATTCTTCCCCTAACATATAATTCCAAAATTCTTCCCCTAACATATAATTCCACCATCCTCTTTGTATAATAAGCCCTACAGGTCCCACAGTTTGATCTAATCATTCTATTAAGGCACCTATTTTTTAGCAGGGGGTAGTACCAGGGATTAAACTCAGGGACACTTAACCATTGAGCTACATCCCCAACCCTTTTTTATATTTTATTAGAGATGCCGTCTCACTGAGTTGCCTAGCAACTTGCTTTTGCTGAGGCTGGGTTTGGACTCATAATCCTCCTGCCTTAGGCTTCCGAGTTGCTGGGATTACAGGTGTGCGCCACTGCACCCGGCATGGCACTTTTTATCTGAGGTTCAATCACTTAAAAAAAATAAAAAACTACAATCACATGTTTTTTCTCATGTGGAAGCTAGAGAGGAAAAATGAATAGAAAAGTTGGAGGGATCTCCTAAAAATTGAAGGGAAATCATTAGAGTAGAGGAAAGAGACCAGAGGGAGGGAGGAAGGAGGGAAGGGAAAGGGAAATACTGAGGAGTAATATAGACCAAATTATATTGCTATATTATGTGCATGTATGAATATGCAACAACAAATTCCACAGTTATGTACAATTATAATGCAACAATAAAAAAGTGAAAAAATTATAGAAGTAAATCAAGCACAATAATTTATTAACCTGCTTTTGCCTTCTGAAATCGAAGGTATCAGTATTATCATTATGTTATATATATTTCTACCTCTTTTTTTATGCTTATACAGTACATACTTTAGGTATATATGTATGTATGTGTGTGTGTATATATATATATAAATATAATATATATGTATATATATTTATATATATGGGTCACCATCATTTTTAAAAAAATATTTTTAGTTGTAGATGGACACAATACCTTTATTTTATTTATTTATATGTGGTGCTGAGGATCGAACCCAGTGACTTACATGTGCTAGGCGAGCACTCCACCACTGAGCCATATCTCCATCCCTCACCATTATTTTTTGTTTGTTTGTTTTTTATAGTGCTGATGATCAAATCCAGGTCCTTACGCATACTAGGCAAGTGTTATACCACTGAATTATATCTCCAGCTTCTCAACACCATTTAAAAAAAAAAAAAAAATGAGCCGTGCATGATGGTGCATGCCTGTAGTCCCAGCAGCTCTGGAGGCTGAGGCAGGAGAATTGTGAGTTCAAAGCCAGCCTCAGCAATTTAGCAAGGGACTAAGCAACTCAGTGAGACCCTATCTCTAAATAAAATTCAAAACAGGGCTGAGGATGTGGTTCAGTGGTTGAGTGCCCCTGAGTTCAATCCCCAGTACCAAAAAAAGAAGAAATCATACTATACATATTATATATATTATTATACATACTATACATGATATAATACATGATAAACAATTTATTATGAAAATCATTCTAAATCTATGAACACTTATGCAGTGGAGTTTTTACTATGGACATTTTACAAATTCATTAAAGAGAAGATAGAAATTAAGGGCGAGGGCTAGAGATATAGCTCAGTTGGTAGAGTGCTTGCCTCATATGCACAAGGCCATGGGTTTAATCCTTAGCACCACAAAAAAAAAAAAAAAAGAAAGAAAGAAAGAAAGAAAGAAATTAAAGGCGAGAAGCCCAAATGACTTGCTTGAAGCTCTGATAGAGTGCTTCCTACTGGTTAAGAGCATGGATTATGAATTTAACTTAGTGACTTGAAGTTACCTCTACCTTTCGCCAACTGTGTTACTCTTTTCATGACTCAACTTTCTCATTCCTAAAATGAAGGTAATTCTCATCATCAATTATGAGTGTTAAATAATATATGTAAAAGTGCTTAAAACTGTTCCTAATACATTGAAAATGTTTAGCAAGTGTTAGGTGTCATGTTGTTATACCAAATGTTCATAATTTTTTTGTTTTGCTGTGATTTTTATTATTCAGGGCCCAGAATTTGATATGGATATCAGTATTCAAAACATTACTTCAAATTAAAGAGAAGAGTTCCAAAAGAAAAAATAACTTATATCAAAGTAGTCATAAATTTAGCAGGTGTTCTATCTTTTTTATAGAAATGTTGATTTAGCTTCTCCTTTGCTTATGTCCTAGGTGGGGAGGTATCTTCTAAAAGTGAACTGGATGAATTGCAGGAAGAGGTGACCAGGAGGGCCCAGGAACAGGAACTTCGAAGGAAACGGGAGAAGGAATTAGAGGTTGCTAAAGGGTTTAACCCTCATCCCAGCCGCTTCATGGACTTGGATGAACTGCAGAATCAGGGTAATTGTTGTGAGAATTAGGTTGTTAGTAATGCGAACAGAGAGAAAAAGTATGAAAAAAGATCCAAGCTTGTAAGTTCCCTGTATTCTCTTTAGAAGTTATATATATATTTTTAAGTCAATCATTCCAGTGAGAGTTAAAGTAAGAGGTGACAAGCCTTGTGATAAGAGATAGATACTAATTTTGGGCATGTCTACTAAAGCCCAATAGATCAGAGATAGTATATTATTCATGAAAAATATATTCCATGAACATCTCTACAGAAGGTATAAATGAAAGTAGCCTCAATTCAAAAACAGCAAAAAAGAAGTGAGCCACACTGATAGTGAGGGAAATTCTATTTGCTGGAAAAAAAAAAAAAAAAATACCCGGAGATAACCTCACCTGGAGCTTTATCGAAGTAGATCTATCAAATAGGATCTGAGAACCCAAAGCCTAACTTACTTTTATTTTCCTAATTTACTTTTTATAAAAATTCATGTGGTGCTGGGGATTGAGCCCAGACTCTCATGCATGCTAGGCAAGTGCTCTTACATTGAGCTCTGCATTCCTAGACCCTTAATTTACTTTTTCTTTTTTTTTTTTTTTTTGTACCAGGGATTGAACCCAGGGGCACTTAACTACTGAGCCACATCCCCAGCCCATTTCATTTTTTCTTTTGAGACAAGGTCTGACTAAATTGCTTAGAGCCTCAATAAGTTACTGAGACTGGCTTTGAACTTGCAATCTTCCTGCCTCGGCCTCCTGAGCCCCTGGGATTACAGGTGTGCACTACTGCACCCAGCCTTATTTTTTTTATTTTGAAACATGGTCCTGCTAAATTCACCAGCTGGCTCCAAACTTGCAATCCTCTTGTCTCATCTTCCCATGTCTCTGAGATTTCAGGCATGCTCCATCGTGGCATGCCCAGCAGTCCTACTTTTTTTTTTTCCCCTCCACAATACCTTTATCTTATTTATTTATTTTTACGTGGTGCTGAGGATCAAATCCAGTTATCTCACACAGGCTGGGAAAGTGCTTTACCATGGAGCCACAACCCAGCCCTCAACATTCATTCTTTTTTTTTTTTTTTTTTTTTTTTTTTGTGTGTGTGTGTGTGTGTGTGTGTGTGTGTGTGTGTGGTGCTGGGGATTGAACCCAGGGCCTTGTGAATGGGAGGCAAGCACTCTGCCAGCTGAGCTATATCCCCAACCCCTACTGTCTTTGATTCAAAGCAACTGTCATATATTTCCCAGGCATTGTATTTGTTTTAAAATGAGTTTTAAATGCCCAATTCCTAGCTGGCATAGTGGCACATGCCTGCATTCCCAGTGGCTCAGAAGGCTGAGGTAAGAGGATCACAAATTCAAAGCCAGCTCAGCAATTAAGTGAGGCCCTAAGCAACTCAGTGAGACTCTTATCTCCTAAATAAAATATTAAAAAGGACTGGGGATGTGACTCAGTGGTTAAGCACCCCTGGATCCCTGGATTCAATCCCTGCTACCAAAAAAAAAAAAAAAAAAAAAAAACCCGGCAAAAATAAAAAAATAAATAAAAATGCCCAATTCCTTAGTTGTCTCTGTATTTGGGTAGTCTTTTCTTCCATTTTGACCTTTAGCTAAATCACTTTGGTGTCACAAATTTATATTATTTCAAAAGAGGGATCTTGTCATCTTTCTCCTTGTCTTTTCCCTCCTCTGTCAATTGAGCAGTACAGTTTAGAGGGAATCTCCCTGCCTGTATTTGTCAGTTCTTCATACATTTTGGATCTCCTGAGAGAAGGAACGAAGTGCTAAGATTTTGGATGATAAGAATTTAAATCCATGGGGCTAGAGATGTGGCTCAGTGGTAGAGAGTGCTTGCCTAGTTATGTGTGAGACACTGGGTTCAATTATCAGAGCCACATAAAAAAAAAAAAAAAAGTAAAATAAAGGTATTGTGTCCCTCTACAAGTAAAAAAATAAAAAATAAAAAAAGAATTTATATCCAGTATAGTCATTAATTATAGTTTGTTTGCCTAAGATCTTTTCTTTCCACCTGTGACTTTGTGAAGGCTTAATTTGAATTCCAATTATTGGTGAACCTAAATAATAGCTTTCTACCAATTTACGGTTATGAGTGAGTAGAAGGCATGGATGTTAAATAAATTTGAGCATTCATTTTATTTTTGCAGGTCTGGGGATCGAACACAGGTCTTTGTGCATGCTAGGCAAGTGCTCTACCATTCCTAGCCTGTAAACTTATTATTTTTTTTTTAATGGCTTTAGCTACCATCCATCTCGGATTATATTGGTAGTATAAATTTAGTTGATTCCAAATATAATGGAAGAACTTTGGACCTGGGAATGGGGAAAACCACACTTCTATTGATGAGGTGAAACCTGAGTGCCAGCTTCTTCAGAACTAACCTGCTACTTCTGCTGTAGTGGTGGAAGTACTTTCTAAAAGCCAGGGTGAATTAAGAAGGGAATTTTAGGGATATGGAAGATCTTATCTTAGCATTTCCAGCTGGAGATAAGAAGACATTATGGAGAAGAATGATTAAGACAGTTTGATCCCTGCCCCACAGCCCCTCCCCCTTGTAAATGTTCAGTGTCAATCCCAGTGGTAGATGAACTTAAATTATAGTTTTTTACCAATTTATGGTTATGAGTGAGTAGAAGGCAAGGGGGTAAATAAGCCTCAGGGTTCATTTACAGAAGTTGCCTTTACTTATTTCCTTGCCTTTTCCTCTGGATTCTTCAGCACCTGCTTTGAAACTCATCCACTTTGAGAGGAGAAAGGAATATCCTCAGCTTGCTATATGGGAAGGTGCCTTTTGGGGATAGTTTTGATGAGCAAGGGTTCCACCATGCAACCAGCGCACTGGTTTCATTAAAGAGGTTCTTGGCATAAAAGTTAGCTAGTGAGATCGAAATAAACACACAGACTTAGTTATCTTTTTCTATGACCAGGTCCGAGTGGGCTCTCCGTCTGACTCACACCTCGAACCACCCGTAGGGCAGCAGGGATTACTCAGGGCTAGCAGGAGAGAGAGAGAGCACGCTAGGGAGTGGCCTTTTATTGGGGAACAAGAAATTCAGGGGAGAATTCCATCCAATGAAGGTTGAGGGGGGCAGCACTCCAAGGTCAGGGTCAGTGATTGGCCCCAGGGTCAGTGGTCAAGTCACACCCCCACACGGACAGGCTCTCGCACCAAGAGAGGTTCGGGAAAGCTCCACACAGTTTAACCAGAGCGCCTCACACCCAAACCGGGAGTTGCCCAATCACGTGTGAGAATGGCTCCCCACACAAGGGCATGATAAAAATAAATACTTAGTAGTGCTGATAAAAGGTATGTTTATGTAACAACAAATGCGATTCAACGGCCATGGTAGGAACTGTAGACCCCCTGTGCCCAAGAGTTTTACTGACTTTCTAGTTAACGGTGATGAAGAGATCTCTGTGAATTGATATGGGAAAGAAGTGATGTGGAATACTTTTCATAGAATAGTGAAGCCATCTTTGCCATAACAGCATTGGAATTCTGTGGCATTCTGATACTCTGGCAGGATGTGTACTGTAACACTATGGAAGAGCAGTTCAGTTTTAGCCATGAGAAGTCATGTTGTTATAGACATATTTTGTTCTTTCTTGGAGGGAGTCCCTGAGAAGTCTTCGAGTTAGAACATGTGGCTGGCAATGACATGCCTCTCTTTCAGGGCCTTGGAAGATCTTGGGTAAAGCAAAAATGGGTGTACTTGTTTCAGGGACTTCTTAATAGTAATGGACAGTTGAAATAAGGATAGACCAATGACTTGACAACAAGGATCTATGTGCACCAAAGGGAAACAGCAGTACATAGATGAAGTTGGAATTAATTATAATGAAAACAAAAAGTACTGGCCCTTTCAGGGAGGAGTGACGGCTTTGAGAGGTCTCTGCAAGAGGCAAATTCAATGTTTGAAGAGTCGCTGCATCTGGAACAAAAGGGAGACTGTGCTACAGCTTTGGCTCTTTGTAACGAAGCTATCTGTAAGTAACTCTAACCGCTATGGCTATGGCATTTTTTACTAACTTCATTATAGGTATTAGTGTTGTCGCTCAGATGACTATAAAAATAATTTTTATGTTTCTTAACTCTCAAATTTCCAAAGTGAGGCCCTTTAGCTATCTATGCCCTTTAGATTTCTTTTCCCTCCCCTCCCTTTCCCTTTTCCCTCCCCTTCCCCTTCCCCTTCCTCTTCTCCTTCTACCTCCCCTTTCCTTTCCCTTCCCTTCTCTTCCTGTCTCTCCTCCCCTCCCCTCCCCTCCCCTCCCCTCCCCTCCCCTCCCCTCCCCTCCCCTCCCCTCCCCTCCCCTCTCCTCCCCTCCCCTCCTCTCCTCTCCTCTCCTCTGGGTACCAAGGATTGAACCTGGGGCACTTTGTCACTGAGCTACATCTCCAGCCCTTTTTATTTTTTTACTTTGAGACAGGATCTTGTTAAATTGCTTCGGCCCTTGCCACATTGGCAAGGCTGGCCTTGAACTTGTAGTCCTCCTGTTTGAGCCTCCCAGGTTGCTGCAATTATAAGTGTGTGCCACCGCTCCTGGCATCCTTCAGATTTCTAAATGTGCCTGGCATTGTAACTGTGGCTTGTGGATATTTACTGGAATTACCCTCAACAGGAATCCATAGATGACTTCTCCAGCCATGCCTACCTTCTTATCCCAAGAAGAAGTTAGACTTCAGATAGCAAGTTAGTCTGCTCTTTCTCTAGTGGTTGACTAGTAAGTTGAAACTTATGGCAGAAAAAACTGAGTTAATTGGCCATTGACTTCCCAGGCTTGTAACTTTCCACTGCAATATTTGATTCTTTTTGTTTCTCCCCTGCCTTCTGGTATGCAGCACCATAATGTTACAGCCAGGGAATAAAGTTTAGAATTGGTATCCAATTTTATATGACCACATGAAGCTGTGCTCTGTAAAGACAGATGCAGGTTTGGATCTTATTTCGCTGTTGGCCATCAGGAAGGGGGAGTTGGGAGCAGTGTGTGGAGACCAGAGTCGAACAGGTCAGTTGGAAAGGACAAGAGTGACAATCTCTGAGCACTAGTTTATCTTCCTGATTTGTTTTAGTTGGTGTGTGTGTGTGTTTAATAATTTAAATTAACTTCTTTGGCCTCCATAGCTTCCATGTATGTTTCTTATAGCCAGAGCTAGCTCTGTGCCCCTGGACAGTGTATGCATGGTCCATGCCTTGCATTCCTGCTGCATATTTTGTTTTACTGCATATCTTTGCTTCTTTTTGATTCAATTTTATTTGTTTTATTTTTATTTGTATTTTGTGTTCTGTTTCTGCTATATTTTCTTTTGCATTTTAGCTAAACTAAGACTTGCCCTGCATGGTGCCAGCTCTAGCACGCACAGCAGAGCCCTAGTCGATAAGAAGTTGCAAATCAGTATTCGAAAAGCAAGGAGCCTACAGGATCGCATGCAGCAGCAGCAATCATCGCAGCAGCCGTCGCAGCCCTCAGCCTGCCTCCCATCACAGGGGGGGGCCGTCCCTCAGCTGACAAGGTAGTGCTTGGGAACCACATGAGTTTATAGATGCCAGGGGAGAAAGTGACCATGGGTATTCTGCAGCAGAAGCTGTCATTGTCTCGGTGACTACAGGGGAGAGAGAGAAGTGTATTGAAAAGATTGATAAGGAAAAAAGCCTTAGTAGCCATTGATATAGTTCATACATCTTGGCCTTTAAATTTGGCTTTTAATTAGAATAAGTGAATTTAAGTAAAAATTAAATTTGTCTGTTAATAAGTTTGAGTAGTTTTCAAAATAAAAATATAATAAAGGCATCCAACCCTGGGCTGTGTACATGCTAGGCAAGTGCTCTTCCATTGAGCTATACTCCAGCCAGTATTTTGTGAACATTGCCTAGGATCCAGGCCCGAGCTAAGCACTTTATGTATTTTATTTCATTATCAAAATATCCTTATAAGATAGGGACTATAGGGCTGGGGTTGTGGCTCAGCAGTAGAGTGCTTGCCTTGCATTTGTGGGGCACCAGGTACAATCCTCAGCACCACATAAAAATAAATCAAAATACAGGTATTTTTCTATCTACAACTAAATATATATATTCCCCCCCACAGACAAAAAAGTAGGAACTATTAGTTAGCATTCTTTATAAATAAGGAGACTTGAGCTCAGGAAAACTAAGATTATTTGGCTTATAACAGTAGAAGTATAGAATTCAAATCTAGGTCTGTCTGTTTGGTGCCAAAATGTATGCCATCGACCATTATGTAGTATGCCTTTTATGGTTAGATTTTTCCATACAAGTAAATGTTACAAGAGTGACTGGGTGACTAACGTAGGATAGTTTATAGCATATAGGTCATATACACTTTATCCAAAATACTTGGAACCAGAAATGTTTCAGATTTCAGTTTTCTCCCCCAGATTTTGGAATATTTGCATGGTCTTTACTGGTTGAGGATTCCTAATCCAAAAATTCAATTAAAAAAAAAAAAAAAAAAAAAAGCCGGGCATGATGGCGCATGTCTGTAATCCAGCAGCTTGGGAGGCTGAGGCAGGAGGATCATGAGTTCAAAGCCAGCCTCAGCAATTTTTAGCGAGGTTCTAAGCAATTTAGTGAGACCCTGTCTCTAAACAAAATGTAAAAAAGGCTGGGGGTGTGGCTCAGTGGTTAAGCACCTCTCGGTTCAATCGCTGGTACCAAAGAAAAAGAATTGAAGTCCAAAATACTCCAGAATCCAAAACTGTTTCAGTGTCTTGTCTGCACTCAAATGGTTTCAGATTTTTTGGAGCATTTCAAATTTTGGATTTTCAGATTAGGAACCTGAAAATCCAAAATTTCACACATTTTGGAAAGCAAAATCCTCATTTTTCAGATAAGGATGCACAGATTGAGCATCCATAATCTGAAAATTCAGAATTTGAAAAGGTGGGATTTTATTTAAGTGCTTGTAACATTGCATTTTTGGGGGGTCAGAAATATAAAACAATTAGAAACCAACTAAATCTTAAGAGAATATGGTATATTAAGAAAACATCTGAGTGAATAATACAGTAAAACCTAGATAATAAAGACAAATTTGAAGTAGTTGATTTGTGTAATCCTATGAACATGAATCACCTGTATTCTGTATTTGTAGCCTCTTGATTCCTTTGGTTGGGCTACCTCACAGAACCTTATGTAGCATTTCCCTCCTTGTATAGCATCTGGATTTTTGCTGTTCTGTGTGAAAATCACTCATTTTGCCTACCTTCCGTTGTCATCTGCATGTGAAACTAGCAATTTTGATTTTTAAATTTTCAAGTAGAATGTGTTTGGAAAGGGACTTTAATGTAGTGAAGAATATTGGCAAGGACTGTACTTAATATTGCTGTGTGTAACTCTGGTGAAGGATTGATATTACCTGTTTATCTGAGCGTGAGTGGTATATGTAGGGGAGTCTTTTCTTTTGTTAACCTCTGAATTATTGACCCTACTTGTGCTTGTCTTTCCATTTCTTCCTTTTTTTTTTAATAAATTAAAAAAAATTTTTTTGGTACTGGGGCAATCCCTAGTCCTTTTTATTTTTTATTTTGAGACAGGGTATCACTAAGTTGCTGAGGCTGGCCTTGAAATTTTATCCTCCTGTCTCAGCCTCCTGAGTTGCTGGGATTACAGATGTGCACCATTGTGCCTGGCTCTGTTTCTTTTTTTAATTTTCTTGTTTTTTACCACAGTACTGGGGTTTGAACTCAAGGGATCTCTACCACTGAACTATATCGGTAGCCCTTATTTTCAGTTTGAGACAGGGTTTTAAGTTGCTGAGGCTGGCCTCAAACTTGAAATCTTCCTACCCCAGCCTCTCAAGTTGCTGGGATAACAGGTGTGTACCATTGCGCCCAGCTTCATTTATTTTCATCATTTCTTCTGTGGATAACTATAAATGGGAATGGAATGATCAGTTCTTCTTGGAAGTGATCTTGTCAATCACCTTATGACTGGCTTTCTCCATTTGTTTCAGTGAACAGCCTATCCCGCTCCAAGTATTGTTAAGCCACGAGGCCCAACTGGAACCCTGCACGGATACAGATTTTGGGGCCAGTTCTTCTTTCTTACACTCACCTGCTTCCTGCCATGAGTCACACTCATTACTGTTCCCAGAGTTACCTGCTTCATCTGCCCCACAGCACAGTTCCCCCAGTAAATCTGCCTCAAAGCTTCTGACTTCAGTTGAGGTGGACAGCATTGACCCTTCTGTATTCTATAGGCAGTGTTTACCTAAAACACCAGGGAGAACTGAGAATTCTCACCTTGATTGTGTGCCATTGGATGTCTCAGAGGGTAAACTGCCAGGGCAAAGGGGTGATAACAACAGTTACAGCAGGTTCTCTCTTCAAGAAGGAAGGAACATTGCTCAAGAACAGCCATTCCAAGAAAAGAGGAATCCTACTGACTCATCCCTGGTGATGTCTTGGTCACACCTAACAGGAAGAGCCACCTCAGAGAGAGGAGAAACACACAGCCTAGGCTATAGTCCTTCAAATTCATTAGTTCAACCCAGTATTCCCACATATAGGGCCTGCCACCCCATAATGTCTGCTGCTGCTTCATCTATGCTTCATTCTTCTGATCCTGTGCAGAAAACTAACCAATGCCTCCAAGCCCAAAGCCTCCGAACTTCTCTGACTTCAAAAGTGGATGGAAGCAGTGAGGAGCCATGTAGACCAGAGTTTCCCAGCACAAAGGGACTTGTCCGCTCACTGGCAGAGCAATTCCAGAAGATGCAGTGTGCTTCCATGAGGGATGCTTCAGGTTCCCAAGAGAGAAGTCTTGGAAATCTAAAGAAGAACTCTTTCCCTTCTGACTCTAAGCCTTCTTTCCAACAAGGTCAAGGGAAAGGCCATTGTCCCTGGGCAAAAGAGCAAGCCTCTCTGGATGGTAGGGACAGATTGCCTTCCTGGGAAGATCCTGCTGACCACCATCTTTCTCTTGCCATGGACTCAGGGCAGCCAAACAGTGAAACTTCTAGGGGAGGACAGCCCAGGTTGGGAGAGCCAGGTATATACCAAGGAAAGCTATCCCAAGCCAAAGACCCTAGGCCTAAGGAGATTGGTAACAGTATCAACTTGGGGACTTCCTTGCCTTTGGATTCCTGGGTGAATGTCACAAGATTCTGTGATTCTCAGCTTAAACATGAGATCCTTGGGCCAGGAATGAAGTCCTCTCCCCATGATTCTCATACCTGTGTAACCTATCCAGAGAGAAATCATATCCTTTTACATCCACATTGGAACCAAGACACAGAGCAGGAGACCTCAGAATTGGAATCTCTCTACCAGGCCAGTCTTAAGGCTTCCCAGGATGGCTCTTCTGCATGGGCGCCACAGAATGTGGCTTGGCATCCACTTAGCCAAACAGGTAAGAATACATTTCAGGGGAAGAAGAAATAGGGGTTATATAAAAGCTTATATAAAAACAAGACAATATGAGAGGAGTGGTATTCTATACAGGTAGTATTTGTAGCTTGGTAAGAGGTAGTAGAACTTCTGACTTTACTCATGAGCTTCAGGATAGGTGCTGAAAGAAAGATGTTTTTATTGATAGAGTGGATAATGGAGGTAGAAATAGGAATTGGCAAATGAATTTCTCCTTTTAAAGAAAGAGACCACTAAGTATTTATCCATGGTTTCTCTAGTATGCAGTGCTACAGCATGGTTCACAGGTCTTTAAGAGTGACTCACCATGGAATTGGGTAAGATGAGAGGAAATGTCATTTTGTGGTTTAGAAGTTAAACCAATCCCAAGATTGAGCCTCCAGGTCTGCCTTGCAGCTGGGGTGTCCCTATTGAATGACATCTCTAATATGAATGGCATTTCCAGATCATAATGAACTAGTAATATCAAGAACTTCCTTTATTCCATTAGGAATTTCCAGAATTGTCTTCACAGAATTTTCAAGGTATTATTTTATAGGGTAGCCTTCACAGACTCTCCTTAAAATAGTACTGAATGAGGAGTCAAAGCTACATCTCATTCACCTCACAGATTTAATTCTGGAAATTGAAGATATGAAGAATGTTTGAAATTTAGATTGCATGCACTAACTCCAGACCCTGAGTTATTTTCCTGATACTGACATTACTTCTGAATATAAATTTGATACGTAATATCCCAGGAACAAATTTTTACTTGAAAAATGAGAGAAATAGTTCGATGATTTTTCTAAAAAGATCTATTCCAACTCTAAAATGATATGTATTATTCTGTAAAATTTAATTCAGAGAACTTTGTCTTCAGCTTGTGTAGGACAGCTTTTATAATTGTACAGGTTCCTTGCATGCTGACAACCAGTATTTAATTATAGTCATTTTGTTTATTAAATACCTACTTTGTTTCCTGGAGCTGTGGGCAAAAATGCCACATAAATATAAAATTTGATATTAAGATATGTTTCTAAGGATTTGCTTCCTAGTGCAGATTTTGTAATCCCATTTATTAAGTGCTCTAGGTACGTGGATGGGGTGATATTGGGAATATTCTAAAGAAAAGGAAAAGCTAGAGTCTGCTTCAGTGAGCTTTCTCTCTGATATAAGGGAGAATAAATACATTAAGTATTTTAAGAATGATAATAAACATAAAATAATACATTGTAAATTGAACTAACTAGTTGAATGTTAAATATTATATTTAAAAACAAAAAGCCCTTATAATATTCCAAAGAGCAACCTTTTTAATTGTAGTTTTAAAATATCAAAAATTCTTGCCAGTCTCACTCAGTGTTTTAATGTTTTAACCTTTTTTAAAAAAATACACATATACTGTATTTTGTTTGTGTTTAGCAAAAAGCAAGGTAAGTATAAAGTTTAGTCTCATGATTTTCTTAAATTATATTTATGAGCATTTTTCATAAAAATCAGTTTTATGATTATAATGTTATATATGAATGTACAATAACATTTATTTTGCTACTGAATAAAAGCTAATACTTAGTTCAATTTTATAAACTTTTTTTCTTTATTGGAGATTGAACCCAGGGGTGCTTTACCACTGAGCCACATCCCCATCCCTTTTTATTTTTAAAGACATTTTTTAAGACTGAGTTGCTGAAGTTCTCACTAACTTGCTGAGGTTCTTGCTAAATTGCTGAGGCTGGCTTCAAACTTGAGATCCGCCTGCCTGAGCCTCCTTACTTGCTGGGATTACAGGCATGTGCTACTTCTTTATCTTATCATAAAGCATTTATTAAGCACCAGATTACTTCTTTAAAAAAGTAAATACATTATAATATATAATTTACACACCATCATTTCCCCTACTTGAAGTGTATAATATAATAGTTTTTAATAGAGTTGTTAACTCATTGCAGTAGTTCAGGGTTTTTTGGCTTTTAATTGTTAACCTCCCCCCCAACCCTTATTTTTTCTTTTGGCAGTGCTATAGATTGAACCCAGGGCTTTGCACATGCTAGGCCAGCACTCCACCAGTGAGCCACATCCTCAACCCACTACTGTCTGTTTCAAAATGTTACTATCATCCTAAAAAGGTTACTATCATCCTATATCCATTAGCAGTCATTCCCCTGTACTCTGTCCCTCCCCTCCAACCCCACCAATCTGTTTTCTGTATCTTACCTGTTCTGGACACTTCATATAAATGGTGTCATATAGTATGTGATCTTTTCACATGATTGTAAGTCCTAAAAAATCTAAACACCACTCTTTTTTTCCTTTTTTTTTTTTTTTTTACTGGGCATTGAATCTGGACCTCACATATGCTAGGCTGTACTATTGAATTACATCACCAGCTCTTTTTATTTTCTGTTATTTTAAGTCAGTATCTTACACAGTTGTCCAGATAGGCCTCCAACTTGTAATCCTCTTGCCTTAACTTCTGTAGTGTCTGGAATTATTGTAGAGCATCATTATTCCTGGGTCCTTGCCATTTATTTGTTGAAGAAGTTTGTTCATTTGTCTTAGAGCATTTTATATATTATAGGTTTTACTGATTGTAGTTCGGTAGAGTTTTTGGTTTTTTGAAAAACATTATTTCAGTTTGATTCCCAGCACCACAAAACAAAAAGTTTTAAAAATAGGTTCTTCTAGCCCCCATTTCTCTTATAAATTGGTACTTAGAATTAAGGGTGCAATTAAAATCAGGTTCTGACAACAACTAAATATATATATATATATATATATATATATATATATATATATATGTATGTATTTTTAAAAAATCAGGTTCTGTTTTTTGTTTTTTTTTTTTTTTTTGGTACTTGGTATCATATCCTGGGCCTCATGCATTATAGGCAACTCTATCACTGAGTTACAGCCTCAGTCTTTTTAAAATTTTTATTTTGAGAAAAGGTCTTGCTATGTTGTACAGGCTAGTCTTAAACTTGTGATCCTTAGTTGGAATTTTAGGTGTACACGAGAGTGGTGGCACATACCTAAAATAAATAAACACACACACACACAAACACACACACACAGGACCTCTCAAATGCTTAGCAAGCAAGGTATCACAGAACCACATCACCAGCCCTCATCTTAATTTTTAAAAATAAGATTATTTATAGGTAATACTTATTATACAATATCAGGAAATATATAATATTGAGCTTTTTGGTTTATTTTGTTACAGTTGATCAGTGAGTAGGTATCATATTAACCCCACTTCTGTTGAATATAGAAATTCCCTCAACAATATCCTCTGCTCAGATACCTCAAAAAGAATTAGAATCTGCTCACATTGCAATTGTCTAATGGCCACCTCCTTGTCTATGAATCACTAAGCTTAATTAGAGGAACATGAAATTCTAACCATTACAACTGTAATTTATTATTAAATTGTCCACAGTTATCATCTGAAGAATGGCTTTAAAGTATGTGTGTGTGTGTGTGTGTGTATAAATATATGGGGCTGGGGTTGTGGCTCAGTGGTAGAGTGCTTGCCTCTAATGTGTGAGGCACTGGGTTAGATTCTCAGCACTACATACAAAAAAAAAAATAAAGGCCCATCAACAACTAAAATGAATAAAATAAATAAAATTAAAAAAAATAAAGTATATATATATATAAGCATATATATACACACATTATATATAAACATGTATGTATATATATAAAGTATATATACACATATGGAAATAATTTTATATAAATGGGATCATAGTATACATGCTGTTTTTTGTGTTTTGGAGTGCTGGGATTGAAACCCAGGTCCTTTAGCTTCTAGGCAAGTACTCTGCTGCTGAGCTATACCTCCAGCCATACATGCTATCTTTAATATAGACAGTTTTCTTATCTATTTCTTTTTAATATTTTTAGTTGTCGATGGACACAATACCTTTATTTTATTTATCTATTTTTATGTGGTGCTGAGAATTGAACCCAGTGCCTCACATGTGCTAGGCAAGTGCTCTACCACTGAGCTACAACCCCAGCCCTATTTCTCTTTTTCTTAAAACCAGTTCTACGTTCACTTCGCCAAGTAACAATATAGTATGCATACATCTGTATTTTTTTTTTGTTCTTATAATTCCATGTAGACCTGCATATAGTTAGTTTTTTTTTTTTTTTTTTTTGGCTTGGGGAT
Organism: Urocitellus parryii; assembly: GCF_045843805.1. Classification (NCBI taxonomy): domain Eukaryota; kingdom Metazoa; phylum Chordata; class Mammalia; order Rodentia; family Sciuridae; genus Urocitellus; species Urocitellus parryii. The sequence continues at coordinate 160,802,199 of NC_135535.1, read as the reverse complement.
CATAGACTTTTTTTTTTTCCTTTTAACTTAACATTTCATGAAAATTCTCCAAGTCATCTTGTTTAACTTAACTCACTTTTTAGTGGCTGGGAAGTAATTGCTAAGGATATAACAATTTATTCAGATTTTTATAAATTTGTATTTGTTCTTATTCTCATGAGTAGAATTATTGGTCAAGAGAATACATATATTTTCAATTTATTATTATTTTTTGTACTGGAGATTGAACTCAGGGACACTTAACCACTGAGCCACATCCCTACATCCCCAAACTAATTTTGTATTTTATTTAGAGACAGGGTCTCACTATGTTGCTTATTGCCTTGCCATTGCTGAGGCTGGCTTTGAATTCATGATCCTCCAGACTCAGCTTTCCGAGCCGATAGGATTACAGGTGTACACCACTGCATCCAGCTTATATTTTCAATTTTTAATATATATTTCCAGATTGCTCTTTTAGGAATACTATGACATTTCCTTTAATAACGTTCAAGGATATTTTTCTACACTGTCTTTTTTGTTTCAAAAGCAAAGATTCCTAGATTCCAACCATAAAGATTCTTATTCAAGTCTGTAGTGAGGCTCAGGAAGCCATATTTCCTCCTTCCCTCCTTTCTTCCTTTCACCTTCCCCTTCTTCCTTTTCTTTTTTTTAAATATATATATTTAGTTGTAGTTAGACACAACATCTTTATTTTATTTATTTTTATGTGGTGCTGAGGATCGAACCCAGGGCCTCACACATGCTAGGCAAGTGTTCTACTGCTGAACCACAACCCCAGCCCCCACTTCTTCCTTTTCCTTTCTCCCTCTCCTTTTCCCTTTTCTCTTCCTCCCTTCCTTCTTTTTTTTAAATTATTAGTTGTTCAAAACATTACAAAGCTCTTGACATATCATATTTCATACATTTGATTCATGTCCCTTCCTTCTTATTGAACTCTTAGGCACACTACAACTGAGCTACATTCCCAGCCACCCCCCCCGCCTTTTTTTTTTTTTTTTAAAGAAAGGGTCTCCCTAAGTTGTAGAGACTGATTTCAAACTTGCCTCATCTTCCTGAGTTGCTGGGAAGCTGTACTTTAAAAACTCCCATGTGAATCTGTGAATCTGAGGCAGTATCAGAACCACTGCATGTGAGTAAAAGGAAATATTAAAAACAACTGATTTTCAGTACTTATATCAGCACTATCATACAACAGCCATATATATATATATATTAGAATGAGACACAAAGTGGCCATGTACATATATATCAAATGTAGGTCAAGGACATGTGCATTTTCAGAATAGAAGACTTAATTAATTGGATTGGGGAGTCTCTTGGAAGTCACATATCCACTTTAGAGAGCCGCATTAGTAGTTGTTCAGAATGTGATTGAGAAAAAGTGGGGTAAGGGGAGATAAAAGAGACTTATACATATCAAATATTCCTTAAGAGCTCCTTTTCAGAGTGATAGGAAGAGTACTGTACTAAAAATTAAGATATGAATTTTAATCCTGAATAAACTTCTACCTACCTATCAGACTCTGGAACTCATTTTCCTGTTATATAAAATGAGGAGATTTGATATAATAATTATTATAATGATCATTTCAATTCTTAACTAAACTGGAGATAATAGTTTTCTTTATCACCAGAGACACTTTAGAAAATCACTACATCAGATAATTTTCTCTCTAGATACTACAAGTCTTGGACTGAGTTTTTTTTAAATATTTTTTTAGTTGTAGGTGAACACACAATACCTTTATTTTGTTTATTTATATGTGATGCTGAGGATTGAACCCAGGGCCTCACACATGCTAGGAGAGCACTCTTCTGCTAAGCCACTACCCTAGTCCTCATACTGAATTCTTTCAGAAGCTGAATATGTTTACAAAAATGAAGTAAGATAGGGACATTCAGCTGTCTGTCCATAGCCTTTTATAAAGTTCTTGAAGGGCTATGTGACCTATAGAAGTCTATCCATATTCTGAAAATTATTGTTTCTAAATTCTAGGAGCATCTTTTCCCATTGGATTCAGGAATGCATATTTGTTACTTAGTGAAAGAAGAACTCCTGAGTTTGTGCTTCCAGGCTCAGAGTTTAGGCCCCAAGAGAGAGATGGCTTTACCTTATATTTATGTTTTCTTTCTCAGGCTCTGCAGATGGCATGGGGAGGAGATTACACTCAGCCCCTGGGCTTGACATCTCAAAGACCCAAATAGCAGAAATGGAGCACATTCTCCTTGAAGCCAGCACAGTGCCTGCGTCTCAGGTAGCAGCCTCAAGAGCTAAGGTGATAGACCTGGTTGGTATGTTAGGGAAAGAAGAGTACAAAGGAATGAATGGTAGGGTTGTTGATAAAGCAGAGGCATTGTAGTGGGACTACCAAAAGAGAACAAGGTATGAGATTAGACTGCTTTTGATTGAGAGGAGATCTTTCAATTATATCTAATTCAGGTGTTTACTGGAGAGTCTTATCTAAATTTCTCCCATATCTCCAAGGACAGGGCCTGTGGGAAAACCACAGGTCTGATGTTATGTATCTGCCTGTGTGTGTCTATATGTTTGAAGGCTGCAGCTTGCCGAGGCCTCAGCAGGGAGTATGGGGATGATGAACAGTACAGTGCAGAGAACTTTCGCCGCATCTCACGCAGTCTCAGTGGCACCATTATCTCAGAGAGGGAGGAGGCTCCAGTCTCTTCCCATAGTTTTGTAAGTAGAATCAGGATCTGTCTATTTAGAGCACCCCCATCTTTGCTAGGTAACAAAACAGTGCTGGTGAAAGAGCAGGGAGAAACTGAAGGTTGTAATTTGGGGAAAGCCATGTGCACTCAGCAAAAATGAGGACACACAGTCATTATTTTACTTACACATTTGGAGCCCAGAGGAGTGTTTCTTTTCTGGAGTAGTTCTAAAAGGGTATGTTTTAGGGTTCCCTAGGGTGAGAAGAGTCATTGTAGCCTTGAGAAGAATCTGAGAAGCAAAACCTAGTGGTTGGGTCAGAATCCATGGTACTTATTAAAAGAAGAAATAGGATAGGATATTGTTTAGCATTTTACTCCTCACCCCAGTACATGACTGAGTGGGGTTAAGTGTGTTTTTAATCTAAAGTGAAGCAAATGCATTAGCAAGAAAAGGAAAATGATTTAAAATCCTTCTCTTTGAGATACTTCAAATTGAGTACTAATATAATAATGTATAGATAGGTGGAAGGGACTAGAAAACTCAAAACCAGTAGAGATAAACAAACTCAAATACTGTCTTTGATTGGATTTGTAGTCTTATCATTTTGAGAATTTCACACACTTGACCAAGACAAATTGAGTTTTTGTTACAATAGAGATCAGTAAGCAAAGCACTGAAGCTAATCTCTCTGGCCAGTTCAATAAAAATGCAAAACCAGGTTTGATTTTATTTTAAATTTTTTTGTGTGTGTTGGGGAGTGAACCTAGGACCTTATGCATACTGTGCTAGTGCTCTGCAACTAAGCTATGTCCCCAACCCCTTTAAAATAATTTTAAATACATGGTACTAAAATAAAAAGGTACAAAAGGATATACGGAAAAAGTTATGTCTCTGTCCTATCAGCCCCTTCTGATCCAGATTCTCTCCCAAAGCACAATTTTTTTTTCCATTTTATTGTTCCTAAGTACCTAAATAATTGAACAGCTTGCTATTCTTTTTTGAGAAAGTGGTTTCTTCTGTCCACCATTTGTTCTCAAAAATTTTCAATGTATTTAATAAAAAATACTATTTTCTTAGGAGAATTGGCTTCCTTTCTTCTGACTTCTGTATCATTCATTTATTAATTGATTCATTTTTTTAAGCAAATGCTTACTAGGTTTATATTCCTGTTATTGTGCCAGATGCTAGGGATACTGTGGTGAGTTAGATATAGCCCCTGCTTTTATGAAGCTTACAGTTAACTAGAAGGGACATATAAATAAGCAATTATATGGAACATAATGGAAAGGACATCTAAACTGAGCTTGAGGAATCAGGGAAGCCTTCTTGGAGGAAGAAAAAAGGATACAACACGTAAAGGGACCCAAGGCAAGTATTAACTGAATTAAAAGAGGTTCATTTGGTATGGCAGGATTTTAGAATCTAGAGAGGGGATGTGATGGAGAGTGTTGGCAGTTGGGAAAGAAAATAAACAACTTTCAGATCACAGACCACAAAGAGCCCTATATCTTACAGTACAGAGTTTGGAAGAATAGAGAATTAAATATTAGAGAAAGGGTTAGGAAGTAAGCATAAAGAGACTTGGTACATGTCTGCCTGGATGTGGGGAAAAGGGAACCAAGGATGATAACAAAGTGGGTTTTTTTGTTTGTTTGTTTTCTTTTTAAATATTTTTTGTTTTAGTTGTAGATGGACACAATATCTTTATTTTATTTATTTATTTTTATGTGTTGCTGAGGATCAAACTCAGTGTCTCACACATGCAAGGAAAGCTTGATAATGGTATATTTGAGGAAGATATATTTTTTTTTCTAGTGGTATTATGTATGAGTGGAGAGAACTAGTAGGTCTTTGGATATAAGACATATGAGCTAGAAATGGAGATTTGGGAATCCTAGTCACAGAAAAGAGGAAAAGAACATTGCAAAGAGAGGAGAAAAGTCAGGACACGACCTTGAAGAGCATCAGATTTAAGGTGGTTTTTATTCTGAAGAACCCTAAAAGGAGACTGAGAAAAAGGCACCAGAGAGCTGGAAGAGAAATCAGAGAAGTATGGTATTCCTTCAGAAATTCTCATATTTCCTTGTTGTCCATGATAGGTGTTATGTGCATACACTGATGAAACAACATAAATTCTGCCCTTGAATAGCTTGGAATCTATTAAATATATTGGCATATAAATTGTTTTATTACCAAGTGCAAGGGATACTGACTGAAGTGAAAAAATGTATTCTATTAGGGGAGAATGACAATAAACAAACAAATATAATTCCAGACAATGATAAATATGAAAAAGAAGAAAGAAAAATAAGGTGTTAAGGAATAAAGAGTCAATAGAGTCGATATTTCCTCAGGTTTTTGTTTTTTTTTTTGGTGTGTGTGTGTGTGTGTGTGTGTTTGGGATATTGAACCCAGGGCTTTGTGCAATCACTCTACCAACTATCTATATCCCCAGCCTCTCAGGGCTATTTTTGATAAGGCAGTGAGGGACTTCAGCTTTAAGGAAATAACATTTGATCAGAGATCTCAGAGATGTGAATGTTTGAACCATGATAGCAGAAACAGTAAGTGTAAAGGTCCTGAGGTTGGAATGAGTTGGTGTGTTTGAGGAACATTAAGAAAAAGTATTAAGGATACAGGAATGGTGGGGGATAGAGTAAGAAAAATCAGCAATGTGATATCACATAGAACTTTGTAGGTCACAGTAAATAGGTAACAGGAGACAGGAAGATCAGATTGAAGTCTGTTGTGGTCTAGGTGAGTTTAAATATGAAATCCATAGGTAGAAATGACGGTACTTGCCAACTAATGGAGTTGTCAATGGGAAGTGGGAAGTTAAGGGCAATGGCAATGTTTGTGCCTGATGACATAAAATATAGTAGTGGGAGAGGGAGTTTAGAAGAATGTTCATTCAGTTTTGGGCGTATTAGTGTTGTAGATGCTAAAGGAGATATTTCTAGGTCTTTACCACAAATTTGAATAACTAATACAGTATCCAGCAGGACATAAATATCTATGAATACAAACTTGACAGTAAGAGAAAACTGAAATGCAGTAGTGGCAGGATAGAAGATGGAGTAGAGTTCTTGATTCTATTTCAGCAGATACATATCTGTCTGGATACCTGAATGTTAGGAAGACGGTAGATATGATGAAAACTGGTAACAGGAAGAGGATCTGAAATTTGCAGTTTCCTAGAAGGTCTGACAGGGAGAGTGGCTGAGTAAATTGGGTCCCTCCCTAGACAAGGTGTGTTTGTGTTCTAGTTCCCTCCATTTCCTCCTGCTTGCCTCACTGTGTTTACCCAACCTCATCCTGCTTTGTGTTAATCCTCATCTTTATGTTTTTTGTCTTGTCTCATTATAAGGATCCATCAAACCTGAAGAAAAAGCCTTTGGAAACCGGGCACCGTTGTTCCAGCTCCTCTTCCCTCCCTATCATCCATGACCCTTCTGTGTTTCTCTTTGATCCCCAACTGTATCCTCCCCAACCACAGTTCCTGTCCCCAGATGTCCTGATGCCCAGCATGGCAGGGGAGCCCTATAGACCCCCAGGTAACTCCCCCAAAATCTAATATTATATGCCAGAATGTGGTACCTTCCAGGGGACTCTGAAGGGTCAAATTGGTACTCCTTTTGGGAGGGTGAGGTGTCCCAAGATGGAATAGTATAAGGATATGAATTACTGCTTTAATATCAAGCATGGATATCAATGGATTATGACTAATTCATTCTCAGGCACACCATGGTTCTTAGACTGGAATCTAATCTGGCTACTCATGAGAATAAACTTTTTCAGTCATGATAAGATAGCTTTTAAAAGACCAAGGGGAATAATACCCAGTCTTTGGGATCTGTTCAAACAGAAAATGTGATCTCTATCATCTATTTTCTCTCATCCTATTCACTGAGTCTCAGTTGAAGGATGGTATAGGAGAACAAGGAGTACCAATGCCATGCATATAGACCCAGATGATCCTGGGCAAGATGGGCAGCAGCATTCTGGCTTTCTTTGACCCTCCATAGTAAGACATTCTCCTTTTCTTCCTCTTGGGCTGAATCTGTAGCTTAAGACAGTGGTTCTCAATGGGGAGAGAGGAGGAACTACTGGTACTTAATGGGCAGAGGCCAGAGATGCTGCTAAACATCATATAATCCACAGGGCATTCCCTTCCCTCCCCCAACAAAGAGCTACAGCCTATGATATTCATAGTGCAACATCAAATAAATGTAGAAAGGGCATTCTACATTTTGCATGTGGAAGGAGTAATGTGAACAAAAGCATGAGATGAGATTGAGCAAGAATATAACAGAGGCAGCTTAACTGGGATGAAAGTATCATGTTAAGAAAAACTAAGATGTTAAGAGTAGTTGCTCCTCAGAAAAATGAGAAATTTGATTCAATGTATGATATGTCAAGATCATTGTACTGTCATGTGTAACTAATTAAAACAAATTAAAAAACAAAACAAAAAGAAGTTATAAAGAAAAAAAAGAGTAGTTGCTCAAGGAATAGAGTCCTCACAAGGGGAATATATTTGCTAGATGAGAAATGCATGTGGATATGTTAGTGCTGGAGGAGAGATTATGGTGGAGGTAGATAGGTATGGCAATATCCAGGAGACTCTTTCATTTGCCCAACTTGGAGGTAAGAGACTTTTTGTGGTACTGGAGAATGAACCCAGAGCCTCACACATGCTAGGCAGACAGACTCTCTATCATTGAGCTATATCCCAGCTCTTTTTAAAATTTTGAGACAAGGTGTTACCAAGTTGCCAGGCTAGCCTTGAACTTGTGATCCTCTTGTCTCAGCCTCCTAAGTAGCTGGGATAATAGGTGTGTGCCACCACACCAGGCTAAGACTTAATTTTTTAAAAATATTTTTTGTAGATGGACATAATATCTTTATTTATTTTTTAATTTTTTTAATATTTATTTTTTAGTTTTCGGTGGACACAACATCTTTGTTTGTATGTGGTGCTGAGGATCAAACCCAGGCTGCACACATGCCAGGCAAGCGCGCTACCGCTTGAGCCATATCCCCAGCTCCATCTTTATTTATTTTTATGTGGTGCTGAGGATCGAACCCAGTGCCTCACATGTTTAAGGCTGGTGCTCTACCATTGAGCTACAGCCCCAGCTGATTTTAATGTATATTAAGAATTTTAAAAAATGAAATCAAAAGCAAAGCTAAGTTCCTTCTTTCCCTTATGTTAATGCTCTTGGAGGAGTGAAGAGTTGGGCAGAACAAGAATGGTCTTCTGGGAGGGACAGTTATTTTCTGAATATGCTCAAACTTTGGGTTTCTTTTCTTTCCCCAGGAAATTCGAGGAGTGTCCAGCAGTTTCTGGCTATGTGTGACAGGAGTGAAACTTCCCAAGGGGTCAGATACACAGGAAGGACTTTGAACTACCGGAGTCTTCCCCATCGTTCCAGAACTGATGCCTCCTGGGGACCCTGGTCAGAGACCAACCAGCAAGTTGGGGCCAGATTCCTAACTACTCCAGGGTGCAAGCCTCAGCTAACCCACACTGCCACACTACCAGAAAGAGGCCAGGGCCTTCAGGTTCCTCATACTCACTCCTGGGGGGATCTTTTTAATTCACCCTCTTACCCTCTGTCTCCACCATCTAGCAGGTCACCTTCGAATTTGGGTCCTGTTCTGGGGTCCCGAACCCATGGTCCTCGAAGAGTAGATATACCTCCAGATGATGACTGGAGGCAAAGCAGTTATGCCTTCCAATCTGGAAACAGGACAAGGGAAGAGGGGCTTCTCTTTGTTCTAGCAGATCCTCCTGGAAGAGAGCAGAACAGGGCTAGAGTCCTACAGCATAGCAGGTGGTAAGGGTCACCCTTTTCCTTTTCTGGGGCCACACCTTCCTCTGTAAAACTGTACTGTGGCAGAGTTGATATCCTATATTCTTGCCATGATTGTGATAGTCTTATCTCAACATAGAATTGGCAGTTTCTCCAAGGGGTGCCAGGAACCTCTAAAGGAGAGACTTGGCTCCTTGGGAGGGAATTTTTGAAACTGTAACTTTAATTTCCCTAGCCAAAGGAAGCAGCTGCTGTTAGGGCTTTGAGTCATTTTAAAGTTGAATTCATTACATTACTCAACACTAGTCGCTCCTTGATATCTTAAGGTCATTTTATTCCTGGATGCTTTTGTCCCCCACCTTCACCTGAACCCTCCTCTTCAGATCCCTATTTTTGTTTTGTCCGCTTACCTCTATCCCTTGACCTTTTGTTTTCCTCATCTCCTATCCTTAGAGAGACCTATAGCTCTGGGGTCATGGTCCTAATCACATCATTCAGGGGAAATGGGGGAGGGCATGGACTGTCAGCCTTCCCTGTGCCCCAAACCTTAGCCCTAGAATGTGGAGCTGCCAGCCTAACATTCGCCCTTCTGAACAGATGGAGTCATGCACACTAACATACCCTCTTGTTCTCAGCAGCAGAGTCATTACTGCCACTTGCTCAGTCACTGTTGTAAACCCTGAGTCAGCTGAACTATTAGGGCCAAACATACTGTTTTTGTAAAATATTTTTCATTAATAAATCTATAAGATAGTTCTATTTAATTCCTTGTCTTTCTTCCCTTTTGTATACTCTTGTCCTTTTGTATTGGGGTAGGGAAGCCTGAAATATATGAAATTACTTTTGAGTGAGTTAAAATGAGGAGCTGAAGAGGTAATGAAGGCATTTAGGGTGGAAGTTGGTGGGCCTTAGATAAAGTTTTTCTTTATTTTTTCCTTTTTGTGGTGCTGGGGATTGAACCCAGGGCCTGGTGCATGCAAGACAAGCACTCTACCAACTGAGTTACATCCCCATCCCTAGGTAAGATTTCTTATTCCTTTCCTGATAGAGGCACTCAATGTAATACACTTCCTTTCTCCATTCCTGAGGGAAACTTTCTGGGGAAACTCCCTACAAACTCATTCCTCATCCAGGTATTCTTGGTGGTACTCTCCCTCTTACAGGTTTGTGGACTTTTTTTCTTTTTTGATGGTGCTGGGGTTCAAACCCAGGGCCTTCCACGTTAGGCAAACGTTGGAACACTAATTCACATCCCCAGCCCTACCTTACATGTTTGTGATGTGCCTCCCTGTCCCTTCCTTGCTCTCTTCCCATCGCCCTTGTCCCCCTTTTTTCCCCTTCCCTTGGGGAGTTGTGTCACTTCCATGCCAGAAGAATCCACCTTCTCTCAGCCTCACCCCCAAAATCCCTTCTCTGTAAGACATTTATTTTATTTTATTCATTTTAGTTGTCGACAAACTTTTATTTTTTTATTTATATATGGTGCTGAGAATCAAACCCAGTGTCTCACACATTCAAGGCAAGTGCTCTACCACTGAGCCACAACCCCAGTCCCTGTAAAATATTTTTTGAGCTGTCTTTGCAGAGTACCTGTTAGGGGCTAGGGATATAGCTCAGTTGTTAGATTGCTTGCCTTGCATGCACAAGGTCCTGGGCTCAATCCTCAGCACCATGAAAGAGTACCTGTTGGGATTTCCTTTCTTTTTTTTTTTTTTTTTTTTTTTTAATCCTAGGTGCGGGTCATTGAGATTGACACAAAGGAATAGAAAGGCACTGAGACCTTTATTCTACTGCTTACCTCATTACTACAATCTATTATGAACAGATTCTGAGCACATGTTTTATTGAGCAGGATGATTTGCAGGAATTTCACCCTCCATCCCACTTGGCTCCTAAGCCATATACACACACATACACATATACATACACACACACACACACACACACACACACACACTCTATATATATATCTTAGAAGATAAACTGGTTTCTTTCTTTGATTAAACACATCTGATGTCATACACATACTATGAAAAGTTCTTCTACCTCCTTCCCCATGACTATTAGTCACCTTGGACTAAAGTTCAACAAGTCACTTGGGCCCAGATTCTGTGTATGCATAGAGATAAGGAACTAATTTTTAATTCTCTGTTTATCCCTCTGCCTTCCAAACCATTTTTCTGAATGAATCGAGGGGAATTATGTCCTTTTCAGGTGAATTCTGCAGATTCTTTGAATATCTTTTGGTGTCATTCCCTCACTTCCCCTATACTGCTTTATGTTAGTCTGTGCCTTCAAACTCACTTGACAATTCCAAACGCTAAACACAAGAGCCAAAATTCCATTTTGAATGGTCATGTCTCTGCTCTAGAACCTACAACACCTTTTCTATTCTCTTGTTCCCTGCACCTCTTTAGTACTCATATCTAATAGCTAAATTGTTATACTTTTCTGTTAGTGGGAGTTCTGTCTGAGATTTGATAGCGTCTCTCCACTTTACTGGGTAATTTGTGAGAGCGAATGTCATTTTTCGTTGCTCTTATTAATCGAGCAACTAGCTAAGGACTGCTTCCTCTACTCACTTGCAAAGAATTTTAACCTGATCCCTTAGCCTCGTCCTGTTTCTTTCTTAGCTTCAGTAATTTTGCCCAACTCCCTAGAGTCTGCCCCGCCTCCGCCCCCGCAAGCGCGATGCATGCCGGTCTTAGCCCCTCTGAAGGGAAAGAGGGTCCGCCATGTTCCCCGGCGGCGCCGCCGCTTGGCTCTGGTAGCCGCCGCCCCCGCCCCCAGCCCCGCCCGGCCCAGCGCCTAGCCGAGCCCCGGGCCCAGCATGGCCGCCCCGGAGCCGGCCCGGGCTGCACCGCCCCCACCCCCGCCCCCACCGCCCCCTCCGGGGGCTGACCGCGTCGTCAAAGGTGAGAGGTGGACGAAGCCCTGGGGGCCTGGCGTGAGGAGCTGTATGTGAGGGCGGGAGGGAGCCCGTCCCCTCGGGAGCGGGCCCGGCGGGGCGAGCGAGTGACTGGCTGCCTCCCTTGGGGAGTGGCCCCTGGGCGGGCCCCTGCTGAGCGGGGCTGAATTGGTGACTCCGCGGTCTCCCGCTGCCTTCAGGCTGGGGCGGCGGTTTTGTTCTTGGGGTTTCCTAGCCCAGGGTTTGAGGCTATTGCCTGCTGTGAGCCCCTTTCTTTTCTTATTCGGCCTGTCACAGCGGCCACGATTAGCTTCCTGCTCCGCGACAGCTGCACTCCCGGCTCGCCGGGGCTGACGGAGGGGCTCCGAGACCTTCAGCCACTCGGGGCCCGGCGACTAGCAGTCCGAAATCGCTTCAGCTTTGGCCCACGCTTGCCCGTCCGTCCGCCCTATCCGCGCCTAGCTAATGCCTGCCGCAGGGGTTCGCGCTTGGCCTGCAGTTGCCTCCCTGCGCTGAAATTGGGGGAACAGTATGGGATTGGACAAGGTGAAGGGTCCAGGCAGGCCAAAATAGAATTGGCAGCCCAGACTTTAAAACGCAGAATGGTGGTGTTGGGGGGTGGGGGTGGGCAGCGTTTAAAAAAACCAAAAACACCATCGTGGAAGGAAGAATTATTAGAAAACTGTCGACAGTTCGGTCAAAGGGATTACCCTTCTCCTATAAACACACATCTACACCCTCACCCTAGAAGAAGTTAAACGTTTCTGAGCCAGGACAGACTTGATGGATGTTTACACATTATAGGTAATAAGATTTGTTTAAGATAAATTGAGGACTGAGAGTTGCTTAAGATTCTAAGCCCTGGGAGAGCCCATCAACTTAAAACACTACGGTGGAGATTAAAAACAATTCGAACTGGTTTTTCTTTACCATGTAACTTGGTAAGTTGAAATCATTGTAGAATAAAGATTTCCCCCACACACACCACTTTTTTTTTTAAAGATACTTATTTTGTTGTTAGTTTTTTCACTCAGCCTCTCAAACATATTGGTACAGTGTTTAAACACTGTTAGCACAGTTTTGAAATCTGAATGTATGCCTCCATTAAAATGCTTTAAAACAAAAACTTTTCCCTTTTCATGTTTTTGTTTTTAAATTTTAAAAATTCAATTTGAGCCTCTTTTGATTCTTTTTTTTTAATATTTATTTTTTAGGTGTAGATGGATACAACACAATGCCTTTATTTTTTTATGTGGTGCTGAGGATGGAACCTGGGTCCTGTCCCTGTCCGTGCTAGGGGAGCGCTCTGCCCTGAGCCACAATCCCAGAGCCCCCCTCCCTTTTGATTCTTGAAAGAATGACATTGATTTGTACCTAGGCTAATAAGTGTTCTAAAAGCTGGTAGTCTGTCCAGTGGGGCCAGGCATTGATTGGAATTAGCTGAATAAAGCATTAAGAGAGCCAGGCATGGTGGCGGACATCTATAATCCCATCACCTTGGGAGACTGAGGCAGGAGGATCTCAAGTTGGAGGCCAGTCTTACCAATTTGGCAAGACCTCCAGTAACTTAAGACCTTGCTTCAAAATGTAAAAAAGGACTGGGGATGTAGCTCAGTGGTAAAGCACTCATGGATTCAATCCCCAATAAATCCTGCCCCTGAAGTTATAGACTCTTTGTTCTGAGATATCTTTAAGAAGAGAAAAAAGAAATTGGTAGTTCAGCCTACCAAAAAATCCTGTAATTCTAGGGGGATGGGAATAAAGTATATTATACAGATTGTTTCTGCATTTTCTTACTGTATTTCTGTGTTCACTTCCCTGGCCATTTTTCACCAGACTGAAATAATCAGTCACATTTCATGAATAATGAATTTATATTACCTTTATACTTGTGAATCTTCTTGTTCTTGTCATATATATGGTAATGTTTTCTACATGCAATAAAAATGAGGTTCTAAGGATAAAGCTGGTTCTTTAGGGGTGAGTTATGAGTCCAAGACAGTCATATTTATAGTTTATTGGCAGGGGGCAAAAAGCCATATGCTTTAGGTAAATAGGAATGGAGCTTGTTAGTACAGAAAATTATAGTTATGGGGCTGGGGTTATGGCTTAGTGATGGAGTGCTTACCTAGCATATGTGAAGCATTGGGTTTGATTCTCAACACCATATAGAAATGAATAAATAAAATAATGGTTCATCGACAACCAAAAAATATTTTAAGAAAAGAAAATTGTAGTTAAGTACAGTTTATGGATATCATGTATATGTGCTTAGTTGTATACTCTTGGTGAAGACAGCTTTCATTTCTTTATGGAATTTGTTAGCCAGTTGGAATTTATATATGGATCACATTTTGAAAGATAGTGTGTAGTAGTAGTAGTCTACTGTAGTAGACTAGTTTGCACTGCTCATGGAGTCTTACACCTTTCTCTGAAGTTACTTGGAAATCCACCTTTCATATAGATCCCCCAAATCCACTTTTAAATTTCATTTTTAGGCTTTTTTTTTTGTCTTTTTTTTTGTCAGTTTTTGTACCATAATGTTACAGTTGACTGTCAAGAACAGTGTTTCCTGAAGAAAAATTATTGTGCTAATTCAATTAAAGTTTAACTTGTTAAAGATTTCATTTAATTCCAGGATGTGATGCTTGTTTTGCGTATGTACCATTTTATAGTAATATTATAGAAACCATCATTGGTATTGATTACAAGTAATCTTTTACTCCCTAAAACTCCTCCTTACTGTGTTGAAATTTTAGGTTTTATACTTCTAGTCAGAAGGCCTACATTTCATGGTCACGTAGGTTTTTAAAGGGATTTCAGTCTTCCCGTGTTTAATATCAGATGCCTGAAATTCACATCTTATAAAGTTCGGGAGATTTGAATACTATAGGTGATTCGTGTTTAAATGGGACAAAATTATTGGTAGCTCAAACAACTAGCAATGGAATCATCATTTGACCCAGTATCTTGCTCCTCCATGTATAGCCAAAGGATTTAAAATCAGCCTACTACAGTGACACTGCCCCATCAATATTTGTAGCAGGTCAATTCATAATAGCTAAGCTGTGGAACCCACCTAGGTACCTTTCAACAGATGAATGGATAAAGAAAATGTGGTACATACACAATGGAGTATTACTCAGCCATGAAGAAGAATGGCTTTTGCCAATAAATGGATGGATCTGGAGATTGTCCCCAGAAACCAAAGGTTGAAATTTTTTACCAATATGTGGAAGCTAAACCACAATAAGAGAGGAGAGGGGAAGAATAGATATTCAGTAGATTAGACAAAGGGAAATGAAGGGAAGGGAGGGGGAATAGGAAAAGAGTAGAATGAATCTAAAATAATTTTCCTATGTACATATATTAATACACCATAGTGAATCCCACCAACGTGATATCCATAAGAAGGGGGTCCTAATTAGAACAAGATATATTCCGTGCCTGTATAATTATATCAAAATGAATTCTATTCTCATGTGTAACTAAAAAGAACCAATAAAAACATAAATAAAACTATTAGTAGCAATTCCATGTCACTGATTATGGATGACTAGGCTCCCTAGTTAAAACAAATTCAGTTTTAGGCCCAGTCCAGCTGCTGGCTCAGGTGAAAAACTTTTTTTTTTTTTTAAGTGGTTCATAATGGTTATACTTAATGATGGGATTTGTTGTTATATATTAGTATATGAACAGGTCAAATTTTTTCTGTTTAAAAGTTAATGTAGGCCAAATGACTTAGGTGAGATTTATGTGATTTATATGACCTTTAAACTATTCTGTTTAGCATTTTTCTGTACATTAGTTGCAAATAAGAAAATGGAAATAAATTAGGAAGTATTTAGCTGTATCTGCACCAGTACCTTACTGCCAGTCAGCAAAATTTGTGTGGGTAGTTAAAGTACAAAAACCTGAATTAATTTATATTACTTTTCCTCCTCCTCTCCAAAGTTTACTTGGCCTGAATTGTTTAAATAATTCTTTTCTTCCCCAGTTACTCTAAATATGGACTTTTTGTTATGTAGACTAGGTCCCAGATTTGTGAAGTTGGATTGTCCTTGAGATTATCAATTCTGTTAGTCATAATACAAAAGTCACCATTATCACTTAGAGAGCATGTTGTATATGTTCATTTTAGCACGTACAGTGTGACAACTTTCTTTTACATTCAACATTTTCCCCTTATAGGTTTTATTGACTATATATAATCTTACTTTCTTACTGAACCAAGGTCTGAAATGTGTATTTTATTTTAGCCTGATGTGTTCTTTTTTTTTTTTTTAATATTTATTCTTTAGGTGTAGATGGACACAACACAATGCCTTTACTTTTATGTGGTGCTGAGGATGAACAATGGGGTCCCACCCATGCTAGGCGAGTGCTCTATCGCTGAGCCACAATCCCAGTCCGCCTGATGTGTTTTTGATGGGCAGCCTTATGATTTATTTAGGTTGTGTAACCAGCCATTCTGTTTATTAATCTGAGATCATTTGACTAAACTGTTTTCCAGTACCTTAGCTTTATTAGAATTATTTATTTTTATTAGAGATTTTCTGGTAAACCACATAGGTCTTGGGGTCTCATAGCTACTTCAGTGTTTCTTACTAGATTATTATTTATTTGTTCATTCTTCCCCAAGTATGTGCTACCATGCCCAGTTGTTTGTTATTTTAAAGCAGATTGAACTTTAATTTTTGTTTACAAAGTCTGTTTTGGAGACTTACCTATATAAAATGATAACTCCTGGAAATGGTTTTTCTTCTTTCCTCCCCCATTAAAATGTTGACCATACTAAAAGCTTCAGTACCATGTGTCCTAGAGAAAGCAAAGGAACAGAGAGTACGTGTGTGTGTGTGTGTGTGTGTGTGTGTGTGTACAAGAGAACGAGAGAACACTGATAACAAGTTATCTTAGAGGGAAAATGCCAAGTAAGAAATAAAGCTCTTCAGTAGAGAGGCAAAAGCTTCAGGTTTTAGAGCTATTGAATGAATTGGCAAGAGTTGTAAAGTTGGGCTGGGGATGTGGCTTAAGCGGTAGCACGCTCGCCTGGTATGCGTGCGGCCCGGGTTCGATCCTCCAGCACCACATACAAACAAGGATGTTGTGTCCGCCAATAACTAATAAATAAATATTTAAAAAAAAAAAAGAGTTGTAAAGTTCAGTGAAAAGAACCTTGATTTATTAAATGAGCTATGTTCTAGTGCCAATCGTATGACTTCATTTCACCATAAAAAAAATGGTTGTTTATGCACAGAAATGAAATAAGCTGAAGCTAATGGGGCATCCTTGTATGATATATAAAATATATTTTGAAATATGAAAGTAACCCAGTAGCAACTTTTCTTAAAACTCCTGCTGTGTGCTTCAAAACAGACAACAGATGTGTGCAACAGGCAACATAAGAATAAAAGAATAAGGGTTGGGGTTGTGGCTCAGTGGTAGAGCACTTGCCTAGCATGTGTGAGGCACTGGGTTCGATTCTCAGCACCACATAAAAAATAAAGGCATTGTGTCCATCGATAACTAATAAAAATATTTAATATAAAAGAATAAGAATAAAAGGTAAAATACAGTTAGGGTCCTTGGGGAATTCAGTACTTATGAGAAATTAATACATATCATAAGGACTGGCATGATTAATAATTGCCAGATAAAGTGGAAGAACCAGCAAGTTGTCTGAGTCTGAAAGAGGTAATAATGGCTCTGAACCAGAATGGTCTAGGGAGAGATTTTTTTGGTACCAGGGATTGAACTCAGGGGCACTGGACCACTAAGCCACATCTCTAGCCCTATTTTGTATTTTATTTAGAATCGGGTTTCACTGAGTTGCTTAGCGCCTTGCCATTGCTGAGGCTGGCTTTGAACTTGTGGTCCTCCTGCTTCAGCCTCCCCAGCTGCTAGGATTACAGGCCTTCGTCACACGCCTGGCTTGTTTTTAGTTTTGTCAGGGCTGGGGATCAAATTCAGGGCCTTCCACATGTTATTCAAATGCTCTTATCACTGAGCTACATCCCCAGCCCTTTATGTAGGGTTTTTTGTTTATTTGTTTGTTTGTTTTATAGGCAGAAAGAGGCCTTGAAGGATGGGTAGGATTGAAATAGGGGAAGTGTGGGATCATTTACTTGTACAGCATTTTTTGAGCACCTACTTCAAAGCAGGCATTGTACTAGGTATGGAGATTGCAAATTGAGTACGATATTAAGTAAGATCTTTTACAGTGCTGGCAATCTAGTAGAGGAAGACATTATTGTAAGTAAAAAATAAAATGAACTAGAAACAAACTGCTGTTGAAACCACAAATAAGGAATTCACAATCTTTATTTGAAAAGAAAGCATCATTGGTTTGGGATAGTTCTTGGAGAATGTGTGGAATTTCTTCAGGCAGAAGGTAGGAGTGGAGAAAACAAGCAGGAAGGCATGGAACTTGGAGGGGGAAGACAGGAAAGGTATGGCAATATATGTAAAGCGCTTGAGGAGTGGCTGGTGAAGTTGGAAAGGATATTTTGTATACCAAGTTCGAAGTGAAATTTAAGCTAGAAAGCAGAAAGATTGCTTCTAAATAATCAATTTGGGATACAAGCTCTGGAAGTCAGACTGCCTGGGTTTGAATCCTAGTTCTACCACTTGATAATTGCCTTACTGTGGACAAGATATTTAACATTCTAAGCTTTAGTGTTCTCCCCTCCTACTTACTGGGCTTCCTGCAAGCTAGTTAGGCAGGTGCTCTTCCAGTGAGCTACATCCCTCAACTACCCCTCACCTTTTTTTTTTTTTGGACAAGGTCTTGGTAAATTGAAGAGGCCAGCCTAGAATTTGTAAACCTGGATTGCAGATATTTGGGATAATAGGCATGGAACACACCTGGCCCTAGTTTTTTTCATTTATAAAATAGAGTTGATAGCTGGGCACAGTGGTACATGTGGGTAATCCTACTGACTTGGAGGCAGAAAAATCGCAAGTTCAAGGCCAGCCTCAGCAATTTAGTGAGATCCTATCTTGGGGGTAGATTATGGAGAAGCTTCAAAGTTGTAAGTAAAGATAACTAGCTAGAAAAAGATGGTCAGGAGGGGCTTTCCAGATTCTTGATACAATCAAAGACTAAATGAAGAAAAGGGAGTGAAACTGGAACATTAGAGATTTGATAATTTAGTCAGATTGCAGTTCAGGATTTTAGAGGTAGTGCATTGACTACGGAGTAGAGTTCAAGCCTCTCAGTTCTTAAATTTAATTAAATATTTATTTTGTTGTTCTGGAGATTGAACCCAGGGGTGCTCTACCACTGAGCTACATCCCCAAAACCCTGTTTTTGGACAGGGTCGTGGCTGTGTTGCCCAGGCTGGCCTCATCCTTCTGCCTCAACATCCTGAATAGCTAGAATTATAGGCATGCACCACGGCTTCTGGCCAGTTCTTCAATTTTAGATAGGTCATTCACATGGATGTTGATGATGATGGAACTTAGGATGGAAAGACTTTTGAGCCAGGACCCTAAGTTTAGGATGCATGTAAGTGATGACTAGAAATTAAGTAGATGGCAGGGACAAAGGAAAACTAGCTAGAAGGTATGAACTTCAAAGGAAGGAGGCATTCATTTCCTTAGTAGAATGATGATGTTGGAAATGGTATTGAAGAGCTAAAAAACAGCCGATTGTTAAGAGTATGGAAAAATAAGCATCTACTTTGAAAAAAAAGCATTTGAAAAGTATTGTACTTCAGAAGCACATCATTCTGTGAAGAGCTGTGTATGTGTTTAGGGTGAGAAGGAAATATACACATATATTTTAATCTTACAATAAGAATTCTGGAGGCCTCAGTGATAAAAATTAGGAGGGAGAACAGCCAGAAGAAAATGGTGTGAGGTAAGGGAATATAGAGAAAAGTCAGTATATGAGGATATTATGACTGTAGTACTTTGGACTGTTGCCAAGGAAGACAAAGATAGGAAATACAGTAGAATGAACTGACCTCAGGCATCTTGATATTTTGTTCAGTTTATACAGCACTTCATTGGAGTTGGAGGCCCCTTAGGTCTAAGAGTGTGAAGCTTTAGCTTAGTGTTAGGGAACATGATTAGTTAATTCCTAGAATTCCTTGTCAAGTGGTAGAAGCAATAAGATTTTGCCTCCCCCTGACCAATCTGTAGTTTGGTTTTCCTGCTTCCTAAATTCAAGTGTATTTTAGGCCTTGGTTGTTTTTTTTGTTTGTTTTATTTTGTTTTGTTTTTCAAGAGAAAAGAGAGAGAGAGAGTTTTTTAATATTTATTTTTTAGTTTTCGGTGGACACAACATCTTTATTTTATTTGTATGTGGTGCTGAGGATTGAACCCAGCACCCTGCACATGCTACTGCTTGAGCCACATCCCCAGCCCTAGGCCTTGTTTTTTAATTATCATATATTAAGTGCAAATGAAGATACTTTGTGAATGTTGTTGGTTACTATATAGATATGCCCTTCATGCCAAGATTTGGATTAAAGGGAAATTCTTAACAGAGTAGTTTGATCAAAATGAGTATTACCAAATCAAGTTTTCCAGTGTTGGTAACTTGGTGATTTGAGGTGTTTGAGCTATTCAAATTAATCCTCTGTTATTAGCCATTTCAGTTGGTGATCATTCATGTTAAATTTACATACATTTATGTTCTGGTTTTTCCTTATCACAAATATAGAAGAGTAGGAAAAATTAGTCTGCAAAAAATTCATGCAGAAAAGAAAGAGAAAGAAAGAAACCATCCAGCCAACCTGGGAAAGCATCAATAACTGGATGAAGAAGAATTAAAAAGGAAAGCCCTTTTTATATATATATATATAATATATATATATATATATATATATATATATATATTTATATATATATATATACACACACACACACACACACATACACACACATATTTTAGTTTTTTTAGGTGGACACAATATCTTTATTTTTATGTGGTGTTGAGGATCAAATCCAGTGCCCCGCGCATGCTAGGCGAGTGCGTTACCGCTTGAGCCACATCCCCAGCCCACAGGAAAAACTTTTAAAAGCCTGAAAACAGGATGAAATGCTTTAAACTGTGTTAACAGAAGAAACTATTGGTTGAGATTTTTTTTTCTTTTTCCTTTTTTTTAAAACAAAAAACAAGCATTCCTGGGCAGTGGTCCTGGAAGTGCCTTGACACCCTGGGTGTGAGCCCACCCCAACCACACTGCAGCATGGGAGAATATTAATTGGGGCGGAGAGTACTGGGGCTTGAACTCAGGGGCACTTATCTTAACCACTGAGCCACATCCCCACCCCTATTTGATATTTATTTAGAGACAGGGTCTCACTCAGTTGCTTAGTACCTTGTTTTTGCTGAGGCTGGCTTTGAACTCGTGATCTTCCTGCCTCAGCCTCCCCAGTTGTTGGGATTACAGGCATGCGCTGCCGTGCCTGGTGAAAATATTAATTTTTGATGAAAAAAAATTAACTCCATATTGAGCAACTTACTTTAGACCAAATTCTGTTTTGTCAGGTTTTTTTTTGCCTGGTTGGATTACCTGCTTCTTCCAAACACTACTGTACATGCCTTGTCCCTCTCATTTTCTTATTCATGGATATATTAAAACTTAGTCCTTTGAAACTCCATATTCTTCACTTTAATGTTGTATTGTTACAACAACTCTGATTCTCTGTAGTTTTCATCTGCTTTTATGGAAAAAAGTACCCACTCAACCTGTATCATTCCTTATACATAGCCCAACTGGTTTTGAAATGTAGAAGTCTGCCTTGAGTTGGGAAAAAAAGTAGAAAAGTATAAGTCTGTAGATAAGTAATTCATGGGTATAGAGGTAGTTTATGCTTTTCTCTTTTTTTTCAGGTGAAAAATAACAATATTGCTCTTGGATAAAGAAGTGACAACACCTTGGTGTGACTTAGCAAGCAGTCTAACATTCACAGTGTGCATGAAAACATGCAGTACTACTTGTATCTGACAGAGTAGGTAGAAAAGAGGATGATGTCCCAGGTGGTTTTTAGGAAGTTCTGTATTTTGAACAGAATTCAGCCAAGTGGAATTATGTTGTTGATTGTTAGAAAGTATGATCTGAAATGCTGCACCTTAAAACCAAACAGTATCCCTTTTCCTGAGTACATTGATAAAATTTTTAAAAAATATTTGTTTTTTGTAGTTGGACACAATAACTTTATTTTATTTATGTATATGTGGTACTGAGGATTGAACCCAGGGCCTTGCACATGTAAGGCGAGTGCTCTACCACTGAGCCATAACCCCAGCCCCCAGTGATAAAATTTTTTTGTGGCCTAATGAGAAAAATATACTATCTTGATCTCCAAGAATTTGTATTGAAGATATATTTAACCTCATTTTTATAATGTCCGTAGAGTAACTCTTCATTTATTTAGCAATTGATTCATTAAAATGTATATTTTTAAACATACTTTAACTGAGGCTTTTATTTTATTAGGATCTTGTCATACTATTTTTGGAGGAATAAAATGTCTTTTAATGCCTTCTTCTAGATGAAGCAAAAAGTAATGGGAATAAAGCTGGACATGGTGATACATCCTAGTGGCTTGGGAAGTTGAGATGGGAGGATCACAAGTTTGAGGCCAGCCTCAGCAACTTAATGAGACCCTGTCTCAAAATTTTAAAAAAATAAAAAGTGCTGGGATGTGGCTCAGTGGTGAAGTGTCCCTGGGTTCAATCCCCAGTAAACCCCTCCCCACGCAAAAGGAATACGTGTGTTTCTATATAAATGTGAAGGGAAAATAAGTATGTTCAGATTTTCTTTAACTGAGTATCAAAAAAAGAAAGAAAAAAGCAGGGGGATTGATTTTTTAAATCATCCTTCTCTCTACCTTAGTTCTTATCTCAACTTTGTTTTTATTTTAAAGGCTGATTTTATTTTTATGTGGTGCTGGGGATAGAACCCAATGCCTCGAATGTGAAGCACTCTACCACTGAGCCACAACCCTGGCCCCTGTTCTTATCTCACTTTTGAAGGGTCAAGTTTTTCCAAATTTTTTTCCTAGTATGATGCGGTTATTTATTTTCTTTCTTGGGTAATTGATATCATTCTAACATAGCTCCCGCCCCTTTTGTAGTTTGTTTAAATTGAAAAGGAGCTGTTGGTCCTATATATTTCAGGCTTCTATATGATAATTGCTAATCACAGTGATGACCCTAAAGTATCAAGAAAATACTATATATTGAGTGCCCAATTAAAAGAGAATTTTTTTTCCTTAACAACTGCCCCACCCCCAGAAATGAAGGGGTTCTTACATTTCAGTCTTTACTTAGTAGACTTTGACCATAAATTTCTCTCTTTATTTTGAAAAAACAAAGTACTATTTGATAAAGAGTCTGAAACTGCAGTCCAAGTTGATTTTGAATGCTTAAAATAATTCACCTATCAGGGAAACCGTCCCCTTCACAAAAGCCTGGAAAAAAATACTTAGTAATCAGTTTAACAAAATGGGCAAAAGATCTCTCCAATGAAAACTACAGAACGCTAAAGAAAGAAGACAACCTTGGAAAATGGAAAGATCTCCCATGTTCTTGGATAGGCAGAATTAATATTGTCAAAATGACCATACTACCAAAAGCACTATACAGATTTAATGCAATGCCTACTAAAATTCCAATGATGTTCTTCATAGAAGTAGAAAAAGTAGTCATGAAATTCATTTGGAAAAATAAGAGGCCCAAAATACCCAAAGCAATGTTTAGAAAATGATGTAGGAGGCATCACAATACCAGAACTTAAATAATATTAAAGAGTTGTAGTAACCCAAATTGCATGGTATTGGCACCAAAACAGACAAGAAGACCAGTGGTACAGAATAGAAGACATAGAGACAAACCCACTTAAACAAACTTAACTCATACTAGACAAAGGTGCCATAAACCTACATTGGAGAAAAAGAGCCTCTTCAACAAATGGTGCTGGGAAAACTGGAAATCCACGTGTAGCAGAATGAAATTGAACCCCAACTCTCAGCCTGCACAAAACTCAACTCAAACTTGGTCAAGGACCTGGGTGTTAGACCAGAGACCCTGCACCTACTAGAAGAAAAAATAGGCCCAATTCTCCATCATATCAGCTAAGGAACTGGCTTCCTTAATAAGACTACTAAAGCACAAGAAGTAAAATCAAGACTCAATAAATGGGATGGTATCAAACTAAAAATGTCCTTCATTGCAAAGGAAACAATCAAGAACATGAAGAGAGACTCTACAGAATGAGAGAAAATCTTTACCACCTGAACCTCAGAATATTAATGCATTAATCTCCAGGTTATATAAAGAACTAAAAAACATAACACAAAAAAAACCCAAATAACACAATTAACAAAGGGCAAAGGGACTGAACAAGCACTTCATAGAAGAAGAAATACGAATGGTCAAAAAATACGTGAAAAAATGTTCAACATCTCTAGCAATTAGAGAAATGCAAATTAAAACTACATCAAGATTCCATCTCACTCCAGTCAGAATGGCAATTATCAAGAATAAAAGTAACAATAGGGCTGGGGATGTGGCTCAAGCGGTAGCGCGCTCTCCTGGCATGCGTGCAGCCGGGATTCGATCCTCAGCACCACATACAAAACAAAGATGTTGTGTCCGCCGATAAAAAAAAAAAAAAAAAAAAGTAACAATAAATTTTGTTGAGGTATTCTCACGTATTGCTGGTAGGACTGCAAATTGGTGCAACCGCTATGGAAAGCAGTGTGAAGATTCCTTAGAAAATTTGGAATGGAACCACCATTTGATCCAGTTATCCCATTCCTCGGTCTATACCCAAAGGACTTAAAATCAGCATACTACAGCATTGACACAGCCACATCAATGTTTATAGCAGATCAAGTCACAATTGGCTATTCAAAATAACCAAGTTATAGAAACAACCTAGGTATCCTTCAATGGATGAATGGATAAAGAAACTGGTATATATACACAATGGAATAGTACTCAGCCGTAAAGAAGAATGACTTTATGGCATTTGCCAGTACATGGCTGGAACTGGAGAATATCATGCTAAGTGGAATAAACCAGTCGCACAAAATCAAAGGCTGATGTTCTCTCTGAAATGTGGATGCTAACCCACAACTAGGGAGGGGAAGAACAGAAGTGCATTGGTTAGACAAAGGGGAATAAAGGGAAGGGAGGGAAGAGGAGAATTAGGAAGGACAGTAGAATTAATTGGACGTAACTTTCCCAGCCTTGTATTTGAATACACAACTAGGGTTACTCCGCATCATGTAAACCACAAGTATAGAATACTAATTAAGGGGCTGGGGATGTGGCTCAAGCGGTAGCGCGCTCGCCTGGCATGCGTGCGGCCCGGGTTCAATCCTCAGCACCACATACAAAGATGTTGTGTCCTCCTATAAAACTAAAAAATAAATATTAAAATTCTCTCTCTCTCAAAAAAAAAAGAATACTAATTAAAATAAGTTATACTCCATGTGTGTGTAATATGCCAAAATACATTCTACTGTCATGTATATCCAAAAAGAACAAAAAATAAATAATTTACCTGTCAGATTCAGTAAAAAAGGAATCAAATTTAATAGATAAGTAGTGAATATTCCTAGGTATATAATCTCAAAATAGACCTTTCTATTTTCCATTGCATATTACAGTTGGTGATTACTTGTCGAAATCATAAATATATATTGCAGGAATATAAATACCTAATGAATAGTTACACCAAAGAGAACTTTTGGATAAATTTGCAGTGCAGTATTTTATATACTAAAGTATACTGTATCTCATCCAACTTAGATGGAAGTGAAAACGATTTGTATCTGAAAAGTATGTTGGATGACTCAAAAAGTAACTCCAGTGATAAGGAATACATTGATATTGAAGATGTGCATAATGACTTTGAGTGAAAGGGTTTTGTTAAATATAAGTAGGAGAAAAACTATCTGCAAATTACCAAATTTGTTATTATAAGTCTATATATGTGCTATGCTAAATAATTTTAAATTTCATAAGTAAACATTTGACTTTTATATACATCCCTAAAAAATAGACTACATTGTTTTTTATGATCTTATTCGGAACATAGTAGATCACCATATATTTGGGATTTGTTTTTTTTTGGGGGGGGGGTATACCAGTGCTTGAACCCAGGGGTGTTTTACCACTGATCCACATCCCCAACCCTTTTTCTTTTTAGTTTGAGACAGAGTCTTGCTCACTTAGGACTTCGCTAAGTTACTGAGGCTGGTTTTGAACTTGTGATCTTCCTGCCTCAGCTTCTGAGTTGCTGGGATGACAGGTGTGCACCATACTCCTCTCTGGGATTTCTTTCTATTCGGGTATATGTCGTATTAAATTATATTTACTGAACTTGGTTTAAGATGAAGAGCTTATAACTCATTTTGAGAGTTCTGCTGAAAATGTTTTGGCCTAAAGAAAAACCTTAATTGTTTTAAAAGAGTTTTAATTTCGTGAAACAACTCATTCACCTAATCTTTCTCAACAAAGAAAATGTTATTCTGAGCTCGGCATGGTGGTGCACCCTTGTAATCCCGGTGGCAGGGGAGGCCGAGACAGTAGGATCCAGAGTTCAAAGACACACTCAGCAACAGCGAGGCTTTAAGCAACTCGGTGAAACCCTGTCTCTAAATAAAATACCAAATAGGGCTGGGGATGTGGCTCAGTGGTTGAGTGCCCAAATTCAATCCCAAGTGCCAAAAATGAAAAGAAAAGAAAATGTTACTCTGTATAGCTCAATAAAAAGTATGGTTGGCTCTGGATTTAGCTCAGTGGTAAAATGCTTGCTGTCATGCTCTAGGTTCCATCCCCAGTACCATAGGAAAAAAAAATAAATTTGATTACCCTTTTAGGAAAAAAGTCATTAAACACACACACACACACACACACACACACACACACACACACACACTCACTACCCCATAAATGAAGATGAGACAAAACCCCCTGCTTTTCAGTGTTTATTCTTATTTATTTCGGTCCAATTGATTAGCTCTCATGTTAATATATTGTTAGTGACTAATTTTGTATTGATTTAAAAAAAATTTCAGCTGTCCCTTTCCCCCCAACACATCGCTTGACATCTGAAGAAGTATTTGATATGGATGGGATACCCAGGGTTGATGTTCTGAAAAACCACCTAGTAAAAGAAGGTCGGGTAGATGAAGAAATTGCACTTAGAATTATCAATGAGGGTGCTGCCATCCTTCGGAGAGAGAAAACAATGATAGAAGTAGAAGCCCCAATTACAGGTAAATTTATTTATGTTTTAGATATTATTTTTATTATGTCATTATTTATTTGCCTGAATATAAAACTATTTCCTTTTCAGTCAAATCATATACTGAGTTAATATTACATGGACAGTACCTTGAATTTGTGAATTATTTTCTATACTTTTAAAGTTTCTGCTAGATTTCAGTGAATAAACATGATCCTAAATATAAGTACTGAGATTAGTCTAATATGCTTTTGTGAAGGTTTTATCAGTTGTACTGGCCATACTTCAATTTGCTTCAACACTTACTTGCCATTAATCATTAGGGGCAAAAATACTTTGTCGTTTCAGATAACAAAGGTGATAGCTTAAAGGTTAACAAAAATTACTGAGTTAGCATGGAGATTTTACTACCACTATAATAATTTTGTTATCCCATGACTTAAACACATCCTTGGCTTCCTAAAGAGGAGCTTTTATAAATTCAGATGAAAAGTTTGTTACTGATGATAAATTTGTTATTTCTGTTGCATCTTGTTCCAGGTGTTGAACATAGGAACACTTGGTTACACATCATCCCTATATGATTCTTCATAGACCACTTCTTAGACAATTCTTTATAGCATTTACACTATTATATAAAGGAAATTAGAATTTAAGTAATATTTGTTATTTCAGAGGTTTTTTTTTTTTCACATCTAATAATCTTCTTGTTTCAGTGTGTGGTGACATCCATGGCCAATTTTTTGATCTGATGAAACTTTTTGAAGTAGGAGGATCACCTGCTAATACACGATACCTTTTTCTTGGTGATTATGTGGACAGAGGTTATTTTAGTATAGAGGTAATAATCATTTACTATAATTTGCTTTGCTGTTAAGTGTTCACATAGATGACTTCCATTAATCCCTGGCCCAGTAAGTTCCTAAAACTATGTTGGATTCTTTCTAATACCTGTTCATATTCTGAAGTTTATAAGAAAAGCTATTATTTATTTCTCTTCTTTCAGACTATTAAATTAATTTTCTTTATGTTACTTTGTATAATTATAATTGACATTTTTCCCAGGGGAAATAATGAGTAAACTGAGAGGTCTTTATTGCCCTGTTATCTCATGGCTCTAAGAAGCTAATGATGTTTATTTTTGTATCTATTTGTCTCTTTTGCCCCTAAAGACATTAAACTACAGGGGGGAGGGAAACAACAAACTAAATTCTATCTGTTTAAATAAAATATAATAATCTTATTGCTTAAGCTTGTATCACTTATCATGTACCTATTAAGACCCCAGTATAACCAAACAACAATAGACCCAAGTATATCATATGTGGAATCTTTGTGTATTCTGAATATATTATATGGAATCTTTGTATATTCTGAAAGGATTAATTTGTGTTTAAAATTGACCTGTTGATCATCAATTGACAGTACATGATTCTTTGTCTCCTTTTTCTTTTCTAATTATATGAAGTATGGGAAATGTAGAATAATCTGAAATTTTCTAACATATGCACCTCTTCTTGGGACCATATTATAACATTGCTCTGTAACTTGCTTTTTTCATACATCATCCCTACACTATGAATGTCTTTCAAAATCAATAAATATAAATCTATAGCATCATTTTTAATATTTGCATTGTCTTTCATTGAATAAACAAACCATAATGAATTTCTTGTTGTTAGACACTTAAGGTGTTCCCAACATTTTGTGTCATATAAATGATGCCTCGGTGAGCCATTTTATTCATATATCTGTACACACTTCCCCTTCTATTTTTGTAGAACAGTCGCCTAGAAGTAGAATTGCTAGGTCAAAGCTCAGTTGATGCATATTTATTTTGTACATTTAAAATTTTCCAAGAATATTCTAAGCACTTAGCAAATATTGATCAATCCTCACAACATTTTTATGAGGTAAGTACTTTTATTTTATTCATTTTGTAGATGAGGAACCTGGGGCTTAAAGAGGTTAAATAACTTGCCCAAAGTCAGTCATTAGTATAGTTAGTATAGTCAGGCAGTCTGATTCAAAGCTTATACTTTTAATCAGGTCTCCTAATAGATATTGAAGGTTTACCAGATGAATCTCCATGCTAGTTACTGTTGTTTATATCTACTTTTCCAGGGTTTTCAATATATTTTCCTTTCTGAGGTTTACTAAGATTGCCAGTGTGAAAGGGAGTGCTTGACTCTGTCCATCTTGTCTCCCTTAAGAATTTTATTATCCTGAGTTTTTGTTTTTCTTCCCATTCATAATTTCATTATCAGCCCCCTTAACCTTCTCTGAATTACCTTGGTGTTTCGAGAAACTTAGAAAATGGCCCTGACAAAAATTTCGGGGCATTTGGTAAAAACAATACACAATTTTAGGAACTTTAGTTGATAACTAAGCTTGTTGTGCATGTGAATTTTAGTTGGTGACTAAGCTTGTTGTACATGTGTACTGTTTTATAGTTATGATTCATTTAGTATATTTTATTGTTGTAAAAAGAAAATAACTAGAATCAAAATAAACAACATGTTGAACTGGGTGCAGTTGAACATGCCTATGATCCCAGCAAATTGAGAGGCTGAGCAGCCTGGGTAACTTAGTAAGACCCTGTCTCAAGATAAAATTTATAAAGAGTCTAGGAATGTAGCTCAGAGGTAGAACATTACTGAATTCAATTCCCAGTACAAAAAGATGGGGGTGGGGGCAACATATTAAGTAAACACATGCTTAATAAAGTATTTCACTTTGGGTTTTTGTTGTAGTTGTTGTTACTTTTTTTTCTCGTGAATAAAGTTAAGGTCTGAATAGTTACACATTTCAACATGTATTAACCTGTTAAAAATAATTTTTATGTATTATTATAAAAGCTACCTGTTATTTCCATATGAAATAGTCCTTCCTGTTTTTTTAAGCAAGTAAGTAAAATGTTAGTCTCATTCTTATGTTAAATCTAGTTTTAAAGATAGCTACTGCACTGCTTCCTTTTATTATAAAAATTGCATTTTTTTGGATTGGTTTAGATAATAGGTTTGTACCTTACGTGAGGCAACATTCATAATCAACCAAAAAAACATGCATACAAAACAAACATGGCCCTTTCCTTTATTAGGCAGCATAGCATAATGCTTAAGATTAGAGATTTAGAATCCTGTTTCCTTTACTTAGGACTTTTGTGATTTTGGACAAGTTACTTAGCTTGTTGCTTCAGTTTCTTCATTTGTAAAACAGATAATATTACATACTTCATGATGTTGTTTGAGGAATAAATGAGAGGGATTAATTACATTGTAAAATACTCTGTAAATGTTTCCTATTATTTTTGACATTATTATATTAATTTATCTAAGGAAATCATTCTGATAGTTGATTTTCATATCAAACAACTTGTAAATCTAAAGTAATAAGTTTATTTGACTCATTGATACAACAAATATTTATTGCTCTTCTATTTGCTAGGTACTTTTCTAGGAATGGAGAATCAGAAGGAATAAGATAACAAAGTCTATGATCTCATGGAGCTTATATTTTAGTAAAGGACAAAGAAAAATTTAAAAAAAGAATAGTAGATTGTAAGGGTAATACAGTTTTTAAAAAGGGTAATACGATTAAAAGGAACAAAGATTAAATTATTTAGTTAAGCAAAAGTACAAGATAAATTCACTGGAAACATTTTCTTTTGCAGTGTGTCTTATATTTATGGGTTTTGAAGATTCTATACCCAAGTACATTATTTCTTCTGAGAGGCAACCATGAATGCAGACACCTTACTGAATATTTTACCTTTAAGCAGGAATGTGAGTACTTTCAGGAGAAATATTTTCATTTTCTAAGTATTCATTTGGAATGAAGTAGGTAGTAAGATGTGAGTTATAAAGACTTTGCAGTGCAACATATAAGAACAAATTTTGTGCCCACACATTTAAATCTTTGAGTAAGATTGTCAGGTACTTTTTAGTGTTTAATGGTATTTAATTCAGAGGTTTTTGTTTCAACATTTTCTATTAACTTTAATTCTTATAAATGTACTTAGGAATAGTTTGGAGTTTTATATGTATTTTTAAATTTTTTATTTGACACATGATAATTTTTACATTATTTATGGGTTTATATGTAGCTTTCATATTAAGAAAAAATTTCTGGTTATTATTAGATTGCAGATTTTTGTTCCCCAGTCTTGAGAAGTTCCTGTGAAGATTCTTTTTTTTTTTTTCCATATTTTTTTACTGGTGCATTATAGTTGTACCTGTGAAGTTCTTAATAGTTATTATTTATCCTGTCATTATTAACTGTGTGATACAGAACAATACTTGGCCTTTTTTCACTCCTTAGATATAATTTAATGTTTATTAGTATTCATAACTTTATTAATAAAGTTTTAGAGTTAAGTTCTAAAAATAGGAATTCAGTTAATCCTTGGTATCGATGGGAAACTGGTTCTGGGACCCCATAGATACCAAAATCTGGAGATGCTCAAGTCTTATATAAAATGCAATATTATTTACATATAACCTCTGAGCATTTTCCTGTATACTTTAATAATCTCTAGATTACTTATAATTACTAATACAATGTAAATGCTATGCAAATAGTTGCTATACTCTATTGCTTAGGAGTAATGATAAGGAAAAAGGTCTGCATGTTTAGTATAGAGACAGTTAATTTTTTTCTGATTTTTTTTTTCTCTAACATAGGTGTGTATTTTCTTTTATTACTTTAAACTCAGGAGCACTCGATCAGTGAGCCACATCCCCAGCCCTATTTTGTATTTTATTTAGAGACAGGGTCTCATTCACTCAGTTACTTAGCACCTTGCTTTTGCTGAGGCTGGTTTTGAACTTGTGATCCTCCTGCCTCAGCCTCCTGAGCCGCTGGGATTATAGTTGTGTACTACCATGCCTGGCTTTTTCTGAGTATCTTTGACCTGAAGTTGATTGAACTCATGAATGCAAGACCCATGGATACAGAAGACCAAATGTAATTCTTAAATTAAGAATCAAATAAAGGTATTAATAGAGAATTGTGAAAAGAAAAATAGCAGAGGATAATGGCAGAGATGGCATGCTTATACAATTTCAGGAAAGAGGCATATTACCTAAGTGAATTAGATGAAACCTGTGGAAAGCGCATACTTGACATAACAGCGAACAAGTTAAAATTTTTATTGAAACATAGTTCTGGGAAACAGGTCTGTCAGTAAATTAGCAAATTTGGAACCTCTGGTTGGTTGTTGGATATGTATTTTCCTATATTTAAATGTTAAAATACTAACCAAAAATTCTGGGCTAATCCCCCTTTTCTGCCCCTACTCACAGACATTTCCCCAGAAAAAGACACATAGCTAGCCAAAGACCCTTGGGCCTCCCAACACTGAGTCTTTTAGCTGTTGCACCCTCTGGATCAGCTTTGTGTCATCAAGAGGTCATAAATAAATAAGTAAGGGCCTGGGCTGTATATCAGTGGCAGAGCACTTGCCTAGCACATATGAGGCCCTGGGTTCAATCCTTAGTGCCACATAAATATAAACCAAATAAATAAATAGGAAGTGTAATGAAGCCCTTTTTATTCCTCTTAGATAATTAGTAAACCACCACCAAAATCCCACCAAAATAAAATACATAGGAATTTAAAGGTATAATGTAATAAAGACATGTGCTTATGTTTCTAAAAGTAAACAACAGATTTGGTGGAGTTTTATCTATCTTGTGTTTCTATATTGAGTTCCTGCTTCACTGCCCATTTTAAGCCTTCATTTTAGGGAACCCATCAGCTTCTTTAACATAAGTGTATATTTTCTTTTATTATTTTTAATGGATATACTTTCAGTTTTACAGTGATGTAATGGTCTTGCCTGTAATAATGATAGTCACTAACTCTTAGAATAAAATAATGTCAGTATTAAGATTATTTTAGCCTTATTAGGCATAGTGGTGCACACCTGTAATCCCAGTGACTCTGGTGGCTGAAGCAAGAGAATCACAAGTTCAGGCCAGTCTGGGCAACTTAGTGAGAACCTGACTTAAAACTAAATGAAAAGGACTTGGGAAGTATCTCAGTGGTAGAGTGCTTGCCTGACATGCTTAAGTTCCTAGATTTAGTCCCCAGTACCACAAAAAGAACAAAAAACACAGCAACAACAACAAAACCCTATTGAGCCATAAGTACAGTTATAATTTTGCCTTATTTGGCCTATAAAGGTGAAGGGTTGAACTGTTTTTAGAGATTTGACTTATTTATTTTTAGTAATTTTTATGACTCTCTGCTGCATATCCATAATATATTTAAATTGGGGAAATATTTTTCTTCATAAGACTTGATAACATTGCTTATATTTATTGGTTCTTGTAGGGGAAGGGTCTTTCTTTTTAAAAATATATAAACAGTAAAATTCACTCTTTATGGTGTTTATTTCTGTGAGTTTTGACAAATATACAATATTTTCCATCTCTGTAGTCAAGATACAGAAAAGTTTAATCAGGCTATAAATCCTTCTTGCTGCTCCTTTTTTTTTTTTCTTTTTTTTTGGTGCTTAGAATTGAACCCAGGTGCTTAACCACTAAGCCACACCCCCAGCCCTTCTAGTTTTTTTTATTTTGAGGCAGGGTCTCGCTAAGTTGCTTAGGGCCTTGCTAAATTGCTGAGTCTGTCTTTGAACTTGCAATCCTCCAGTCTCTGCCTCCTTAGTGGCTGGGATTACAGGTGTGCGCTACTGTGCCTGGCTCTTGCTGTTTTTTTTTTTTTAAGAGATTTTTTTAATGGGCCCTTATTTTGTTCATTTTATTTATACACAGTGTTGAGAATTGCACCTAGTGCCTCACACATACCAAGCAAGTGCTCTACCACTGAGCCACAACCCCAGCTCCTCTTGCTGCTTTTTTATAGTTACCTCTTCACCTACTCTCAACTCCTGACCACTATTAGTGTGTTTTCTCTCTCCATAGTTTTCTAGTTTGGGTTTTAATTTAGAATATTTACCTTTTATAATTGAAACTGTCCTATCCATATCTCAGTATAAACACAATGTAAGGGAGAAGAGAAAGCAAGAAATAAAAATTTAATATCAGTATCCATCTGTTTTAAAAATGATCTAGTAGTGATGTATATTTCAAATATTTAATTTTTTTCTAGGTAAAATTAAATATTCAGAAAGAGTTTATGAAGCTTGTATGGAAGCTTTTGATAGCCTGCCTCTGGCTGCACTTTTAAATCAACAGTTCCTTTGTGTTCATGGTGGACTTTCACCAGAAATACACACACTGGATGATATTAGAAGAGTGAGTATATATTTTTGGTTCCAAAGTTGATTCCTATTTATTGTTCTTTGTTAAGTAGAGAGTCAGACTTCAAATTTCTCTTCAATGCCAAGATTAGGTAATGGTAAAAACTAGTATACTGATATTTAGGGAAATAATCTTCTAGTCATTCAAAACAATGTAATATGTACTACATTCGAAGTTGATACCACTTTCCTTTGCACATTCTATCCCCAACTTTTGGTGAGTTATTTCCATTCTTTATTTCTTTTCTTCTTCTTCTTTTTTTTTTTTTTTTCACAGTTAGATAGATTCAAAGAGCCACCTGCATTTGGACCAATGTGTGACTTGCTATGGTCTGATCCTTCTGAAGATTTTGGAAATGAAAAATCACAGGAACATTTTAGTCACAATACAGTTCGAGGATGTTCTTATTTTTATAAGTAAGGAAAAATATGCAAGATTAATCACATTTTAGTTCTTTAAAATATCATATGCTTCATATATATACAAACATTCTTTTACTTAATTTACTCTTTTTCCCCTACAGCTATCCAGCAGTGTGTGAATTTTTGCAAAACAATAATTTGTTATCGATTATTAGAGCTCATGAAGCTCAAGATGCAGGGTAAGAATTTTGTTTCCCTGACCCAAATTAACACCTTGAATACAAATCAAACTTAGTAACCATGATTGATGCTTTACGATGCATATTAAGCTATTTGTTTTGCAGCTATAGAATGTACAGAAAAAGTCAAACTACAGGGTTCCCTTCATTAATAACAATTTTTTCGGCACCTAATTACTTAGATGTCTACAATAATAAAGGTAAGATGTTGTTGATAAAAAATTGTTAAGCAACTTAGCATTTTAATATACTTATTTTTAAAAAAATATAATAGAGAAAAAGGGCATTGTTTGAAACCATCAAAATTTCATAAAAAAATAGATATAAGGGAGGGGAGAGAACAAAAAATAAAAATCCAAAATGTGAAACTTCATTATATGTTAACCATTCCACAACTTAGCATTCACAAAAGTTGTTTTTGTAAAAAGTACTCTGAGTTAAGTACATTATACAAAACAAACACAATTTTCTTAAGCTC
The DNA here is from genome assembly GCF_045843805.1 of Urocitellus parryii. Taxonomy (NCBI): domain Eukaryota; kingdom Metazoa; phylum Chordata; class Mammalia; order Rodentia; family Sciuridae; genus Urocitellus; species Urocitellus parryii. Next base: position 160,767,242 of record NC_135535.1, on the reverse strand, counting down.
CCCTTTCTTAAATCTTTCCCCTTATAATCAAGAGAATGTTTTCTTATTTGTATAATACTGATGCTGCTTTGACCATTTTGTTTATTTGTACCATCTACTTATTTAGTTTATTGTGTTGATTGTTTTATATTCACTGATGTAGATTCTTTTCCTTCTTATTTCCCAGTCTTTATCATTGTCCCATGAAGATATGTATTTGAACTTTCTTTGATTAATCCACTTTGATGTCCTTTTAGAAATACATTCGTCTCTATCCTTTCTTTACACTGCTTTTTTCCTTTTATCTGTTTTCCTTATCTTGTGTTCCAGTGATTTCCATTTCTCCTTCGTCCTTCCTAATTTGATCTGTCTGTAATGATTGGATCTCATTTTATTTTGAATATAACTATTATTGACAGATAATGCCAAACGGTCTTAATCTAGTTAAGTATGTGCCAAGGACACTGAAGATGAGATTGGGCTAATGTAGATCAGTTTCAGAGGAGGAAATTAAGAGGCTGGCTCCTATTTTGTCTTGACATGTCTGGAATTCAGTCGACTATTTCATACCTTCAAAGTAAGGCTATAGTAGATGTGCCAGGAGAAAGGAACAGAAGGTTAAAGACTTTAAAAGGTACATTTATAAAGATAATGAAGTCATTGCTAAATATGGGTCCTGGTGTAAGTTCAGAACGAAGCAGAAGATTTTTTTGGATGATGGGAAATGATGGGTAAAAGATTAAAACATTTGCCTGAGATCAAATAGCACACTGGATAATTTAGAATATGCTATAAGAATTTATTCGTGATGAAATGTGGCTTCATTTTCGAAAAGAAGAATATCTAAGTTTTGACTCCATTCTCAAGAACAGAATTGAGCTCTACATTTAACTTTATGCCAATGCTCTAATTCCTCAACTATGACTTCCCATTGTCAGTTTTAGAGCCTAGTTGATTACTCCTTTACTGGTTTTTCTTTTTCAGTTTGACTCAGGAGGTTAAGGAATCAATTTTTTTAGTACTTAAAAGTGAAACTCAAACCACTGACTCTCTTTTCAAAATCAAATGTCTCTTAGTTATTCTGAGTCTGAACATAAGTAGTGTTAACGACTTCAGTGTTTACATAGTATGGGCATGTTTGTAATGTTTCATTTCTACTGATAAGACAATTTTCTAGATTTTTCTCTCCTCTCTATTTAAGTTCTGAAAGTTTGGTATAAAAACTGAAGCTAAGTTTAAATATTATTTCACATGGCAGTTTTACAAGGGAAGCAAACATAATACATGTTAAGTTAGTAAATGCTAACATGTAGCAGGATTATATTTGGTCCTGTATTAGCCAAAATTGCAGATCTTGGAATTTAACAGCTGCATTTCAGTACTTTTCATTAAAGTGAAAAAAAAGCAACTAGATAATTATTATAATATTTGCAAAGCATTTTGTATTTTCATGTAGTTTAATGTGAAATACCTTCTCTAATCTTAAAATAAACTTCTGAAATAGACCAAGTGGACATTTTAGTTTCTTTTTACTTTATTTTTTATTTTTGAGGTACTGGGGATTGATTGAACCCAGGGCTTCACACATGCTAGGCAAGCCCTGTACCACTCATCTACATCCCTAGTCCCCATTTTATAAACAAAACAACCCAGATTACATAATTTATCACATATTGTACAGCTAGTAACATGCTGTAGTTTTGATTAGAATCTAGTGCTTCTAACATCATGTTCCATAAAATAATAAAACCAGTGACTGAAATCTGTGAAGGTTAATTTAAGATATTAATTATCTAAACATATTGAAGTAGATTTCTGAAATTGAGATGAATATATTATCATTGAATTATTTAATTATTTTCCCCTTCTGGTATTTTAATAAATTTTTTTTTCTTAATGAAGTAAAATATTTCTTTGTAATAATTTTACCTGATTTCCTATATTAAACGAAATAAATACATTGGTACATCCATAAATAAAATATTTTACTTATTTGTTTGCTTTGTTACCATTCAGCTACCTTTATCAGGTTGCCTGCAGCTAAAAAGATCCTCTTTAATTCTTTGATTTATTTGAACTTTAAAAACCTAGAAAATTGCTCGTTGTCATTCTATGTTTCTTTTAACAATTGAGTTTTCACAATTTTGGATTTAGTAAAGGTGCATGTTCATTATTGAATTATAAAGTAAAACAAACAGTCTGAAAATAACTAAAAATTTCATTAATAATAACTTAGATATGTTACTCTATATAAAAGTGTGTTAAAAACAAAAAAGTGTGTTGTTATGGAAAATTAGTTCCTCCCTCCACCAGCCCAGATTCTACTCATCCCTCAATCCTACTCCCTCTTAAAAAATATATATTTTTTGTTTTTATGTATTTTTTATTTTTGAGGCTAAAGCTGAATTGTTATGTTGACATTTAACTTATCTTGCAGCTGCTGTGTTAAAGTATGAAAATAATGTGATGAATATTCGGCAGTTCAACTGTTCTCCACATCCTTACTGGTTGCCCAATTTTATGGATGTCTTCACATGGTCTTTACCTTTTGTTGGAGAAAAAGGTATGATTTTTACTTTTTTAAAAAAGGAACTGTTTCATTACCATTACATTTACTCCAGTTTACTATCACTGGCACATACTTGCTAAAAGATACTGAAGTCTGATTTCACTGTGATTACAGTTCTACTTGTGTCTGTGAATGTGGATATAAGAGCCTCAAAGATATTTTAGTTAGCTGTTTACAGCCCCCATGTGAGGGGACTGGAAGAAGACTTATAAATAGCCTGAAGTTGTCCTCAGCTGTTGGATTTTCTTCCTTTTTGTTTTCAGTGTAAATCTTTTATGGAGGAATATCTTTAGATTGGATGGGCCTCTTCTGCATATTTTGACACCATTTTTTGGAATGCCATAGCAATTTATTGGAGAATTTAATAGCCCTTATTTTGGCAATGTTAGTCATCTTACAGTATGCATTGAGAAAAATGATAAAGAGAGATCTCAGTTCTAACCTAATATTTCTTCTCCTATATCAGAAATATGTATAAAATTTTAGTAGTGAGCCTTTCTGATAATTTAAGAGAAATACTTATTAACTAAATAAGCTTTTAAAGAGAAAATAAATGCTATTTATTAAATTTATGTCTTTATTTTCTAGTTCTGTAGAATTCTTAGGATCTTGTTACTCATCACATTTTTCTTTTTCTATTTTATCTATAATTTTTTTCACAGGGCAATGCCTCAGTTTTCATATAAGACAAATGACAGCATGAGAGTACAGACATGATTACAAAACATTTTGTTCTATATCCCCCTCTTTTTTTCACACCTCTTCATGTTACAAAATGTTCCTTTCTGTATGATATGTCACTTCTTCCAAGACAATTTTTCTTTCTAAAATTCAGAATTAATATTTAAACTGTGTGTGTTAAATAGATTTTCTGCAGATTGCCTTTGGTCTTCATTTACTTAGTAAGTCTGATGTTAATTTAATATGGAGATAGAATTACTTGCTTTAGCATTTGAGAAGAGGGGCAATTGAGGGCTTAGGTGCAAGGGATGCATTACACTTAACAACCTTCTATCTTTGGTATATGAGAAATAGTTCAATCATAGCATCATCAAGCTAAAGGGAATTTAAGCATTCATCTTGCTTACTCTCTGGCCTCCAGGCTAGACTGCAACTCAGCTATTTTAATGTAATATGGGGAGGAAAGCTACTGGGGGCCAGAAAGATAAGTAGGAAGAAAAGGGACTTTTGAGAGTATCTATAATTTGATTCCGTGATGCCTCCACTTAAGGAAATGTTTCATTAAATCTAACTTAAAGGTTGATACTGTGAATGTTTAAATAAGGAAAGAAATAAAGGTAATAGGTTTTTCTCAATGTACCTGTGAAAAACTAGGACATCATAGTGTTTTAGAGATCATAAGCAAACTTAATTATGTAGTCCACCTCCTTTTGAGAGATGAGAAAATTTAATTTCTGTGGATCTCCTACAAGTGATATAAATATGGAGAATATTAGACTTCTATTGATGTTCCCACATTTCAATTCTACTAAATCATCTTGGTTCTTCTTTTGCCACTCTAAATCATTTTATCTCATAAGAAATGGAAATATTTAAATCTTTTGACCATTTTTGTTATTTTTATGTGTGGTCTTTTCTAAATTAAAAAAGTGAGGCTGAGGCAGGAGGATCACAAATTCAAAGTCAGCCACAGCAACTTGGTGAGGCCCTCAGCAATCTGTTGAGATCCTGTCTCAAAATAAAAAATAAAAAAGGAGCTGAGTAGCATGTGTGTTGCACTGGGTTTGGTCCTCAGCACCACATAATAAATAAATAAAATAAAGGTATTGTGTCCAACTACAACTAAAATAGATAAATAAAAGTTTTTAAATAGGGGGCACTGAGGTTGTGGCCCAGTGGTTAAGCAGCCTTGGGTTCAACCCCTGGTATGGGCAAGGGGGGAAAAAAAAAGAGCTTAGATTTTAATATTGTACACATGGAATCCTAGCCACTTTCTAGAGCATTAATAGAATTTTCTCAAACTCTTCAGATTTAACTTTTTTTTTTTTTTTTTAGGGGTCAGGGATACAGGGATTGAACTTAGGGGCACTCAACCACTGAGCCACATCCCCAGCCCTATTTTGTATTTTATTTAGAGACAGGGTCTCACTGAGTTGCTTAGTGCATGCTTTTGCTGAGGCTGGCTTTGAACTCAAGATCCTCCTGTTTCAGCCTTTCGAGCCACTAGGATTACAGGTGTGCGCCATCTCGCCTGGCTTCAGATTTAACATTTTAATACATGATAGCTGTTTGTTTAGCCTAACTACTTTTTTTTTAATTGGTGCATTACAGTTGTACATATGATGGGGTTTGTTATGTATTCATGCATACATACAATTTAACAATATAATTTGGCCAATGCAATCCCTAGTACTTCCCCCCTCCCTCCTTTACTCCCACCCTCTCATCTCTTTCTTTCACTGATCTCCCTTTGATTTTCATGAGATCCCTCCCCATCTTTTTTTTTCTGCATATGATAGAAAACTGTAACCCTGACCACCTAAGTTTTAGCCTAAGTACTTCTTGTTTCTAAATAAATACAAGTGACATTTCATGTGTACTACATACAAAAAGCCAGTTTCACTCTGGTCTAGACCCTGGGAAACAACTATCCCAAGCTAGAGACTTCCTGAGAGGATGGTTTAAAGTGTACGGGATATATTATACTTAACAACCTGTTTTTTTTTTGGGGGGGGGGATTGGTATATGAGAAGTAGTTCAATCATAGCATCATAGATAAAAGCAGAGTTTCTTTAACCTTTTTTGGAGGATAAGAACCCCTTTTTAATTTCATTTTTTCCCATATTTTTGTTGGTGTATCAAAACCTTAAACTGGAAAACTCTGAGCATATATGGCCAATCTTATGTCATTTATATTCCTATCCACTACTCTCCTCCCTATATATCCAAATTATTTTGAAGAAAATCACAGCTAGTATTTTTTTGAATTTATATGTACTTCAAAATATTTCTTTAAAATGATTCATTTTCTAAAAGTAACTATACCAAAAAAAATGTCAGTTTCTTAATATAGAATTCTTTCTTTCTTTTTCTTTTTTTTTTTTTTTTTTGGCAGTGCTAAAGATCAAACTCAGGGCTTCATGCACATTAAACAAGCACTCTAGCACTGAGCTCCATATCCAGCCCACAGAACCCTTTTGAGAAAGGGAATATTCAGTAGAAACATATGTCATACTATACAGAACATTTTTAGTATAGTCATACATCTGAAATGAATTGGTAATCTGTTTTAGGCTTACTGGCCCTATTGAAAACCTCTGTTTTAGGGAATCCAGAATGGTGTGCTCTTCCAGAAACTATCATACATGTAGACTTACTCATTTAATTTTTTTTTTTTTAACTGGGGATTGAACCCAGGGGCTCTTTACCACTGAGCTATATCCTGTCCTTTTCTATTTTTTTTATTTTGAGACAGGATTTCACTAACTTTCTGAGGCTGGCCTCGAATCTGTGGCTCTCTTGCCTCAGCCTCCTGAGGTGCTGAGATAGCAGGCATGTGCCACCATATTGGCTATTGAATACATTTTTTAAAGCGTCTCTTTTATTCAGAGTACTAAGATATAAAGAGACAAGTAGGGCAGGGGTATAGCTTAGTTGATGGAGTGTTTGCCTCCCATATACAAGGTCCTGGGTTCAATCCCCAGCACCACAAATTAAAAAAAAAAAAACAAGTAATATTTGCAGATTAATAGAAGACTTGAGATACATAAATAATGATGATAAGATGTAATATGGCTGGAGAGTACTAGATAAAGTTTGAAAAAAATTGTCACCAATTGCATCATGAGGATCTTGATCACCACACAAAGAAATTAGAACTTTAATAAATTATTACAAGTCACTGAAACAATTATGACTTTGGTAGACATTTAGAAAAAAAATCCTGAGCTGGGAATTTAGTTCAGTGCAAATTTAGTTCAGGTAGAGAGCTTGACTAGAATGTGCAGGGCCCTGAGTTCTATCAGCACTAGCAAAAAAGGAGAAAAATTGTGGTGGTGAATGAATTGGATGGAAGAACTAGAGACTGGGAAACCTATTATGAAGCTACATCAAAAGTTAAGTAGAACTAGGCATGGTGGCGTAAGCCTGTAATCCCAGTGGCTCCAGAGACTGAGGCAGGAGGATTGCGAGTTCAAAGCCAGCCTCAGCAATGTCGAGACACCAAGCAACTCAGTGAGATCCTGTCTCTAAATAAAATACAAAATAGGTCTGAGTTCAATCCCTGGTGCCCAACTAGAGACTTAATGAAGCTGTGGTAGCATTAGGAGTAGAGAATGTGGAGAACCAAAAGAACTGTGGAAGTAGAAGCAATGAAAAGAGATTACATGTTTAAGGAGTAGAAATGGTTGAAGATGACTTGGATATTTTGAATCTGGCAAAGATAATACCATTAACAAACGCTAGTGAGAAAATTCTTCTCTTAGCAACTTTCCACTCTAGTTACTGCTTTTCTTCCTCTTCATTGGGATCTCTTGGCCTTTGTCATTTTCTTTCTTTCTTTTTTTTCTTGATTCTAGGTATTGAACCCAGGGGTACTTTACTACTGAGCTATATCCCTAGTTCTTTTGAATTTTTTGAGATAGGGTCTCACTAAGTTGCTTAGGGCCTTACTAAGTTGCTGAGGCTGGGCTTGAATTTGCATTCCTCCTGCATCAGGCTCATGAGTCACTGGGCTTACATGACTATGTTATTTTCTTAATAGTTGGATCTCTTTTTTACTTTCTTCCTTCCTAACATAATGTCAAACTCCTTTCTCTCCTTTGTCTAATTCATTTGTCCAATCAACTTTGGCTCTATTTAAGTACAGCCATCCATTTCTTCATTATTATAGCCCAGGTATAGAGCACTATTGGAGATATTCATACAGCCTTACAAATTGGTGCCACCCCTTGATTTCTTTTTTGGGGAGGGGCTGGGGGGAAGGTACTGGGGATTGAACTCAGGGGCACTTGGCCACTGAGCCACATCTACAGCCCTATTTGGTATTTTATTTAGAGACAGGGTCTCACTCAGTTGCTTAGGGCCTTGTTCTTGCTGAGGCTGGCTTTGAACTTATAATCCTCCTGCTTCAGCCTCCCAAGCCACTGAGATTACAGGTGTGCTCTTCTTTGTCCAACCCATCCCTTGATATCTAACATTACCTGAGCTCTCAGTAGTATCCAAACATTCTTTAGGTTTATAGTATGCTTCTTCCATTTTCCTTAGGATAGAGCCTAAATTTTCATCCTTTCTCTTCTTAAATACTTCTTCCAGCTATTTCTTCACTCAATGAACATACTTGTCAGTAACAGCCACTTTCTCTCTTTATTGTTTCCTACTTTATTAGAATACTTTTCTTGAATTCTTGTTGAGAAGGTAACCCTTCTATCCAAAGGCTTGCCCTTCTAACTTGTCCTTAGATTCTCTTACCTCTCAGCTCCTCCTGCCCCAGGAAATTTGATTTATCATTCACATTCTCTGCTCTTCAGACTCTCTCTCTTTTTTGTGGGGGGAGTGGTGGGGGGACGGGCGGGTAGCCAGGAATTGAAATTAGGTGTGTTTTACCACTGAGTCATATCCCCAGCCCTTCTTATTTTTTATCTTGAGACAGGGTCTCACTAAGTTGCTTAGGGCCTCGCTAAGTTGTTTAGGCTGGCTTTGAACTTCAGATCCTCGTGCCTTAACCTCCTGAGTTGCTGGGATCACAGATGTGTGCCACCACACCTGACTTCCTCAGATCTCTTGACTAGCTCTTTTATGAATTATTCAGATCTATCTGATTTTAAAATAAAAAATAAATAACATTTCTCTCATTTGACCTTTTTCTCAAGCTACTACTTGGCTATGACTTTCTGACCATTCTTTCCCAATCAGGATTCTAGATGATAAATATTATTTACTTAAAATATACTATTTTAGTATTCATAAATGTTTCTATATAATTTTCAAAATGTACATTAACTTGTTACACAGATTCTTTGACTTGAAGTTTCTTCAGCCTTATTTCCTCCCTTTCTGTTGCATATTCTTATGTTCCAGCTATAACACAGAATGGATAGTTTCTTTAAAAATCAGCTATGTCTTTTAAGTTTTATGCTTTCATCCTTTTTCTTTATTTTTCATAACAGTCTTATTGAAATATATATCATATATCATATGATGGATCTATTTAAATTGTATAATTAAATGGTTTTTAGTATATTCTGTAGACTTTTTTTGCAATCATTACCACAGTCAAGTTTGGAACATTTTTTTCATCATCCCCCCCCCCTTTTTTTTTTAAAGAGAGAGAGAGAGAGAGAGAATTTATTTAGTTTTTGGCGGACACAACATCTTTGTTTGTATGTATGTGGTGCTGAGGATCGAACCCAGGCCGCACACATGCCAGGCGAGCGAGCTACCGCTTGAGCCACATCCCCAGCCCCCTTCATCATCCCCTTAAAGAAATTCTATCCATGCCTGTTAGCATTTATTTCCCCACAACCCCTCCTTGCCATTAGGCAGCGACTAATGTACTGTCTCCATAGATTTGCCTGTTCCAGACACCTCATATAAATGGAAATACAACATGTGGTTTTTGTGTGGTTTCTTTCCATAAAATTTTTAGGTTATCCATGTTGTAGTATGAACCAGTTCTTCATTCCTTTTTATGACTAAATAATATTCTATTATATGGATATACCCCATTTTGTTTATCAAATCATCAGTTTTTGACTTACTTTCTACTTTGACTATTATGAATAATGCTGAGAAGAACATTCATGTCCAAATTTTTGTGTAGACTTTATTTTTTATTTTTCTTGGGTGTCGTCTTGGGAGTGAAATTGCTGTGGCTTATGGTAACTCTTTGATATGATTAACCTTTTGAAGGTCTGCCAAACTGTTTTCCAAAGCATCTGTATCATTTTACAGCCTTACCTGCAGTGTGTAATGATTCTAGTTTGTCCATGTCATTGCCAATACTTGTTATTGTTTGTCCTTTTTATTGTTGCTATCATAGTAAATATAAAGTGGTTTACTTTATTTATGTTTAGTTATAGATGGACACAATACCTTTATTTTATTTTATTTTAAAAATATTTATATTTTAGCTGTAGTTGGACTTAATACCTTTATTTTATTCATTCATTTTTTTTCACAATACCTTTACTTTATTTATTTTTATGTGGTGCTGAGAATTGAATCCAGGACCCTGCATGAGCTAGGCAAGTGCTCTACTGCTGAGCCACAACCCCAGCCCTCATTCATTCATTTTTATGTGGTGCTGAGAATTGAACCCAAGGCCCCTCACGTGCTAGGTGAGCGCTCTACCGCTGAGCCACAACCCCAGTCCTTTTATTTTATTTTATTTTATTTATTTTTATGTGGTGGTGAGGATCTAACCCAGTGCCTCACACCCACTAGGCAAGCACTTTACCACTGAGCCACAACTCCAGCCCCTATAAAGTACTTTTGAATTGTATTTCCCCAGTGAATAATGATATTGAACATCTTTTCATGGGCTGTTGGCCATTTATATATCTTTACATTAATGTATTTTCAAATCCTTTGTTTATTTATAATTAGGTGTGTCTTCTTTTTTTTTTTAACTGTAGATCTCTTTTTTTTTTATGTATTCTAGAAGCAAATCTCTTATTAGATAAATGGTTTGCAAATATTTTCTCCCATTCTGTGGGTTGGCTTTTCGTTTTCTTAACAGTGTCCTTTGAAACACAAGACTTCTTGTTTTGTTTTATTTTTGAGACAGGATCTTACTATATTGCCCAGGCTGGCCCTAAACTCCTGAGCTCAAGTGATCCTCCTGCTTTAACCTCCTGAGTAGCTGCAGTTATAAGCTGGTGCTACCATGCCCAGCAACATTTTGATAAGTACTATTATCTATTTTGTGTTTTGTTGTTTATGCTTTTGGTGTCATATTGAAGAAACCATTGCCTAATCCAAGCTCATAGAGATAACCCCTCTGTTTTTTACTGAGTTTTATTTTGTTACTAAGAGTTTTATAGTTTTAGCTGTTATGTATGGGTCTTTGTTCCATTTTGAGTTAATTTTTATAAGTATCGTGATACTTTGTTCTTTTTCAGTGGATTTGTCATTTACCAGAAGTCTTTCCTTTTCCAGAAGATCTTTGATATCTTTGAATACTTACAGAATAGTTTTTATCACTCACTTTTGTTTGATATGTTGGTCTCTCTCGGTAGTTGATAAGCTTTTTATGGTTAAAGACTGCCTTTCATATCTGAATCCCAGAGCCTTATCATACTTACCCAGCATTGGTTGTGCTTTTAATACATTTATAGAAGGAAAAGTAGGTTTGTAGCAGTGATACTGAATTTTATTCTGGGTATATTCATTTCAGAATATCCACTGGCTAATAGTCAATAGGTATTTTTATTTATTAATTGAAACTTGAAACAATTCTTTTTTTTTCTTTTTTCTTTTTTTTTTTTTTTTTTGTGTGTGTGTGTGTGTGTTGCTGGGGATTGAACCCAGGGCCCTGTGCATGCGAGGCAAGCAGTGTATCAATTGAGCTATATCCCCAGTCCATATCTTTCTTATTTTATGGACTCATTTGTTAGATATTTATTGGGTGCCTATTTTGTGCCAGACATTGTGTTAGGCTCTGGAAACCAAACCTAAGTGGAGAACAAAACAATGTCCTGCACTCATGGGACTTTCAATTTAGTAGGGAAAGCAAACAATATACAAATGGTTTAAGACAGTTTGGCAATAAACTATCAAGGAAATCCAGAACCTGAAGAAGAGATCAAGACTGGAAATAAAGATTTTGGAATTAGCTGGGCATGGTGGTGCATACCTTTAATCCCACCTACTTGGGAGGCTGAGGTAGGAGATCCCAAGTTTGAGATCAGCCTCAGCAAAATAACAGTACCCTATCTCAAAATAAAAAATAAAAGGTAGAGGGGTAATAGCTCAGTGGTAAAGTACTCCTGGGTTTAATCCCCAGTATCACAGTAGTGGTGGGGGTGGGAGAGATTCTGTAATCATCTGCAAGAAGATGATATTTAAACTATAATTTAGTAATGGATGGAATTGTTAAGAAATGGGACTTATAAAAAGAATAAGACTGCAGAGAGGATCTTGAAGACATACAAATTTTGTTTGAAAACATGGTCTCACAAGTAGGAAAACCAGAAGAGTAGATTCCTGGTAACCAAAAAAAGAGAGAAGGGAAATTTAATATAATCAAGGAGAGGAATAAGCCTATGAAAGAGCCATGGATTCAGATTGTCACATGGTCATTAGTAATCTTAGAAATAAATTTGCTGTGGCTGTTCATTCTTATATATATAGTTGGACACAATACTTTATTTATTTATTTATTTTTAATATGGTGCTGAGGATCGAACCCAACACCTCACATGTGCTAGGCTAGTGCTCTACCACTGAGCCACAACCCCAGCCCCTGTGGCTGGTTTTTGAAAGATTGAATCCTGGGACATTTTTGAAACAGGAGATCTGTGCTGTGATTATTTTCTTACTCTTTAATGCCATATCCACGAATGAAGACTTGAAATGTGTACATTCATCTGTTATTTCTGTGTTCTCATCTCTTTGGGGTTTGATTTTTTTTTTTTCCTGAGGGACTTGAAAATTTATTCCATAAAAGAATTGCTTTCTCTCAGACTTCTTATTCCTGCTTTCATTTTGAAAGCCTTTACAAACTTAATTTCATTATTCCTGCTATCAGAATGTATCTTCTTGGGCTGGGGATGTGGCTCAAGTGGTAGCGCGCTCACCTGGCATGTGTGCGGCCCGGGTTCGATTCTCAGCACCACATACCAACAGAGATGTTGTGTCTGCCGAGAACTAAAAAATAAATATTAAAAATTCTCTCTCTCTCTCTCTCTCCCTCCTCTCTCACTCTCTCTTTAAAAAAAAAATCTTCAGAACTATGTACTCAAAAAAATATTTAAAAAAAAAAAAAAGAATGTGTCTTCTTGAGTTAAACATTATTTGGCCTTTTGTATGAATCCTTGCTGTGCATTTGTAGACAGTTGTTATGGGCAACTAACATGTAACTTTTTTTCTTTTTTGAATAGTGACAGAAATGTTGGTAAATGTTCTGAGTATTTGCTCTGATGATGAATTAATGACTGAAGGTGAAGACCAGTTTGATGGTATGATTACTTATCTTACTATTTTTTATTTGAAATGGTATCTCTTAACTGTTCAGCCTCAATATATACTTTATTGCAAAAGAAAAATGTTTTCAGATGGCTATCCTGTTTGATAAGTGACAAGTCACTTTCAGATAATGTTTAATATTTTTAAATAATTATAAGTATTTTTAAATAGTGATATGAAGAAAAAGGTGAATTTTAGAAAAGGGAAAATTTGAAAGATAGAACAGAAGAAAAGGAAAATTGAAAAATATTAGTGGGATGTGGTTCTTCATGAATATGAACACTGCTTTTTGAAGTCAGGATTTAGTGTAGTAGTATTCTTAGTAAATTAGAAACATGCATGAACTCCCAGTATTGCTTTCACTTCTTCTTTGCAGACACCAGATTAAGCTATTCTCAATTTAGTGTGGTTATGTTCTAAAGGACCATTTGTTAGTTTACTAGAAATTATGAAATGATTTTTTTCCATAGAAACAAGGTTATATATGGTTGCTAATTCTATATAAGCCAATAAGTCTATGTACCCAATGCATATTTATAATATAAGTGAATACCATAGGGAAAAAAATTCCTTTTTCCTGTATTGTTTTATTGGTGCATTATAGTTGCTTTAGTTTTGACATTTTGAAATTTTTATTTAAGACTTTAACTGAGTAAATAAATAGGTAAATAAATTATAATGTGTTTGTTTTTACTGTTTTTTATAGTTGTCAGTATTTAAATATTTTCATGTGTTAAATATGGTCTACATATTGGTAAGATTTAAGAGCTGCATCTCCCTTTCTTCTTACCTCCTTCTCTTCTTTCCTTCCTTCTTTCTTTTCTTCTCTTTCCCTTCCCCTTTGCTTTTCCCTTTGCCTTTGCCTTTACCTTTTTTGGGACTTGATATGTTGCCTAAGCTGGCTTCAAACTCCTGGGCTCAACCTATCCTGCCTTAGCCTCCCTAATAGCTGGGACTACAGGTGCATGCCATCACTCCCAGCAATGCCTATATATTTCTGTTTATTAATATGGCATAATTTTCTTCATTAATCTCATATTTGGCAATTGTGCTGTCCTAAATTATCTTTATTATGAATTGTAGTGCAACAATGTATTTGTACAATAGCTTTTATTTTGCTACTTGGAAAAATTTCATGATGGAAATTATAGACTTAAAGAATATGAATATTAGCCTCACTATTTTATGTGTTAACAACCACATTGCTTTACAGAAGAATTGTGAACAATATGAATTACTTCTAGCAGTGAATCCCTGCACCTATGTCTCCATAGGTCCCACCTCTTCGAATTTTGGTCATTTTTTCTTATTTTGCTTGATGGCTGTCTAGTAGGAAATTAGAGTTGGATAAATTTACATTTCTTTGATTTTTAATGGTGCTATTTTTCTAGCTGTGTAAACTATTCACCTTAATTGATCACTTATTGAACAAAATCTGAGTAAAAACTATGCAATTTTTTTTCTAACCACAACAAGTGTTTTATTTGTTTGTTTGCTTTTTTTTGTTGTTGTGCTAGAGATTGAACTTAGGGCCTCTGGCATGCTAAGCAGATACTCTACCACAATGCTATATTCCCATCCACAAGAGTGATTCTTACACACTTGTAAACCCATTTGTTGAAATTGCTGAGTGACTGTATAGAAATGTTACTGCTATCTCTTGGTGGCAGGCAGAAAGATATGCTTTTACTCTTATATATTTATATCAGTTATTTTTTGGTTTGGATAATAAGCTTAGTAGTAATATTTTATGCTTTTTATTTTCTTTTGATGTTTGTGTAGAAGTTTTTTAGCTTAACGTATTTTGTCAAATGCTTTTTATTAAAAATTTTAAATGATTTTAAGTAGATATTTCTTTTTCCTGTTCTGATATCACTGTTGTAAGTTCCAGGCTCATACTATAGGTCCTTACAATGCGTGTGTGGCTTCAGGCAAGTCACTTAACCTCTGTTTCCCTTCTCTTCAAAGTGAGGATAATACCTACTTCAAAATATAGGCATTGAGATAATGAATAATTGAGAGTCATTGAAATAATTCTTGGCACATTGCCTACTGAATTTGTTAGGTAAAGTTTTTTAGTAATTTGTCAAATGCTGTGAAATACCAAGTGAGTATTTCAGTTGGTATTAAATAACTCTATACCTGTATCTTCCAAACTAAAGATATCTATAAAATAACTTTATTTACTATAATTACTCTATCAAATATATAATTATTTCATTTAAGATAATATGTAGTTTTGTTTAGAAAAATGATTATCATCAAGTTAAATTAATACTTTAGTATTTTGTATTTCTATTATTATTATAACTGGCATTTCTCAGCATATTTTCTAGCTATATAAAGTAATACATTATATATTTGTGGACTTACATTTAACAATTTAGGTCAATAGAATTATTTTATACAGCAATTTTTAATTATTTTCCATAACTTTTAAAATATATCATTTACATAAAGCTGATATTATTACTTTCTTATTTTTAACCTTTCCTTTCCTTTTTTTTAAAAAAAAATTAGATGTAGATGTACATAATACCTTTATTTATTTTTCATAGCTTTATTTTATTCATTTATTTTTTATGTGGTGCTGAGGATTGAATCCAGGGCCTCATATGTATTAGGCAAGTGCTCTACCACTGAGCTACAACCCAGCCCTCCTTTCCTTTTATCTTTAAAAATTCTTAGCAATGTCAATAGTATGTTGAATAGAAATAGTAGTAGGTAATGCTTTATTCTTTTTTCTATAATAAAAAGCAAAGGCTAGGCTGGGGATATAGCTCAGTTGGTAGAGTACCACGAAAAAAAAAAAAAGCAATACTGGGTGTAGTAGCACACCTTCCCAGCTACTTGGGAAACTGAGGCAGGAGAATTGCAAGTTTCAGACTAGCCTTGGCAACTTAGATCCTATCTCAAAACAAAAAATAGAAAGGGTTGGGGAAAGTGGTAAAGTGTCCCTGGCTTCAATCCCCTATACTCCCCTCCCTGAAAAAGCAAAAAGTTTTTTTGTTACTTGATTTTAGGTACCTATGATTTATATGAAAATAGACACTAAATCATTTTTTTGAAATTCAACCAAGAAATAAATATATCATATTCTTTAAAAAAAAAAAAGGTAAATGGGTTGGGGTGGGTCAGTGGTAGAGCGCTTACCTAGCATGTATGAGGCATTGGGTTTGATCCCCAGCACCGCATAAAAATAAACAAATAAAATAAAGATATTATGTCCATCTACAACTAAAAAAATATTTTTAAAAATCACATAAATGAACATACAAAATGTATTACCCTCTAGTTAGAAGATTTTGTGCATATTAATGTTTTTCTATCAGTGTGATATATTATGCTAATTTTTCACTTTTTACATCATTAGATTCCAAGGAAATTGAATTTGATTATTAGAGAAACATTATGACTTAATGAAAAAGATAATGATTTAGGTATCTTGTCACTACTATTTACTAGCAGCATAATCTTGGAAAAGTCACTTAATTTTTTGGGGTCTTCTCATCCATAAATGAGAATAGAGAAGATGAAAATTATTTCCCACTCTTAAGTAATTTAAAATCTTTTCAGCACCATTTATGACAATGTTTCTATGGGAAAATACATTGAGTTCCAGCTTTGAATACTAGAAATAGATGTTCCTTCACAGCCAACATGACAGTTGCATTTATTCCTCATTTTTTCACCTTTGCCCTATAAAGTATTAGGAGCAGGAACTCTTAAGAAAAATATACATGTAGGTGTTTGCATGGAGGAATGGAAGTGATTTGGGAGATGAAGAACATGGAAGGAAAATGGGAGAGGATATTAGGGTAGATACTAAGGTTTTGAAAGGGATAAAGAACAGAGCTACCAGAACTAGGTATATTTCTCCTCACTCATATTTCCTTATTTCATCCCCCTTATCCCATTCCTCTTTTCTCCTTTTCTTTTACCATCATGGCAGGGCTTCTCTTCACCTTCCTCTTTTCCTTTGTAGCAATGGAACCATCCTTGGATGGTCTGGGAAGAAATCTGACTTAAGAAAGAAAATTTGATGGAATGGGGTTTGCGGTGGAGGCAGAATGAGGATTTAGCTTTTCTTTGGGGAAAAGGAGGTAGCAGAATTAGTGATTACATAGTGGCAGGAAGGAAAGAGCATTTTTTGTATGTTCAAGTCTGAGATTAGGTAAAGGAATAAGAATCTTTATTCTTAAAAGATGTATCTTTGGTACTCTGAATTGTTTAATGTATGTGTGGGGTTGTTTTTAAGACAAATTTATACGAACATTGCATCTAGAAATGCATATAGCTTCCCTTTTATAGGTATTATTTAGTCATAAAATTTTTTAAGACTGATAATTAGAATGCCTACTATTTATTTCAGATATTTAACTTTTTGTCTTCAGTTTGGTAAAGAAAATACATAATCTATATGTGTTATAGTGTTACTAAACTTTGCATTTCCTGTAATGCAATCATGTGTCTTAGCATTAGAATGAAAGATACCTTAAATTCAAATGAAACAACCAGTACTGCCTACTCTTAGAGCTATTACTTGCTTTGAAACAGTCTGTTGCTATTTTTGCAAAAAGATGCCCCCCAAACTCCCAGACTGGATTGAGAACATTAAGTGCATGTTGCTTCTGATTATATGCAAAAGTTCTGCAATTTAGATTCAAGAAAACATGTATTCTTATATAGTGTAGGAGGCTGAGCTTTTGCTTTATTTATTGAGAATAGGTAAGGTTTTTCACTGAGGTAGTTTATAAAGTTACCTGTATATACTACAGATTTTGCAGATGATGTTGTCATTGAAGAACCATACAAGTTTGTATCTGATTTGTGTCATTACCTTTCACTTAACATACTTCCATGGATGACACATTTCTTTAGGGGTATGAGTATAAATGTGCGATTGTTGTTAGCACAGTCTTTTATCAGTCTTATGTGTTTTCACGTGTTTTTTTCTGTCCTTAATTATGTCTACTTTCATCAAATATTATAACCATTCTGTCCATAATTTCTTCTGAACACATATCTTTTAAGAAATCTCTACTTTAGAGCTTTACTCAGTGGCATCCCTCTTTTATTCTTCAGATTCTACAATACTACATTTTTCATATTTTCAAATATGAGGGCCTTCATTATTCTCTCTTTCTTTCTACATTCATTCTTCAGTACCACTGCCAAGTTAAATCTCTATCTTTTTATTTGTCTCAACCACCTTTTCTCCATCATTCACTTCCTTTTTTCTGGACTCTCCATCTGAAGAACGGCTCATATATGGCAATAAAAAAGGTACAGACCAGACAGAGTAATGTTGTTTTGAAATATGACTTCATAGGTTATCCTCATGTCCATGTAAGTTAGCACATTCATTCAGGAATGTTTATGCAGAGTCCTTTTGGACCTTGTGCAAATTTAGTTTAAGTTTTATCAGAATTAGTATTGATGTTTTTAGAAGTCATATTCCAAGATATCTGTCTTTCTGTGCATGGAAATATTTTTCCCTCTTTTCATTCCTCTTGTTTTAAAATTTCATTCTTTTGCTTATTTGTAATGTTTTATACTTTTCCCTGCATGATTAGGGGTGTTTGATTGTCTGTCTTATTCCCCAAAGTAATTTTACTGTGGACATTTACTTTAATATGTAATATGATGCATGATGTGTTTGTAGACTGATTTAAAATCCTGATTTTTACAGTGTTTTATATTCTTGTGAAATTTTTTTTTCATTTGGAATCAGTATAGTTTATATATAATTTGGTTTTGTAGACATACAAATTAAACCTAAAGATACTAATGTACCTTGTTATAGCCATCCTTCCCAGTCCCCTACTGATCACCCCCAGTCTAGCTATTTGAAAACTTATGTCAATTTTAAATCATAATGTTTATATTAATTCATTAGAAGAAAATTAGACATACCTTGTATCCTTGGACAAGTCACTTAATAAACTTAATGTCTTTGTTTATAAAATGAGACAGTGTCCCTAATGTCTCTTCAGATTCTAATATTCTATGATTCTTACATTTTTAGTAATTTGTTTTTGGTGTTTGAAAAAATATGTATCTAGTGCTGTGGTATGCACACAGTTTTGCACTTATAAAAAGCTGTAGCTTCAGTGCTCATAGTATTATCCTTTCAAACATCATGAACACAGTCGTGGAGCCTTTTTCTCTAAAATATATCTGTTGTTTTCATCTTTGAAATTGGATTTCTTTTTCTGTTTCCTGTGATCAGTTCCAATGGTCATCTTAGTTTTTAATTACATGTATTTGTACGTTGCTTGAATTTTAAATGAAATATTTTAGCTTAGAAGACTTAATAATTGTTCAGATCTCTGTATATCTAAGGCCCCTTTTGCTGTAGCATCTTTAGCCTTTCCTTAACATTCTCCTCAACCATGGTGCTTCCATATGTGTGTTTCCATCATGTTGAAGCACAACTTTAAGGAACCACACTCTTGGGTCCACAGTGATTCTGATTGCTATATATGAGATAACAGGACAGATTGGTTTTCTTTCTGGAGGCCAAGGGAAGGAAGATATAATCTTTGAGTCTTCATTCAGTCAAAGATCCAGTTGTTTTGGTATATTCTGTTATCAGTGATAGTACAACTAACCCTTTAGATATGAGGTAGTAGTGGTCCTTAAGCCAGTTTTTCAGAAAGTCTTTTCTCATTATTCATACTCACCTACAGTTTTAAGAGCTCATATATACTTGCATGACCTTAAAGGACAACTAGTCAATGAGGTTGAGATATGCATTGTTGTTAAAATGCTGGTATGGTCTTTAATTTGAGATTGCCTGCATTGTAGTCCCTTTATATCATTATTTTTAGATCAAGTTGGAGCAAGGAAGCTTATTCTTTCCTAGTATGATGGTTTATTTTCAGCCTGCATGTTAAAAGCTTTTATGATAGTTAGGGTTAGACTGTAGAAGACTGATATCTTGTCTGTTAGGCTGCATGCCTGTAGGCTCTCATGAAAGTTAAAGACAATATAAGATTATTAGTAGTTTTCTCCTCTAGTTTGAGCTGCTGCAAGTTGGGCCTAATTTTTTCCCCCATTGCTGTTTTACTGATTAGTGAGTAGTATGAGATAATTAAAGTTTGTGGGTTACTTTTCATCTGTTCTGTGTCAGACTTCAGCATTTGACCCATGTTTACCAAAGCTAATACTGAGGGAGCAGGAAACTTTTTGGCATGAGTCTCTTCCATGTGAGCTGGTGGCAGGGGACTTGGTATTATTGGTTCAGATGAATGTGGAACAGGCTAACAGAATAATGCAAGTGTGGATGCCCTAAACTTGAGTCTCTCTTTCTATTTATTCCATTGAAAGTAGGTTCAGCTGCAGCCCGGAAAGAAATCATAAGAAACAAAATTCGAGCTATTGGAAAGATGGCAAGAGTCTTCTCTGTTCTCAGGTAATGATATATTTTCCTGATTATTTATTTTGTAGAAATTGATTTCATTGTTCTTTATTTATGAGCATCATCGTGGTTGACATCTAAAAGCAACATGGTAAAGAAGTTAGGTTGTACATTTATGTGCTGAAGAAGGGAACACAAGTTCTTTTAGTTCTTTTTTTTGCAGGGGGTGGTACTGGGGATTGAACTCAGGGACACTCAACCACTGAGCCACATCCCCAATCCTATTTTGTATTTTGTTTAGAGACAGGGTTTCATGAGTTGCTTAATGCCTCGCTGTTGCTGAGGCTAGCTTTGATCTTCCTGTCTCAGCCTCCCAAGCCACTGGGATTACAGGCGTGCATCACCGCTTCCGGCTCAAGTTCTTTTAAATCTAGGAGTATTTTGTTTGTTTGCTTTTGGATTTTTGTTGTTGTTGTTGTTGTTTGTATTTTGTTTTATGGTGCTAGAGATTGAACCCAGGATATTTGCATGCTAAACATGCATTTTGTCACTGAGCCACACCCTGGCCCCCATACTAGGATTTTTGACTTTTATGATTTGATTCTTCATTGCCAATTTGGGTATCTCTTGTTCTGTGATGAAAGCACTAAATTTACACCTTGAAAATTAGATCACAGCCAGGTGCAGTGGTACACCTTTGTAATCCCAGCAGCTTGGGAGGCTGAGGCAGGAGAGTCATGAGTTCAAATTCAGCCTCAGCCACTTAGCAAGGCGCCAAGCAGCTCAATGGGACCCTGTCTCTAAATAAAATACAAAAATGGGCTAGGGATGTGGCTCAGTGGTTAAGTACACCTAAGTTCAATCCTCAGTACTCCCTCCCCTGCCAAAAAAAAAAAAAAAAAGAAAATTAGATCAGAATAAGAAGGAGGGGAAATACTCTTTCTTTAGAGTATTTCTAATGATTTTACTTATTCATATAGAATGTCTCTTTTGCTGGGGCCTCATATTAAGTTTTCTGGAGTTAATTTAAGAAGACCAAGTTTAATCATGCAAATGTATAAGCCAATCCTTAAAATTTTGTTTGCAAACTGAGTGTGGTGGTGCATTTCTGTAATCCAGCCACTTAAGAGGCTAAGGAAGGAAGATCCCAAGTTGAGGCCAGCCTGGGCAATTTAGCATGACCCTGTCTCAAAATGAAAGGACAGGGAATATCGCTCAGTGCTTGCCTAGTATGTGGGAGGCTTCAAATCACTGCATCACAAATTAATTAATTAATTTGCAAAATTAATTATATTAGACACTTGAACTTTAGAGCATATGAAATATTTTCTGAATTGTATGATGTCCACTGATAATCTTACCACATATTTAATAAAGCTTTTGAGGAAAAACTCTTAGTTGTAAGGTATACTCTTATATCTGACATTTAGAATATGGAAAAATATGTCTTAGAATTGAGGGAAATATGGTAATAACAATGAGTATTGTAAAGTATATATGGCCTGTATCCCTTCTTTTAAACCAAGTACTTATTAGAAATCTTTAATGTTTATTTTATTTCTCTGCTGTAGGGAGGAGAGTGAAAGCGTGCTGACACTCAAGGGCCTGACTCCCACAGGGATGTTGCCTAGTGGAGTGTTGGCTGGAGGACGGCAGACCCTGCAAAGTGGTAATGATGTTATGCAACTTGCTGTGCCTCAGATGGACTGGGGCACACCTCACTCTTTTGCTAACAATTCACATAATGCATGCAGGGAATTCCTTCTGCTTTTTAGTTCCTGTCTCAGCACCTGACACAGGCAGGTTACTATATGATAGGTAGTGTCTAATTAATACCTGACTATGGCAGAATATTGATAGACTGGATAGTTCTTTCAGTTAAAAATAATGGTCAGTCCTCAGCTTTTCATGAAAAGATATGGGAGCAGTTTATAAGATTTGAAATATATATTTATTTATTCATTTGTCTAATTCACCCTTTTCTTTTAAAAGCCCCACATTAGAATGTGAATCAGGGGCATCCATATCACTAAAATGGAAATGTAATTCCAAGTTTCTTATTTTTTTTAATTCATGTAATTGTATTAGATAATGCTATATTTTCAAATTCTTTATTTTAGAATTAACAATCTGCTTAGACCCTAGAACAGTATTTATGTTCTTCACTTGCCAAAAGATTTTATGCAAGGTTTTGTACCATGGTAAAATGATGCCAAAGTTTGTTTTCTGTGGTGTTTGTCAAATGTTCTATGTATAATTGACTGTCTGTAACATGCTGTTTCCTTCCTCTGCAGATGTAGCTGCTTTCCTAAATCTGTCTGTCTTTCTATAGGTTAGCTATATGTTTGTAAAAGTATGTTCAGTTAAATTACTCTATCAGACATTTTGTCTGTCTTTTGATGTAGAAGCAGCTTTGTAGCACCTTGTTTTGAGGTTTGCTGCATTTGTTGCTGCACTTTGTGCATTCTGAACATGAATGTAACATTAGATATTAAGTGATTGTTATAAGGGGTTGAATTTAAATCCTGTAAGTCAAAATTGAAAGGGTGTTATTAAGTGTGCCTTTATTTTGCATGAAAATAAAAAGAATTATGCGTAAAGCATTTCTGTAATCTGGCTCTTTGAATATTTTATATATTTTTTAAATGAACTTTTTGGCATAAGTATTTGTGTAATTACTGGGTTAACTTTTTAAAGCCCATTACAGATTAAATAGAAGAAAGTGATGTGGGTGTTGTAGTCTATACACAGTAACTCGGATTGTAAATTTCTTTCCCTGGTGGTTGGAAACAATAATTGTGAAGTGAAAAGGCCTGAATTTATATTTTATTGTAGCCACTTCTGACAGCCCTCCAAGGGTCAGTGTTCTATTGAAAACAGGCAGCAACAGACTTGATGTTTTACTTGGTATGAATAACAGTTTCTTTTTGGTGTTGTAATTAGGGAATTTTTTTTTAAGTTAAAAAAATGGAAATTAAAAATTTTTTATTAACTTCTAATTAGATTGACCTTTCACAGTTTCATTCAGTCCCATAATAAACCCTTTTTAATAAACGTGGTTTTTTTTTCCTTTAGACAAATAATTTTTACTTGTAGTCTATACATGTTCTATTTTATATGTTACTGTATTGTCTGCTTCCACTACTGGCATATTTGAGAAGTACAACTGTTTTGAAATTATAGTTTCAAATTTTCATTTGGAATGAAATTTCTTACTTCCCCCTCATGATGTTGGGCATTAAATCCAGCATGCTAAGCACATACTCCACAACTGAGCTGTACCTCTTGCCCTGTTTCTTTCTCTTTTTTTTAATTAATTAAAAAACTATACTTTCTCTTGACATTACTTGCCCTCCTTTAAAATATTATGAACATTATAAAACTAAGCTAAAAAGAATTTCATGAATGTACATAAAACAAATTAAGAAGACTTTAAACATTCAATAAACCTAGCAAAAATGTTAATTAGAAAAGGAAGACTCTTAGTAGCTTAAGAAATGTTATACTTTTCTTCCTCTTTGTTTAGGAAAAAAACCTGAAAGGGTATCATGCTTAATAAATCTACACTGTAAACATCTCTCAAGTATGTATATATATATAACTGCTTTTACATTGTGTCCATAGCAAACTTGCTTTCAGATTTCACAGTCAGTATCTGGTAATTATATGGTTTGTTGATAACTCAGTTCTTCTATTTAGTTTTAATTGTATGTAGCCTGAAGCTCATTCCTCCAACTTGGAAACCACCCTCAACTGCAGGGAAGGTTTGAAAGACAGCAGCTTTACTGAAGGGACTGTCTATTCCCAGCATAGAGTGAGTTACTGGAAGGAGCTGAGTTTCAGGGGTCTAATTTGGGAAAGCAGATAGCTCCCTAGTTATGCTAGTGATGGCTTTTGGTAGTATGGTTTGAGCATTTCCCTAGCATAAGATAAACCCATTTTTTTAAGCAGATAATAAAACTCATACAGTAGCTGTGAGATTTTTCCAAAAATTATCTAACATTTTTAATTTCAGTAGATATGTTCCCTGATGTTAATGTGTACAACTGAGAGTTATTGAAAAAAGAAAACTTAATTCTGAGACCTCAGTTCTATTGTCAGGAAATAAAAATTGTCTTTTCAATAACTTTAAAGTTAATTTACATGTTATTTCTTGAGTGTTTTTACAAACAACACATTTCTATTGGCTGGATTTTATGTTCATATTTTACATACATTTTTCTAATGGAAGTTTTATTTGAAGCTAGCCCCATAATGCTGCCTTCACCAGGACCTGTTTGGGAAAATATACCATCATCTTTATTTTATAATGTCAAATTCCTCATAGCCTTATCCTATGATGTATTCAGGAATACAGTTTAAGATAGCACTATATTTACTAGGGCTATGTCAAGGTGCCCTAAGTAAGTGAAAACATAGAGGGGAGAAATAAGAATATTCCTTTCAGTAGAATTTTGCCCTTATCACATCTCTTTCTTTCCAACTTAATATTGTGGCTTCAAATGCTCATCTTTAATTCTAAGCGTTCAAACTTGACATAAAGTGTAGTTTTGATATCCATGGAATTGATTTTAGAAGTACATTATGACATTTCATAATTTGAAAAAAATTATGAACAGACTTTTGAATAACTTTTTATAATTAGGTAGACATCAGTTCTCATACTGAGATCATTTTTATTCTTAATTTATTACCATATATATAAGTTTTACAGTTTTTCACATAAAGTGACTTTATGTTTTTATTTTTTGCAATACTGAGGACTGAACTCAGGGGTGCACCACAACTGAGCTATATCTCCAATCCTTTTTTTATTTTTTAACTTGAGACAGTTTCTTATCAAGTTTCAGAGGCTAGCCTTGAACTTCTGACTCTCCTGCCTCAGCCTCCTGAGTCACTGGGGTATACACCAGCACGGTGCCCACTTTTGTTACCACTGATTCTTTAAAAACATTCTGATAGTCATTTTATTTTCTCCCCAGTTTTTAAATTATAAAGTTAATTGTTCACATTTGAAGAGTAGAAGTTTTAGAATTATAAGAGTAATTTCCAGTGGTACAAGGCTAGTTTTATTTTTCAACAGGGATTTGAATAGTGGTCATAAACTAAGAGTGACTGATTTACACTATAATTTAACAGTCAAGGAAAATTAAATCTTCCTTTATTCAGTATTCATCATACTTCTTTTGGATCCCCAATTTACTTATCATCTGGTTAAGATCACCAATATTTTCTAACTTAGTCTATGTTAATTTCCTTAGTTCATCTCTGTCCTCTCCATATTAAAAACTTCTTTGGATAAAATATATCATTTCTAAATCACATCTACTCCTAAAATGACATTTCAAGAATAAATATTCTAATTGGCCTTATTTTCAAGAAGCAAAGTAGAAAGGATGGGACATTATTGTTACAAATATTCTAAACAATGAACAATATTGTAAGGCAGTATTATTCTCTGCAATCTTAGATCCTGGTCCCACCTCTTTGTAAGCTCATTTTACAGTTTAAAACCAGCAATGAATGAGCTAATAGAGAACTTTTGACTACAAAATGTACAACTAAATATGTTGAAGTTTTTAAAATGAGTTATACTGATTAATACTAAGAATATATTTTTCATTTATAATATGACCTATGTCCCTATAATGAAATAATTAGAATTTATTGCCTGAAAAACCTCTGTTCCATCCCTTGATGCCTCTATAATTGGCAGGCAGATGGATTTGAAAAGATGTTCATTAGTCTTTCTTTCTTCAATTAAGAATGTAGTTCTTAAGACAAATTCAAGTTCATGATAAACTGAATATAAATGGGTTTTTAAGGTTATAGATATTTAACTAATTGGATCATCAGTATTAGAATAATAACTGGGCATGGTGGCATGAAAGCTCAGGTAGGAAGATTGCTTGAGTCTCAGGATTTGAGGCTAGCCTTGGCAAGACAGACTGACTCAAAAAAAATTTGATAGAAAGGGAAGTTCTCAGGAGATAAGTAGGATAATTTTTATGTCTCTGTATAGAATAAAGCTACAGAATGATTTTATTTATGCTAATTCATCAAGGTTATGGCCCTTAAATTTCATTGTAACCACACCAGCTTTTTCTGCTTATGCTTTATTTAGAAATAATAGGAACACCATTGCTGACCCCTTCTAGTTTGTATCTTAGGGAACCAACTGGTGTTGAGTATTGTTTCCATTAGGAATGAAAGAAAAGACTTTCTTGTTTGCTTTCTGCTACAATTCTGTCATCATAATTTTACCCTACAGAATTTTCCTGTGATTGTATTGAATTTGATATAACAAACATAATGGAAAATTCTAATGCTATCAAAATACTAAATTTGCCATGGGTAATTAAAACTAAAGTGCATCTGCATGAGTGCTGAGGTGTCTGTGTTTACAATAGGTCTACATGTTCTGTGCTCTGAGTGATGTCAGTGCTGTGTGTAAACTGTGCTGTGTCAGGAATTGGGGGATTGGATGGGGCTCTCTAAAATGGGTACTATTTATGTTAAATTGTAAATGATGATGTAGTATGGGGTACTGTGATATTTTAAGTGATCATTGCCTTTTCTGCTGTACAATATGACCCTTCTCATCTCTCTCATTCATTTTGCATGCCTCTGCTCACTTCTGTACAGCCACAGTTGAGGCTATTGAGGCTGAAAAAGGTACGATCAGAGTCCTTACGCTGGGCAGAGATCTGTGGTGTGTGGGTGGGCATCAGAGAATGTCCTGTGGGTGTGTCTTACTCCTAGCTTACACAGCCCAAGATGAATCATACTCACTGACTCATCAAGTGTAATAGTCACATTCTTCTTCTTTTAAAAAAAACAAAAACAAGAACACAAGGGCTGATATCCATAGTCACAATTTGTTTTTTTTTCCCTTTAATAGTATAATGTGCATCCAGAATTTAATCTTCCTGATTTCTTTAGATTACAGCATGTTATGCTATGTATTACAGCATTTAAAATTGCCTATTTTAATGGAAATTACTAAACTGACCCTGCAAGTAGAGATTTGCTTCATATTTTGTATGATTCTGTACTACTCAGATTTTTTTCCCTAAGTGAAACCCCATCTGGATAAAGAAATGAGTTTATAGGAACTATTACTGTGTAATCTGATTTTTTTTAGCTATAGTTTACTGATGAAATTATATTCATGTATATCATATATTGGCTTATTATTATACATTACTAAATGTTTTCTTGCCCCAGCTATTTGTTTGGTTCATGGGCATAGACTGAGTCATAGGGATTGGTCACACGTATAGAGCAGCCAAATTATAATTGACTTATCAAATTTGCATTTGTAGTAATATGAAAATTTTTTCTGTGAACATTTTTAATAATGGAGGGTGCACCATTCCATATAAATTGAGTAAGAAACCAGAAAAATTGGTGAAGAATTGTTATTTATTTTGGATTTCCAAAGAATTTGTAGTAATTAGTTAGTGAATTAAGGAAGACATATGCTAAAATATGAAAATCTAAGTACTTTTTGCTATCAGCCAAACACAGATCTAACTTCTGGAGGCATTTCTCACCTTTTTTATTTCATATCAGTGGTAATAGAGTGATGACCTCCAAACTAGTGCTGATCTACTAAATTTTAACTTAACTTTACCTCTTTTTCCTCCCAAACTCTTGGTACAGATTTGTGTGTTGAGGATTAACCTTGTTTAGCTTCCTCACTTGCCCCTGCTCTTGTTGGTATTTAACTGTGATAGTCACTTGTGATCTTATAGTCTGAGATAGGTTTAGTAAAAGTCAGACTGATACCCTGAGACCATTGCCTGGAAACTAATTTTTGTGGACAGGGAAGATCATTTTTGTGTTGTTTTTTTTTTTTTTCTTTCTTCAAGGCTATGCTAACACTTGTCATCTGTAAAACTATCATGTTTATATTTAGGTTTAAACAAACATTCATATTTTAAGGGGAAGACTGGAATGGGGATAGGATTCAGTTAAAGTAAGATTTAAGTACTGCTACTTACAGCTAATTTCTTTCTTCTTAAAAATCATTAACAATGTTTTTGAAATCTCAGAATTGTTTTACAATTACTGACTTATCAAATTTGCATTTTGTTAAGCAATACGAGGATTCTCTCCACCACATAGAATCTGCAGTTTTGAAGAGGCAAAGGGTTTGGATAGGATCAATGAGAGAATGCCACCCCGGAAAGATGCTGTACAGCAAGATGGTTTTAATTCTCTGAACACCGCACATGCCACTGAGAACCACGGGACTGGCAACCATAGTGCCCAGTGACCAGCGGCTTCCCAGGGACTCTCACATCTCGGGCCCCAAATGGACAGATCACCCGAGGAGCTGGAAGGGTGGCCAAGTGGACTATAAAACTCACAGTCCCTCTGAAGAAACCATTGTGCTTTTTGAGACCCCAGCCCCCTTCCTGGATGGAGTCTTGAGGGCCCTGGGACGTGTTGTGCTTGCTGTCTGATAAGATTGGGTCATCGCTGCCAAGGTGGAGAGCAGTGAACATGGGGCTTGGGGCAATTTCCAGTGGAGGGCATCTACACCTCCATTTATGCTTGTGGTTCACACATTTAAGTTTACAATGAGATTTTTTTTTCCCCTCCGTAGAATTAGATTTTTTTCAACCATGACTTCAAATGCAATCCTAAGAGTTAATGTAGCCTTTTTTTTTTTCTTCCAATGAAATGTCTTTAAAGAATGAATTAGCATGGTCTTAAAATATATTTCTGAGGTTACTAGCTGTATTTTGAATTGTAGGCAAATTGCTAAGAAACCCAGTTGGCGTTTATACAAAAATGCTGACCTCAGGTGTGTTGTTCTTAAATGTGGCTAATTCTGTAACATAGTCAATATTTTTCAATTATGAATGCATAAACTATTTCTAGAAAGACTTACTTGAACTAAAATCTAAAACTAATTTAGAATCTTTTTTGCCCAGATCTTTTGAGCTTTACACCCCAGAGATTTAAGAAGAAAACCTAAATTTCAAAATTATGAAGAATTACAGAATTACTCATTTAAGGTACTTTAAAAGAAGTTTGTACATTGTCAAAAGTATATTTTAATTCAAACCATGTCTGTAAAACTTGACGTATTTTGTGTATGCATGTTTTCCTTTTGCAAATATTTAATATATAGACCTATGATGTACAGGTACAACATGTAGTATAGGTTATTTAGATGTTATGAGAAATTTTAGTTTATTGTGAGTATTCCAGTTGCTTAAATAGCCACCAGGGTGATTTGCTGCTGGCTTTCTATCATTTTTATGTTTTAATGCAAAGGAAATTTTAAAATGTTCTGGAAATGTTTTTTGATTAAGCAATGCAGCCTAGAAGCAGTGGTTCTGTTCAGTCCTTCAGATGTTAGTGGAAGCATAAGTCAAGACTGCATGTTGAATTTTTTCCTTTGATAGTTACAGAACTGCTTGGTTAAACTAAATGGAACCATGTGCTAATTTTACACAATTATTGACATGTATTGATTGCCACTGTAGTTTGGTATTTCCCTTTACTTTGTGGCCTGCTTCCCTCATGCCCTGGAATACAACTCAGAGCTCCAAGCAGCGGAACCATCTATTGTTTTGTTTGCCAGAAAGTGCACCCTGTATGGTCTCTTGTCTAAGTTGGAAATATTATGCATGTGCAGGACTATCCGAGTATTTTATAAACAGTAGCACACAATAAATTCCATGCATGGGCCGCTGTTCCTATCTCCGTGTTGGGTTTTATTTGGAAGATGCAGTCTGATTTGACCTTTTTCTGCAAATCAAAAAAAATTCTGTTAATGAAGCCGGTGTATCCTTCAGAGGAGATTATATCCCAGATATTTTATGGTGATTTGGTGAATTAAATTCTTATCTTCATAAATTTCACCTCGTTTTCCTTAAAGTTTTAGTATACTTGTTTTTCGTGAACATCAGTGATTGAGCACTACAGGACTTCCGGTGCCTTCTATAGGCCTCATAAATATAATATATAAAATCACTATTTTGATTCATTAATTTTTAATTGAAAGAAAATGTTCTTGTGTAGAATTCTGTTATAGTGATATTGAGAAATTATTGGATGTTTTAGCAATAAGTAAAAGAAATGTTAATGATATTGGATTTTCTTGTCATCATACTCCTCCTTTTCCATAATCAAGTACAGGATTTTGCAAATTGAGGGAAGTAAATATATTGCTTATATTTTATACTTAATCATAATTTAATTATAGTTCTGAATAGTCATTACAGTGATATACGTTATAGAGCATTCACATAAAGATTAATTTCCCTAAGATAACAAACAGAACTTCTCAAATGATTTGTTATTTTTATTTGCTGTAACATTAGCTTACAAACCAATTTATTATGGACAGCATACCTTACAGAGCTTTCTTAATATTACCATTTTATGAAAGTTATGCATCCCTGAAGTTGGAATTTAATTAGTGTACCAGGTACCAGAAACTTCCTTAGTCCTTAGGTTTATCACTAAAGTTAAATATAGTGTTTGTGGGAAACATGGGTAAACATAAACATCATTAACAAATTGGAGAAATTATGGATTGATAGTAAAAAATAGGGAGAGGAAAGTAGAAGAAAGGACCAATTCACAGTATATATGAAGAGTGGGAGAACATTAACCAGCCTCACAGACCACTTCCTACTACTGAATGGGAACCTCTTTGTAATCTTTCTTCATAATAGGTTTCACAGAAAACTATTTGTGAAGTATTTATTAATATATTTTTTAACTCATGATAAAAGAAAATTATAAAATTTTACATCTTCCTAAATTATAACTTTGGTCAGATGCATGGCACACACCTATAATCCCAGTGACTTGGGAGACTGAGGCAAGAGTTCAAAGACAGCCTCAACAACTTAGTGAGACTCCTGTCTCAAAAAAAAAAAGGTATGGAGGTGGGTTTAGTGGTAAAGCCCTCCTAGTTTCAATCCCCAGTACCCCCCCAAAAAATTATTTTGAATGTCTACCAGTGCAAGTAGTAGTGATGATAAAATATAAATATTCAACATCAAAAATTTCACATGTTATTCTCCTTCATAGTCAAAGATGATACTTTGAGCTGGGCTTGGTGGCCCACGCCTGTAATCCTAGCAGCTAGGAGGCCGAAACAGGAGTATCACGAGTTGAAAGCCAGTCTCAGCAAAAGCGAGACACTGAGCAATTCAGTGAGACCCTGTCTCTAAATAAGTTTTACAAAGTAGGCCTGGGGATGTGTTTCAGTGGTTGAGTGCCCCTGAGTTTAAACCCTGGTACCCCCCCACCCCAAAAAAAAAAAAATGACACTTTGAATTAGCAAAGTCTCTGACTTCTCTTTTCTTCTACATTTCAGCCATTAATAATATAACTCAAACCCCTTTAAGTTTCACAGTTAAATTTTGAAGCCAGTTAAGTTTGAAGTTGGCTTGAAACCTTTGTTGAACATGAATCACCCCTAATTTATTGAGGATTTTTGCCTACTATAACTGATTCTCCTTTGTTCACAGATATGCTACATAATGTTTCATTAACTCCTTAACACTTTTCTTCCACCTTCCCTGCTTATCATTTGTGCGTTCTACAGTTTGGGATTCCTTTAGAATCCATTTTCTGCATCAAAACTATGTGGATTGATTGGCAACATTCTAAGACCTTGTTGCAAGAGGTCCTGTTCCCCAGTTTGATGATGTTCATGGAGGCAGGTAAGTCAGAAGGTCAGATTTTGGAGTCATATAGGATGACTACCCCCAAAGTTTCCTGTTCTGCAGCTCAGTAACTAAATACAAAGGAGCTAGGAATGTGGAATTGAAATCCTGTATCAGCATCCATTACAAGAAGAAATGAGAAGATAATTGGTTACATTGATTCTTTTCTGTTTTCTGTTTCTAGGAATAATAGGCATTTTCATTCATTAACTAAAGTGTTATTCTTAATTATATTAATATTGCAAAAAGACTTATTCCTTTTTTGATGGAATAAGTGTGCATTGGAATGGAATGTCCTTGATGACACTCTCACTTAGAGAATAGCTTACTCTCCTTTTAAGAAAAGTGAATTATTAATTCTGGATATTTCCCCTACAGTTGGTTGTCTTTTGTGCCATTGAATGACCATTTCTTTTTTCTTTTCTTGGGTAATTATACTTGTATTTAAACCTGGATTGGACATAGATGAGTTCTATTTAAGCAGTGCTTGTTATGCCAGAAAAGGACATTGGACTTGGGGGAACTCATGCTGGGTCTAGATTGATATCCACAAACTCCAGAGATTCCTGTACCCTCCGTCATAGTGCCTGCCCTTTCTAACCAACTATTGACTTCTAAACTAATCCCAAGGATTTGTTTTCTTTTTTATTCCTCTGGTGCTAAAAACTGAGCAAAAATATTACCTTGAAGGAAGTCCAAAAAGCAGTAGGTTTCATCTTCCCTCAGTCTGCCCGGCTTTTGGTGAGTTTGGGAGTGTTGACAGTTTTGAGCCTTCTTGGCAAAGTCAGGGTCAGAAAGAGAATCCCTTGGGCAGGGGTCCAGATTCTTACTTGCCTCGTTAGGGAGAATTCAGTTTTGGTTGGCTGGCTGACTGGCAGGACACACTTAATCACTGAGACCCAGTATTTCAGCAGTTTGTAGAGGAAAGTGATATGAAGGAACAGCTGCAAGTAAGCCACAACCTGGATCTGAGAAGATCAAGCACTCACTTCACTTGGAGGAAAGAGAGAAGGAAGGAAACCTAGGGCTTAGCAGGGTAAGTTACTTTCCCATCAACCTGTCTTCTTCCTTAGTTTATAATTAAGTAAAGTATTTATCACCCCAGGAAGTGTTAATCACTGATTAAGCAGCTGAATCATAAGGGCAATGTTCTTAATTTCTTTCTTTTTTTTTCCTTTTGTCTTTCCCTACTCCTTTGAGGATCCCCAGTGACCAGCTTTACTCCTCCTCACCTCACCAGAGATATTTTGTGTTTGCTAATAAATCAGAGAAATTTAGATGGGTCCTAGTGGTCTGCATTTAGATGATGGTGATTTAGGTGAAAATTGGGGCTTTTATTGGTAAGGGAGAAAAATGGGAGTCCTCTTGTCTAGGAATAGGTTAATATTTTATCTTGTAATTTGGAGATGAAGGGTATGACTTTTTCTAGGCAGTCAATTTCGTATCTCCTTCATAGAACTTGGTGTTGGTGTTTTCTCTTTAAAATACTGGGAATAAGTTGGAGCCTAAGTCACTAGGGATTACTAGGAAAAAAATCTAAGGTGATTCCCTTTCTAGGTAGGATAGATTGAACTCTGGAAAGTTCTGAGAGCTTACCACAATTCTTTGCAGTTTCGCTCTCGTCACACTTCTGTTTTTTTTTTCCCCCTTTGCTTCTGTTTCTACTCCTGGTTTTTTTTTTCCCCCCTTTGCTTCTGTTTCTACTCCTTGAACTTGGAGGAATCTGGGGCTCTTGGCAGGAAAGTTAGAGCCAGGGAAGGTATATTTGGACCTGGGATACACCAGCTCAGACATAACCCTAATGAAACTTATAGAGATGCAAATGCAAAGACTTGCTTCTTATTCCTGCCATATTACCTTCCTGTCAGAATGTTATCACGTTTGTCCCATAGATCATCAATATACACTAGGCATAGCAAGCCTGTGACATTAAGGATTTCATCATTGCCAATTCTTTTCACCAAGCTGTATGCTCCTTTTAACTTCTAGCTGGTTCTATTAACCCCGTTTTACCAAAAGTTAATCTTCAAAGAGTTAGTCTTCCATTGGAGAAAGACATCCTTGGAAATGGAGCTGAAGCAATACCTTTTGAACCTTAATTGGCTTGCAGCAAAAAGGCTTATAGTTTAGCATGGGGAAGATGGAGATAAATCCTGGAATTCAAGACCTTTAAATTGTCTCAAAGATACTTTCCTTCTATAACAGTAAGGGGGGGAAAGTGTAATTTTTAAACTTTTTAAAAAAATTTTTTTAGTGATGGTGCAAATTGAGCTCAGGGGTACTGTACCACTGAGCCACATCCCCAGCACTTTTTATTTTGAGGCTGTGTCTGGCTAAGTTCCTGAGGCTTTTGATCCTTCTGCATCAGCCTCCCAAGTAGCTGGGATTATAGGTGTGTACCACCACACCTGACCACTCTTTCAACTTTTAAGGTGTTCTATTGACTTGAAGTATGGTAAATAGAGTAGATAAATGTTTTTATTTTATTTTATTTTTTTTAGAGTGGCAGTTATTCTGGAAATACACTGAGAATGTGGGGTGATTAAAAGTGGAGGGTAGATGGGCAGAGGATAGCTTAGTGGTAGAAGGCTTGCCTAGCTCGTGTGAGACCCTGGGTTCAATCTCTATTACCATAGGCACAAAAAAATAATAAAAATTTTAAAATGGAGGACAGGTCAGTTATTGGGAACAGGGTTTTAAGGTATGACAGGCAATTCTATCTTCCCTTTAGGCAAAGGGCATGACCCTTAAACCTTAATATAATCAACTATCATTAGATGCAGTATTTTCTTCATTGGCAGTAATGTACAGAATATGGTATGCACATGAGCTTAGCTATCTCTGTTCTCAATCCATTCACCATGGATTGAAGGGAGACATTGAAAGGGTTGATGGAAACATAAGGGTGAGAGGAAAGAAAGTATCAAAGGAAGTATAAATTTATTCTTTAGACCAGGAGTTTGTAAGAACTGTATAAAAACACAAGTATGAACTGAATAATTATGAGAAATTTTATTTGTTTTTACCATCTACATCTACCTCAGTTAAATTATGATTCTTGGGTTTTTATCCTAACACATCTGTTTAGAAGGATCAAATGTCAGGCCATTTTGTAACAAAATATGATCCATGATTTGAACTTTGTTACCTTGTTCATAGTGAAACCAACTGCTGCCAGTGTTTTTATCCTGTATCATTTCCCCGTCCCTGTAGGCAGTTAATCTGGATATTAATAACTTTTTAGCCTCTCTGGTGTCTATAGATTCCCTCCTTTCTTTCTTCCTCCCTCCTGCCCTCCCTTACTTTTTAGTTTTAAAGTGAAATTCATATAACATAAAAATAATTTTAAGTTAGCAACTGCATGCCATTTAGTACTTTTCAGTGTTGTGCAACTACTACCTCTGTGTAGTTCCAAAATATTTTCATTGCTCCAAAAGAAAGCCCCATAAGCATTAAGCAGTTACTTCTCACTTCCTTGGCAACCCTCAATCTTCTTTCTGCCTCTATTCTTGGTATTTCATATAAATGGCATTATATAACATGTAACTGTGTCTGGCTTCTTTCACTTAGCATGTTTTTGAGGTTCATCTACATTGTAGCATGTGTCAATATTTCTTTTTTATGACTGAATGATATTTACTCATATCTCTCTTTTGTCTGTTTCTCTCTCTGTATGTGTGTGATCTCAGTATGTTTACCCATTTTATCTATTGGTAGATTTGTTACTTGTTTCTATCTTCTAGCTATTATGAATGGTGCTGCTATGAACTATAAGTCGTATAAGCCTTTGGGCACTCATTTTTAATTATTTGGTGTATATACCTAAAAACGAAATTTTTGAGTCATAATAATAACTATATGTCTACTTTTAGAGGAACTGTCATACCCTTTTCCACAGTGCCCTAGCTAGCTAGGTGCACACATGCCTGTAATACCAGCTACTCTGGAGGATGAGGCAAGAGGACTGAAAGTTCAAGGCCAGCCAGGGGAATTTAGCAAGATCCTATCTCAAAATAAAATTCAAAAGGAGATATGGATGTAGCTTATTGGTAAGAGTACTTGCCTAACACATCACAAGGCCCTGGGTTCAATCCCCAGTACCACCAAAACAATTAAGAACAAAACAGAAAATAGCAAATGTTGATGAGGATATAGAGTAACTGGAACCCTTGTGCACTGT
Source organism: Urocitellus parryii (assembly GCF_045843805.1). Lineage (NCBI taxonomy): Eukaryota > Metazoa > Chordata > Mammalia > Rodentia > Sciuridae > Urocitellus > Urocitellus parryii. Next base: position 160,731,303 of record NC_135535.1, on the reverse strand, counting down.
TGGTAGAAATGTGAAATTTTCCATGGTGAGGGCATTCATGGGAAAGGTTATAGCAGTTCCTCTAAAAATAAACATATATTTACTATTATGACTCGCTAATTTCATCAACATTTGCTTCATGAAGTCTTTCTATAGCTCACCCACTAGAGAGACTCTCTCTGTCTCATTGCCCATTAGTGCTTTAGTTGCACTTTGCTTAGAGGATTTATATAGTACTTTATATTATAGTCTATATTTAATCCCCCTGCAAGACATTTTGATGATATATTTCTTCATACTTGTTTCCATGTAGTATTGAAAGTGATTTTATCTGTCCATCAATAAATATATATTGAATGAGTGGATGTTTTAATTTTTACCAATGTGGTCCTTTGTGTCTACTCAACCCTTGTGGAAAGCTTGGGAGAAAACAAGGCAGGAGAATTGGACTTTAGAGTCTCAGCTCAGTAGTAAGTGGGAATGGCCTTATTTTTACTTCAAAATTTACCTCTTTAGGAAATTTTCTTCATAATTTGCCTGACTTGCTTAGAATATGTAACTCTTTGCATTATGTTGCTTGTTTTGTATTGCATTTAATTTCTATTTCTATTGGTTTATTGCTTATCAATGTGATGATATTTCATCTTTCCACTTCTCTTTTAAGTTGATTTTAAAAATACAATATGCTGCTGGATGTTGTGTCACACATCTGTAATCCCACAGACTATATGCGAGTCTGAGATAAGAAGATCACAAGTTCAAGGCCAGCCTCAGCAACTTAACAAGGCCCTAAGCAACTTAGCAAGACCCTGACTCAAAATTAAAAAGAAAAAGGCCTGGAGGTGTGGTTCAGTGGTTAAGAGCCCCTTGGGTTCAATCTCTAGTATGAAAAAAAAAGTATATTAATATATGAATATATTCTCTTTATAGAAAAGTTAAATATAACAGATAAGACTAAAGTCTCATTGATCAATACTTTTCATATTCCACTGCCTTCTTCCCCTATTCAGACTTAATTATAATGTCATCAGTTTTCTAAAAGCCCTGACATAACTTTTTCTGTGCACTTACATATATATGTGAAAATACATATGTATATTTATATATGGAATTTCATATATAGCACATGTATAAATTTATATTCATATACATTTAGTTTATTTTTCACAACTGTCTGTGATGATCAACAATCCATAATTACTAAATAAATCTTACTAATAACCTGACTAGAACAGGAAGTAAAAGGTCAAACATTTGAAAACATATCATGTGTCCAGCTTGCAAAATTCCATTCCATATCTGTTTTGCTTATAGTTCCCAGGTATCATTGGACAGGTCATGGCTCCACGCTTGCGGCGACGGAGGCACAAGAAATCCCCAACAGTGGCTCCCGTGGTTGTGATCCCTCCCACAGTTGTGACTCCTCTGCCTCTGACTCTCTTAAAACCTGGCCCTAGCATTGACGCACATGGCTTCTTCTCCTTGGACAGTAATGTTCCTGGTCTGTCCCAGCTGATCCTTCAAAAGCTGAACATGAAAAGTTATGAAGAATACAAGTGAGTGACAAAATGTGGAAGAGGGATATATTGTCTTTAGGAGAAGTGATTTCAAAAGGTAGAGTATAATTTGGTCAGTATGGGATATTTGTAATGAGGGATTTTCTCATCCTGACTTTCACCAATTTTATTACTACAGAAAAAATATAATTTGTTTAAATAAGAAATGATAGGACTAGGAGACATAGGAGTATGTACAGAAGGCACGATGGGGGACATAAGAGATTTTGGAGACACTCTTTTCCCTATTGCCGTTCTTCTTCCATGCTGTCTCTACAGGTTGGTGATAGATGGGGGTATCCCTGTATCAGGCTTTGGATTTCAATGTCCTCAAGAAATGTTCCAGAGGATGGAGGACACATTCCGATTCTGTGCTCACTGTAGAGCACTCCCTAGTGACCTTTCAGACTCCAAAGTTCTTCGGCACTGTAAGAGGTGACTTGTGGGGTACTAACTGGGGAGACATTCAGAAATGATCCTATACTAAATCCTCATTATAAAAGGAAAGGTCTAAGAGTGTTCAGATTCACTTAAGGCTCATTCATCATTTTATGTGAACCACAATACAGAGAGATTAGAACATGGTCATAATCCTGCTTATTATTTTTGATGTTGTGGGAAGATGAGATAAGAGACAAATACCTTCTTCTCTACTCCCTCTTCTTGAGTACTCAAGGAGTAAGAGCACATCTGTTCTGGGGTGCTTAGGGTTGTGCCATACACATGATTAGAGAGCAGCTGCACATTGTTGGTTTGTTTTTGTGCTTTTGTTTTTCCTTAAAAGTGATGTAAAAAGTAAGTTGGTTCCAGATAAAGACAGAGGTATCACCCTGGTCTGAGAGAACAATTGCATTCCCTGTTCCTTCTGCCTCCTCTTTATTCCCCACATTTGGAGCACAGCTGTTATTCTTTTCTTCATCCTCCTTACCCATTCATTAATCTTTCAACCTAGGTGCAAGAATATCAGTTTCCATCCCTGGACATATCCAATTAACTTTATGGTACAGGAACATTTATTTCTGTGGCTTATTCCTTTAGGTGCAGAAATGTCTATTACTGTGGCCCAGAGTGCCAGAGGTCAGATTGGCCAGTACACAGGAAGGTTTGTCAAGAGCTTCGTCTTGTGGCTGTGGATCGTCTCATGGAATGGCTTCTGGTCACAGGTGGAGTGGTAGTATTGGGGAAGTCTGCCAAAATTATCTTAGTTGTTTACATTCAGAGAAAAATATGGAAAGCATGTTGTTATGAGGAGGAAATGAGGAACTGGGGCAAGGGATGGGACACCTGTGGTCACAGGTTTGCAAAATGAACATGGAATGATTATTGGTTATAGTGAGGAAAGAATTTTGAAGCCAGGGAAGGATTGGGTTACTTCTTATTCCTTCTTCTCTACAGGTGATTTTGTCCTACCCTCAGGACCTTGGCCATGGCCGGCTGAAGTTGTACAGGACTGGAATACCTGGTTTTCTATGAGGGGGTTGCAGATAGATGCTACACTGAATGCTATACTAGGCAGTCATGCTATGACCTCCTTATGGGCCAGTGTAGGAAGGCCGAGGCCAGACCCAGATGACTTGAAGGGCTCTTTGAGGCGACTCCTGACAGATGTTCTGTCACGGCCTTTGACTCTGGGCCTAGGGTTTAGGGTCCTAGGGATAGATGTTTGGAAGACTGGAGGAAGTGCAGTGCATGTGATTGGTGCATCCCACGTGGAGACATTTCTCACTCGTTCTGGGGACTATGATGAGCTTGGCTATATGTTTTCTGGACACCTTGGCCTCCATGTGATCATGGTGGGTGTAGATGTGTCTGCTGACTTTTTACACAGCACTTCAGCTTCACCTCTGGAACCTGGCACAATTCAGCTTAGTGGCCACAGGAGCCTCTATCATGACTTCTGGGAAGAGCAGATAGAGACTGGGAAGATAGCCTATCCAGATATGGTGGTGGCATTCCATCCAGGTAAGCACCATTAGTTCAGAGAAATACTGAGTGACTCCCCTGAGATTTTCCACCCTGATTCTTGTATCTTCTATCTTTAGAACCCTATTCATTTGGTCTTATTAAACACACTATGATGATGACCTTAATTAATTTGCTATATGTGCTAACTACATCTGGGTTCAGAATGTTTCATTGAAGAACCTAGTGGGGATGAATGATGATTAATATTGGGGTGAGCAATGTGAGGATTGGGGTAAATGCAGTCGAAGAAGTATCTTGCTCATAAGGTCTACTTCAGTTTTTCTCCTCAGTATTCCCTTTTCTACTTTTGTTCCATAGGTTTCCATGCATCCCTGAACTTGATGGAAGCTTGGCTGCCTACCCTGCTGCTACTTCGTGACTATAAGATCCCTACATTGATTACTGTTTACAGGTTTTGACTTATTTATGATATTTTCCTGACACACTCCTGCCTCTCTGTACTTATTAACTTATTTTGATCCCACTTGCTCATCTCTCTTCTTATGAAGATGCATGTCTTCTCATGAAGATATTCTTCCTTCTGCCTTGTGGCTTATTCATCCCCTTGGAACAAAGTCCTGTGCTAATCAGTGATTTAGTGGGATGTTTGGGAGGAAAAGATAGTCATGGTCTAGTCTAGTCTTAGATAATTCTTGGGATTGATGAGTAGAGAAATATTATATTCTTAAGCAGTTTCTATTCTCTCTCATAATCAGTAAGAGTAATTTTTCTTATCTCTTTCCCACAGCCATCAGGAATTGACAGCCTCTTTGCAGATTTTGGTGAACCTTGATATACACATCATTGCATATGGTGCTAACCCTTTCACATCCCTCAAACCTGAACAGGTCTATTCCAACCCCAACAAGCAGCCAGTATACTGCAGTGCCTACTACATCATGTTTCTTGGAAGCTCCTGCCCGCTAGATAGAGACAATTAGAAGAGAAAGTGGATGGTGTGGCTTAAATAGCTGAGCCAAATCTTAACTGGACATCCGGAAAGTAGGGAAGTTGTAATGAAATTACCTTGATGATGCCAAATTATTGCCAACTTTAAAACATACTGTATTCTAAGCCCTATTCACTGCCTAGGTACAGATTGTAGACTGAATAAGAGCTCTACTACTTATCTAACAGTTTGGGCTAGAAAATGGAGATGTCAATGACTTGAAAGTCATGTAAGAATGGGAAAGTTGGGCTTGGGATGTGGCTCAAGCGGTAGCGTGCTCACCTGGCATGCGTGCGGCCCGGGTTCGATCCTCAGCACCACATACAAAGATGTTGTGTCTGCCGAAAACTAAAAAATAAATATTAAAAAATTCTCTTTCTCTCTCTCTTTAAAAAATAAAAAAAATATATAAAAAAAAGAATGGGAAAGTCAGGGAAGTTATTGGGAACATGAGGAAAGCTTAAGGATTGGTATACTGTTCTATTTCTTATTTTTGTTTGTTTGTTTGTTTTCATCTAGGGAAATGTTTCATTTTCCTATTGTCTTTTCAGGAACTCTGACACTAGAGTGGCCCTCCTATTGTAGTCTAGATATCTTGGGCGTATCAATCTTTACCTAAATATATTGGAGTTGTTATCTCTTTTTATACCACAGTTAACTCATTTGGGGGCTTTTTTTTTTTTTTTTAAGTGACATGGAGTCTCTCTATGTTGTCCAGGCTGACTCTGAACTCCGAGGCTTAACTGATCCTCTTACCTCAGCCTCCCATGTATCTGGGTCTATGGGTACTTACCACCATACCTGGCTACCTTGGGGCTTCGCAAATCACTTGTTTTCTTTTTTTTTTTTTTTTTTGCGATGGGGCATAGGCCAGGGGTTGAACTAAAGGGCAGTCAACCACTGAGTCATATCCCCAGCCCTATTTTGTATTTTCTTTAGAGACAGGGTCTCACTGCTTTGCTTAGCACCTTGCCATTGCTGAGGCGGCTGGCTTTGAACTCACAATCCTCCTGCTTCATCCTCCCTCGCCACTGGGACTGCAGGCATGTGCTACGGTGCCTGGGTGTTTTCTGATTTCCTGTTTACCGGCAGGTATTACTCATCTGCACACAACACTTCAGTATTAGAAGTTTCTCTCTTGCCGAAGAGTGATTAGCATCAATCTGTTTGGTCCTACCACTTTACCATACACTTGTCTGTTGTTTTCCTTCTTTTTTACCATGCTCTCAGGATTAGGAAATTCCCTAGGTATTCATTTCTAAAATCTTGCCTTGACCTTCACACACACACACACACACACACACACACACACACATATATATATATATATATATATATATATACTCTTACTGCCCACTCAGTAATTTTAGAATTCATTTATTCATTCAAAACATTTAGTACCTACTTTGTGAATGTTGCAGTATTATTGTTTGGGGAAAATAGTAAGGTGAATGAAACATTGTCCTTATTCTTTTTTTTTAATATTTTAGTTTTCGGTGGATACAACATCTTTATTTTTATGTGGTGCTGAGGATTGAACCCAGCGCCCTGCACATGCCAGGCGAGCGCGTTACCGCTTGAGCCACATCCCCAGCCCATGTCCTTGTTCTTGACCTAGGAAGAAGAATAATATGTATACAGAGATACCTTTATTGCAAAGTGTAACATGGAATAAGAAACATGAGAGAATACACTGAGCAAATAGACTGAAAAGAGAGATCACTTTGCTAAATGGTACTCAAGATATTGTTAATTAAAAGTTATAAAATTTATGGCAGGGTGTGTTAGTAAGCTTTTTCACTTCTGTGACTAAAAGACCCCCACAGGAACAATTGTAGAGGAGAAATAGTTTATTTGGGGGCTCTCAGTTTCAAAGGTCTCAGTTCACAGCCAGTTCCATTCCTCAGGGCTTGAAGTAAGGCTGAACATCATAGTGGAAGAGTGTGGTAGAGGGAAGTGGCTCACATGATGAGCTGAAAGCAGAGAGACTCCACTCTCCAGATACAAAATGTACACCCCAATGGCATGCTCCCAGTGACCTTCAGTCACACCCTACCTGCCTTTAGTTACCACTCAGTTAATTCCATCAGAGGATTAATTCACTGATTGGGTTAAGGCTTTCATAACCCGATCATTTCTCCTCTAAACTTCGCAGTGTCTCACACATGAGCTTTTGGGGGACATCTCATGTCCAAACCATAACAGGACATTCCAGGTAGAATGAGCAACATGAACAGAAGTTTGGAATGCAAAAAGTACAGGGAGGGGACATTTTAGAGTACATTGCAGGATTTGTGTAAATTTGATGTGGAAAATAGATTGGGATTGTGGTATAGAACAGGTATAACCTACTCATGAACTTTAGATTTATGTGCCCCACTTTTTTCTCTGGTACTGGGGACTGCTATGTCCCCAATCCCTTTTAATTTTTGGAGTGTGTAACCATTATAAGTAATCTAGAGATGATTTAAAGTATTCAGGATGGGCTGGGGAATTGAGAACACTTATCTGACATACTCTAGACCCTGGTTCAATCTCCATTAGTCCAAAAAGGAAGAGTGTAAATCTTCCAGATATGGTGGCACATGCCTATAATCCCAGCAGTTTGGGAAACTGAGGCAGAAGGATTGCAAGTTTTGAGACCAGCCTCAAAAACTCAGAGCCTCACTCAAAACAAAAAATGAAAAGGACTGTGCTGGGTACTGTAGTGTATGCCTGTAATCCCAGTGGCTTGAGAGGTTGAAGCAAGAAGATAACAAGTTCAAAGCCAGCCTCAGCTGCCGATGTCTTGGGGGGCACCAGAATCAGGAGGCACCACAGCTTTGTAGGTTCAAACAGCAATTCTTTATTCCCGATCTCACACCAGCCTCCACACACGTTCAGGGGCAATTCCAATAAGTCCGATCCCAAATCCTACTCCACGAGGCTTTTTCCAAATCCCATTTTAATCTCACGAGAACAAGCAGCAGGAACACCCTAATCCCAGCATCAATAATCTTCAACCTCAACTTCCCTAAAACTCCTATTGTCACGCCCTAAACCCAAGGACGGAGATACTTCCTGCAGGAATACACCCTAATCCTAGATCCACCCTGGTGATTGAGCAGGGTCACCTTTCTCAAACACACAAGCAAGGTCGCAGCAAATTTCCAAGGCAAGTCCATTTAACACGGGGTACACTGGCAAGGATTACGATGCGTCATACCTACTTGGTAATGGCCCTCAGCACTCAGCAACTTAATGAAACCCTAAGCTACTTAGCAAAACCATGACTCAAAAAATAAAAAAGGATTGGGGATGTGGCTCAGTGGTTAAGAGCCCGTGTTCAATCCCTGGTACCCAAACCAAAATAAATAAATAAAAAGGGCTGTGAATGTAGCTCAGTGGTAGAGTGCCCAATACCATACCAAAAAAAAAAAAAAAAAGGGAAGGAAAGAAAAGGAGAATAATACAGGAGGATGTGCTGAGTTATATATAAGTACTATGCCATTTTGTATAGGAGACTTGTGTATCTTCAAATTTTAATATCTGTAATTGGTCCTGTAATCAACCTTCCATAGATATTCACCCAAGCGGCTGATTCATAAATCATGTATCTAATAAAGAACTTGTATCTAGAATATAAATAGAGAACTCTTATGACTTAAAAGGACAAATAACCCAATTAAAAAATGGACAAATGATCTTGAACAGACATTTTTCCAAAAAAGATAAACAGCCAAAAAGCATATGAAAGATGCCCAATGTTAAAATGAAATGCAAGTCAAAATGCCAGTGAGGGGCTGGAGGTGTAGCTCATTGGTACAGTGTATTGTCCCTGAATTCAATCATTAGTACCAAACACACACACACACACACAAAATGAGATAGAATTCACACTCGTACAATGGCTGTAATAAAACAGTTACAGGTTTAATGAGAATGTGGGGAAATTGGGACCTTCATACATTGCTGAGGAGAGTGCAAAATGGTTTAGGTATTTTTTAAAATGGTTTGGTGATTCCTCAAAAAGTTAAACACTGAGGGCTGGGGATGTGGCTCAAGCGGTAGCGTGCTTGCCTGGCATGCATGTGGCCTGGGTTCAGTCCTCAGCACCACATACAAATAAAGATGTTGTGTCCGCCGAAAACTAAAAAATAAATATTAAAATTTCTCTCTCTCTCTCTCTCTCTCTCTCTCTCTCTCTCTCTCTCTTTAAAAAAAAAAATTTAAACACTGAGTTACCATTTAATCCTTGAATTCTAATCAATGGTCTATAACCATGAGAAATGAAAAAATCTGTATATACATGAATATTCATAGCAGTATTACTCATAATAATATAATTCATAATAATTGATTTTAAAATGTATAAATAAGATGTGATGCATACAAAGAAATACTACTTGGTCATAAAAAGGAATAAAGTACTGATTCATGCTACAACATGAATGAACCTTGAAAATATTATGTTAAGAGAAAGAAGGCAATCAAAAGAACACATTGTATAAGTGCATTTATATGAAATGTCCAGAATAGACAAGTCTATGAAAACAGAAAATTAATTAATGGCTACATATCAATAAGTAAGATGGGGATTTTATTATGGTAGAGGATATGGCATTTCTTTTTGGAGTGATGTAACCATTCTAAAACTGATTGCACAATGCTTTGAATATACTAAAAATCCTTGCATTGTACACTTATATATAAAAATTATATCTCAACAAAGCTGTTAAACCCCTCCTCCCAATTTTTTGGTAAATCTTAGAGAATGTAAAAGATGAGAAAATAATTCAAGTGCTTAACACTGTGCCTAGCAAATACTATATACTTATTAGTAGTTATTATTAAACACAAACCACTTTGAAATTTTCTTAGAAATACAATTAGATTGGCAATACTGTGTAAGTTTGGTAATGAAAAACCAGTTGGGACACATTGTTATGATTCAGACATGAGAGAATGTCAGTGTTAGCTAAAGTGGGCAGCAGTGGGTATGGAAAGGAAGAAATAATTTCCAGCTATAACAAATAAACTAAAAAAAAAGCAGATAGTGATACTTTTTAGGTAGAAAATGAAAATAAAATCTATAGGATTTTGCTACTGCTTGTGATGGATAAGAAATGATGTATCTGTCAAATTCTAATCAGGAGACAAGTTACACAGTAACAGGTCATAGAAAATTTTCCAACTTGGTAGAATAGTGATAATACAAAAAAGTTCAAATGCCTAGCTTCATGCTAAATGCTGAGGATTTTAAGTTGTCTTCTGCACTTAAACTTTTGCCTAGCTACATTTTGATTATTCCAAACACACTTTTCAGTATGTTTACCTTGTTATGACTTAATAGGAGACTGACAGAAGAAAGGATAATATGAGAGTTATGTTTTCTAATGTCAGCATATGGAGTGAAAAAACATTAAAAACTACCTTTGAGCCAGGCGCAGTGGTGCATGCCTGTAATCCCAGCTGCTCGGGAGGCTGAGGGTGGAGGATCGTGAGTTCAAAGCCAGCCTCAGCAACATAGCGAGGCCCTAAGCAACTCAGTGAGACCCTGTCTCTAAATAAAATGTATTAAAGGACTGGGGAGGTGGTTCAGTGGTTGAGCACCCTTGAGTTCAATCCTGGTGCCAAAAAACAGACATATAAAAACTACCATTGAAAATCCCCGGGGTAAGTGGCAGGGTGGCTCAGTGGTAGAGCACTTGCCTGACACATGAAGCACTGGTTTGATCCTCTGCACCACATAAAAAATAAAGGTATTGGGCTGGGGATGTGGCTCAAGTGGTAGCGCGCTCGCCTGGCATGCGTGCGGCCCGGGTTCGATCCTCAGCACCACATACAAACAAAGATGTTGTGTCCGCCGATAACTAAAAAATAAATATTAAAAAAAAATTCTCTCTCTCTCTCTTCCTCTCTCTCTTTAAAAAAAAAGAAAACGTATTGTGTCAATCTATAACTAAAAGAAGAAAAAGGAAGTCCCCTAGGATAACACCACTATAGGTCCTCTCATTAGATTTATCAGATTTATCTAATAATAATTTATCTAATGATAAATCTCATTAGATTTATCAGAGCAGGGCTGGGGATATGGCTCAGTTGGTAGAGTTCTTGCCTTGTATGCACAAGGCCCTGAGTTTGATCCCCAGCAACACACACACACACATACACACACAAAAAAGATTTATCAGAGCAGTTTTTCTTCTAGTGTTAGAAATCTGTTTATTTTTAATCAACAAATTAAACATCTTGGGGCTGGGGATGTGGCTCAAGCGGTAGCGCGCTCGCCTGGCATGCGTGCGGCCCGGGTTCGATCCTCAGCACCACATACAAACAAAGATGTTGTGTCCACTGAGAACTAAGAAAAAATAAATAAATGTTAAAATTCATTCTCTCTCTCTCTCTCTCTCTCTCTCTCTCTCTCTCTCTCTCTCTGTCCCCCTCTCTCTCACTCTGTCTTTAAAAATAAAATAAATAAACATCTTGGATTTTAGTGGTCAATTATTGAATAATTGCTACTAAATCAAGATATCCCTGTTTTCAGGGAGGTTACACTCTGGTGGGAGTGATAAATGGTAAAGGTAAACCCAATTTCAGATGCTTTTCAATGCCATAAAGTAAGTAGCATAATGACTATAGATATACACCACTGTTAGTGTTGTTGGTGGTGGTGGTAGCTACTAATGCTGTGATGTTGAGAGTATCTCTGAGAATATTACATTTAAGATAATGCACACTGGAGAACATTCTGAGTAGAAGCAATAAGAAGTACAAAGGTCTTAAGGATCTGTGGTGTGTTAAAGACATAAGTTTGATATGAATGGACAGAAGTCCACTATAACCTGAGTATAGTCATTGAGAAGGATGGTTGAAAGGTAAGAAGAGGAAGTTAGGAACCAGATTATTTAGAATGTAATAGACAATGGTCAGAGGCTTGGGTTTTATTCTAGTTTCAGTGGAAAGCTAACAAAGGAGTTTAATCAAGATCCAGTTTATTTTTAGATCACTTTGACTAAGGGGTTCTTAACCTCAGCACCATTGAAATTTGAGGCCAAATAATTCTTTCTGTAGGAATTACAGGCTATTTAGGAGCATTCTACAACATTGTAGGCATTGTAGGATACTTAGTATCTTCCCTGACCTCTGTCTATTAGATGCTAGAACTTCTTCCCATTTCTCCCGAGCTGTGACAACAAAAAAATGTCTCCAGACATTGCTAACAGTATCCTGGGGAATAAAAGTTACTATTCTAAATTTTTATACAAAAAAAATGTGCACTTAACAAGACTCTAACAGAGCTGTACACAAAATGACTCTGTATCCCATGAACTCTAACATCTCATGGCCTTCAGAAGTGTGTGTTTGTTTTTTTCTCTCCCAAGTTTATGAAGTTAATAAAGATAAGTTAAATGCCCCTGTTCTCTGATTCCAGTGTTAAATGTGCCATGATGGACAACTATATAAGGTCTAGTTAGGTGCAAAAAGGCAACAATTGGTGCCAGGGTCGTGGCTCAGTGGTAGAGCGCTTGCCTAGTATGTGCAGGGCCTTGGGTTCCATCCTCAGCACCACATAAAAAAATAAGTAAAAGGTATTGTGTCCAAACATAACTAAAAAATAAAATATTAAAAAAATAAAGGTATTATTGTGTCCATCTACAACTAAAAAGAAATATTTTTTAAAAAGGGAACAATTGCTGGGCGTGATGTCACGTCTGTAATCCCAGTGGTTCAGGAGGTTGAGGCAAGAGGATCACAAATTCAAAGCCAGCCTCAGCAAAAGTGAGGCACTAAGCAACGGAGACCCTGTCTCTACATAAAATACAAAATAGGGCTATGGATGTGGCTCTGTAGTTGAGTGCCCCTGACTTCAATACCCAGTATCCTTACCCCCCTCCCCAGAAAAAAGGGAACAATTAATTTACCCAAGGGAAGTCAGGGTAAAGGAGGAAATGGGCAACCTTTGAACTAAATAGATGAATAATTGTTCAAAGATAGGCAGTGTTTTTCAGAGGAATCACGAGGAAAGAGTCTCTGGGCACATCATGAAAGAAGGACCAATTGGAAGGATGGAATGGGAAATGAGAGGGGGAGTATTTGGACAAATTATTGGGATATTTGGCCCTACAGCTCAAAAAAGTGGGTTGGAAATAACATCTTTGGAAAAATACCCTCTTATGGTGATAATTAAGGTGGAGGGTGGGGTGGGGATAACCTCACCAAAGGAGTAAACAGAGGCATAAGGACAGGCTTTTCAGAGAATGCTTCAATTCTGGAGGTCTCTTGGGCACATAGACAGATGATGGAAATTGGGAAATCATTACTGGGGACCCAGGAATGCAGTTTTGTGTACCATTGTTAAATCTGGCAGTAACCAGCCTTAAGTATTTTCCATTTTACCCCTTTGGAAGACAAATATATCTTGTTCTTTCCACATGAAATCTCAATTTAAAGATTTAATTCTTGTGTAGCCACACAAAGAATAAACTAATTTCCTGCTTCACCATCAATTTTCCCCCCTTTTTTGGGGGTGTGTGGAGGGCAGCTAGTAACCCAGTCTGTGAGGACCCTCCAGAGCCATGCCTTTGGCAGGGATTCTGTAACCCCTCTCTGTTACAGTCTAGTTTTAAATGGACATACTTTTTGTGTGTGTGTGAGTGTGGTGCTGGGGGATTGAACCCAGGGCTTTGTGCATGTAAGGCAAGCACTATACCAACTGCACTATATCTCCAGCCCCTTAAGTGGACATACTTTTTGTACAAAAACTTAGAATAGTAAATTTTGTCCCATAGGAGTCCCTTAGCAATATCTAGAGACATTTTTGGTTATTACAGCTTGGGAGTTGTAGAGGAGGTTATAGTATCTACATATTTCTAGTGTTTCACCCCCATGAGGAGGCTTTTAAGTAGAAAAGTATGTAGAGTTAATAGGTTGATGGTGAAACAGATGCCATCTGAAATTTTGTTTTTCTGTGGATTTGAAACAGCACCTTTTGAAATTAAAGCTCCAAAATATTTTAACTTCTAAACTTCCTCATACTGAGAATAAAAACTGCTGAGGAGGGCTGGGGATGTGGCTCAAGCGGTAATGTGCTCGCCTGGCATGTGCGGGGCGCTGGGTTCAATCCTCAGCACCACATAAAATAAAATAAAGATGTCCACCGAAAACTGAAAAATAAATATTAAAAAAATTCTTTAAAAAAATGCTGAGGACAGATACCAAGGAAGCTGAGACTGACAGGTTCTCGGGCTAACTAAACTTGCCTATGTATATTTCCTGCCTTTTGTCCCGCTTTGCCTCCTCGTCTCATAAAAGCTTTCCTTACCCAACAGCCTCCTGAAGATGGTAATTTGAGTCAGAAAGTTTCCTTAAAAGTTGGCTTTGATTAAACCTATTAAACCTCTCAGCCACATTCCCCAGCCCTTTTTATATTTTCATTTTGAGACAGGGTCTCACCAAGTTGCTTAGGGCCTTATTAAGTGTCTGAGGCTGGGTTTGAACTTGTGATCCTCCTACGTCAGTCTCCCAAACCACTGGGATTACAGGCCCCGTGAGGAGGTTCTTAATTTTAGAGGGGCCCTCTAATTTCAGTCCCTTTCAGTATTTGTGGAGTATGTTGATGGATAAAGCCTAACCTCTTGTGTACCCAGTATAACAAAAATTCTCAAATCTGCATCAGAAACATCAGACATGATGGGTTTTTGTTTTTTGTTTTTGATACCAGCATGTTTATTTGCTCTGAGTCATGTTATTAGAAACAGAAACCAATTCTGGAGCCCCTAAGGTTCTGAGCACTGCCTACTGCACCAATAGCAGGACCAACTGACTCCCTGGGTGGACTCACCAGGCAGGCTTGAGCTCAATTCAGGACAAGAGCCTCCTAGGGAATAGGCTTTGCTGTGAGTGGTGCACCATCCAGAGGTTGTAGCCCAGGGCACTGAGGCTGCTCCATCAGCCTAGGTCCACCTCCCTTCCAATTCCCATGTTCCCTTTAGTGGTTGCAAAGTGGCGGCTCTGCTCCTGGGTGTTGCATCAATCTCTGGGTGGGGGGGAGTCTGCAAGTGGTGGGTGCACTAGGTCTGTCCCTCTACCATCTGTGTTATCAGGCCAGTGACTTACCCCCATCTACTCAGAGTCCACATGGCCAGGATGGGGGTAACTTAAGGCCCAGGCTTGCAAAAGGCAATGGCAGGCCTGGCACATGCTGACTTTCCAAGGATCAGCTGTCACCTAGCTGGAAACAATCCTGGACACTCCTGTGACAGCAGGTTCTGAGGGGACTCACTGCACACCACCTCAAACCAAGGCCAGGATGATAGCTGAGAGCACGCAGGGCCACAGACCCATGCACGGTTCTCCTCTCCAGGCTCCAACATGTCATGTTCCTCCATGGGTCCTCACACATAGCACTGTCATACCTCTGCTCTCAGCACTTCACCTGTGTTCCAGATGTTTCTCTGACACAGCCATGTGCAGGCCAAGTGCCAGAATCACCAGAGCAATAATGGCAGCCTGCTCCACGCAGGACACTGCCCAGCTCGCGGTGAATGCACCTGAGGACACCAGGAGGCCCAATCAGTGGCAGAACTGCAGCACTGCTCCAGTTGATAGAGGAGACTGTGAAGCAGCCTCAGGCTACCACAGGCTGGCAACAGTCATCTCTATGAGGCCTACTGAGCTCTGCCATTGCCCATCCCTTGCGTGAGGCAGTCCACCCCCCTGGCTATGCAGAGGTGCCCCCTCCTTCCTGCTACCTGTAGCACTCCCAGGACTGCATGCAGGCCTTGTGAGGTGCTGCGCTGGGTCTTTCCTTGCCTGCCCATAGTGGCCCTGGACTCACAGCTCACCAGCACATCGCTCACATATCGCACAGCACTGTCCAGTCAGTGGTACTGACACTGGATCTTGTGGTCTGAACACAACCTGAGAGGACACCCAAAATTAGATGGTGACAGGTTCTGCACCCTGCAAGATCTTTGTCTTCTGGTCTGGTCCCAGATATGATTGCAGCTAGGTCCTGAGGTCCAGGGTGCTGCAGCCTGCATGCTAGGATCTCTACCCACCACCCCTGCAATGCTTCTGGTGGCTCCTGCTGCATCTGGCATCATTGTATTTCTCATGTCCCC
The DNA here is from genome assembly GCF_045843805.1 of Urocitellus parryii. Taxonomy (NCBI): domain Eukaryota; kingdom Metazoa; phylum Chordata; class Mammalia; order Rodentia; family Sciuridae; genus Urocitellus; species Urocitellus parryii. Next base: position 160,715,749 of record NC_135535.1, on the reverse strand, counting down.
AGAACCTCAATCTGGCTAGGCCCTCTGAACTCCCACTGCCCCTGGGTGCAGCAGACTCCTGGTTTCCAGGCCTCCCTCTGCTTGGCTGCTTAGCAGTTAGGTCTGATGTGTGATCCTGGCTGAAAGTTCTCTGCCCTCAAAAGCTGTGCAGCACCCACTGGGGCATCTTGTGGGCCCTCAATTTTCCTCCTGAGAAGGACAGCGTGTCTCCCCCTGAGCCCTGGAAGCATTTTGTTATTGTGTTCTGACTGTGATAACATGTTCTCTGCTCTGAGACATTTAGACGATGACTCCAACTAGCTGTGAGTACAGTGCTATTCCAAAATAGTGACAAGATGGGACACATTTCCAGGGCCAAAGCCTGGGGCAGGTGGCCTATGGGCCCAGTGGCATCTCCATAGCCATTTGGGCCCCAAGCTCCTATCTCGTTGTTCTGTCCTCCCAGCACATGGCTTCCCTCCTGTGGTCCAAGGTGCTACCCAGGCTCTATTCATCACATCTGGTTTCCAGTCAGCAGAAAGGAAGGGTATCTGCACACGGAACTTCCACTGACCTCTCACTTGTGAATTGTCACTTGGCCACACCAGCAGCAAGTATACTTGGGAAGTGAATTCTTCCTTCAGTGCTGACCCGGAAAGGAAGACTTGGATAGGTGGGAACCAGCACCTGCAATTTGTTGGAGCTCCTGACACCCCTTTCCTTCCTGACTTCCATCTCTTTCTCCAGACCTCCTCAATGGTGTCAATTTTAACTATTACAAACTTTTTCATACACATTTAAATTCCCAGCTCTTTTCAGCTCTTGGAGGATTCTGTACTCTGGTACTCTGCTCTTGTTTTTCAACTAGGTGCCACTTTTGATCTCTGAGAATGCTAATTCACAGTTTCTAACACTCTCTCCCATTCCTGGAGTGAGATTCTGTCCCTAGGCAGAAACTGTTGGTAGCTCTGGCAGGCTTGGCCTACAGCAGGGCTCTTGCTGTTCCTCTGGGACCTGACACAGGTGGGCAGGAAGTCTGCAACCAGCCTAGCCTCCTGTCTCCGGCTTCTGTCCACTTGTTTGTCTGCCCCTGACTGTTATATTGTTGAGAAAATTCTGGTGTATTATGGTTTTGGGAAAAACATCCTCTGTGTCCTAGATCCCACATTTACTGGCAGCTGTTCCAGAACTGCTTGAGATCTTGAGAACCTGTTCATTCCTGTTCTTCACTTCAGGCACAAGCTCCTCTCCCCATGCTTCCCTGTACTGAGCAGGCACTTAAGTGCCAGAGGGCAAGTCCTGCACAACCCTCATCCAGAAGAGAGAGCCGCCCTGTGACACCCTCTGAGTTGGCCTTCCCCAGCGCACTGATGCTGAGACCCGACTGCCCAACATCAGGGAGACCTGATGGCTTGTTAAAACAGATTTTGGTCACTCCCTGGGAGTTTGGTTTATTACTGAGTCTCTGGGAAGGCCTGGTTCTGAAGGGTACTGACAGACCAAGCCTGGCTACTAGCCCCAAAAAACCAAGTAGAAAAAAATAGATGGTGCAGCCTGTTGTGGTCATGTGGCCATACAAGAAAATATTTAAGTACTTTCTTTGGGATGTCAACCACAGCTTCAGGGTTAAGTAGGGAAGGATCAAAGGCAATAGTCTAGGGGGTTTGCATAGCTAGTAATGTTGGTCAGTCCCTGGTCTGTTTGATCTTTATCCCGTAACTTATCCTGCAGTTTTGTGGGGGCCAAGGAAATGGTCAATACTGGTGAGGGGGGCAGTTTCTATTCCAGTCACATTATATTTATCTATCAGACTTGTCATCTTGAAATTAAAGATAAACTGAAGGAAAGAATAAAAGAAAATAATAGGTCAGAGACAAAAAGGGAGTTAGGTCAGTGACTGGGGCCTCTTTCAGATTCAGTGGCCCTAAGGTGGAGCCCAAGAATTTGCATTTTTAACTAAAAAGTTTCTAGGTGATGTTCCTGGTCTGGAGGCCACACTCTGAGAACCACTGACTGGTTTTTGCTCTGGACTACCGATTCCCTTATGAGTTTAATATATTGATCCACTTGGAACCGTCTCCAACGTTTTAGTGTGTGTTTAACACTCTTGGGTGTGAGAAGAGCCTAGAATCTCCAACAACTACCTTCAGAGGTGGTTTTGACTAGCAGCAAATCTCCAGTTCCGACTATCTAGAGAATTCCAAGTAAACACTGATTGACTTCGCAGGAGGCTAATAAACGCCGTCTCCACCCCCCCAAGAGACGACGGAGAGGTTGCACCGGCCTCTCCTTCTCAGCCCCGCTCCGCCGCTCACTACTACAGGGGCTCCGGGATACCCCAAGAACCAGAACCCCGCAACTTCCTTAGTGACTTAAAGGAACACAAAAGGGATTAGAGCAGGCCCTTGAGGACCGAGGCTGGTGATCAAACCGGCTGAGCCACCTAAGGGGAGCGTTCTTTCCCGCAGGTGGAGCCGGGGCGGGAGGCCGAAGCCGCGCGTGGTGCCGCCCTCTCGTCCCGGGGGGCGTTCCCGGCCGCGGCGGCGATCCTAACGGGCTCGCGAGGCCGCCGGCTCCCCGCCCTCCCCCGCCCTCCCCGGCTCCATCTTGCGCGCGAGCGGGTTGGGCTCCGACGCTACTCCGGGTCAGGTGAGGAACTGGGCTCTCGCCTTTCGCCCTCTCTCCCGCCTGGGTCACCTCGCCCCCAGCCCGCTGTGGTGGCCGCCCTCCGGGAAGCGGTGGGGTCCCGTGGGGTCCCCGCGCCCGGGCGCAGTGGTGGCGACTCCAAACCCGGGCTGCAGGGCGGGGTCGCGCCGGGGTGGGGTGTACTCGGGAAGCCGGCAGGCCAGGAGTGCGGGAAGACCGGGGGATCTTGTTGGTTGGTCCTTGGTGTCACTGGGCTCTGCCGGGATCCTAGAGCAGTGACGCCCTGCCCTCTGGCAGGTAGACCACCAGTGGAGAGGCTGAGGCCAGGGTGTCCCTGCTGAAGCCACCTTCTGGGAGGCCTGGTAGGAAAACCCAGGAGCGGCACTGAAAGCCAGATCTGGCCGGGGACTGACTAGACTTTCTGGTGACACAGCAAATTGAGGGAAACGGGAAATTTTGTACTTTGCCTAGCGAACTCTCGAGACAGAATTCAGAAACCTGAGATTTGTAGTCTGGGTTAGGCTTACGATTCTTGGGAACTATTCTACGGAATAGCATTCGAGATTTGATTCCTCTTCATTGAGACAAACAGCCAAAGTGCACGGATTGTCGCCCGCCCTCTGAGAAGACCCAAGAAAACCCAGGTGCAGAGGGAGGTGGGTGCTGTCCACTATAAAGGAAAAGAACCCACCGTCTTTAAACTCTGTAATTTGTCGGCTGATAACGAGCTAACTTGATTAATTTGTCTTAATTACATTATGTGTGTAAAGAGCTACTTGTCAGAAAGGCATTTCAAGCACTAGATAGGCAGAAGAGATAATTTTGGTCACTGTAAACTTAAGCCCACTTTTAATTCCCTCCTGTCTATGCAGAAGACCAGCCATCTTTCCACATTCTTTATCCAAATTACTGACTGATTTAAATGGTCCTTCCAGACCTAGAGGCAAGTTTTGGAAAATTGTATCTGATGTTGCCCAACTTCAGTCACCCTTCCTGGTTTTTTTTTTTTTTTCTTCTTCTTCTTCTTCTTCTTCATAAATTTGCAACAGCTGCCTCCTGTGTTCTGGGCTGCAGGCCAGCTTTGGGACTTCCATTGTAAGACCCACCCATTTACCAGCTGACTCACTGGGTGGAGATAGTTTGGAGAACCTAGAATGATTTTCTAGTTTACTAAAAGTGTTTGAGGATAGAGAATGTTAAAAGGAAAATAAAAGCTCTGGTTCACCAGTATTATTCACTTTGGTAAAGTTGTGTAATTTGTTGAGTCATCCTGGGATTTGTTTAGATTTTTACAAAAACTTTTTAAGTTTACCTTTTGAATAGATGATACTGCACAATGTTAAAAGAGACTGAAAGGACATTGAAAAGTAAGTTTCCTTCTCCTTGAGCACTCCTCTCAAGAGGCAGTCACTGTTTTTTACTTCCTTGTGTATTGTTTCACGGATATTCTATACGTACACAAGAAAATAAGTGTATTTCTTATACATATGATTTCAGATTACCTATACAGTTTTTCACCTTGCTTTTTTTTCACTTTGGAGAGAGTTTTGGAGAGTTTCATATATGGGTTGAAAAGCTGCCTCCCCTCCCATTCCCCCACCACTAGAAGCGCTTTACCACTGACCTACACCCCCAGACCCCCACCGTTTTTTTGTCCCCGGATTTTGAGACAGGGTCTTACTGATTTGCTTAGGGCCTTGCTAAGTTTCTGGGACTGTCTTTAAACTCAGGATGTGTCTGCCTTAATCTCCCTAGTTACTGGGTTTACAGGCATGCACCACTGCACCTGGCCTTCCTCATTTTTGAGAACTGCATAACACTTCATTTAATAAATGTCCATAATCTATTTCACTTGTCCCTTACTGATGGCTGTTTACAGATTTTTTTAATTTGTTATTCATTTATTTTGTTTGGGGGGGTAGTACTGGGGATTGAACATAGGGGTGCTCTACCACTGAGCTACATCCCTAGCCTTTTTTTTTTTCATTTGACATAGGCTCTCATTAAGTTGCTGAGGCTGGCCCTGAATATGAGATCCTTTTGCCTCAGCCTCTTGAAAGCTGGGATTACAGGGGTGCATTTGGCTTATATAGGTTATTTTTTTTTAAGAGGGGTGGGAGAGAGAGAATTTTTATTTTTTTTCATTTTTGGTGGACACTTAATGTTTTTTTTAATTGCAAATAATACTGTAATCATCTTGCATATACATAAATTTGCACTTGTGCAAGTATTTCTATAACATTCCTGGAAATAAAATTGCACTTTCTACCTTTTCATATAATTCCATTCTTTAAAAGGTACTGAAATTCACTATTTAAAATTTAATTTTTATTATACATAGTTAGGTTTTGCTTTATTTTCATTGTTTTGAAAATCTTATTGACATAATTCGTCTAAGCACTTAAAAGTAGGATTTAATATAGTAGTTAAATGTAGGAATAGAAGTTTGTCTTGGAATAATTAAAAAAATTTTTTTTTGTATGGGAGGCTGAGGCAGGAGGTTTGCGAGGTTTAAAGCCAGTCTGAGCATGGCAAGGTTCTAAGCAACTCAGTGATATGGCTCAGTGGTCGAGTGCCCCTGAGTTCAATCTCCAGTTACCCCCCCACCAAAAAAAATTTTTTTTTGTAGGTATAGATGGACAGAATGCCTTTATTTTATGAAATAGATAACATTTTTCCCCCATTATATAGATAAAGAAGCAAACAAGAGATAAGTCACTTTCACATTGTTTTACAATTGTAATATGACAGATCTATATGAATGGAAACATAAGGAAAGAAGAAACTTTCTTTGGGAAGCCTTTTAGTAGCTCTTCCACCACTAAATTTAAAAGTCAGTGTCCGGCTTCCTTTCTAAACATAATTCAATAGAACGTTGACCATTTTTTGCTTTTAATGTCAAGTGAGAGAAAACAAGATTTATTTTTGTCAAGTTACAATTGCTTTTGTTTTAAATTAGATTTTTTCAGCCTCAATGTGAAGTCAAGGAAAATGCAAGTATCTGAATTATGATTAAGACCATAATACATTAGCTTTTTAAAATTAATTTTTAACAGTAGAATATATTTTGACATATTGTACACAGTGGAGCACAGCTTCTCATTCCTGTGGCTGTATGTGGTGCAGTCACTCCAGTAGTGTAATCATACATGTATATAGGGTAATAATGTCTGTCTCATTCTACCATCCTTTCCTTCCCACAGCCCCACGCCTCCCTTCACTCCCCTCTACAAAAACCAAAGTTGTTTCATTATTCCCTATCCCCCATACCACTACTGATTAGCACCCACTTATCAGAGAAAACATTAGGCCTTTGGTTTTGGGGGAATGGCTTATTTCACTTGGCATGATATTCTCTAGTTCATCTGTTTACCTGCAAATGCCATAATTTCATTCTTCTTTAAGGCTGAGTGATATTCCATTGTGTATATGTACCATATTTTCTTTATCAATTCATCTGTTGAAGGGCATCTACTTTGGTTCTGTAGTTTAGCTGTTGTGAATTGAGCTGCTGTAAACATTGATGTGGCTACGTCACTGTAGTATGTGATTTTAAGTCCTTTGGGTACAAACCAAAGAATGGGATAGCTGGGTCAAATGGTGGTTCCATTCTAAGTTTTCTGAGGTATCTCCATATTGCTTTCTATGGTGGTTGCACCAATTTTCAGTCTCACCAGCAATGTATGGGTATACATTATTTTAAATGTCTTTACAATGTAGTAATTTTTTAAAAACATTTTTTATTTTTTAGTTGTAGGTGGACACAATACCTTTATTTTATTTTTATGTGGTGCTGAGGATCAAACCCAGTGCCTCATGCATGCTAGGCGAGCACACTACCACTGAGCCACAACCCCAGCCCTATAATGTAGTAATTTGACCATGCATTCATAGTGGGATATATCCTGGAGACATAGAATATTGTAAAAAATATATATTATTTTGGTTATTTTTTATTGTTATGTGAGTAACATTATAGACATTTGTATTAACTTCCTATGGCTTTTGTAAAAAATTATCACAAACTTGGTGGCTTAAAAAAAAAAAAAAAAAGCAAACATTTTCTTATAATTCTGGAGTCCAGAAGCCCAAAATCAGTATCATTGGACCGAAATCAAGGTGTTGGCGGGCTGTACTTCCCTGGAGGTTGTAGGGAAAAATCTCTTCCTTCCTTGCCTCTTTTAGTTTCCTTGGCTTATGATTATACCACTCCAATTTCTGTGTCTGTGACCACATTGACTTTTCTTCTGTGTGTTATTCAAATTTCCTTCTGCCTCCGTATTACAAGGATACATGTGATTACATTTAAGTCCACATGGATATCTAGAATAATTTCCCCAGTTCACGTTCTTTAATTACATCACTTTTTTTTTTTTTCAAAATAAGGTAATGTAGTGTTGGCCAACTCTAAGGATTAGGGTGTGGTTATTTTTTGAGGACCTCTGACTGAGTTAACTACAGTGTCATTATCTTTCTGAAACTCAAATACAGTATGATGAAGCAAATAATTATGTTAATGTCATTAGGAACTAAGACTTAGGGTGTAAGGGAAAACATACATAAATCTAAAATTAAAAACCCTGTAATCCCAAATTTGCAGTGGAAATATCAATATGAGTAAGTTTTCTTTAGAAAAAAAAAATCATTAGCCTTGTCACGCTGAAAATCTAGAGACAATGATCAATCTAGTAGCAATGAATATCCCTAGTACCCAGGTTGTCATCTCTAAACTTTTTCTACTGAAAATGATTAAGGGCTTCTTGAAGAGTAGACTGTCCAGATCTGGGCAAAAAAAGTACAAGATGAGCCTGAAATATCTTTTCATGTAAAATGGCAAGGAGACCTGGGGGTGTTGCTCAGTAGTAGAGCACTTGCCTAGCATCCTCAAAACCCTAGATTTAGTCCCCAGGACTGCGGGGAAGAGATGGTCAAGGAAAATAGCAAAGATTTCATAGCCTACTATGAAGGGGCTCCTTTTCACCAAAGGTGGGATAAATTGAGCATTAATAAGAATAACTACAGTGGTCTCAAGCGTGTTTAAATTCTTGAATTCATACAGATACTTAAAAAAATTTAGTGCTCATTTTTTAGGCTAGCTCATTATTTTGAAAAATGGTTTAAAAAAAGGAAAAAAAATAAAATAACTTCTATATAAACTATACTTCAGGAAAACTAGTGTTGATGATAATATATTTCTCAAGAAGTATTCTTGAGGGGCTGGGGATGTGGCTCAAGCGGCAGCGTGCTCGCCTGGCATGCGCGGGGCCCTGGGTTCCATCCTCTGTACCACATAAAATAAAGATGTTGTGTTCACCAAAAACTGAAACATAAATATAAAAAAAGAGGTATTCTTGAGAATAATGTTATAATTATATTTAGTGTTATCAGTCACAAAAATGAAAAGGTATAAAAAGAAAAACACATCCTTATGTGTTTCCTGATAGAAGTACAGAAAACATCTATTGATATTCTTGTCCAAAAAACCTGGATCTGAACAAGTTTCTAGATCTTACTACTGATTTTTTTTGGGTGGGTGGTGGTAATCATTAACACTGAGGAGTTTCAGTTGGCAAAATCCAGACATTGGGAGATTTTACAATAAACTGGTTGGTTTCTTCAAATAAACTACAAGAAGAAACACAGGCAGCATAAGGAAGGGGAGGCTTATAGATAAAGAGACATATGAACTGATTATAATAGATGGACCTTATATATTGATTTGAACAATCAAACTAATTATAAATATTTTGAGACAATTGGAAATTCAAACAATTACTATATATTCGATATTGGGGAATTATTAAAATTTTAAGATACAGTGTTGATATATGATTGTGGATTAAAAGAGTGCCCTACTTTCTCTTTTACCTGAAAATGTATTGACATCTTTGTAAGTTAAAGAATGAAGTCTATGAATTTGCTTTAAGATAACCTAAAGGGAGACCAGTAGAGGAAAGGAACCAAGTGGGGGAGAGCTGGGGAATAATACTGGCCAATTATATTGTGTGTATGTACGAGCATGTAACAACAAATCCCATCAGTATAATAATATAATATTTCATAGATTAAAACAATTTCAGGGGCTGGGATTCAGTGGCAGAGTGCTTGCCTAGCATGTGTGAGGCACTGGGTTTGATCATTAGCACCACACAAGAAATTAATAAGATAAAGGCATGCTGTCCATCTACAACTACTAAATAAATAAATAAATAAAACAATTTCAGTAAGACATGGAGTTAAAACTAACACTATTATTTTTACTTCTGAATATGTTTGAAATTTTCTGTAATAAGTTAAATAAGTACAAAACAAAATAAAATCTTTAAGAGACAAGTGGAAATTTTAACTCTGACACATTGATATTAAGGGATTATTCATTTTTTTCATGTGTAATGACACTTTTAAACAGCTCTGTTAATTATTTTAACAAGTCCTCATGTTTTTGGAGCTTTGTTGGAGTATGTATAAGTTAAAATGATATATAATTTATGAGATTTGCTTCAAAATAATACAGTGGAATGACTGGGAGTGAGAGAGTTGTAAAGAAATAGAATTTAGCCTTGCATTGATAATTATTGCAGCTGAGTGATGGGTTTATCTTTACTTTTGAATAAGTTTGAAATTTTTCATAATTAAAAGTTTAAAAAAGCAAGGATTTAATCAGGTATGTCAATTTTTTTTTTTTTTTTTTTTTTTTTTACTTTTTTTTGAGCCAGGGGCTCACTGCTCTTCTACCCTGGCTGGCACTATAAGCCCTCACTGCTGCACCAGTTCTATGTTAACTCTCAACATTTATGCCATCATTTTCCATAACAGGGTTATATTCCCATATAAGGGAATTTCTGTGATACCTGGAAAGCATATTTTATTTTATTTAATTACTTATTTTTGTTTTTGTACCAGGAATTGAACCCAGGAGCACTGAACAGTGAGCCATATCCCTAGCCCTTTTTGTGTTTTGTTTGAGACAGGGTCTCACTAAGTTGCTGAACTTATGATCCTCCTGCCTCAGTCTCCCTAGCCATTAGGATTATAGGTGTGGCCAGTATGCTCCGCATGTATTCATTTTTAGTACCTTCACTTTGTGTCAGAAAACTACTGCAAGTTTTTCATTTATGAAAGCAATACAAAAGTATAATTTTAAAATGAATGTAAGTAAAAATTAATCGGCCTAAAGTATTTCCCAAATAATAATTGTAGAATTCAGAGATGAGATAAACTGTATGGTGTAAGAATGAAGTTGGAACCTTTACTATACTGATCTGTGCAAATAGCCAAGTGAAGAAGCATCTATTATAAATGTTGTATATATCCCTAATATCCACATTTTGACACCTACCATAAATCTTCTGTGTGGTTGCATGTGTGCCTGAGTATCTTGAAAGGCTTTAAAACTTACCAGAAATTACAGGGGACATTTTTTTTTCTTATAATTACAGAATGTCATACCCAGGCTATCCCCCCACAGGCTACCCACCTTTCCCTGGATATCCTGTAAGTATTGACACTTCAAAAACTAAAATAACTCATATCCTTGAAACAGGTATTATATATAGGAATAACTGATTGCAGATCTTACAGATGTGCTAGAGCAGGGTCATAAACTTAAACCTGCAGAGGTACCAAGTATAATTGGTAATTAAAAGCAGATGCTGTAGGGAAACTATCAAGAACAGTTTTCATTTATGGGAAGCTGGTGGCTACTCAGCTCTAGTCCCATAAGGCTAAGCATGGAGGTAGATCCAGTGTTGCAAGATATTTCAACACCTCAAGTAAAGCCAGAAACTTACATTTAGTGTGCAATGACCTAAATTTTAAAAATTTTGAAGTTTTAAAAATGTTAACTGATACATGAGCTTATAAAACGGGTATGTAAGCCAAGTCCATCCCATGAATGCCTGGCTTTTAACCATTTTGTTAGATTTAAAATAATGAAGAAGATCTTGACTCAGATAATTTGCAGTGGATCAGAGGGCCCTGGACTTGTTGATAGCTGTACCACTCTGAGGATGAAATTCATAGCTGAGGCATTCATAAGAATTGCACATTTCAATTTAATATTCATAAGTGTATTAGGACTGTTATATAACTCTGGAGGACTGTAAAGTGGGGCCTATACAGGTGAATGTTAATATATGGATCTTTATGTGAAGTAAATATATGGCTCTCCTGAATTTGTCAGAGGAGAAATGAGAATTACTAATATGTTCCCAGGTTTGTACCAAACTGTAACTCTGACAACCATTTCTGTCAGTTAGGCTAATTGCTAAAATAAACAACCCTAAAATCTCCGTAGTTTATCACACATATCTTGCTTGCTTCAGTTTCTTGGAAGTGACAGTAGGGCAGGGGTGGCTGGGAGGAGGCCTTCTTTCATGTACTGCTTCAGATTCCCAGGTTCCTTCCTTGTATTGATTCTACCATCCTTTCACACCTCAGGTCTTCCACTGGATTCTATTTGGGTGGGAGATAAAGGAAGAAAGAAAACATGGAAGATTGGGTAGAGGTTTTTAGTGGCCAGGCTAGTGGTCTGCTTTCATTCACCAGTGTTCAGTCATGTGGTGCTCCCTAACTGCAAGGAATTCAGAAAATGTAGTTCGGCTTTGTGGCTGGGGAGAAAGAGTTTGTTTTTGTTTTTAAAGTTCTTCAGTGTTGCCCAGGATGGCCTTGAACTCTTGGGCTCAAATGATCCTCCTGCCTCATCCTCCCAAGTAGCTGGGAGTACAGGGGTGTGCCACCACAACTAGCTAGAAGGAGTTTATTTTTTATTTATTTTTTTTTTTTTGAGAGAATTTTTTTTTTTTTTAATATTTATTTTTTAGTTCTCGGCGGACACAACATCTTTGTTGGTATGTGGTGCTGAGGATCGAACCCGGGTCGCACGCATGCGAGACGAGCGCGCTACCGCTTGAGCCACATCCCCAGCCCTAGAAGGAGTTTATTGAACACATTAAAGAAAGTCTACCACTCGTAGATGTCTGTCTGAACTAAAATCCAAAATGTTACATCTTGTGTATGATTGAATCACCCCTTTTTCTTTAATCTTATGCAACAGGTCCAGTTGTATTGCAAGAAAACAATGAATTCCTCTCTTTATGGTAGAGAGGAATATCTTTATCATATTTGCAAATGCTAGGAAAGTGAAGGAAATCATGAGCTTTATTAGTTGTTTTTGAAGCCTTGGGGTTGGCAAGAACCTAGTTCTGACATTCAAATAGAGAAATGGACCCCTCTTACATGACCCAAGTAGAATTAAATTTAACTAAATTTTGACAAGTGTCTGAGAAATTTGTTTAGTACTTATAAACTAGTGTAAGATGCTAGGACTTCTAATGAGATTTTTAAAAAATAAAATAATAAGCTAAGAGATCTTGATGATAATTTTTGGTCCTCTCTTTTAAAATATGGGTCATATTTCTCTGATCATATTCATTTGAAAAATTTTCTGGTTTTCTAGCCTGCAGGTCAGGAGTCATCTTTCCCGCCTCCAGGTCAATATCCTTATCCTAGTGGCTTTCCTCCAATGGGAGGAGGTGCCTACCCACCAGCACCAAGTGGTGGCTACCCAGGAACTGGAGGCTTCCCTGCATCTGGAGGTTATCCAGCCCCTGGAGGCTATCCTGGTGCCCCACAGCCAGGGGGAGCTCCATCCTATCCTGGAGGTGAGTTATGGATTGTGGGATTACTGATTTGGGATTGCTGAAGTACTTTTTCCTTTTCTCTCTTTAATTCCTGCTTGTTTTATAAGAGGTCAGAGTTGTTCTTAGTTAATCATGGACGGTAAGAGGAAATACCTAGCTGGCAAGGTGGAAGTATAAAAGTTCTCAGAGGACCTGAAAGCTGGGAGCAGTCTAAAAAATTCTGTGGAGAGAATTGGAATAAATTTAATGGTAATAATGGGCCAATATGTAACACTCTGGTTGATTATTTATGATTCTAAGAACTAAGGCACTTCAGTTAGTATGACTTTAACCTTCAACTTTATCTGAAGGTTTTTAAAAGAAGGAGGAAAAAAAACCCCAAAAAACCTTAGCAGTTTGTATGGTCAGTTAATAAAGAAGATGAGTGTAGTAAAAATTTTAATTTTATGTATTTTTGGTACCAGGGATTGTACCCAAGGGTGCTTAACCACCGAGCCACATCCCTAGCCCTTTGTTATTATTTTGAGACCACCTCACTAAATTGCTGAAGCTGGCTGTGAACCTGTGATCCTCTTGTCTCAGTGTCCCAAGCTGCTGGGATTACAGGTGTGGGCCTCTGCCAGTTTGTAGTAAAAAATTTTAAGGAGTTGGTGAGAAGCTGAATAATACACAAGAGGACTGCTTTTGCAGCATCACTACTATAGCGTTTCCCAGCAGATTACTCTGCTGGGCGTGGTGGCGCTCACCTGTAATCCCAGCGGCTCAGGAAGCTGAGGCAGGAAGATCCAGAGTTCAAAGCCAGCATCAGCAAAAGTAAGGTGCTAAGCAACTCGGTAAGGCTCAGTCTCTAAATAAAATACAAAATAGGGCTGAGGATGTGGCTCAGTGGTTGAGTGTACCTGAGTTCAATCCCCGCTGCCAAAAAAAAAAAAAAAAAAAAGATTACTCTGAAGTTTTCTCTGCATGAGAATTTTCACTATAGCTTATTGAACTATTTTTTAGTTCCTCCAGGCCAAGGATATGGAGCCCCACCCAGTTCAGCGAGCTTTTCTGGTTATCCACAGCCACCTTCACAGACTTATGGTGGTGGTCCTGCCCAGGTCCCACTACCTGGTAGGTATCAGCTGGTAGTATAGAGAGAAACAGTAACATAATACTGTGAATTTTTTAGTCGCCATTGAGAGAACTTGGTTTATGTTTGTGATAGTCTTCAGTGAATATGTATATGGTTTCATGAAGCAATTTAATGGAAGTGCTTAATCAGTAAAATGGGGATGTGGAATCACTTTTTGTATTTAAAAGTATCTCCAAAGCCAAAAAGAAAACACTTTAGGAACATCTGTCCAGTGTGTGCCACAAATGAAAACACCCCTGATAACCATTCCAGGTGGAGTCAGAATTAAATGTGGGTCAAATGTAAAAATACATAATTTGTTACTGTTGTGTAGAACAGGGAATATTAAAAAACCCATGTTGGGTTTAAAATCAGTGTCCTGGTGTGACATCCTGTTGATAGCATGAATGTTCTCATGTTTCTATATTCATAGTGATCAGTGTTATTTTGAAATATTGTCATATAACCTGTTTTTTTTTTTGGGGGGGGGTTATTGTTGTTTTTAAATATTTAGGTGGCTTTCCTGGAGGACAGATACCTTCTCAGTATCCTGGAGGACAAGCTCCTTACCCTAGTCAGGTATTTTTGCTTCTAACTTTTAAAATTTAGTTTGGGAAACTGGAAAATGCCAAAGAAGGATACCTCTCCTTTGCTAATATTAGAGGTTTCCATGAAGCAGAGGAAATGGCCTATTACAGTTACTTGACTTTAATCTTTACTTCTGATAGATCCCTTGCTGTCTTTTGTCCATCAGCTTTTAGTATCCTGATAACTTCAGTAAGATACATATAGATCCTTCTTACAGATAATGAAGCTCATAACTTTAAAGATTCACTTGGGTTCTCAGCATTGGTTTTAGTTCTTTTTCCTGTTTCCTGCCCTTACCAGCAATTATAACTATGAACTTGGGTCACTGGGTGATTGGAATTTCTGACAATGATTTATGAAGGGTTGTTTTGCTTTTCACTTTTCCATTTATAACTTTCCACTCTTCTTTCAGATCAATACAGAATCCTTTCCTTCCTATCCTGTTTTTTCTCCTGTTTCTTTGGATTGTAGCAGTGAAGTGAGTAAGGCTTTCTAATGTTCATTAATCACTAGATCCTCTCTATATTCCTCTATTTGTTTCTGGTTTCTCAAGCATTTTTCTTTCATCACTTCCTTGAAAGCTCAATTGTGTGGGGGTTTATCTTTTTGTCCAATAGTACTTGGCAGGGCTTTGAACATGGTAGTTGGTTAAGCATGTTGCATCAATTTCTTGGTAGCCCCAGACGGTCTCCCATACATATGTATATGAAATCTTCATCCCATCTCTATAGATCTTCTGGTTTATTATATTTCTTTTTCAGTGGTGCTGGGGACTGAACCTAGGATCTGAGCATGTGAGGCAGACACTTTGCCACTGAGCTACATGTCCAATCTGATAACTCCTTATTTTTTGTGTGCTGAGTGTTTTTTTTTATTATTCTTTTTAGATATAGAGCAGTAGAGTATATGACAGTAGAGTATATTTTGATATGCATGCATGGAGTATATCTTATTCTAATTAGGATAATACTATTTTATTCTTAAATCACTTTATTAATTATTTCATATCCTGTGGAAGTTACTAGGATTAGAAGCAGTATACTTTTACCTTGATTTTATTATTGATTTTCTCTATTATATATTAACAAAGGTCTAGCATTTTCAAGCTTATTTTAGGCTGGAGTATAGTATTAGAAGAGAAATACCTTAGTGAATTATTTTGGCTCACTTTTCTGATTTGAGGAATTTGAGATCCAAAGAGGTACCTCTTCTAGGGCCATACAGTTGGGGAAAGACAAAGGTGAAGACCTGATTGTAGTTCTTCTGACTTTCAGACCAGAGTCTTTCTGTTACTCTGTGCTGCTTTGCCAGTATAGCAAATGATATTCCTCCAAAGCACATAGTAAATGGCTTTCAGTCCTTTTTTATGATTGAAGTTGATTATTCATCATATTATAAATCTGTGGTTAATCACTTGTGAGAATTTTGATTTTAGCTTATGCAGATATATAGCTTTAAAGACATCATTTAATAATTAAATGAGATTTTTTAAAATATAGAACAGTAAAATTAAAATATATACATGTATACAACTTATTTTGTGTAACAATTTCCACCTTAAACTAGAACTGAAATTAATAGGGAGACCCAGCAGCTTGGGAGGCTGAGGCAGGAGGATTGCAAATTCAAAGCCAGCCTCAGCAATTAGCAAGCCCCTAAGCAACTTATCGAGACCCTATCTCTAAATAAAATAAAAAATAGGGCTGGGGATATGGCTCAGTGGATAAGCAGCCCTGGGTTAAATCCCGGTATTAAAAAAAAAAAAAATGGGGAGTTAACAGAGCAGTAGATTTTGGAAGAGCTTTTATTTATTTATTTTTTAATACTACTCGAGATTGAGCCCAGAGGTGCTATACCACTATGCTATATCCTCAGCCCTTTTTTGTTTATTTAAAAAAAAAAATTTAAGACAGGGTCTAGCAAAATATCCCAGAATGACCTCAAATTTTTACTCCTCTCCTCAGCCACTGGAATAGTTGAGATTACAGGCATGCACCATTGTGCCCACCTAGCTGGAAGAGCTTTTAGATGGAAATAGCTTAGTAGCTCAGTGGTTAAGTAGTTAAGTTCAATCCCTGGTACAAAAAAAAAGCCCTTACCCACCTTTAGTACCAACTGATTTCAACCTTCCCACTGAAAAACTAACCAGAATTAGAGTTGGACCAGAGAGATCAGCTAGCCCAATTACCCATACAAGAGAGTAATTTTTCTTTATATCTTTCTTTTTTTGGCGGGCGGGGGCGTGGATAACCAGGTACTGAACTCAGGGGCATTTGACCACTGAGCCACAACCCCAGCCCTATTTAAAAATATATACATTTATTTTTAGTTATAGGTGGACACCATATCTTTATTTTATTTTTATGTGGTGCTGAGGATCGAACCCAGTGCCTCAACGCATGCTAGGTGAGCACTGAGCCACAACCCCAGCCCTATTTTGTATTTAATTTGGAGACAAGATCTCACTGAGTTGCTTGGGGCCTTGCTTTTTGTTGAGGCTGGCTTTGAACTCGTGATTCTCCTGTCTTAGCACCCAACAAAGGGAGGGACTTCTATTAGCAGACTCATAGTGCTAAGAAATCTCTCCTAGGGCTGGGGATGTGGCTCAAGCGGTAGCGCGCTCGCCTAGCATGCGTGCGGCCCGGGTTCGATCCTCAGCAGCACCACATACCAACAAAGATGTTGTGTCCGCCGAGAACTAAGAAAAAATAAAAATAAAATGTTAAAATTCAAAAAAAAAAAAAAATCTCTCCTAGAGCTTTGACTGTTAGGAACATAGACTGATTTCTTTGAATTTAATATAATTCCTAGAGGATGATAATATTCTTGAAGATTCATTTCTAACTAAAGACTTTCAACATAGAATACGTCAACATTTTTCTCTACAGATGAAAAATAAAAGATTTTTTTCTTTTAGACAAAAGAGGAAAACAGTGGGAATCATCAAACAGTGTATGACAACAGTTCATTTTTCTTACTGTTCAGACCAGGTTATTAAAAGCAAGGTCTTCTGCCCTTCTAAGAATTTAGACAACAGTAGCTATCTCAATGGCCAGTATCTTAGTTTCTTGATACAGTAAGGCTTAAGTAAGAAGAGTATGTTGAAATTTTTTAATACTTGAATATTTGCTACAAGTAGAATAATTAATAGTTTTTCCTTAAAACCATCATAGGAATATTTCTTGTTAGTATTCTGCTTACATTTTTGGCTAGTAAGTGGGAGGAATTATTGACCATAAAATATTATCTTGGGACTGTATCTCTCCCACTGCCTAACATGCCCAAGCTCTGGGTTCAATCTCCAGTGCTGCCAAAATAAAAGTTTTTTTGAAAGAAGGTCATGTTCCCTTCTTTCCATTTACTTTGACCATAGTATATTATTGTATTCGGTAGGTATAATTTTAAATTCAGTTTTAGTTGCCTAAAAAGCAGTTGGATCATTTTTGAAATAATATTGATTGCATGTTTAAATGATAATACCTTTGACATATTTGGTTAAATAAAACATGTTGTTATAATTAAAATTTTTGAAAAATTCATGGGTTATTATCTTGCTTCATTCCATCCCTTACTAAGTCTGACTTGGAATATTTTAAGAAAACTATTGAATTGTTTCCTAGCATAGTATTTAAAGTGAAATACTATTGCCCAACCTCAGACCTTATTTAAATTTTACTAATTGCCCCAATAATGTCCTTTCTCTGATTCAGGATCAAATCCAGAATGAAACACTGAATTTATTGTCACATCCCTCAAGTCCTCTTTAATCTAAAATAGTCTTCAGTCTCTTGTTCATGACCTTTACGCTTTTGAAGAACACTGATTTATTTTAAAACATTTCTTAATTTTGGGTTTGTTTGATATTTCCTCATAATTAAATTCAGGTTATGCCTTTTTGTCAGGAATACCACAGAAATGTTATTTTCCTAGCATATCATATCCAGAGGCACTTAGTGACTTCTTCCATTACTAGCAAAAAAAATTTTTGATCACTTATTTAAAACATTACTTGCTCAGTTTCTCTCATGTAATAATCCAAACTATGCAGTTATCTTTGTTCTGATCATACTTTTGTCTCCTAATTTTAGCATCCATTGATACAGTTATAACTGAAACAGTTATTACAGTGGTATTTGTCAAATGGCGATTTTTAAATTTCCACAGAGATTTGTACTTTAATAATATATTCCAGGGTAGAGCGCTTGCCAAGCATGTGTGAGGCACTGGGTTCAGTTCTCAGCACCACATAAAAAATAAAATAAAATAAATAAATAAATAAATAATAAAGGTTAAATTCTTTAAAAACATTATATGTATATATAAATTTCATATATATATAAAATTATATATGTATGTATATGGTCTGTGTTCTGTTTTCTTGTTTGTTTCCTCATAAGATAGGAATATTGTACCTTTCAGAATCTTAATCATTATTTTTCTCATTTTGTGGTTTTATTATAAAACATTTTATTTTTAATAATCAGGGCCTTTGGAAGAAATGAAGAGAGATTACCAGAATTATATTGCTAGTTTGAAAACTTGTTGGGCTCTTATATCTATTTGACTAAAGCCATATTCTGCCTTTACATCAAACATTTTCACTCCTCTCACACTGTTTAGGGATCAGTCCTTTTTTTCTTCCTGTTCTAGCAAAAAGGAAGCCAATGCATAAGAAGACCATAACTTTAATTTCACAAGTTTGACCCTTTTGTGTCCTTGAAGATTGATGTCTGGCTAATCTGTTAATACAAGAAAAATTGGTTCCAAAGTGGGATAGGTCTTTCCTATCTGTTCTAGAATGAGCCCTGGTAATAATATGCTCATATTCTTGATATTAAATCCAAATATTGACCTTCTTGCCTAAAGATTGATATCAGGAGAATCTTTAATTTGCCTTATTGTCAGCAGAGAATCCTGACTTGGATTTTATGTTTTGTTCTTAGCCTGCAGCAATGACTCAGGGTACTCAAGGGACCATTCAACCAGCTGCCAACTTCGATGCTATGAGAGATGCAGAAATTCTCCGTAAAGCAATGAAAGGATTTGGTAAGGAAAACAGATTTTGTCTTTTATAAGAAGTTAAAATAATTAACTCTGAAGTAAAATAAACCTATGTCATAAACCAAGTTCATGTGTCAGCCTGTGCCCATGCTTCATTTTTTTCTGGCACATACTTCCTTGTAAGTATTCTATGGAATGGTCTCCAGTAGCACCCAACATAGATTTCATCCTTACTTCAATGTGTATGGTTCTTACAGGGACAGATGAGCAGGCAATTGTGGATGTTGTGGCCAGTCGTTCCAATGATCAGAGGCAAAAAATTAAAGCAGCTTTTAAGACCATGTATGGCAAGGTATGGGTTTTTGTTTCTGTGTTTTTGCTTTTCTTTAGTGACCACAAGCAGGGGCAGGTAGACTCTGCATTCATGTCAGATTGGATGCCATGTTTTTATTAGTATCTTTAGTACAATGGAGAGACAGCTAGAGTTTATAGACTCAGGAGTGGTGAATTCACTATATATTTCTTTTAAAAGCCTTTTTCATTCTAGAGAAATCCTGATCTCATAGTCATTCCTTATACTAATGTCTCATATGTGATAGTTGTTCAGTAGAAACCAAATTATGACCATAATCATGACCTCCTTATAGTGGAACTCAAGGCTTATTACATAGCCCCTGATTAATTCTTGGTCCTTAACATCATCTTCTACTCCTTCCTCTCCCTTCAAACAAGTTCTGTATTAACATTAAATGGAGCTGGCTGTGGTGGCACAGTTGACTCAGGAGGCTGAGGCAGAAGGATAGAGAGTTCAAAGACAGCTTTAGCAACTTAGTGAGGCTTCAAGGAACTCGATTAAACCTTCCTCTAAATAAAATACAAAAAAGGGCTGGGGATGTGGATCAATGGTTAAGTGCCCCTGGGTTCAATCCCCAGTACCGCAGTACAAAAAAAAAAAAAAAAAAAAAAAAAAAAAAAAATACATGTAACTACTTGCCATTCTTTGCATACTCTGTGGTCTCTCATAGCATGTTTTATACATGCTATGTTCCTGGCCTTTTACACCTTTTTGTCTGCATGACCAACAACTTCTTAAAGACTGGGTTTGAATATCAATTACTATAACATTTCTGTCATTGCTCTGGGCAGAATATAACTATTCCTTCCACTCTGGTCCCATAGCACTTTGTATACTGTCACTAATCTCATGGGACACCTCTTATAACTGTGAGCTTCCCTAGGATAAACCATGTGTGTTTATCTTTATGCCTATAGCACCAAGTATACAGTAACAAGTAACTTCCTAATATTTGCTGAATGGATGATCATTGATTAAATCCAGCAAGACTATGGCTAACAAGTTCCATCCTTTTTCAGATTTAATGAGAAACACTGGGCAGCATTATTTAGCTATTTATATAGGAATCCCCCAAATTTCCTAATATCTTCTGCATCTAGTTTACTTTTCTCAGAATGGAGTAGTGATTCCTCAGTCTGGCCTTGCCTATTCTATTCTGCCATTTCCTCTGCCCAACCCAGATTCACTACTACTACGGCTACTTTTTTTTTTTTTTAATTTTTAGGAAGGTGTGCTCTGGGGATCAAACCAGGACATCAAGCACATAGGCAAGCACTCTACCACTAAACCACATATGCTTCTTTATTCTTTTTTTTTTTAAATCTTTTAGTTGTAGTTGGACACAATACTTTTATTTTAATAGGATGCTGAGGATCGAACTCAGGGCCTGTCATGTGCTAGGCAAGCATTCTACCCTTGAGCCACAACCCCAGCCCCCTCCCGCTTCTTTATTCCTAAGATTAAGTATGCAAACACAAGCCCTAGACTTCCGTAAAGTGCAATATCAGATTCATTTCTCTCATATTTTCCATGTTATGAATTTCTTCAGTTCATATCTAGTCTGTTATGCTATCTTGAATTTTCTCAGATACTACTTTAGAATTAAAACTGAACTTAACGACCTATTTTTCTTACCCCAGCTACCTTATCACTTGACTTATTAGTAAAATGAGTTTTCTTGCATTCTGTGGAGTCATCTTTGAGTCCATATTCTTTTTTTAAAAAAAAACATTTATTTTTTAGTTTTAGGTGGACACAATACCTTTATTTTGTTTTTATGTGGTGCTGAGGATTAAACCCAGTGCCTCATGCATGCTAGGCGAGTGCTCTTCCTCTGAGCCACAACTCCAGCTCCTGATTCCATATTCTTTATCAATTAGTGAATATTTATTCAGGGCCTACTATATGCAAGTAGTGTCTTGTCCTAACAATTTTATTTACTAAGTTTTATTCTATAAAATGACTTTTTAAAAGTGTCTTTTGTATACTTTGTTCATTTCCATTGCTGCTGCCTAAGTTCAAGCCTGCTTGCCTGCCTTTCTTTCTTTCTTCCTGTCTCTTTTTCTTTCTCTCTCCCCCACCTCTTTCTTTTGTGGTGCTGGGGGTCATACTCATGTTAAACAAGTGTTCTACCATTGAGCTACACTCCCAGCCCAAGTCCAGGTCTTTTATTACTTCTTAACTACATATTTCAATAGCCAAAATGTTCTTATTTATAGCCTTTTTATTACCATGGACCATCCTGCATATTGTTATTATTTATATCAAACTATCTTGCATAAAAGTTTCCAGTGGCTCCTCCCAGAAAGTAATCCAAGATTTAGTTATCTGCTATGAAAACCTTCTTATCTAACAAAATCAGTTGTCTTTATTATTCCACTGAGCAAGCTTTACTCATTCTTTCCTCTTACCTGGTGATTCTCAAAAATAGCTAAATACCATCAAAAATTTTAGAACTTAAAAACACACAGAATTTCTAAGTCTTAGTTCTAGACACCAATTTTTAAAGAAGCTGTATAGATGATTTTAATACTGGGAACTACTTCTTTATTCCTTGTTCATGTTCCATCTTTCTGCCTGAAATACCTTTTTTTATTTGCCTGCTAATTTTTTTAGGTATTCTTCAAAAGCTGGACTAAAAGCTTTCTCTGAGCTCTCTATCCCTTTAAAACTTCCATGTTTCAACTTTTTCGGTTTGTTTTTATACTCCTTGTCTGGTACTGGAATACAGGTTGGCATGTATTCTCTTTTTAGATATTTATCTTTCCAAATGAGAGCAAGATGATGATGACTTCTATTTCCTCATAGAACCAGTTTCTTGTACTAAATAGATATCCATTTATGTTATTAATCTAAGTTATTATTTATTCCACATATTTCTCATCTTTGTAACTGGTAAAGTAGAACTGCAATAAGAATATATCAAGTGTTCATAGATAGAATGAATATGTATCTGCTCGAATGTAACACACTTCCAATATATGTGTTATTTCTTTAGTATATCACTTTCAGATTTGAAATTTAGGTTTTTCTAAAGCAATTCTATTTCATTTTTTCACATTTTTCTTAAAAGATTTAAGTGATAAAAAATTTGGAGACTATGTATGCTTAGGTTGCATTTGTAATTAAACAGGATTTAATCAAAGATCTCAAGTCAGAGTTGAGTGGAAATATGGAAGAACTGATTCTTGCCCTGTTCATGCCTCCTATATATTATGATGCCTGGAGTTTACAGAATGCAATGCAGGTACTTTGTCATTTACTACATTTTATTCCATTTCACATGTAAAACCCCACAAATTACAGTGGTTCTGAATTTTCATATCTGAAATAGTTTTTCAGTTCTAGAAGACAAGTGTTTGTTGGAGTAGTAAAATTTAATTACTTTCAGTAATTGAAAATAAAGATTTTGCTTTTCTTTTATATAATTTACCCTTTTCTTCATTTCACATAGGGAGCAGGAACTCAGGAACGAGTATTGATAGAGATTTTGTGCACAAGAACAAATCAAGAAATCCGAGACATTGTC
Organism: Urocitellus parryii; assembly: GCF_045843805.1. Taxonomy (NCBI): domain Eukaryota; kingdom Metazoa; phylum Chordata; class Mammalia; order Rodentia; family Sciuridae; genus Urocitellus; species Urocitellus parryii. Next base: position 160,692,896 of record NC_135535.1, on the reverse strand, counting down.
AGATGTTATCAATCAGAATTTGGACGAGACCTTGAAAAGGACATTAGGTCAGATACATCAGGACATTTTGAACGTTTACTTGTATCCATGTGCCAGGTGAGTGTAGCGTGAATGTTTCTGTATAGTAGAGGGAACATACTTTATTGCCAATTAAAATGAACATTCTTATTCATTTTAATATTTAGCCACCTTGGAATATTGCCAGCTTTAAGAGGAATAGCACAGATTTGGTATTCAGGTTTTTTTGTAGTTAATACTGGGATTTATTTCTGCAAATTTGGATTTCCTAAGAAATTAGAAATTGGGGCTGGGGATGTGGCTCAAGCAGAAACGCACTCACCTGGCATGCGCGGGGCGCTGGGTTCGATCCTCAGCACCACATAAAATAAAAGATGTTGTGTCCACCGAAAACTGAAAAAAAAAAAAAAAAGTTAATATCTCTCTCTCTCTCTCTCTCTCTCTCTCTCTCTCTCTCTCTCCAAGGTTTAGTGGAAACAGAACCCAGCTTTAGGCTAGAATGGGGATAAAACTGTATATTTAAGTTTAGCAGTGTCCTGCCAGTTATATTGGACCAAATGAAGATATGTAGGACAGCCATAGACCTGCTGAACTATGTAAAGAGAGCCAGAAATGCAGAAAAATATTTAAGGGTTCATATTAATACTATGATTAGTATCATTCTTATTCTGATTGCCCAAATATGCTGGAGAAGTAACAGATAATACCCAAACTGGTATTTGGACAGAAAGGATGAGGATGTATTTGAAAGAGATGATAAAAAAGACTAGCACACAGATTCAGTGTAAGGAGTTATGGCTGTCCTACTAGTGCATATGTCTTGAGGAATCTAAAAGTAGAAGAGGGACTCTTAAAAGCCAACGAGGTAATTGGAAAAAGTGCAGAAGTTAAGGGATATGGAAACAAGAAAATGAAGCAGATAGGTTGTTATAACAGTAACAGAGCAGGGAAGTAGGTTAGCATTTAGAAAGAACAAGGAGGAAAACAGGAATAGTTGATGCTTTTCTGCAGTGTGAATAGAAGATTAGCTTCCTAGAAAAGGGGACTGCATTTTGAGTATGAGTCCAAAGGCAGTGTTAAGGGAAGTTTTTCCTTGAGCATCTTTTTCTGTGCTATGTTCAGATACCCATTTAGAATATCCCTCTACATATTCTTTGTGTTAAGTGCTTCTTAGAAAACACTCTTCACCTTGAGAGAGCATCTTTTCATTTTGTTCCTCAGGCACCAACTTGAAAGGGCAACCTTGTATTAAGATTATACTTGGGGGGGCTGGGGTTGTAGCTCAGTAGTAGAGTGCTTGCCTAGCATGTATGAGGCACTGGGTTTGATTCTCAGCACCACAGGTAAATATATAAAATATAAAGGTCCTTTGACAACTAAAAAAATTTTAAAAAACTAAAAACACCTTAGATGAAGGAAAAGAAGTCCATAAAATCTCCATATTATATCTTCCCTCCTTAGACTTTAAATTCCTTGAGGGCAAGAACCTTTAATTTTATGCATGGATATAAGGGGAATTCCATACAGTGCATATTGATGTTTAAATCTTAGCTTAGGAGAGTTTTAATTGTGTCATTTGGTAGTTTGTTTCTCCTAGTAAAGAGATTTTTGTTTAAATCTTTTCTGTTTTAATTTGACTCTCAAAGCCCTAAATTTCTTCCTTTTTTCCCCCCCCCTTCTGTATCAGGGATTGAACCCAGAGGCACTTTACTACTGAACTACATTTTTTATTTTGAGACCAAATAAGTTGCTGAGGCTGGCCTTGAACTTGTGACCCTCCTGTGTCAGCCTTCCAGGTTGCAGGTTCCAGGTTGCTGGCATGTGCCACTGCCTGTCTTGAAACTCTTTGTTTTAAAATAACCTTATTAAACTCTGATCATTTGCTATAAAATCCAGACAGTGTAATATAGTACTAGCTGCACTGCTACAGTTTCTTTGGAAATGAAAGATACATATGATGACTTAATGTATTAATCTTTAATAAGTTGTCTCTTTAAATCCAAATGTTACAAGATTGCAAAACAATGTTTTTAATAGCACTTTTCTTCATTTCAATTCATGCCTTCTGTTTTTTTGCAGGGAAATCGTGATGAGAATCAGAGTGTAAACCACCAAATGGCTCAAGAAGATGCTCAGCGTCTCTATCAGGCTGGTGAGGGGAGACTAGGGACAGATGAATCTTGCTTTAACATGATCCTTGCCACACGAAGCTTTCCTCAGCTGAAAGCTACCATGGAGGCTTATTCCAGGGTATGAGCTTTTCTTCTGAAAATTTGGTGTCTGTTTTAGGATGTGAAAATATTTAACCCTATAATTTTTGTTGACAGATGTCTAATCGAGATTTGTTAAGCAGTGTGGGCCGCGAGTTTTCTGGATATGTTGAAAGTGGTTTGAAGACCATTTGTAAGATATTTTTGTGCTTTTCTTGGTTTTGTTTTCCAATCAATAGGGGTTTGAATAGTTGTTCCCATTAAGTGATAATAATTAATAAAATCTTCCTGGCATCACTTAGGCAGAAACTGAGTTAATTATATGTTTTTCTTTGTAATTTCCTGTGAATGGTTGCTGGTGTGGTCAAAATAGGATTGTTTTGAGATTATTCAACTTTATCTATAATATCTTTTCCTGAGAACTGTGCAAGAAGATTCAATAGATTATAACACTTCTTTAAGGTGAACAGGAAAGCATTAAGGAACTACTGGTACCATGACAAAACACTTTTGAACCCTCAATTATGGTTTTTAAGTACTTAGCCCAATGAGACCCTTTCCCCTTTTGAAATTAAACAACCCGTTTCTGGTGATCTAAATGCCCAGATGTCTATTTGAAATTGAAATTTTGTTCCCAGGGATACTAGGACTAAGGAGAGTAACACAATTGTATTAGCAATGGAGTATCTTACAAATATTACTATCCTAATTATAGCAAAAGTGATAAATGTACACTTAGTACCCTACTATTTGTAGGAGGAAACTCAACTGAGTGAATTTTCTAGAGAAATGCCAGATTTCTGAGCGTCATTTTGAACTCTGCTCAAATCTTATATCTTACTTTCAGCCAAATGATATTCTTGACTGAAAATTTGGTGTCTGTTTTAGGATGTGAAAATATTTAACCCTATAATTTTTGTTGACAGATGTCTAATTGAGATTTGTTAAGCAGTGTGGGCTAAGAGTTTTCTGGATATGTTGAAAGTGGTTTGAAGACCATCTTACAGATGGTCTATTTCACATGAGTCCTAGGCTTATTTTTTTCTTACAGGTGGTCTTCAAACCACTTAAAAAAGTTTGTCATTATTCCTCTTAAGATATTACTGGGGCACACTTCTTACAGATTTTTCCATTGTAAGGGAGCAAATATAATGAATCTAAATCAATACATTTATGGAGAAAAAAATGTTTTATGGGACAGAGGAAATCTTCTAGATTTGAAGGTAGCTTGTATGGTACAGCAAGAAAGAAAGATGGCTGAGAAAAACTAAGGGAGGTTGACATCTCCAACTCCTCTGAGATTTCTAACATGATTATGTAGAAAATAAAGGCAAGCTAGAAGTGACAAAAGAAGCTGGAGGGGTAAACTGGTTTCCAAGTCATGATTTTAGACTGAAGTATCTCTGACTTGTAGTGCAGTGTGCCCTGAACCGTCCTGCCTTCTTTGCTGAGCGGCTGTACTATTCTATGAAAGGTGCAGGCACAGATGACTCCACTCTGGTCAGGATTGTGGTCTCTCGAAGTGAGGTAAGGCAAAGCAGCACTTTTTCTTTTTGTCTGGGATTTTGAATGTTAGCTTCTTAAAAATGTCTTAGTTGGTTGTGAACCAACTAAGAATATTGTAAGAAAGAGCTTTCTTTGTCATTGTATTTATTTGTCATAGTATTCACTTTCTTCATTTTGTGAGAGAGGCCTATAGTAGTGAACAAAACCCTCTACCTCAATAAAAACACCACCAAGAAATGTTCCTAATTGAGAAGATCTGTGGAGACTACTTATTTTATGGCAAGTTGAATGATATTTATTTTTAATTTAATCTTTGTAAGAAACAGGAGTCAAGCTGTGTTGCCTAGGCTGGTCCCCAAACTCCTGGGCTCAAACACTCTTTCTGCTTGAGTCTCCTGAGCAACTGGAATTATAGGCACGTGCCACCATGCCTTGCTTGTTTGCTTGCTTTGGTCTGTTTGTTTATTTATTTATTCATTTTTTCACTTTATTTTGCCTGGCTGGAGTCAAACCTAGGGCCTTATATATGCCAAGCAAGTGCTCTACCACTAATTAATCTACAGTCTTGGGCTTATTTTTAAAATTTTGCTCATGTAAAAAATTACATGAAAAACTAATATATGTTAATCCTATTAGATATGAAAGTTGATTGAAATTTAATGTCCCTTATTCATTATAAGGGATCACCATTTTTCTTTACCTAAATGTGGACTCAAACATTTTTATTTATATATATATGCATCTATAAGAGTGAGTGTGTGTGTGTGTGTGTGTGTGTGTGTGTGTGTGTGTGTGTGTGTGTAGTGTTGAGGATTGAACCCAGGGCCTTATGTTAGGCAAACACTCTGTGACTAATCTGTAGCCTGAGCCCTGAAATTTTTTAGTTTTAGGGAAATATACACTACTAAATAATACTAGAGAAGCTAGATCATTTTTACCAAACCAACCAGTGTATGATGTTTTAAAAAATATTTTGTGTGTTTATTCTTAGTTCTCTAACCATGATCTTTTAAAAAATTGTAATGAGGAGCTGAGCTTGTAGCTCAGTGGTAGAGCACTTGCCTAGCATGTATGAGGCACTGGGTTCAGTTCTCAGCACCACATATAAATAAATAAATAAACAAACAAACAAATAAATATCCATTGACAACTTAAAAATATTTTTAAAAATTGTAATGAAATATTCATAACACAGAATTTACCATTTTTAAACATTTTTAAGTATACAATTCACTGGTGTTAAATATATTTATGTTATTGTGTTACAATTACCACTGTCCACCTTAGAACTTTTTTCTTCTTGCCAAACAAAATTTCATGTTTCAGTATTGTAGGGACCTCTCACAGCATGAGGAAAGTTAATACTGTGCTTTATTCTACCTTTCTCCTTAAACAGTAAATCCCCAACCTCTTTTCTTTCAAACCTCAGAAACCACCATGCAACTTTTTTTTTTTTTTTTTAATTTACTTTATTTATTTATGTGGTGCTGAGGATTGAACCCAGGGCCCTATGTATGCTAGGCAAGCATGCTACCACTGAGCCACAACCCCAGCCCAACACCATGCAACTTTCCATTCCTATGTTTCACTGTGCTAGCCACCCCGTATGAGTGGAATCATAAAAGTATTTGATCTTTTGTGACTGGCTTTTTTTACTTAGCTTAGTGTCTTCATGATTCAGAAATTTCTCCCTTTTAAAGGCTAAATAATATTCTATTATATCTTTTTAAAAAATTTTTTCAGATGTTGATGGACCTTGATTTTATTCATTTATTTATATGGGGTGCTGAGAATTGAACTCAGTGCCTCACACATGCTAGGCAAGCACTCTACCACTGAGCCACAACTCCAGCCCCAATATTCTATCTCATCTATTTACTACTTTTTCCTATCTGTCTTTGCAAATGTGGCTTGTTTCTACCTTTTGACAATTGCGAATAATGCTGCTGCAAAGATGGGTATACAATCTGTTCAGGTTCCTACTTTTCACTTTTTTCTTATTTACCAAGAAGTACAATTACTGAATGATGTAATTCTATGGCTCTTTTGATTGGGGGGGAATCACCATACTGTTTTCCATTGCAGTTGCATCATTTTACATTGTCACCAGTGATAAATAATGGTTCCCGTTTGTTAACATCCTCTCCAACACTTATTACATTCTTTGTTTGTGATAGGAATCATTCTATTATCAAATGGCTTATTCTATCATAGCCATTCTGTTTTTTAAATGACTAATATATTTGGAATAATAGATAACATGAGTATCACACTTACCCAGTATTTTACAGAACAGTTAATCAGACTTCCATTGGGTACTGCTAACCCTGGTTATGAATGTCAGCTATAAAATGTCAGTCACTAGGTGTTTCCTCCTTCCCCACATTTTGATTATTAAGAACTTATGATTAGCCAGGTGTGGTGGCACACGCCTGTAATCCCAGCAGCTCAGGAGGTGCTAAGCAACTCAGTGAGACCCTGTCTTTAAATAAAATACAAAAAATGGCTGGGGACATGACTTAGTTGTTGAGTGCCTCTAAATTCAATCCCCAGTGCCACACACACACAAAAATTTACGATCATTAAGAATTACAGTAAATAGGGGCTGGGGATGTGGCTCAAGCGGTAGCGCGCTTGCCTGGCATGCATGTGGCCTGGGTTCGATCCTCAGCACCACATACAAATAAAGATGTTGTGTCCGCTGAAAACTAAAAAATAAATATTAAAAAAAAATTTTTTGAAAAAAAAAAGAATTACAGTAAATACTAGGGGTTTTTGACTAATTTTTTTTCCTAACCTATCATTTCTTATGCAGATCGACCTTGTACAAATAAAAGAGATGTTCACTCAGATGTATCAGAAGACCCTGGGCACAATGATTTCGAGTGACACAAGTGGAGATTACCGAAAGCTGCTTCTGGCCATTGTGGGTCAGTAGAAGGGATTTTTTTTTTTTAAAGGAATGAAGCTATTCATAGCTCATTCTTTAGAACAATGACTGACCCGCATGCAGCAGTATCAACTACCGCTTAACCAAAACAGCTTTTTACCAAGGACTGTCAGGGTAATGTGCTCAGTTTGCACATGTTGTTGTTGCCTTAAATCTAATGTTATCTTTTCATTCTGTGTATAAAGTAAAGCCATATACAATGATGTAATAATTTTGCAATGTTTGTAAAGCTTCATTCTCACTGCTTTTATTCTAATCAGGATTTCAAATTGAATAAAAATCACAGCAATATTTACATGTGTAATCATGAGTACATGTTTTAAAAGATTTCTCATTGGACCGGGGACATATCTCAGTGTTATAGCAGTTGCTGGGTGTGTGAGGGCTTGAGTTCAATCCCCAGTTCTGCAACAACAAAAACTCATCACCTCAATCTAGTTAAAAAAAAAAAATGAGAAAATACTATTTTATAAAAGTAATGCTGGTTTGGCTTGACTTCAGAACATGATTGTGATAAAGGAATATAAATAATGATGTGTCCACACAACTCACAGCTAGTAATAACTGGTTATTTCCCTCCTTTCCTCTGCCTTGTGCATGCTCAGCAAGTGCTCTACATCCCTGTCCCTTTAAAAATAAATTTATTTTGAAATGGTTTTGCCAAGTTGCCAAGTCTGGCTTTGAACTTGTTGTTCTGCCTTAGCTTCTCAAGTATTTGGGAATGTGGGCATGTACCACTGTGCTTGGCTTACTTATTCTTTGTTTTCTAACATCTTAGTCTTTTCAGCATAAATAGGAAAAAAAAAAAAAAAAGAGACTTTGCTTTAGCTAAGTTTGTATATTTCCATTAAAAAAAATAGATTTATGGGGGCTGGGCTCAGTGATAGAGCGCTTACTGTGCATGGGTGAGGCACTGGGTTTGATCCTCAGTACCACATAAAAATAAATAGATATATTGTGTCCATCTACAACTAAAAAAATATTTTTAAAAAATATATTTATTTTGTTTATTTAGGTTTTTTTTTAATGTGGTGCTGGGATGTGATTCTGCAACCTGTACACTTGGAAAAATGAGAATTCATACCCCATTTGATTCAAATGTATGATATGTCAAGATCTTTGTATTGTCATGAGCAACTAATAAACAATTAATTAATTAAAAAATAGATTTAAATGTTGGTAGGGGGTACTCGGGATTGAACTCAGGAGCATTCTGCCTTGAGCTACATACTCATCTTTTTAAATTTTTATTTTGAGACTGGTCCCACCTCCTCAGTCTTCTTAGTAGTTGGGATGACAGACGTGCACCACCTTCCCCAGCTTAAAATCAGTATGATGTTCGCCAAATGAGAACAATTTACCTGAAATCTGAGCAAAGAGATTTCTACAATCTTCAAATTGGTAAATATGGAGATTATAGAGATTTTGCTGGTATTCTTGAGATTCCTTTCCATCCTAAGGCTGATTATTATAAATTATTTCCCTGCTACGGGATAGTGGGAGTTCCCTAATGCAGACCACACAGCACTGAAAGTGGTGAGTTCATCAAACCTGGTATTGTAAACTGATGGGACTACGTGCAAGATGGTAAATATTGTTATGCCTCCAAGGCTGTTCGGAGCTGAGTAGGAGCAAAAGAAGGTTGCCTCCTCCTCTTCAGATCCCCAGTATCATTACCCTAACTTTTTATTGGGCAGGACATCAGATTGTTTCTGTATTCCTATGGGATTCCACAGGATATGGAAGAAAGGCAAGAATCACTTTATATGTTCAATACTCAAAGTAAAATAAATCATTTTTAATTTATATAAATCACTATCTTCTTTTAACCTTTTTTACCCTAAGCTTTGTTTCTTAGCACTTTACTAGCTATCCAATGTACAATAGGGTGGAGGATGTACTTGTTGCCTTTCTAGGTAATAAAGTCTACTAATAACAACTGTTTTATGGCCTTTCCTCTCATAATCATTTTTCTGTTATCTTTCTGAAATTACATTTTAGGTATCAACTGTCATTTTTGCTTAACTACCAAACAACCATATCATCTTATTTTAAGTTAGCATTTGTAAAAGTCTTTGAAATTCTGATTTTACTAATTTATAAATTTGATTGATAGGAAACTACTTCCATGAAAAGTGATTAATAAAAATTCCCAAAAGACAACTTTAATTTTAAGATAAATAACTAAATAATCAATTTGGTTCCATGATTTTTCAGAAACAATAGAAATTGTAAATTTCTTTTTAAAAAAATTCAGCTCTTTTGACCGAGAAGGGCAATTTGTATCTTATTTTGCATGATTGGTGTTCTGTATTCAAAATATTTAACTCTCTACAGACCAGTTTTACCTATGACAACTTTTTAAAATGGAATCAAATGTTTATATGTTTAAAATACACATCTTACTTTTCCCAGTTTTTTAAATTGAGGTATTTTTTATTGGCATAAAAACTTAGTAACTTGTTGCCTGAGTTCATAGTTCATATTTTTATTGAATAAAAAATGTACATATTTAAGGTACACATTATGGTGTTTTGATATGCCTTGTGAGTGATTCCCACAATCAGGTTCAAACTAATATCTCACCTGCCACATTTAACCAGTTTTTTTGTATGTGTAGTGAGGACACTTAAGATCTACCTTAGCAAATTTCAAGTGTACAAAACATAATTAACTATAGTCACCATGCTGAACATTAGATCTCCAGAATTTATAACTGAAAGTTTGTACCCTTTGACCAATATGTCCCTATTTCTCTACCCCCACCCCTAACAACTACCATCTACTGTTTCTCTGAGTTCTATTATTTTAGATTCCACATTTTAAAAATATGCAATATTTGTCTTTGGCTTATTTTACTTAGTATACCTGTCACACAAGTTTATAGTTAATCCCTGTTGCAAATAGCAGATTTCCTTTTTTTGAATAATGTTCCATAGTATATGTAGACCAGGATTTCTTTATCCATTTGTCCATTGGTGGACATGGGTTATTTCTATATCTTTTTCTTTTATATTTTTTTAGTTGTTGATAGATCTTTTTTATTTATTTATACCTGGTGCTGAGAATCGAACCCAGTGCCTCACATGCCAGGCAAGTGTGCTACTGCTGAGCCACAGCCCTAGCCCCTGTTTCTATATCTTGGTTATTGTGAATAATGCTGCAGTGAACATGTGGATATTTCTTCAAGATACTTTATATTTGGTGCCCTTCAATTATATATGCAAAAATGGTATTTCTGGATTTTAAGTAGTTAATATTTTGAGGAACGTCCATCCTATTTTCCATAACAACTGTACCAGTTTACATTTTCAGCAACAGTATAAAAGGGTTTCCTTATGCCTGTGATCCCAGTGGCTCGGGAGGCTGAGACAGGAGGATCGTGAGTTCAAAGGCAGCCTCAGCAATGGCAAAGTACTGAGCAACTTAGTGAGATCCTGTTTCTAAATAAAATACAAATAGGGCTGGGGATGTGGCTCAGTGGTTGAGGTTCAATCCTAAAAAAAAAAAAAAAAAAAAAAAGGATTCCCTTTTTCTCACATCCATGCCAATATTTATTATGTCCTTTCTTTCTGATAATAGCCAACTTAAGTATTATGAGGTAGTGTCTTCATGGTTCTGATTTACATTTCCCTAATGATTAGTGATGTGGAGCAACTTTTCATGTGCCTGTAAGCCATTTGTATGGCATCTTTGGAAGAATGTTTATTGAGGTCCTTTGCCCATTTTTTTTTTTTAAGACAGAGGGGGAGGGGGGGGGAGAATCTTAATATTTATGTTTTAGTTTTCGGCAGACACAACATCTTTGTTTGTATGTGGTGCTGAGGATCGAACCCGGGCCGCACGCATACCAGGCCAGCTGTGCTACCGCTTGAGCCACATCCCCAGCCCATATTTATTTATTTTTTCCAGTATATAAACATGCCACAGCTGCAGACAGCTAAGGATCAAATCCAGGGCCTCACACGTGGTAGGTGAACACTCTACTGCTAAGCCAAAACCCCAGCCCCAAGAAGCATATTCTTTATATGTTTTATACATATGTACAATAGGGTGGAGGATGTATTTGTTGCCTTTCTAGGTAATAAAGTCTACTAATTTATTTATTTATTTTTGGTGCTGGGGTTTGATAGGTCTCACCTTTAAATCTCTATTTTCAGAGTTTACTTTTGTGTATGATGTAAGATAATGGTCTAATTTCATGCTTTTGCATAATACATCACTTTTATGTCTTCCATAATTCTGAAGATCTTTATTGGCCCTTGATGATTTAAAAAATTGGTTATATTGGGCGGGGGATGTGGCTCAAGCGGTAGCGCGATCGCCTGGCATGCGTGCGACCCGGGTTCGATCCTCAGCACCACATACCAACAAAGATGTTGTGTCCGCCGAGAACTAATAAATATTAAAAAAAAATTCTCTCTCTCTCTCTCTCTCTCTCTCCTCTCTCACTCTCTCTTAAAAAAAATTGGTTATGAAAGACATTAAAATTAGTTGCAATTTAGGCATGTTCCAAGAAAGTGAGGTTTAACATACCTTAGGTGCTCAATGTATGAGTGAATGAATATTAAAGTGTCTCTGTGGGAGAACTGAATGCTAGCCCCTGGGAGGAGCTAGCCCCTAGTCTAGGAGATGAGTTAGTGGGACAGCAGAATGGCATCAAAACCCAATGATTTAACCCTGAGACTAAGCAGTTATTTGTTATATTGAGCATTACACTAGGTCTCAAGAGAAAAGGCAAAGGAAAGAGTTTGTAAGTTAGTGGGAATTCTAAACAAATTAGTATGAAAAAATTATGTTAGATTATAAATTCTGCTGAGGGTAAGAACTTTATTTGTTTTATTCAAACACTGTACTTGGTACAGAAGCAGATTCTTAATATAGGTTTGACAAGCAATTACACTCAAAATCAAGGGAATGAATAGTGAATATCAATTATTTTTCAACAACTTTTTTTGAGAGAGAGAGAGGGAGAGAGAGAGAGAATTTTAATATTTATTTTTTAGATATTGGCGGACACAACATCTTCGTTTGTATGTGGTGCTGAGGATCGAACCTGGGCCGCACGCATGCCAGGCGAGCGCGCTACCGCTTGAGCCACATCTCCAGCCCCGACATGGGGGTCTTGTGTTGCCTAGCTAACCTCCAACTTGGAATCCTCCTGTTTCAGCTTCCCAAGTAGCTAGGATTAGAGGCCCATGCCTCCAGGCCTGACAACATTTGTGTGTGTGTGTGTGTGTGTATAAATACTAAGACGGATGAATTCAAGGTGAAATAAGATACAAGCTGTTCATAAGAAGATAGACCTATATACAGTTGTAAAACAAGGCAAAAGCAAGATATGTAGTTTTAGTACTTATATTTAGGTCTTTGGTGTATTTGTGAATTTATTTTTGTGTCTCGTGTAATAGGTCCAACTTCATTCTTTACATAACTGTATATCCAGTTTTCCTAGTACCATTTATTGAAAAGACTATTCTTTTCCTCATTGGATTGTCTTGGCAATCTTGCAAAAAATAAGTTGACTATAAATATATGGCCTGGTTCAGTGGTGCACACCTGTAATCTTAGTGATGCAGGAAGTTGAGGCAGGAGGCTCATAAGTTCCAGGCCATCCTGGGCAAATTTAGTGAGACCCTGCTTCAAAAGAGGGCTTGGGAGGGCTTGAGTTGTGGCTCAGCGGTAAAGTGCTCACTTAGCACATGCAAGGCCCTGGATTTGATCCTCAGCACCACATATAAATAAAATAAAGGTATTGTGTCCAACTACAACTAAAAAATATATATTTTTTAAAGGGCTGGGGATGTAACTCAGTGATGGATCTCTCTGGCTTAAATCCCTAGTACCACCGCTACCAAAATTATTTGCTCTTCCTATCAGAAATTAATACACAAGGGGGAAAAATGAATACAAAGGGGTCACTGTTAAGTACTATTGGAAATAACTGTAAATTTGAAAGTTGAAGACGATTAATCTCGTCACTATGCAGGTCTAGATTCTGATACTCCTTGCTGCAGTAATATGCCTAGTGACATCTGGAATATGATTTGGTGCCTAAACAGCCTCAAACTCTGCGAAGATGAGTTCCAGACAGAAGTTAGAGACAAATTCTTCTGTTTCTGGGAGAAGATTATTAGAAGGTGCCCTGCCTAAAAACTTGCAGGGCAGCACAGCATCACCTCTTAAGGCAATGAAAGAAGAGGCAGTGGTGGAAGGCATTGCCTAGAACTGGCAGTGGGCATGTACAGAGCAAGAAGTTGAGCATCTGCCTGCAGAGCAAGCAGGCCAGGCCCCCAGCCACTTGCCCACCTCATTAAGAAACTGGTCTCTACACAACAGCCCCATCAGCTCTTCACCTCAGTAAGCCCATCTCCACTGCAACTGCTTCATAGTGATTTCCAGAAGAATTCTTCACCATATTATTGGCCCTAACTGGTTTATTGTCATGCCCAAGTGGGATGCTGTCTTACTGCAAATTCACCCATAGTCCTCTGGGGAAAAAATGAAATGTCTTATTCAATAGTACCATGGTTTTATGTTTATTATTTGTGTGTGTGTTCCTAGGAATTACACCCAGGGACTTTGGAATACTAAACACAGTGCTGTAACATTGAGCTACAGCCCACGGTTTTTAAGGACTTTTATTACCTATAACCCTACAATTTTTATAGCTTTTGTGTTTTATTAGTATAAATAAGAATTATTTTAAAGTATGATTCTGGTAAATCAATATCCTAAGCAAGAAATTTTCCATGGACAGGTGGGGTGTGTGTATGAGCGTTTTTTTAAATATTTATTTTTTAGTTATAGGTGGACAAAATGTTTTATTTTTATGTGGTCCTGAGGATCGAACCCAATGCCTCACACTTGGTAGGCGAGCACTTGCCGCAGACTTTTCTCGGCCCGGGCCGAGCCAGCTGGCTGAGCCCCGTTCCTGCCGCTGTTATCGCCATCGAGCACTGCCTGCGGCACCCCTGCTGAGCGATTCCCTGCTGAGCTGTCAGTGCACGCGGGCTTGCAATCTTACAACCCGGTTGGGCACAAAAACACAAGCCAGTCAAACTGAGACAAAGTTTTATTTAGAGAGAGGCCGTGTGCGTCCCCTAACAAGTGGGTCCACCACACGTGTGTCCTACCTGAGGGGGGGGGGGCTTCCACTTCCCCCGGAACACCCTCCTATCATCCTTTCCCAACCAATGGGAACTCTCCCATTACAAGAGTGACATGAGTAACCTGAGTCCTGAAATGGGCCCAGCTAAACAGCATGAGTCCAATTACCATATGAATGTGAATTGCTGGCTGACAGTCACTAAATCCAAAGGTGCCTGTATCAATATTTTTGCTGTGGCTCCTAACAAGCACTATTCCTCTGAGCCCCAGCCCCAGCCCCATGTTTTTTTTTTTTTTTTGATATTTATTTTTTAGTTGTAGTTGAACACAATATCTTTAATTTATTTATTTTTATGTTGTGCTGAGGATCGAACCCAGGGCTTCACCCATGCTAGGTGAGCGCTCTACCACTGAGCTACAACCCCAGCCTTGTATGAGCATTTTAATGATTTTGAAATTTCAAATGCATAGCATTTGAAAATTGTGCAAGTAACTTGGTCCCTTTCACCCAGATTTCCAAATAATAGTTTATTACATTTACTCTTTTGCTCACTGTGGGTGTGTTTGCATGCATGTGTGTGCATCTATCTCGTTAATGATCTTTTTCTGGATCTTCTGAAAGCCAAGAAAGCAATCCAAAAACATGTCTCAGTACTTCTAAACATTTCACTATATATTCCCCTAAACAAGGACATTCTCCTTCATAACATCAAACAACCTTCCACTTGAAGAAATCAATAGTGCTACAAGGCTACCATCCAATCTATGGAGTCTGTCCACATTTTGTCCATGTTTTTTTTATTTGTTTGTTTTTGTTTTTCTTTTTGTACTAGGGATTGAACTCGGGGACATTTGACCACTGAGCCACATTCCCAGCCTTATTTTGTATTTTTACATAGAGACGGGGTTTCACCATGTTGCTTAGCACTTCACTTTTGCTAAGGCTGGCTTTGAACTTGTGATGCTCCTGCCTCAGCCTCCCCAGCCACTGGGATTACAGGTTTGCGCCACTGCACCTGACTGATTCATGGTCTTAACAATGTCTTTTTTTCTTTATGGTCCAGAATGCTATACAGCAATACATGTTGCTTTTGGCTGTATGTTTCATCAGACTCTTCATCTGGAGAAGTTTCATCTTTCATTTCTGACAGTGTTAGAGTATAGGCCTTGAGCTGAGGTTGTAGCTCAGTGGCAGAACCCTTACCTAGCATACATGACCTCTATCCTCAGTTCTGACAGGGTTGGGGAAAACAGGTCTTACATTCTATGGGATGACTCACCACCATTCCTAATAGAAGGAATACCATTAAAAAGATGCATTGCTTTTTTCAGTGCATCTCACTCATCAGGAGGCACATGAAGTAGAGTCCTCCCAACACTGGTAATAAAACCTCCATATACTGATTATATGGCTATTTTTTTTTTTAAGAGAGAGAGTGGGGGGGGGAGAGAGAGAGAGAGAGAGAGAGAGAGAGAGAGAGAGAGAGAGAGAGAGAATTTTTTTTTAATATTTATTTTTTAGTTCTAGGCGGACACAACATCTTTGTTGGTATGTGGTGCTGAGGATCGAACCTGGGCCTCACGCATGCCAGGCGATCGCGCTACTGCTTGAGCCACATCCCCAGCCCTATATGGCTATTTTGATTCATTGTTTTCTCCTATATAACCGGTTAATATTTCACGGGGAAGAATCCCAGGATCTGCCAATGTCCTTTTCCTTATCAAATTTCTACCCATCAGCCTTAGTATTCATTGAAGACTCCTGCTGTATCATCCTTCTTTATAGTGGTTGTCAAATATTCTTTATCATTCTCTCTACACTCCTGGGTTGATATTCTACTGAAAGAATTTTCCTTCCTTTCCATTATTTATGCAATTGTGGATTTGCATATTCCTATCTTGTTCAGTGAGTCCATTATTGTCATTTTTTTGCTTTGATGCTTATATTGCCCATAATTTGGCCAACAGGTGTCCCTTCAAGCTGATTCTTAACACTCCAACATTTTTAAGTTGTATATATGGTAAGATTCATCCATGTTATGTGTAACTGTAGTTCATTCATTTTGACTACTTCTAAGATGCCATTTTGTGAATGTACCAATTTATTTTTTTTAAAATTTTAAAACTTGTTTTAATTAGTTACACATGACAGTACAATGATCTTGACATCATACGTTTGAATCAAATGGGATATAATTTCTCATTTTTCTGAGTGAAGAGGTTGCAGAATTACATTGGTCATACAGTCACATATTTACATACAGCAATACTATTGTCTATTTTATTCTGCTACCCTTCCCTATCCCCCCTTTTCCTCCCCTTCCCTCCCATCACTTCTCTCTACCCAATCTAATGTGACACACTTCTTCCCCCCTGCCCCCCACGCACATCATCATACATGTAATCTGTATAAAGATGAGGGTCTCCTTCCATCTTCAAATCCAATCCTCCACTGGTGGACACTTTTAGGTTTTGTTGTTGTTGTTGTTTTAGTATTTATTTTTTAGTTGTAGTTGGACAACTAAACCTTTCGTTTTATTTATTTATTTATATGTGGTGCTGAGGATCCAACCCAGGGCCTCCCACGCGCTAGGAGAGCACTCTACCACTGAGCCACAACCCCAGCCCACTTTAATTGTTGTTACTATCATATTTTTCTATTTCAGCTCTTGAATGCTGAATTTCAAATGTATTAAAAACTTGCATTAACATTATTTACTTTGTCTGTTTATTGTACAAATACCAAGCACCTAGAAGCAGAACCATTTACATTCACCAGCAGTCAGGCTTTTAAAATAGTGTCTTATTGACCCCAGAGAAAGATTAAAATGATCTGTTACTGTCTGTGTTGCGCAGGCCGCCCTCAAATTCTCCTTCCTGTCTCTGAAGCAGCTGAGGCTATTGGTGCTGGCCACTGCCCCTGGCCAAAAACGCTCCAGTTTTTTTGTTTTTGTTTTTGTACCAGGGATTAAACTCAGGGGAACTGAACCACTGAACTACATCCAGCCTTTTTTATATTTTATTAGAGACAGGGTCTCACTGAGTTGTTTAGGGCCTTGCTAAATTGCGGAGGCTGGCTTTGAACTGCCTCACCCTGCCGAGTCTCTGGGATGCCAGGCTTCTGCCACCACGCCCGCCTCCATTTATGGAGGAATACTGAAATAAGAGTCAAGAAATCAAAATCGAAAAGTAGACACGGTGTACTTAACTTAAACTTCTGCCAAGTTAAGTTGGGAGAGGACCGGATTAGCTAGAGCGCTGTGCTGGTCTGGGGCGCGGACTGCGGGGCGCAGGCGCAGAAACTCACCTAACATCCCTCTCCCTGCTTTCTGGTCTGAAAACTTATCGCGAGTCTTGGAATAAGCTTGTGGCGGTTGCAGAAAATGAGTTCTCGCGACAGTTACTTGGTTGCTATAGTTGTGAAAAACTTAATCTGAACCGCGGCAGGTAAGAATTATTTCTCTGCAGATAACCCTCTCTTCACTACTTCCACGTCCTGGCCGTGCACCACACTACACCAGGACACCCCAATCTTCTCCCTCCGCTAAGGCCAGGCTTAAAATTCGGTACAGACCGAAACTCTAACAACCCCCCAAGAACGGACTCTCGCGTCACTTCAGCACCCCCTCCCGGGGGCGGGCGAAGGTCGCGTTGCAGTTCTGCTGGAGATTGACCCTTAACGCCCACTGCGCGGGTTCCCAGACCAGAACCAGTCACAGAGCTTCCTTCGTCTCATCTGTTTCCAATTCAACCCTTGCCTTGCAGATTCTGATCAGATAACAAAAAATGGGTGACTTGTTGGGGGCAACAAGAGCCTAGGCCCACTTCACCTGACCACAACTTGTAATTAGTCCGATTTCTTTCCTTCATTATTCGGATATGCCGCGAAAGATACCTTGTGTACCAAGCATGTAGCCAGGCACTCAGGGGTTCTGAATATAACTAAGGTTGCTTGTCTTCAAGAGTGTAATTGAGCTTTCAAAAAAAGCTGGGCATATTAATAATGCCTTTCGTGCTGTGCCTCATAGGGTAAACAATTTTATTGTTTTATGGAATATTCACAACAAAGGTGAAACAAATAGAAAGTTATTCATTTTACAGAAAGTGAAAACTAAGACCCCAAAAAGTTAAGCAGTTGCTCAGGGTCATGTAGTTATGAAGTAAGAAAGATCTTTTAAATCTCCAGTCCTGCGGTGGGGTTGTAGCTCAGTGGTAGCTCTTGCTTAGCTTATGTGAGGCCCCAGTCCTCATAAACAAGACAGCTTGTGATACATGTCACAAGAAATGTATAAAGTGCTAAAATAGTGGGGACAGGGAAACGTTAGAGTACGTTTGAGCCATTTTTGTCAATATAGAGATGGAATGAGGGAAAAAAGAGGGGTAGATCTAGAGGAAGAAAAGAGGCAAAGGTACAAATGACTAAGTGCAGGTAATCTTTGAAAAGGACTAGGCAAGAGCATAGGCTAGGTGAGGGGACGTTGGTTCTGCTGGAGCCTAGAGGGCTTTGAATATAATGTCACAGTTTTATTTGGTAGATGAGAGGATACAAGTGATATCATTAGATATTAGATCTGTACTTTAATATGGTATTTATCTGCTTGTCTTTTTTTTTTTTTTTTGTGTGGCCATGGGGTACCAGGAATTGAATTCAGGGCACTTGACCACATCTGGAGCCATGATTTTATATTTTATTTATAGACAGGATCTCACCGAGTTGCTTAGCGCCTCACTGTTGCAGAGGCTGCTTTGAACTCATGATCCTCCTCCCTCAGCCTCCCCAGCTGCTGAGATTACAGGTGTGTGCCACTATGCCCATCTCTGTTTGTCTCTTTGATCTCATTTTCTCTGTATTATTCAGTGGTACAAGCTACTGAGCTACTTGACTAACTTTCTTTCTTCCTTCCTTTCCCTCTGAATCTTTTACAGTCTTCTTTCTGCTTGGAACATCCTTCATTTTTGTCTGTTCTTTTAGTTCCAGGTCACCTCCTACAAGGAGATTTTCCTGGCATGCACACTCATGCATATACTTTCAAATCCAGCTAGGTTCCAGCTTCAGCACTTTCTTTCTGTATGATGGGCTGCTAAATAACAAACTTGTCTGAAGCTCAGTTTCTTGTTCTCTAAAATGGCAATTTAAGAGTCACTTGGAAGAATGGATACATATAAGATAACATATGTAACGCCCTTGGCACATTTGGCATATAGTAGGCCATAATCAACAGTTAGTTTCCACCTGTAATCCTAGCAGCTTGGGAGGCCGAGGCAGGAGGATCAGAAGTTCAAAGTCAGCCTCAGCAACTAAATGAGACCCTAAGCAGTTTAGTGAGACCCTGTCTGAAAGTAAGAAATTAAAAGCTGGGGATGTGACTTAGTGGCTATGTGCCCCTAAGTCAACTCCCAGACCCCCCCCCAAAAAAAACACAGTTAATTTCCTTCCCCCTTTCCTCAGCTATGTCCCCTTCCCCCACTTTACTGTTCTTTTGTCACAGCATCCATTATACAGACTATAAAACTCTTAGCCTATTTATATCTCTCCTTCTCACTAGATCTTAAATTCCTTGTTTGCTCAATTAGTGATTTTGACAGAAATGGAATGGAATAGAATTTTTAAAAAATGGAGTCAGAGACACCAGTTAAGAGGCTTTTGTTATAGTCTAGCAGAAGGGAAAATAAGTTTTAATTTATATGGTACTATTATAAAAGAAAGAAAGGGACTAATACAAAATGGCATTTTAAATGTATACTTAATAAGGAAATTGCCGATGCCACTTAGGCCCTGAAAGAGCCCAGAGATGTGATTTTGAACAAATGATCTGAAACTTTAGGCAACTGGAAAAATGAGGGAGTAGCTAGGAAGAGACAGAATAATTGTAACATCTGAAGGCTGCAAGGAGTCCTATATTGTTTTTATCACCAGCCCTAGATAAACTTGGCATCTATGTCCTTAGCAAATGTCTGAATTGCATAAATAAGCTCCTCCTTGAATAGAAAACATGACCTTAAAAAAAAACTGATACACAATCTGCTTTTGAAATTATGTCCTTAGTATTGTAAAATAATTAAAAATATATATCTGGCTAGAGACATGTCAGGATCTTTTCCAAAGGATTATCATTTTATGATAGGGTATATTTCTTGCTCTCAAAGTATATTTTTGTAAAACAGAAATAAATCTTTGAGATGGCTTTACAGATTGAAAAAAATTACCAAAGAACATTGTGAAGAATATGGGGAATGGGAGATGGGGAGATAGTGTACCTACTCTCTGTTTCATGATAATTTGTACATTATACATTAGTTGTATGTATAAAGAATATTTTAAACACTAACCAGTGGAATTATGATTGTTTCCAGCTTCCCTGAAGCACTTCTTATCCAGCCTTGAAAGTTAGGAAGGGGAAAACAGAAGGCTAGACTATGGCATATTCTTAGGTTCTCCCCCGGTACAGGTCATGATGTAATGAGGGGACAGTTTCATTTATTTTCTTTACAGAGACCAAAGGAGAACAGAAGAACTTTGCCCAATTACTGATATGGAACAGGTGCCAACAGGAGGTAGACTGGTGCAGATCACTGTGACAGATGGATATGATTTGGTAAAGTTTCTTTTGGAAATGTGCAAAGTCCCTAGTTGGGGAGTATCAAGGGAGGAATGGAGTTTGTTTTTTTTTTTTAAGATGTTGATGAAACTTTATTTTATTCATTTATTTATATTCGGTGCTGAGAATTGTACCAAGTGCCTCACATATGCTAGGCAAGCGCTCTACCACAGAGCCACAACCTTAGCTCAGGAATGGAGTTTTTGTGTCATTTTGTACCTCCAAACTCCCTCCCTTTGCATAGCAATTTCATCCTCGGTGTTTCTTATTTGTAATCTATAATCAGCAAGTCACATTACATTACTATGTGTCTAAAATACAGTGGTAAAGTGCTTGCCTGGCATATGTGAGGCACTGGGTTCAATCCTTAGCACCACATAAAAATAAATAAAAATACTGTGTGTTCATTTACAACTAAATATTTTAAAAAATAAAATAAAATACCTGGCAATTTGAGTACTAAATTTATCAGAGTTGAATCAAGATTAGCTTTAGTTTTTGTGGGTAGCAGTTCATATATTAATTTTTCCCCTTTATTTTGAGAAGGATCTGAATTCTGAGTTTCATTTGTGATTAATTTCATTTGGTGAATTTAAATAATAAAACCACAGTTACTACTTAAAAGTAGGAGAATAGACTGGGCTTGGTGGCTCACACCTCTAATCCCAGCCACTTGGGAGCCGGAGGCAAAAGAATTGCAAGTTGGAGGCCAGCCTGAGCAATTTAGTGAGACCCTGTTTCAACATAAGGTTTAAAAAACAAGTTTGGGATATAGCTTAATGGTAGAGCCTAGCATTTGTGGGACTATGGGTTCAATCCCCAGTACTGATAACAAAATTAAGAGAATAATGAAAAAATATTCAGGATTATGAACTTTAAAAAGCTTGTTCCAAAAGAGGATATAATTAATAAACTCCACTTGTTTTAAAATGTGTGTATAAAAATGTATATTTACAGCAAAATACTAAAATATACTAATGTATTAATAATGCTTACATGTTAGAGTAAGATTATAGACAATTCATTTTCCTCTCATTTTCTCATTTTGCCAATGTTGGTGATTGAACCCAGGCCTTCTGCACACTAAGCAAGTGCTCTATTACTAAGCCACATTGCCAGCCCCCCACAATATACTTTTAAAGTCAGACAAAACACAATAAATGTTATATTAAAAAACTTTAATATAGGCTGGAGCTGGGGCTCAGTGGTAGAGCACTTGCCTACCATACATGAGGCACTGAGTTTGATCCTTAGCACCACATAAAAATAAACAAAATAAAGGCATTCTGTCCATCTACAACTACAAAAAAATTTTAAAACTTTAATGATATTTAAATGGAATATTACATTTAGCTATAAATAAATTTGTTTAATGATTTTCTACTTTCCCTGTTTTTGTGACATAGCTTGTTAGGGAAAAGAAGAAGAAAAGAAAATGCTATTTATCCTGAGTCAAAATGGGTTGTCAGATGTGTAGGAAATGTCTTTATTTGAATTTAATTATAAGGTGATGTTTCTGCCAACAGAAAGGTTACAAAGGAGATACTCCAGTTACTTTTGTTCGAGTGGAATTCAATCAGGTGACTCTGGGAGACTCTGCAAAAATTACTGTCTCTTCAGAGGGAACTGCAAAGTACAACTTCACTAGCAGTTTTGAGTTCAATCCTGAAGGAGGAATCACTTTGAATGACCTTGCTCACAATCCTGTATTCTGTAAGTCCTTGTGATTCTAAAAAATGTTAGTTATATGAGTATTATATGAGAAGATGCTGAGACGCCTAATAGGTGACAATTGAATATGCCTTATCCCCTGACTTTAAGAATAATGAAGTAGGGGCTGGGGATGTGGCTCAAGCGGTAGTGCGCTTGCCTGGCATGCGTGCAGCCCAGGTTCTATCCTCAGCACCACATACAAAGATGTTGTGTCCTCCGAAAACTAAAAAATAAATATTAAAAAAATTCTCTCTCTCTCTTAAAAAAAAAAAAAGAATAATGAAGTATACTTTGAGTCCTGTCTGATTTGGCAACAGTCACCAGGACCTATTAATTTAATCAGTTTTAATCAAAAACCTTTGACATCTGACTGAATTTTGCAGTCTTTATCCTCTACATAGAGTTGAGATTCCCTCTCTTTGTATTCCTTTATTTAAGGTTGCCAAAATTAGAAAAAAGTGGGGGAAAAAAAGCAAAATATGTGTCATACTTAAAAATTATTCATTGTTTATTTGAAATTTAAATTTAACTGGGCATCCTATATTTTATCAGGCACCTATATCTGTTGTTTTGTATACTCACCATGTAGTGTAGCCATTATTCATTTGCCTTTCTTGCTAGAGTAGGTGCTTTTGAAATCAAGATTGAACTCTCAGTATTTTTAGACTTTCTAGTGCATTCCTTTGTTGAAGGAATGAAATAGAGGGATGGATGGTTAATATATCCTTTCTTCCTTACCTTTATGATTTCAAAATATGCAGTATTGTCCCTGTTGTAATGTGTTGTATCAGTTTACTAGTCTAAAACTTTTTTGGTTTTGTTCTGTTTTAATCTGTTATCTTCTTTCATTTTGTAATTTTTAAATTACACCTCTGGGATGCCTTCTGGAACCCAGATTCCAAGATCCCCAAACTTAGATGAGAACTGGAAATGTATATAGTATTCTAGATTTTCAGTATTCTGATCCTGTATCTTTCTTTCCATAAGAATCACTTGGGGCTGTGGGACCACATCTTCAGGTCCCCACATCCGAGCACCAAATTCATAATTGTTAGAGGAGGAGTCTAAGAAATCAGTCACCATTTGACCCACACTCTCTCCCAAGTACCTTCTTCTCTCTTTGTTCTGTGTTTCTTTGCTATCCCAAATAGGAGGAGTAATCCTGATTGCATTCTTCACAAGTATGTTGGATGGGAAAAACAGAACTGAATATTCTTTTTGTGCAACCAGAGACACTGGGCACCGTGGTGCACCCTTGTAATCTTAGTGCCTGGGGAGGTTGAGGAAGGAGGATTCCAAGTTCAAGGACAGCTAAGGCTGTTTCAAGATTAAAAAAAAAAAAATGAGAAGGACTGGGTATGTGGCTCAGTGGTAAAACACCACTGGGTTTGAAACCCCACCCCCCAAAAAAATGGAAAGAGAGAAAAATACAAAGAAAGGGAAACCCCCTTGTTAATAGAAGCAAAGCAAGAATTAACACCTGGGAAACTTGAACAGCTGCCTTTGATGTATAAATGGTGGTGGTGTTGGTGTTGGGGGAGAGGGCAGTACTCTAAAACCTACGGGCTTGGGTTTTAATGCTCTTACAAGGACAAAAAATCTTGGACTGCTACAGATGAAGAGTTGAGACTGAGACCACCTCCCTACCACAAGCTGAGACTCCTAAAAAGAACGGTCTAGGGAAAAAATAAATTGGCTCACCATTATCTCTAAAATAGAAATGAGCCTCCCTTAAGAATTAGTAATTGTAGGCTTGTGCCAGCTATTAAAGAACATATTTTGGAGCTGGGGTTATAGTTCAGTGGTAGAGTGCCTAACACATGTGAGGCATTGGGCTTGATTTTTCAGTACCACATAAAAAGAAAATAAAGGTATTATGTCCATCTAAAACTAAAAAAAATATATATATATATATGTTTTCTTAAAACACACAGGAACATTTAGGAACACACAAGAAACATACTAAAAACTGGCCACATTATAGGCTGTAAATCAAGTCCTACCAACTACCAAAGAATCTTAGCAGATTAATCTTAACAGACTAAGTTTTCTGGCCAAAATACAACAGATAAGAAAATTAGAAATCAATACAAAAAAGGTTTTTTTAAAAATCCACATGGAAATTTAAAAACACTCATGAATAATTCATGTGACAAAGAAGAAATCATTATAAAAATTGCAAGACTTGTTTACCATGCATGAGGCCCAGCACCACAAAACAAAACCTGTGAGATATAGTTAATGTGGTAATTAGAAGTACCTTAATAATTTTTAGTGCATTCATTAGAAATCAAAAAGAATTTAAAACAGAGCTTCTTCTGAGAAAATGGAATAGATGTATTTTTCTATATTCCTCCTACTAAGTACAACTCAAAATGGATAATTTATATAAAACAAGCATAAGAGACTCTGAAAGGTAGAAAGAAGAAACCTTGAAACTGAGGAATGACATAATGGTGAATTCCTTAGATTTTCTTTTTGTCTTATGTATGTCCTGGACTTAGTGCTGGAGAAGTTGGCAAGCTAGAAAAACCAATGGGTATAGATATTTTTTATTTTATTTTATTTTATTTAGAGAAAGATAATTTTTTAATATTTATTTTTTCAGTTTTCGGTGGACACAACATCTTTATTTTATTTTTATGTGGTGCTGAGGATCGAACCCAGTGCCCTGCGCATGCCAGGCAAGCGCGTTACAGCTTGAGCCACATCCCTAGCCCCTATAGATGTTTTTTAAAAGCCTAATAAAATTTTGCTCTCTCCAGTCAAAACACCAGGAAAGGGGAAGCCTAATAAGACAACTTTTAGGCAATAACTGCTTTTTTTTTTTAAAGAGAGAGAGAGAATTTTTTAATATTTATTTTTTAGTTATCAGTGGACACAACATCTTTGTTTGTATGTGGTGCTGAGGATCGAACCCAGGCCACGCGCGCTACCACTTGAGCCACATCCCCAGCCCGCAATAACTGCTTTTTTCCAGCCAAGTACTCAGGAAAAAAAGGCTTTCTTCTCAACCCAAGCTGAGTGGGAAGTCTAGACTACCACTATCACAAACCAGTAATAAGGTACCCAAATACCCTTGTGGTACCAGAGAAGACCAAATAGGGAGCCAGAACTTCATCTTCTTTGGCAATAGTCTTCTCCCTGTTCCGTCCTGCTCCCCCACCCTCACCCTCGTGGTCAAAACCACATTGAGGACCTTGTGCTTATAAACTGTCATTAACAAGGTATCCCTCTACTCTACTGGGGTGATGTCAGAGGAGGCCTAGTACAGGTTCAGAACTTTCATTATCACCTAGGGTTAAAGAGTCCACAACTACTGCAGGATCTGTGATAACCAAATAAGGAAGTAGAACTCCTGATTCCTCCTCTGCAGTAATAATGAGCTGCCTCCCTTAGGTGTCAATGGAGGCTGAGTTGAGAACCGAGAATTCTACTCCCACTTAGCAGTAAGGAAGCAGCACCTTCTCCCCTTTTTTTCTTGAAACTTAGACAAAGCTAGCTAAAACAAAAGATCCAGAGTTTTTACAAAGATCCAGAGTTTCAGTACATAATAGAAAAAGGCCAGGTTTCACCTGAAAATCATGTTATCCAAGAACTGGAAGATCTCAAACTGAAATTAAAAGGCAGTCAGTAGATGCTAACATCAAGATAACAGATATATTAGAATTGTAAGACAAGAATTTTAAAGAAGCTATGATCAGAATGCTTCAGTGAGGGCTGAGGCTATAGCTCAATGGTAGAGCACTTGCCTAGCATATGTGAAGCCGTGGGTTCGATGCTGAGCACCACATAAAAAAAATAAATAAAGGTATTGTATCCAACTACAACTAAAAATACAAAAAAATAAAAATATTAAAATGAGCCAGGCATGGTGATATTGATCAATGCAGCAACACCATTTGACAAAATCTAATACCAATTCACAATAAAGTAGTTGGGCTGGGGTTGTGGCTCAGCAGTGGTGCACTTGCCTAGCACAAGTGAGGTGCTGAGTTTGATCCTCAGCCCCACATAAAAATAAATAAATAAAGGTATTGTGTCCAACTACAACTAAAAATATATATATATAAAAAATATGAATAGTTTTAACTTTTTCAACTTGATAAAGACTGAAATTACACTTGATGGTGAAAGAATGAATGATTTCCAAGATCAGGAATAATTCAAGGATGTCTGTTCTCACCATTCTAAATTCAACATGGAATTGGAAGTCCTAGACGATGCAATGAGATCTGGGAAGAAATACAAGGTTTACAGATCTGAAAAGAAGAAGTAAAAATACTGCTATTTGCAGAGGAAATGATGATCCATGTAGAAAGAAATACCAAGGAATCTACAACACTTAAAAAATAATAAATGAGTAAAACAATATCACAGGATAAAAGAATGTGCAAAAATCAATTATATTTCTGTATACTTGTTGTATTGACATCAATATTTATAACAATAAATATTGTTATAATACTATTTTATAATTGCCTTAAAATTTAGTGTGAAATACATATATAGGCCTTTTAAAATTTTTTTTGTGGTTGTAGATGGACAGAATGCCTTTATTTTATTTGTTTATTTTTATGTAGTGCTAAGAATGAAACCCAGTGCCTCACACATGCTAGGCAAGCACTCTGCCACTTAGCTACAGACCCAGCCTCATGTATAGGACATTTATGCTGAAAACTAGACACTGCTAATGCATGAATCATAGAGGATCTAGATAAGTTGATATATGGTGTATAGAACTGGAAGACTGTACATATTTAAGGTATTAGTTCTTCCCACATTGATATATGGGTTGAATATCATTCTTCTCAAAAATCCCAGCAAGATTTTTGTAGATATGGAAAAGATTATTCTTCTTTAAAAAATACTTTTAGTTGTAGATAGACACAATACCTTTATTTTATTTATTTATTTTTATTTGGTGTTGAGGATCAAACCCAGTGCCTCATACATACTAGGCAAGTATTCTACCACTGAGCTACAACCTCAGCCCCTGGAGAGGATTATTCTTAAATTTATATGGAAAGGCAGAAGAACTAGAATATCTAGAACAATTTTGGAAAAGAATGAATTGGGATGAATTAGTATCTGTATTTTAAGACATATATCTATAGGAGTCAAAGTTGGTATGAATGGAAGAACAGATACATAGATTAGTAGAATGGAACAAGAAATCCAGAAATAGATCCAAATATGTCCAGCTGATTTTTTTTAAATGAAAGTGCAAACCCCGGGGCTGGGGATGTGGCTCAAGCGGTAGCGTGCTCGCCTGGCATGCATGCGGCCCGGGTTCGATCCTCAGCACCACATACCAACAAAGATGTTGTGTCCGCCAAGAACTAAAAAATAAATATTAAAAAAATCTCTCTCTCTCTCTCTCTCTCTCTCTCTCTCTCTCTCTCTCTCTTCTCTCACTCTCTCTTTAAAAAAAAAAAAAAGAAAGTGCAAACCCAATTAATTGTAGAAAATGATGCTGGGGCCATTGGACATCTATAGGTAAAGAAATAAACCTCAATATGTCTCACATCTGACACAATAACTAGCTTCAAGATAGGTCACAGAATTAAATGTAAAGCTACAGAACTTTAAGAAAAAAAATCATAGGAGAAAAATCAGGATATAAGGTAAGACAAAGCATTCTTAGACTGAAGAACAAATCATTATCCATAAAAGGAAAAAAAAAGAGGAAGAATTGGACTTTGTCATAATTGAAAACTCTCGCTCTTCAAAAGACATTGTTAGGAGGACAGGCTACAGAGTGAGAGGAAGTATTTGCAAAGCACAAAAAACAGGAATATCTAGAATTTTAAAAAGTCAACAGTGACACAAAACAATCACAACCCAAACAAACCAGCCAGAAAATAGGCAAAAGATATGAGACATTTCACCAAAGATAAACAGATGGCAATTTAACACATGAAGATATTCAACATCCATCACCAGACAGTGGCGCTCTCCTGTAATCCCAATGACAGGCTGAGGTAGGAGGATTGCAAGTTTGTGGCCAGCAACTTAGTGAAAATGAAAAACAAAAAGGGGTAGGGAGGTAGTTCAGCGCTAAAGCACCCCTGGGTTCAATCCTCAGTTTTGCAAAAAAAGATAATTCAACATCACTAGCCACTAGAGAAATGCGAATCAAAACCACAGTGGGTTATTACTGCACACCTAACAGAATGGCTTACCTTGAACAAGGATAAAACTGTATAAAAGGAAGCTTCCTCTTTGTTAATGGGAGTTTGATAACAATGCCTAAGTCTTCTCAGATAGTGAAAGAGGACCTAATTTTTGAGCTCTTGTATATACAAAAATGGTCACAAAATTTTTAAGTTATAATCTATTTTATTTTTTGCAGTTTAGGGGATCAAACCCAGGGCCTCATGCATATTAAGCACATGTGCTACAAGTGAGCTACATCCCCAGCCATTTGTGACATATTAAAAACCCATCTTTAATAAATTGATGGGCTTAGCCAGGCATGGTGGAATCCCATTGGCTCAGGAGTCTGAGACAGGAAAATCGAAAATTCAAAGACAGTCTCAGCAATGGTGAGGCACTAAGCAACTCAGTGAGACCCTGTCTCTAAAAAAAATACAAATTGGGCTGGGGATGTGGCTCAGTGGTCCAGTTCCCCTGAGTTCAATCCCTGGTACCAAAAAGTATATAAAATAAATTGATGTGCTTAACAACCATAAGAAGATTGAAAACAAATGACTTAAACATTTAATTCAAGAAGCTAGAATAATAATAGGGTGACCCAAAGAAAGTATCTTAAAATTAAGATTAAAAAATCAGAAATAATGAAATGGAAAACAAGAATTACTAAACAAAAATGCTTCTTAAAAAGACTAACCTTACTAACAAATAGGCAAGACTGAGCCATAGAAGAAGGAGGGAGGGGATGAAAAGGGGAGGAAAGAGAATGAAGTGACACAATGATATTAGGAAGAAAATGGACCATAGAATGTCATTTTTAAAATTATAAAAGGATATTCTGCCATTACTTTGGAAAACTTAGATTAATGGACAACATTTTGGAAAATGGAAATGGGGAAAAAATTAAAAAGAGGTAGAATTTATTGAGTAAGAGACTAAGAGACATCAGCTAATCAAAGTTGTAGACAAATGGATCCTGATTCACACAAACTAAAGAAAATGCTATAGAAGTACAAGTTTGAATAAAAAGAAAGACATACTGTTCTTAGGAATGCTCAACCTTATAAAGATGCCATTTCCCTGTTTATAAATTTATTGTGATCTTTGTAAGACTGCCAACATTTTTTTTTTTTTCCCAGAGATGGGTATTAAACCCAAGGCCTTGCATATGCTGGACAAGCACTCTACCATTCTACCAGCCCTATTTTATTTTTAATTTTAGAGTTCTTTTTTAAAAAAAAATTTTTATAGTTGTCAATGGACCTTTATTTTTAATTTATTTATATGTGGTACTGAGAATTGAACCCAATGCCTCACACATGCTAAGCAAGAGCTCTACCACTGAGCTACAATCTCAGCCCCTTTTGAGAGTTCTTATAGATTCTTTTTTTCTTTTTAGGAAAAAAAGATTCTTTTTTTTTTTTTAGAAAAAAAAAGATTTTTTTTTTTTAAAGAGAGAGAGAGAGAGAGAGAATGAATTTTAATATTTATTTTTAGTTTCTCGGCGGTCACAACATCTTTCTTTGTATGTGGTGCTGAGGATGGAACCCTGGCCGCAAGCATGCCAGGTGAGCGCGTTACCACTTGAGCCACATCCCCAGCCCCCCCCCGCCCCGCCCAAAAAAAGATTCTTGATGTAAGAATGATCAGGAAATTCTGAAAAGACGGGTAATGAGTTATTAGTTCTATATGATAGAATGTAATATACAAACAAAATGGAACATTGTAGTAGCAGGCATGTGTAGTCATAAAGCTTGCTGGAACAGACTGGAATATCCAGATGTAGTCACTAGTACTTCTGGTAAATTAACATGTGATTCAGTTAATATGTCAAATCAGTGGGGGGAAAGATCTGTCACTCTCTTTTTGTGATGCAGGGCCTCACACATGCCAGGCAAGCACTTCACTGTGCTAGCTACATTCCCACAGGGAGAAAAGATGGATTAAGTAATGAACAATGCTGGGATATCTGGGGAGTTATCTGGAAAACAAATATAACTAATCTCAAAATTATGCCAAAATATGCAGCTGGGTATGGTGGCGCACAGCAGTAATCCCAGCGGCTTAGTAGGCTGAGAAAGGAGAAGAGCAAGTTCAGAGCCAGCCTCAGCAACTGCGAGGTGCTAAGCAGTTCAGTGAGACCCTGTCTCTAAATAAAATACAAAATAGGGCTGGAGATGTGGCTCAGTGGTCGAGTACCCCTGAGTTTAATCCCTGGTATCAAAAAAAGTTTTTTTTTAAATTATGCCCCAAAATTTTACAGATGGACAAAATGTGTGAAAAATTAAAGTATGTAGGTACTATAAGAAATCATGGAGTTGAAAAAATAAATCAGAGTGGCAAAGCATTTTTAAGTATTTTATAACTATTGCAGCCACAGGGTGGAAGAAAGGGCAGTTTACATAAGTAACTATAAAATACAGGCCATAAACTGGGATGCAATTTATAATTAATTTCTTGACAGAAGGCACATTTCCCTTTATATCAGTAAGAATATCAGCAAGGGGCTGGGATTGTGGCTCAGCGGTAGAGCGCTCACCTAGCATGAGCGGGACCTGGGTTCAATTCTCAGCACCACATAAAAATAAAGGCATTGTGTTGTGTCCATCTACACCTAAAAAATAAATAAAAAAAATATCAGCAAGACTCTAATAGAAAAACACAAAACATTGAAAACTACACAGTAAAGAAAACATATCTGGTCCTTAAAAATGTGAAAAATATTTAGTCTCACTTTAATGAGAGAAACACAATTATGCTTAGATGCCATTTCTATCAGATTATAAAGGTCACAGTTTGTTAGTATACTATATAGACAAATATGTTGTCCAGATCATATTCTTTTTGCTGAAAATGCTGAAGCTGAACCTAAGTTTCTAGAAAACACAGTAATTGAAAACAAATACCATGAAGAAAAAAGATAAATTCAGACAGTGTGATATTCTCTTTAACTACTGGCCTAGTGACTTCAACAAGCCAATGTCATAGGAGAAAAGTATGTGGAAAGCAGGAATTTTTTAAATGAAAAGAAACTTAAGAAACTTGACAACCAAATGTAACCATGTGGTCTTTGATTGGATCGTGGTTTGATCAAACTAGCTACAAAATAAATTTGGGGGAATTGGGAAATGCTAAATATAGACTGGACATTAGATGAATTTTAGGAATCATGTTTAATATTTTATCAAATATTTGCTAGATGTGATAAAAGTATTTCATTTTTTAATACCTTTATTTTATTTATTTTTATGTGGTGCTGAGGATCAAACCCCTAGGGCCTCACACATGCTAGGCAAGCGCTCTACCACTGAGCCACAACCCCAGCTCAAAGTATTTCAGTTTTGTAGGAAAATATCATGTTGTGGCTTTGTATACATTAGTATTTAGGAGTAAAATGTCATGATGCATATAATTTATTTGAAGCTATTTCATCAAGCAAGGCAAATATGATGAAAGTATTTTGGCAAACAAAATCATATATAAGGAAGCAAATATGACAACTTTCTAACAATTACTAAATTTAGGTGATGGTTGTATGGATATTCATTATGCTATTCCACTTTTTAGTGTATTTGAAAATTTTATCATTAAGTGTTAAGCATACCAAGTAATGCTCTAGTGAAAATTCTGGTACATCCTTGTGTGCCGTGGGGATCCTGTCAAAGTCTCCTAAGCCCTGTCCTAGGCAAGATGGAAAGATCTAATGCTTTTCAAACTTCAGATTTTAAATTTAGTTATCCTAAAATAATTCAATTTAGGGGGGATCATAATCACTGATCTTTTATCCTATAGAAAGTACTTAAGGTTTTTGAGTAGTAAGGGTTAATATTATATGAAATTTTGGCATCAGATAGTCACATATATCATTTACCTTTAAATGTATGTATATGCATGATTATGTTATAAAATCCATTTCTTATTATAACTTGTAGGCAAAAAGCTCAAAAGTTACTGAATTTGTTTAGTACTTTGCATTGAAAGTCACTGATGTTAGTGCTTTCTTGGGTTACACAGTTTTTGTTTGTTTGTTTTTGTTTTTTTCTGTGCTAGGATGAATCCCAGGGCCTACCCATGCTGGACAAGTACTCTGCTACTGAGCTATGTTCCCAGCCCAAGTTCATTTTCCTTAACTTAAATTTATTTGCTTTACTTGGTTATCTGATGGGTGATTAGAGTTGTTCTCATTTTATTTGCTTTGATTTTTTAGTAACTGTGACTGAAGTTTTACAAAAGGAAAAGAAACAGAAAGATGAGAAGAACTTAATACTAGGTCAAGCTGTGGTGGATCTTCTTCCCTTACTGGAAGGTCAGATATATGATTTTCTCAAAAGCAGAAATATGAAAGTACGTATTTAGATGCAAAGTGTTGTAAAACACAGCCTAAATGAATTTGGAGGATTTAAGAAAAATATGAGCACATTTATTTCTGTCTGCAATACTAATTTAACTCTTCCTTCTTTGGCTCAACTTGTCTTCCTTTCACAGGAGAGAGTTCATTTGAAATGGTGGTTCCTTTGCATCCTGTGCAGGGCTCACCCTTAGAAACCCCTCGACCAGGCTCTAAGGTAATCAGTTTTAACTCTTTAACATTTCAACCTTCCATTCAATATAATGAGTCTGTCTGTTTATAAGGTTCAATTCAGTTGAGTCCAATTCATTGGTCACCTTTTTTATTTTCCCCACAGCACAATAATGCTAGGTTCTAGAAAACAGATGAATAAATCCTACCTTCTAAGAGCTCACAATCTATGGATATAACCCAGTGTGATGAAATGGTGGTGGGGGGACATATTGGCACAGAGCAGATATTGTTGGTTTTGCCCAGGAGTAGATATAAGAAAGGCTTAGCTATGGAAATTCTTCTGAGCTGTGTGCTGATGAATCAATAGTATATGAAAGCACATAGCACACTTAAAGACATGTAGCCTGACTCTGGCTAAAGACTTCTAATTCAGCAGTTCTATCCCAGATCCCTGTTGTGAATTCTAGAATTCATACTTTACAGCCACCTGCTATATTTCTCTCTAATGTTACCCCATAGGCACCTAAAATTCAACATTACAAGTCTAAACTCAGAATCTTTCCTAAAATGTACTCTTCCTTTTTTCTTAGTTCTTTTGACTGGTGGCATCACCCAGCTATGAAATCAGAGTCCAGAATCTGTCACATTCCTCAGATCCCAACCTCAACCAGTTTCCAAATTCACCTTTCACTAAATCCAGCCTTTTCCATCTCCTAAATTTCTTCATATTCTTCCTGGAATCACTCCTGCTTGTTATTGCCCCATCATCTCTTATCTGAATCATTATCAATAATCTTGTATCTGCCTTTTCCTCTCTCCAGTTCACCCTTCCTACTGCTTGCACAGTGACTTCAAAGTGAATTTGAGGGGCTGGGGTTGTGGCTCAGTGGTAGAGCGCTTGCCTAGCACATGCGAGGCGCTGGGTTCAATCCTTGGCACCACATAAAAATAAATAAGTAAAATAAAATATCAAAATACCAACTATAAAAACTAAAAAAAAAATTTTTAAGTGAATTTGATGGTGACTGGACATGTAGCTCAGTGGTAGAGCACTTGCCTAGCATGTACAAGGCCCTTGGTTTAATCCCCAGGAACACACACATACACACACACACACACACACCACAATGAATTTGATCACATCTCTTATCTTACCCTTCTTAGTATATGGTGTGGTTCATGGGTTCACCACTCTATACAGTGTGTACAGTCTAAACTGTGTACAGGTTTAGATCCAGATGCCTTAGTGGGCATATGACATCTTTGTAATGGGAACTTTCCACTATTTCAACCATATCTCCCGGCACTCCTTTCCTTGTATTTTATGTTCTAAATCCTGAACTACTTCTTACACACGTGAATGGAATACACCATACTGTTTCAGTATCCTTTTGCATCAATTCTTCTTTTGATCCAGAATTGTTTTATTTTTACATCTTTACTTATCTAGGTTGCAAACTGGTATTCATCCTTAAAAAGTCAACTCAGCGGGGCTGGGGCTGTAGCTTAGTGGTTGTTTGCCTAGCACATTGAGGCCCTGGGTTCAATCCTCAGTACCATATAAAAATAAATAAAAATAAAGGTGTTATGTCCATTTACAATTAAAAATTTTAAAAAGAGTTAAAAGAAAAAGTTTCAACTCAGATGTCATCTCTAATTCTTCCCTAGCTCATTAATCAATTATTCATATCTTCCTTGGTGCTTCTCAACTAGAGCATTTTGTATATAGGTCTCTTAATACGAGTTTCATGATGAAAGAAACACTTATCTTCATCTTTATATCCCTAGTGCTGTAGTAAAGTGAAAACATCTAATTATCAATCAACACATATTTTAAACCTACTTTGTATTATATTCTGTGTGAAAATGTCAGAGACATAGAAAATATTACTATTTTTAATTATCAAATTAATTAACAAAATCCTGTTAATTAAGCTTAACAGTGACATGAGATAATGGGGAAAAAAGGAAAGCCAATGGCAATTTTTAAAATGCTACATAATTTTATTCTTTTCTTTTTTATGGTGCTGAGGGTCAAACCCAGGGCCTCATGCATTGTAGGCAAGCTCTCTACCACTGAGCTTCAAACCCAGCCCTAATTTTATTCTTTTATAGCAATGCAGTCTTGAAGTTAAAGTATCTGTGGCAGAGCCCTTACTGACTGCAGCACAGGTCTTGGGGAGCAATCTACTGAAGGTCACGTTGGAGGGTGCCTACTCTGTGCCTGAATCCTTCGTTCCAACAGGGACTCAGCAGAACTACATGGTTGGTTTGCAGGTTCCATCACTTGGAGAGGTAAAGCCCTATCACCAGACATTTATATAGCATCAAATGTGTCTACACTCATATGGCTGAGATTCGCATCAGCTAAGCATTAATTCAAAACATTATTTTATTAATTGCTGAGATTTATTTTAGACTTAAAAATAAAGTTTATTTCTGTTTATATACATTTTTTATATTTATAATTAACATGGTCATTGTATATTACATATAATTTTTATTAATAGTATATGCTTATTGTAGAATATATGTAAGATATTTAAAAATTTCAGTATGTGTTATTGTTATGCATGTATTTTGTGGGTTTTATACAGTGTATTTTATTATACAGAGCTTTCTTTTAATTCCAGGTTATTTTCTTAAGCCAAATTTCTAAATGTAAGAACTAGGTATGAGTTAATTATTCTTTTTCATGTGACTATCCAGTTTTTCCATCACCATTGGCACCCTTAATTTTGACAATTTTTTGTCAGCATTCTTATTGTTATGAAGTAACAGATTTTCAAAGGCCCTTATCCTGCTATTCTGTAAGTGCCAGACTTTTATAAAAGATTTTAAAATTTAACCCAAAGAAACAGAATTATTAAATTTCTCATATGTAGATTTTTAAAAAAATGTTTATTTTTTAGTTGTAGTTGGACATAATACCTTTATTTTACTTATTCGTTTTTATGTGGTGCTGAGGATTGAACCCAGGGCCTCACACATGCTAGGCAAGCACTCTACCACCGAGCTACAACCCCAGCCCTCTCATATGTAGATTTTAAATTTTATTAGAGGCTGCAAAATTACTTTCCATACTTGTACCAATTTACATTCCTCATCAACAATGTATAATACTATTTCCATTCATAATTTTGTCAACACTTGATATTTTTAGACTTTGCTTTTGCCAATCTGTGGTATTTCATTGCTTTAATATACATTTCACTGTTTAATTAATTAATTTATTTTTGGTACTGGGGATTGAACCCAAGGGCACTCAACCACTGAGTCACATATCCAGCTCTTTTTATTTTTTGTTTTGAGGTAGGGCCTTGCTAAGTTGCTGCAACTAGCCTTGAACTTGTGATCGTCCTGCCTCAGCCTCCAGAGTTACTGGGATTATAGGTGTGCACCACTGCACCCAGCTTCACTGATTACTAATTATGCAAAGCTTATTTATTTTTAAATGTTGGATTTTTCAATTTGGTTTTCTATAGATTGACTATTCTTATCTTTTGGTAATTTCCATTGCAAATAAGCTTTAGATAAATTAAAGGATATGAAAATAAATGCCTATAAAAATCATCAGATTTTGTTTTTTCAAAGGATAATTTTTAAACAAATGTAATTGCCTCATATACAAAATGACAGTCTTATCAAAGATTTTATTTAACCAATTAGTAAGGGAATCAGTAGAATGGGAAGAAGTGACCTATGAGTAGGTATCAGGAATGCTGAAATAACTTTTCTTTTTTTTTTTTTTAAGAGAGAGTGAGAGAGGAGAGAGAGAGAGAGAGAGAGAGAGAATTTTTAATATTTATTTTTTTTAGTTCTCAGCAGACACAACATCTTTGTTGGTATGTGGTGCTAAGGATCGAACCCGGGTCGCACGCATGCCAGGCGAGCGCACTACTGCTTGAGCCACATCCCCAGCCCCCTGAAATAACTTTTCTAATAATTCAAAACTTATTAGTCCTAGGGTATTAACCAGTTACATTGCCACTAGACAAAATGTATATTTGCATAACTATAGACAAGAATAATTTGCATTATCAACAATTTTATAAAAAGTAAAATAGCATAAAGACAATGAAGGGCACATACTCCTATACAGAATCAGATGATCATGAAAAGATATGTTTTGTAATAGACATTCCTGTAATCACTTTGTCCTTTTCAAAGTTTTTTTACACTTTTTTCTCATTGTTGTATTTATTCTATAGAAGGACTATCCCATTTTATTCAAGAATGGAACACTGAAGCTTGGAGGGGAAAGAGAAACTTTTCCCCGACCCAAAAAATGGCCTATTGCCAACATTCTGGCTCCAGGAGCTAATAATATTCCTGATGCGTACATTGTTGGTGGTCCCTATGAGGAAGAAGAAGGAGAACTCAACCACCCTGAGGTGAAAGTGAACAGATTTTTGTGATAAACTCGGCATTTTGCGAATCACTAGTTTATGTGCATCTGTCACTTATCAAAATAAAAGAATTATATATCAAAACACTTAACTATCTAATTCTGATGGGAATGTCCCTTTAATGTCTATGTGTGGGGGGATGCTGGTGATTGAACTCAGGGCACTCTACCACTGAGCTATAGCCCCAACCCTTTTTTTATGTTTTATTTTGAGACAGGGTCTCAGTGAGTTGCTCAGGCTGGTCCTGAATTTGTGATCCTCAGCCTTTGAGTAGCTGAGATCACAGGTGTATGCCACTGTGCCCAGTTTGATTTCTTAAGTCTAGCAAGTAATTTATGTCAAATTTACTCTTTGTTTTTTGAATAGATAATAATTCAGTCACAGTTTAAAATAATACAGTGAAAATCTCCCTCCTAGTCTGTCTCTTCTCCTAAACCCTTCTCCTATCCCATTACCTAGTTAGTCACCTCTATTACAGTTTCTTGTGTTTCTTTCCAGATACTTTTTATACATATAAAAGCAAATAGGGTTGGGGTTGTGGCTGGGTTGGGATTGTGGCTGGGTTGGGGTTGTGGCTCAGAGGTAGAGCGCTTGCCTAGCATGCGTGAGACACTGGGTTTGATCCTCAGCACCACAGAAAAATAAAGATATTGTATCCACCTATAATTAAAAAATAAATACTAAAAAAAATAAATTAAAGCAAATATACAAATGGTCAAAGGAAGATTAAAGACAGAAGCATTTAGAAAATTAAGGGGAAATTTTCCTTACATAGAATAAAAGGGAATCAGATTTCAGAAGGACTGGCTCACCAGATAAAAAATAATAAGTACTTAAAAGGGAACATCACAAAATTACTAGGGTCGCCACAGTTACAGTCTGTTCATGATGAAAAACTCCAGTTTTTCATGAAACATCCTCAGAGATTGGCACAGTGAAAGGGATGAAGTTGTTTTTCTTTAGTAAATCCAGACTCACTGGAAGTATTCATAGTCTTACTATTTTCAGAACTAGAATTAGTCAGGAAGACACTGCTATTATTTCTTAGGATAAAGTGTTTCTGTTTTTTTAAACTGGGGGTAGGAAGTGCTTACTCATATTGAGAACAGGGGGAATATAACTCTTGCTCATACATGCTCATACACTAATACACGCGTACCTGTGCTGCTTCCCCATCATTTGTTTACATATGTAAAGGTGTTCACAGTTACACCATTATGCAGGTTGCTTTGTTTCACTTTATCTTGGACTTTTTTTTTAATATCTCTACATAATGAGCATTTCATTATTTTTCTTTCTTTTATGAACTTGCATTATGTTATGACATTGTTTGGACATAGTTTAATTTATTGAGTTTCTTATTAGTGAACATTCAGGTTTTTGAAATTATTCTTTCTTTTTAAAACCTATTTTATTACAACACATAATTTCTCAGTGGCATAGAAAATAGTGTAAATACACTTGCAAATGTTTCTTTTACTAGCTGATAATCATTAGGGGAATTATTCAATAGTACAAGTTGTAAAATGAGGATGGTTGAAATTATTTTTATTACCTGACTGTAAATATTTACAACAATACTGATAAAACTAGCAGTATTTTTAAAATATTGTGCAGTATCTTTTCTTATCATTGTGGTAGGTGAAAGTTTATATTTTCCTTAGATTTATATTTTAATTTAGATCAACTCTCTTATTTATTTATTACCAGGGATTGAACCCAGGGGTATGCAACCACTGAGCCACATCCCCAGCCCTCTTTATATTTTATTAGAGATAG
Source organism: Urocitellus parryii (assembly GCF_045843805.1). Classification (NCBI taxonomy): domain Eukaryota; kingdom Metazoa; phylum Chordata; class Mammalia; order Rodentia; family Sciuridae; genus Urocitellus; species Urocitellus parryii. Next base: position 160,653,924 of record NC_135535.1, on the reverse strand, counting down.
GGTCTCACTGAGTTGCTTAGGGTTGCTGAGGCTGGCTTTGAACCCTTGATCCTCCTGCCTCAGCCTCCTGAGTTTCTGGATTATAGGTATGTGCCATCGCACCCAATTTAGATCAGCTCTATTATTTTAGATCTTTAGATTTTATATTATGTTTTAATTTAGATCACTAGTTTTCAACCCTGATTGCACATTAGAATCACTTGAAACCTTTAAAACTATGGAAATGGCCAAGCCTTAAACCAGATGGGTTATATAAGAATTTACTTTTAAGCCAGGTGGCATAGCCCATAATCCCAGTGACTTGGGAAGCTGAGGTAGGAGGAATGCAATGCCAGCTTCAACAACTTGGTGAGGCCCTAAGCAACTCAGCAAGACCTTGTCTCTAAATAAAATAGAAAAATGACTGGGGATGTGGCTCAGTGGTTAAGTGCTGCTGAATTTAATCCCTGGTACCAAAAAAAAAAAAAAAATTTCATCCAGCTTCCACAGGATTTTAATATACATCCCTGCTTAAGGATCACTAATTGAGGTGATGTGAATAAATATTTTGCACTTAGTACTGGATTGATGTATAGATTATGTAAGTAATTTACCTTCTCTATTAGTAAAATACCTGAAAAATTTAAGGTGGTGGTAGTAGGTATAATAGTGGTCATACTTCATAGTAGTTACAGTGTAGTAATAAAATATTGCAATCAAATCCATTACAAGAATGCCCCACAGATTGAGTAGGATGAAAATGTGACACATATGGAATAAAATTATTCTTATTATTTTATAGGACAGAGAATTTAGGAACCAAGCAGAGTACACAAAGAAAAGGATTATTTGGGACTTGGAAAGTCGCTGTTACCTTGATCCTCCTGCAGTTGTCAGGTAGGAAGAGAAAGATCATAGGTGGGAAGACAGTTACTTGTGTTGATTTTACTTACATTTGAGTTAAGATGATTTGAGACTTTTTCTTGCTCATATCTATAAATAATTAAACATTGTGTTCATCTGCTAATAACGGATGTACCTATTGATGATGGCTTAACCAAGATGTATGTTTATTTCTCTTTCATATAAAAGAAATACAGAATTGGACTGTGGTGGCTGCACAGTGTTATCAGAAATCTAGGCTTAATCTTTCTTTTTACTTTACCTTCTTTAATATGTGCCTTCCATCTAAAAGTTTGTCTTATGGTCCAAGGTACTGCTAGAGTTTCAGCCTGCACATTTATGTTCCTGGCAGAAAGTTGGAAGAGGGGAAAGGCCAGAGGATTTTAAGGAGGTTCTATAAGGAGGTCCTTCTTAGTCCTCCTTATAGAGCTTTCTTGGAACCTAGTAACCTCTGTTTACATTTCTTTGACCATCTCTAGATGCAAGAAAGGCTAGAAAATAAGTTGGGTTTTTTTTGGATATATTGTCACCCAAACTAATTCAGGATTTAATTACCAAAGAATAGGACACTTGATATTATGTAAGTAATTCTTATTTTCTGTCAGTAATCTAGTGTTTAGGGAGAGATGAAAAATAGAGGTTTATCAATATATGTATAATCTGAATGAGCATCTTTGGCCTTTAAAAAATTGGTGGCTTTTTTTCTCTCAATACTTAAAATATTTTTCTTCACTTCTTTCTTTGCATAGTTTCTGAAGAGAAATTCAATGTAATTCTTATCCTAATCCCTTTTTTAGGTATGGGTGTTTTTTTCCATCTCTGGTTTGTTTGTTTGTTTCTTTTTATTTGAAATCATGCAGACTGTTTTTCCTGTAGACTGTGTTTCACATTAGAAATCAATCACCTTAATATATATATATATATAATCCCATCCCCATGACTTAGCTACTTCAAAATTAAACGGCACACTTATAAATATCTGTGACATAAAAGAAGCCCATGAAAATTAAATAAAAAGTGTTTTGAACTAAATGATAATAAAAGCTTAAAATATCAGAATCTCTGGAACAAAATAGTACTCAGATATACACTTATAACTTTTAAAGTATTTGTAACAGAAGGAAGCTAGATAAAGAAGCTAGATAACAGTTATATTTTCAAATTAAATTGTAGGAAAGAAAAAATAAGAGTAGGAGAAGGAATATGTGAAATAGAAAAGAAACAATACTACTAAAAATTGATAAAATTCTAACAAGTATAATCAAGAAAAATATCATTGGAAAGGGAGCTATCAAAACAATCCTGCAGATCCCAATGGCTCGGAAGGCTGAGGCAGGAGGGTCACAAGTTCAAAGCCAGCCTCAGCAATGCGGAGGCACTAAGCAACCCAGTGAGACCCAGTGTCTCTAATAAAATACAAAATTGGGCTGGGGATGTGGCTCAGTGGTTGAGTGCCCCTGAGTTTAATCCCTGGTACAAAACAAAACAAAACAACTCTACAGATAGTAAAAATGTATTAAGTTCTTTCTTCCAAGTGGTCTAATCTGTCGGTCTAGTCTGATGCTTTCTACTGAATTTTAATTTGTTTTATTGTTTCCTTCGTTAAGATAATACAACAATTGTATAATTACAATTATATAGCTTACATAAACTTGGTCTATTTTAAAGGATCAAAACCATTACTTGTCATAGGGCTGGGGTTGTGACTCAGCGGTAGAGTGCTCGCCTCTCAGTGTGCGAGACCCTGGGTTCGAGCCTCAGTCTCACATAAAAATAAATAAGTGAAATAAAAGTTTTGTGTCTTCCTACAACTAAAAAATAAACATTAAAAAAAAACCCTCACTTGTTTATACCATCCATGTGAGTGATATGTTTTTTCCCATTCTTTCACCTTCAGTCTGTGGATGTCTTTGTCTATGAGGTGAGACTCTTGGAGACAGCATATTTTTAGGTCTTATTTTTTAATCCAATCTGCCAGTCTATGTCTTTTTAAAAAATTACACAATGTCTTTATTTTTATGTAGTGCTGAGAATCAAACCCAGGGCCTCATGCATATGAAGTAGGTGCTCTATCACTGGCTACAACCCCAGCCCTAATCTATGTATTTTGATTGATGAGTTTAGGCCATTTATGTTCAAGGTTATTATTGAGATATGATTTGTGTTCCCAGTCATTTAGGTTTATTTCTAGTTTTTAATTTGAATTCGTTTCTCCTTTGGATTGACTATTCCTTTAGTGTAGTTCCTCCCCTTGCTGTTTTTCACTTTTATTAGTTTCATCTTCATAAATATTTTCTTGAGAATATTCTGAAGTGCAGGCTTTCTGGTTGCAAATTCTTTTAATTTTTGTTTATCATGGAAGGCTTTTATTTTGTCTTCAAATCTGAAGCTTAATTTTACTGGATGTAGGATTCTTGGTTGGCATCCATTTTCTTTTAGAGCTTGGTATATATTATTTCCGGACCTCCTGGCATTGAGGGTTTGGATTGAGAAATGAGCTGAGATCTGAATTGGTTTCCCCTCTATGTAATCTGATATTTTTCTCTTGCAGCCTTTAAAATTGTATCCTTATTCTGTATGTTAGGCATTTTCATTGTAATACAACTTGATGTAGGTCTTTTGTAATTTTGCACATTTGGGAAACCTATAAGCCTCTTGTATTTGATTTTCCATTGCATTCTATAGCATTGGGAAATTTTCTAATATTATTTCATTGAAAAGATTGTGCATTCCTTTGGTTTGTATCTCCTTGCCATTAATCTGTCCCAATAAATCTTAAATTTGGTCTTTTCATGTTATCCCATAATTCTTAGAAGTTCTGTTGATGGTTTCTTAACATCTTCTCTCAATGGTCAACTCTATTTTCAAGATTATATATTTTGTCTTCATTGCCTGAGGTTCTGTCTTCCAGGTGGTCTAGTCTGTTGGTGATGCTTTCTACTGAATTTTTAATTTGGTTTATTGTTTCCTTTATTTCAAGGATTTCTGTTTGTTTCTTTTTCCCCCAGAATCTCTATCTCTTTATTGAAGTGATCTTTTGCTGCCTGTGTTTGCTCTCTTACATTATCCTTTATTTCATAGATCAGTTTAACTAAGTACATTCTAAACTCCTTCTCTGACATTTCTTCTACTATGGTATCGATGGATTCTGTCTTTGGAGTATCTTGGTTTGCTCGGAGCAATTTGTTTCCTTGCTTTTTTTTTTTTTAAATATTTTTAGTTGTAATTGGTACAATATCTTTATTTATTTATTTTTATCTGGTACTGAAGATTGAACCCAGTACTTCACACATACAAGGTAAGTTCTCTACCACTGAGATACAGCCCCAGCCCCTGTTCCCTTGCTTTTTTATGTCTGCTCATCTAACAGTATAGACCTGAAGCAATAGTTTCTATCCAGTGTGTTTATAGTGTCCCTGAACGTTTCTAGTACCTCACTGTTTAGGGAGAGACAAATAATAACAACAACCAGTGCAAACAATTTATAGCATTAAACCAAATAGTTCCTACTATGGTGTCTACAGTGTCAATTATCACAGTAAACAGAAATTATATGATCAGTAATGCCTATAATAAGAATAGCAAGTTTGAAAAAGAGTTTTACATTTTCAAATGGTTGACAGGGAAAGAACAGAAGTAATATAAGATGTGATGATTATGAGGGAGGAGGAGAGAAGATAGAAGTAAAAAAGTAAAGAAGAGTGAAAGAACAATGAGGAATTGGCTGTTAGCAGAAGAATCAATGGAAGCAGGTAGAAAAAAAATACACATAAATTTAACTAAAAAAAATAAAAGAATACAAAACTAAAATATACTAATCAAACATCCTAGTTAACAAAAAACTAATACATGTAAAATAATTGGCTTCAAAAATGCTAGAGATGAGAAGAAAAAAATAGGAAACTATATAAATATCCATGTACCATTAAGGTCACAATTAAACAGTGAAAAAGAATAATAATTTTAAAAACGCAATGAAAAGTTAAAGAATTCTTGCCATTGAAGCTTAAAATTCTCTTCTCAGCAGTTTTAGGTGTGGTCTCCTGGAGTGTGATGCTCCACCCTTTGGATTGTTGGAGTGAGTCAGCAACCCTTAAGCAGAATTCCTAGAGGCAGGGTTTAGGCATATGTTGGCTCCAGGCTCTTTGCTGAATGCCAGTTGGTCTCAGGTTTTAAATCTGCACACCTCCAGGGCCCAGTACTTGCTGGTCCAGGCAGGAGGACTTTATACCAGGGCGCTCCTGGGTTTCACTAGTGTGGTGGGGGAGCCAATTCTTACTCCTCTACGACACCTGCAGACCCCACGTTTCCTGGTCTTGGGTTCAGTTTCCAAACAATGTCTCCCACTACTACCCTTTCGAGTTCTGACATCTCTCTCAGCCAGTCCTTGCAAGCAGTTGGATTGGAGGGGGCGGGGTAGAGCCAGGTGGGTTTCCACGACCAGTTGTCCCTTGTGTAAACCTCTCTCCACATTGGATTTTCTTCTGGTCACTTAAGCGCACACAATGTTGTGCAGTGTATGTGTTTACTGGGTCTGAATTTTGGGACAAACTCATGTTTGCCAGGAAACAGCTTTCTTAGTTGCTGGACCCTGCCAAATGCAAAATGGTTTCTTCCTTTGTCCTCTGCTTACCACCTAGAGAGATGGCAGCAAGGCATGAAACAACTCTTTGAGATCCTGTCTCTAAATAAAATACAAAATAGGACTGGGGATGTGGCTCAGTGGTCGAGTGCCCCTGAGTTCAATCCCCAATAGCCACCCCCCAAAACAAAGAAATGAACCTCAAGTTCTGGCACTTAGAATAATAAACATTAAATATATCCCAGCTCCTAACTATATTAAGATAAAACTTCACACTAAAAACCCTAATTACCTCAATTCCTATTACCCAATACATAATATCTAGGTTCCAATTAAAATATTAGAAAGAAGGCTAAAAGTGATGAAAAAATAGTTTGAAGAGACAAAGGTAGCCTAAGAACTATCCTCAGATATGACATAGATTTTGGAATTATCAAATAAGAAATTTAAAGTAACTGGTTATATATGTCTTATGTCTGTATTAATATGCATATCTATTTTACTAAATGAAACTGTCTCTGAAAAAAAAGATTTGACATTGTAAAAGCCTTTGATTATTTTGCAAAATGCTCTCAAAAATGTGCTGGCAGTCGAGTGAAATTATTTTTATGGAATTGTATAGATTAGGGGAAAAAAATCACCAACCTAATACAAGTTTTATGTGCATTCCATTACTTTTTAGAAGAGAAGACTATTTACCTTGATTCTAAACTATACTAACCCCATTTTTGCACATAATGCTAATGGACTGATTTTTTATTTACAGTTTTCAGAAGCGAATTGTTGATTGCTGGCTTTGGCCTGTAGAGATGATAAGAGTTCCTCTGGTTATTGCACCCAAAGGGAAAGCTGGAAAAACTGAAAAGGTAAATATGTGCACTCAGATATATTTATAAAGTCAGGTGCAGTGGCTGGTTTATGTGATCTCAGCATCTGATAGGCTGAAGTGGAAGGATCGCTTTAGCTCAGGATTTGACTTGGGAAACATAGTAAGACCTCATTGTAAACAAACAAACGAAACCCTTCATATAAGAAATGCTGGCTCAGACTCAACCTGTTTTTCTGTTTCTAATTCTGATACCAAAAGAAAATATGAACTGACTGTGGTTCTTCTTCTGACTTTCCTGGTTTTAGGACTGAAAGTCTCATGTCCCATGAAACCCTTTTGTCCCAGGATTATTTGCCATTGTAGTTGCCTGTTGTTTACTAATAATCACCCAGGCCTTATTTCCAGATATCCTATTTTCCCATAGTCTTTTATCATAGTTTTACCATAAGCAAACCATATGAAATGGCCATTTTTCGAAGTCAAAATACAACCTAGTATATTTTCTGAATTTCTTTTAGACCCACCATCAAAATGTTTTAGACTGATAATTAACATAATAGCATTCATAGATTTGCTACTCTTCTGAAAAGATAGAGCTTTCGTGAGCCTAGAACATGTTCTGTACTGTTTTATCTGTACATGTCTGATCTTTCCTGCTTGGTCATAAACTCTGTGAGGATAGGGGTCATGTAGAAGTATCTAGATTACGTAGTTGATTTAAAAATAAGCTTTTGCATAGTAAAAATACTATCATTGTAACACCATTTCCCCCTGTTATTATATAACATATATTGGCTAACTTTCCTGAGATTTCTAAACCACATACTATTATCACATGAACATAAAACTTCCGAATCTAGTTTCTAATTATTATTATTTTAGGAGGCAAAATCAAAGACTACTTTTAAGCTTGGAATTAAATTTCTTTCAAAAAATGGATTTATACAGCAAACCATAAAGCTATAAAAAACAATGTTAAAACTGGGCACAGTGGCACATGCCTATAATCCTAGCAATTTGGGAGCCTGAGGCAGGAGAATTGTAAGGTTAAATTCAACCTCATCAACTTAGTGAGGCCCTAACTTAGCAAGACCCTGTCTCAAAATTTCAAAAAGCATATAAAAAGGGCTGCGGAAGTGGCTCACTGGTTAAGTGACCCATGGTTCAATCAATAGTACCAAAAAAAAAAAAAAAGAAAGAAAGAAAGAAAAAGAAAAAAAAAGACGTTAAAACATATTTATTTACATGTTCCTCATCTTTTCTGTGAGAATTTAGATCAAGTATTGCAAATATATGATAGATAGTTTTCATCCTTCATTATCTATGGCACACATTGCTCATTGATCAAAGCACTTTTTTGAACCCAGATGCATACACAGAATTTTTCTCTTCAAAGAATGCTAAAACACCTCTACCAATTGATGAAAATTTGGGTATAAGTTAAAAAGCCTACTGGTCATAATTGGTCTAGATGATTTGTAAGCCTCATTTTATTTCTTGTAATTCTATGAACAAAAGCTAGAAGCCAAAACTGCTGATGCCTTTAAGTCTTTGTTAGGTTTTTTAATAAGATCTCATTTTTCCCCCTAAGAAACAACATGGTAAAATTGACTTTTTGGTTGAATATATGTATTATCAATTAATTTGAGTATGTATTGATTCAGCTAGCATATTTATTAATACTGTTGATATGTATTATCTCAGAGATCATGGTATTATTAAACCAATTTTGAAGCTAAACAAACAGAAGCCCAAAATATTATATACCTTGCCCAAAGATACATGACTAGCTAAGTAGTAGAGTTTGTTCCTAAAACTGAGTCTGCACGTCTGAGTCAGTTTCTCACCTTATGCGACATTACTCTGTGGCATTAACAACTCTCTCTTTTTTTTATTCCTTTAGGCTGATGATGAAAGTCAGCTTTCATTTCATGGTGTGGCTTATGTTAATATGCTCCCCTTGCTGTATCCAGGTATGAAGAGGATTCGGGGAGCATTTCATATTTACCCTTATCTAGACAGTACAGTTTATGAAAAGGTAAGAAAAAATTATAGAAAAGGTATCATTATAATTTATCCTTTATATTCATATCTTTAGTATACATGTCTTTGTAGTTGATACTTAGAACCAGTTGGTATACTGGGATGTTAAATGTAGACCCTCGCAGTCATTTTCCTCTGGACCTCAAAACTTGTGGATAATGAAGAACACCAAACCAGAAACAACCCAAATCTCCATCAATAGGTAAACAGGAAAATAACAACAACAATAAAAAATCTATCAAGGGAATACTGGACTGGGGATATAGCTCAGTTGGTAGAGTGCTTGCCTCACATGCACAAGTCCCTGGGTTCAATCCCCAACACCAAAAAAAGAAAAATAAAGTCTTGGTTTGGGGCTGGGGTTGTGGCTTAGTGGTAAAGCGCTCACCTTGCACTTGTGAGACCCTGGGTTCGATCCTCAGCACCTCATAAAAATAAATAAGTGAAATAAAGGTATTGTGTCCAACTACAACTAAAAATTAAAAAAAAAAAAAACTATCTTGTTAGGGGCTGGGGCTGTAGCTCAGTGGTAGAGCGATTGCCTAGCATTTGTGAGGCACTGGGTTCAATCCTCAGCACCACATAGCATAAAATAAAGACATTGTATCCACCTATAACTAAAAAATAAATATTAAAAAAGGGAATACTACTCACAATAAAAAGAAATGAAATATTGATACACACAACATGGATGAATCTCAAATGCATCATGCTGAAGAAACCAGACAAAAGGAGACTACATACTTTAACTATAGAGTTATCTGTATTGATGAAAAGCAGATTAATGGTCATTTGGGGACAGAAATTTAGGGAAAGAGTGATTACAGAGGACTGAGAAATATTAGGTATGATAAAAATATTGGTTTTCTTGATTGTGGTGATGGTTTCACAGGTATATAAGAGTACAGAAAGTTTGTAACAATTCATACCTCTAGTAGTAAATAAAAATTGTTTTACATGTCTTTGCCAGAATGGACATTATCATTTTAAAGAACATTTAAAGCTACATTTATTTGATTACTAAGTGTTTCTTGTTTTTATTAACCTTTAGCATTGCTTTCATGAACCACTTCATGTACTTTGCCCATTGGTGTATTTTTCTTATGTTTAAAAAAGCTGCTTTATATATTAGGAATTATAGGTATCTTTTTCACATGTTTTCTGATATTATCCATATTTTAAAATTTATATTGTAACTTAATTTACCATGGTTTCTTTTACATATAGAAACTTTAAATTTTTGGTAATCAAAATCTTTCCTTTGAGCCTAGGAAGTCTTAATTCATATCTTTAATTAATATCTCATTCTGTTTATAGTTATCACAATTTATTTTAATAAAGTCATATAACATTTATTTTATTTTGAAATTTATTTATGTATTTATTTATTTTGGTACTGGGGATTGAACCTAGGGCCTTGTGCATGCACTCTACCAACTGAGCTATATCCCAGCCCTTGAAATTTATTTTGATCTATGCTATATGTAACACTTTTGAATTCTTTCTTTCATATATTACAAAGCATTGCTAATTATTTTTAATGGATGTATATTTTATCATTTTTATTTACTGTAATTTACTAAACCTTTTTTTATTCAGAGACATTCATATTTTTAGTTTTTATTATTATAGATTCCTTTGGAATTTTTTGGGGTATAAACTTTTTGGTCCTATTAAATTATTTCTTCCAAATAAATCCCTATATAAGTGTGATTTCTGGTTCAAAGGAAACTGATATAGAGTTTACTTTTCACTTAGTATGTAAATAAATGATGGGTCTTTCATGATTTTTGTAATTGAAAAATAGTTGTCATAATAATGATGAAATAATAAAAATTTTTCTTATATTTTATAAAAGATCACTTTCCTAGTAAGTAAATATAAAATTGACTTTTTTCTTGATCATGTAGCCAGTCATCCCTCTGGGATGTTGATTCTGAGTTCAATTCCCAATACTAACTAACTAAATAAAATAAAAAAAAGAATAAACCACTGATACATGCTATAACATAAATGAACCTAAAAAATATTATACTAAATGAAAGAAGGCAGACACAAAAGGCTACATATTGTTGCAGTATCACTTACATGAAATAGTCTCATTGTACAACATAACCTAGAGTTGTGAAAATTTGAAAAACTTTGCACTTTTGAATCTGAAATACAGTGCCTATGGTAGAGGTGGTAGGATTATGAGTGATTTTTTAGTATTCATAATTTTTATTTAATAGTTAGATTTTCTTTTTAATATCATTATTAAGGTATAATTGATAAATAATAAACTCTACATGTTTAAAGTGTACAATTTAAAATTTTGATGTGTATGTAAAATACACATCTGTGAAACTATCACCACAATCAAGATAATAAATATGCATATTATCCCCTAAAATGTTCTCATGTCCTTTGTTATTCCTTTGTCCTATCTCTGTTTTCCTGTCCACTTTTGTCCAGGGGTTGGGGGTGGTGTTCTAGCTTTCTTCACTCAGCTTAAATTATTTTGAGAAACATCCATGTTGTTTAACTTAAAACTTGGTGATAAGGGGCTGGGGTGTAGCTTGGTGGCAGAGCAGTTGCCTAGCACACATGAGGCACTAGGTTTGATCCTCAGCACCACATAACAAATAAAATAAAGGTATTCTGTCCATTTACAACTACAAAAATTTTTTTTAAATGGTGGTAAGATTTTTTTCCAATTTATTTACCTATAGTTTAAACCATACAAATGTTTTACTTAAGACTTTAAACTTGTCTTAACCTTCTAATTTAATTGATAGATGAGCAGTATTTAGATACTGTTTTTGTGTGGAAATTAATTCTACCATTTAAAATTAATTTGAAATTATATGTTGAAGATACAATGCTTTCTGAGTTATGAGACACCAGAATCGAGTTAGTTCATAAGGTCTCCCCTTAAAACTTAAAAGTAATATGGTAGGCAGCTAACTTTCCATGGTGACCTTACATGTTCTAGAAGTAGAGAAATACAGTGTAGCTTTTCAGGTCCTTTCTCTGAGTCTATGATGTTGAAATTTTCTGAAACACTAAATGATGCCTTCAAGTTTGTCTTATTTGCCTGTGTTTCATTATGTTTTTTTGTCTTCTTTTCAGACCAAATTGTCATTCAGTTTGTTCCGAGATACTGGTCATCATTTGAATCAGAATAATAAAGTAGGAGGAATTAATTCTCCACTGACCAAACCAGTTGTTTCTAAGAATCTGAAAGAAGATAAAACAGTCAAAGAAAAAGACATAGATGGAAAGATTAAGCCTGGGGATGTGGTAGGTTCTTGAAAAGTTGATTTTGTCTGTTTTCTTACTGCCGACGGCTCGCACTGATTTCTCATTTGGTGAATTGTATCAATATAGTTTTTATTTTGATGTATTGTAATGATCATCATTCCTGTCACAATGAAGGCCATGTTAAGGATTCAGTTTTTGAAGTATGTTCATTTTCTTTCAGCAAGCTCCTAGTATAAAATCTCAGAGTTCAGATACTCCTTTGGAAGGTGAACCTCTTCTAAGCCACAATGCAGAAGGACAGGTAACTATGCATAAAATTTTGGAAAATTAAGTTTAAATTCATCAGACCTTTACTGAACAAGACAGCTATAGTAGAAAAGGCTCAGGACAGGGAATCTGACCTACCTCCTATATTTGCCCATGGCTAGGTTATGACCTTGGACAAATCTTTTTGTCTTCTTAAGAATCTGTAAAATGAGTTGGTATCAAATTAATTTTAAGGTCCTTTCTAGCATTAAATTTTTTTTGTTTTTCATTAATTCTACTGTATTAAGCAGGGATGCAAAGATATATCATCTGTAGTATTTATTCTTTTGCCCTCAGGAACACTCAGCTGTTTGGTAGGAGAAATGGATTGGTACAAATCTAACCATAATGCCTAATTTTGTTAAGTGCCATGATACAGGTACAAATATAAGTTTTTTGTGGGCTCAAATGAGTCAACGATTAATATCTGTTAGGATAGGACTGTCTCAGGGAAGGCTTCATCAAAGAGGTGATTATCTAAACTAAGTAGTAAAAGAAAGAACTCTTTGCTTAATAAATATGAAACAAGAGGCATTGCATGGCCAGGGGATAGCTTGAGTGAAAGCACAAAGAAAACCTATAAGAGTAGAATTTAGAGTACATCAGTCAATTCTGTCTGGTATAGAGGAATGAAAAGAAAGGACAGGTTCTATAAAAAGGTGGGAAGAGAGGCAGAGTGAAGTTGTAGGAAAACGAGTCTTGCTAAAAAATTTGAGCTTTATTCTGTAGGTAATGAGGAATTCTTGAGCTTCATCTTGGAGACTCAAAGGTTTTTTTTATTCATTTATTTTTATTGGTGCATATTATATGGAATGTTGGGTTTCATCATGGTGTATTGGTACATGGGTAATGTTTTATTTGCTCACCTTCTCTCCTTAGTAACTTTCCTTACCTCCTCTTCCACCCTCCCCCTGGTCTCCTTCCACTACCTTATTGGTCTTCCCTCTACTTTCTTTCTTCTTCTCCTTCTTTTTTAGAATTTAACCTTAATCTAATTTATTTGTTTTTATCTGGTGCTGAGGATTGAACCCAGTGCCTCATCAGTAGTAGGCAAACACTCTGCCACCAAGCTACAAGCCCAGCTCTCTTCCTTCTACTTTTATGACATATTTTCCCCTCTCTTCCCCTTTTTGTCCCCACTAGCTTCCACATATGAGAGAAAACATGATACTTTTCTTTTTGAGTCTTTACTTATTTTATTTAACATTATCTTCTGCAGTTACATCCATTTTCCTACAAATGACATAATTTAATTTTCTTTATGGCTAAATAAAACTTTATATCTACACACACACACACACACACACCCCACATTTTTTTTATTGATTCATTTGATGACACCTAGACTGATTCCATAACTTGGCTATTGTGAATTATGCTGTGATAAACATGGGTATGAATGTATATCTAAAGTATGCTGACTTTGATTCTTTTTAATTTGTTCTTTTTAGTTAGACATGACAGTAGAATATATTTTGACATATCAAACATACATGGAGTATAACTTCCATTTTTGTGGTTGAACATGATACAGAGTTTCACTGGTGGTATATTCATACATGAACTAGAAAAGTTATGTCTGATTCATTCTAATGTTTTTCCTATTCCCATGCCCCCTCCCTTCCCTTCATTCCTCTTTGTCTAATCCAATGAACTGGACTCTTCCCTCCCCAAAGCCTGCCCTCTGCTTATTGTGAGTCAGCATCTGCATATCAGAGAAAACATTTGTTTTGGCCTTTAGTTTTTTGGGATTGGCTTATTTCACTTAGCATGGTCGTCTCTAATTTCATCCATTTACCTGCAAATGCCTTCTTTATGGCTAAGTAGTATTCCATTGTGTATATGTACCACATTTTCTTTATCCATTCATCTGTTGGTTCCATAGCTAGCTATTGTGACTTGAGCTGCTATAAACATTGATGTGGCTGTGTTATTGTAGTATGCTGATTTTAAGTTCTTTGGGTATATACTGAGGAGCGAAATAACTGGGTCAAATGGTAGTTCCATTCCAAGTTTTCTGAGATTTCTCTCTATGATAGTAGGTTTTTCACAAGGTATTGATGACGATTTGATTTAGGGCAGGTAATGTAATATAAAGAAGTCAGAAACCTGGAGAAGCAAGATGTTTGGAACTCAGAAGCTTTGGGTTTATTGATGAAGAAAAGATAAAGATAACTAAGATTTCAAGCCTTATTTTCTGGAAGGATGAAAATGCCATAAAGAGAAAAGTCCAGAGAGGTCGATAGGGGAGAAATAATAAATTTGGACGTGTTGTATTTAGGATACTAGCAAAAATCTAGATAGAATTATTCAGCAGTTAGAGTTCATAAATGGTAATGAGGAGATTGTAAATGGGAATATAAAAAGATTATGAAAGAATATTTTTGCAGGACACACTAAAGAAGATTGCTAGAAGAAAGAAGGACATTTACTTAAAAGAATTCCAAGAGAAGTTATGGGATAAGTTCAATGGGTCTTCAACTGAGGTAGAAATTTCCAGGAATAAAAGTGGAAACCTTTTCATCCATGAAATAACCACTATTACTATATTCCTTTTCAGTTATTTGTCTATGTAGGAAAGATTTTAACAGTTAAGATCAAGCTATGTATGTGATTTTATGTGCATTTTCTCACTCAGAAAATTGTAAATATTCTCTTATGTTACTAAAATTTTCTCTTAAATATTTTTTTCCTGAAAATACCAAATAAGAAAAAATGTCTTTACAGCAATATTTTGAAGCAGGGACATACATTGTGTTGGAGATTCAGCTAGACAAAGCTTTGGTTCCAAAGCGAATGCCAGAGGAGCTAGCCAGAAGGTATGTAGCAATGGTTCTCATACTTGTTTAATACAAGCAGTTTAGGTTTAAATAGGAGGAAATCCGTTTATCCCCATGAATGTAATTTCCCCAGGTTAATCAGGAGTTTTATGTTTTTTTTTCCAGGTGGAATTTCCTTTGCTATTGTTATTTCCTTATTACAAAAGCATTATATGCCTATTACAAAAAATTTTAGAAAACCAAGATGGGCAAGAAAGTATGAAAACATTGGGCTGGGGATATGGCTCAAGTGGTAGCGCGCTCACCTGGCATGCATGCTGCCCAGGTTCGATCCTCAGCACCACATACAAACAAAGATGTTGTATCCGCCAATAACTAAAAAAATAAAAATATTTAAAAAAAAAAAGAAAACACGTAGGTTTTTTACTCATCTGGTGATAACCATTTTTAAATGAATTTTTGTTTTTAATAACTCATTTTTTTATGTTTCTGATAACAGCTGATGTTCATTTAAAACATTTTTTTCTTTTTTGAATTACAATTTTTAATACACCTTTATACGATAACCATTTTAAATTCCTTTTGTATTTATCCTTTTGGAGTTATTTTAAAGCTTCCCATATTACTTACACACACACACACACACACATACATACACACACAAACACACACGCATACCCCACATACCTATAGGTAATTTGAGGGGTGGGTACTAGGGATGGTATCTAGAGAAACTTTACCATTAAGCTACACACACCAGATCTTTTATTTGAGACAGAGTCTTCCTAAGTTACTAGGCTGGCCTCAAACTTGCCATCCTCCTTCCTTAACCTCCTGAGTACTTGGGTTTACAGGCATGTGCCACCTTGCCTAGACATAAATCTAATACTTAAAAATTATTTTTGCTTGTGTATTACTAGGAAGTTGTGTATTTCATCTAGATTATCCAACTTGTTGGAAAGTATTTTATTTTTTTGCATTAGGGATTGAACCCAGGGACACTTAACCATAGAGCCACATCCCCAGCCCTTTTTAATGTATTTAATTTGAGATGGGGATCTTGCTAAGCTGTTTAGGTCTTTGCTAAATTGCTGAGGCTGGCCTTGAACTTGTGATCCTGACTGGGCCTACCAAGTCTGGAATTATAGGCATGCACCAGCACTTTCATTTCTAATTTTAGAGATTTGAATCTTCCCTCCTTTTTTTTTCTTAGACTTGCTAAAGATTTGTCAATTTTGTTGATCTTTTCCACAAATCTGCATTTGTATTTCATTGATTTTCCCTATTGTTTTTTTATTAGATTTTTTTCTCCAATCTGATTAATTCTCTTGCTTCTACTAGCTTTCGGCATAATTTGCACTTCTTTTTCTGCTTCCTTAAAGTGTACAGTTAGGTTGTTGATTTGAGAGTTTTCTTATTTTTCAATGTATATATTTAAACTATAAATTTCTTTGTGAGTGCCGCAGTCTGGCTGGGCACAATTCAGGAGCCACTTGTCAAAAGAAACGAACTTTATTTTAGAACCACACACACCAAACAAAACAGCTCCTCAGGAAAACCCTCAGAGCCCAACTGCCACCACCCGCTTCCCACAAGCCTCTCCACCTCCCCCACTCCTCCTACTCTTGAGGCCAATTGGCTGGGTCGCATGGGCGGAGCCAAAAAAGTTCCACAATGAGCAGCTCCGTGGTCTGAAAGGGCAGGGAAACAGCCCAATGAGCATCACCGCAGAGGAGCCAATCAGTTGGCAGCTAGAAGTTGCTGGGGCCGCTGTGAGCCAATCATCAGCTGGCAGCTGGAAGTTTGCTGGCAGCTGGAAGTTTGCTGGGGCCCCTTCAGCTGTGGCTCTCAACATCTCCCCCTCTCTGTTTAAACAACAAGCATGTGGCTTAGGGACCATGCCTGCCTTAGGTTGTCCAATAGTACATATGGTCCTTACTCGTTATCGGATGAGCTGACCTCAAGGCGTCAGCCTCCTGTCTTAGGTTGGTACCATTGCAATTGGATCTTACCTGTCACTGACTACCGGTCCAGTATACAGCCACACCTGTGGATAGGTCTTTGTACCAGCGGGGGGGTGAGGTTCTTTGCCTCACCTCTGTTGGCCCCCAAATTTTAGCTGAATGACCATGACAAGCAGAAGGGAGGAAGATACACCAAGCCAATTGATGGCTCCTTTTGGAAAAATTGTACCACCAATGACACCATCAGCAAAAATACCCGAACACTACCACAAGTCACTACACCAACAGATAGTTCACAATGCATACAGGTGAGTTCACAATGCATACAAGTGATTCATAGTCCAGGCAAGTTCTGCAAGCAGTTCAGTGATGGCTCCTTTTGGAAAAATTGTACCACCGATGACACCATCAGCATAAATACCCCAACACTACCACAAGTCGCTGCACCAACAGATAGTTCACAATGCATACAAGTGAGTTCACAATGCATACAAGTGATACATAGTCCAGGCAAGTTCTGCAAGCAGTTCAGTGATGGCCATTGCAGAAGCTGCAGATTGGTTTTATCTTTGTCTTCACCGGCACTGGGATGAAGATAGGAATTCTGGCAATAATAGCTAAAGAAAAAATTATATAACATTCCAGAAGGCACTAAAAGAAAACAATTTTCTTAACAATTTACATTATCTTGAACAGAATTATTAAATATAATGAAAAGGAAAGGTGAAAGTAAACAAACAGATCTGTTAATCTCCTTTTTTGTTCATATATTAAAACAATCCTCAACAGTGAGCATCATGTTTACTGCATCTGATAAATTTTGACATATTGTAGTTTTGTTTTCATTTATCACAAGGTGTTTTTCATTCCTTAACTTTTTTCTTTGAATTGTTGGTTGTTTGAATGTGTTGCTTAATTTCTATGATTCTGTGAACTTTCCATTCTTCCTTCTGTTACTGATTTCTAGTTTTATTCCATTATGATCATAAAAGATATTTTGTATGGCTTCAGTTTTTTGAGATTTATTTTGTGGCCTGACATATGACCTATCCTGAATAATACTTCATGTGCACTTGAGAAGAGTACATATTCAGAGTGTCCTATTTATTAGGTTTAATTGGTTCATGGTGTTGTTTGAATCCTCTAATTATATTTTAACTTCCTGTCCAGTTCTATTATTATAAGTAGAGTATTGAAGCCTATAATTATTATTGTGGAACTGTCAGTTTTCCCCTTCAATTCTGTCAATTTTTATTTCACATATTTTGGGACTCTGTTCAATGTAATTGTTATATATATTTTGTTGCTGTATTGAGCCTTTCATCAATAGATAATATCCTTCTTTGTCTCTTGCAAGCTCCCTTTTTTTTTTAGATGGACCTTTATTTTATTCATGTATTTATATGTGGTGCTGAGAATTGAACCCAGTGCCTCACACATGCTAAGCAAGCACACTACCACTGAGCAACAACCCCAGCTCACCTGTGAACTCTTGATTTCAAATCTATTTTGTATGACAATAAACTAGCTACCACCGCAATTTTGGTTATGATTTCCATGGAATATCTGATTTTATCTTTCTACTTTTGACCCACTTATGTGTTTATATCTGAAGAGAGTATCTTGAAATCATCAGATAGATCCTGTTTTAAAAAAATCTAATCTGCTGATCTCTGCCTTTTAGTGGGAAACTTTAAACCATTTATAATTAATGTGATTATTTACGAAGAATTTACTTATGCTATTACTTATAATTTTACATGTCTTAAATGTTTTTCTTCTATTTCTTCATTACTGCCTTTTTTAATTAGTTGATTTTTTTCAGTGTATTATTTGGATTCCCATCTTCTGTCTTTTTCTGTATATTTTTAAAGTTGTTTTCTTAAATGGTTATCTTGGTAACTACAAAGTGGTATCTTAAGCTTGTTAGCAACATAATTTGAATAATGCCAACTTAATGTTGATACTATACACACTGCTTCTATACATCTCTACTCCTCTCCTTATATATATATTTATATAAATATATATATATCTTTATATATGAATATATTATTATATTATTTTTTATTTTATATATATTATATATATAATTTTTAAAAAATATAAAATAGAAGAACCTTTAATTGTGCTTCAAAATTTTAAGTGAAACAATGACTTCACAGGAAATCCACTGAGAAATGCTTTTTGAGGCCAAGCATTGTTTCCCCTTAGCTTCCTACAACAATGTATGCACATTAACAATTTCAGTTTACAATTACTGCAGCCTCATCTATACATGAGATTATACCTAGACCACCTAAACTGAAGTTCAGATATTTTTAGTTATACCCCAACTTTACTAGCTGCTAAAAGTGGTGATGGTAATTTCAGTCACTCAAATTCCTTGGCTATTTTTGAAGATTCTTATGATTCTGTTTGGGTAGGATTAACTCATAGGCATTAGCAGAAGCAGGGCTGTCCAGATCCTGTCTGGCACCACCGGGAGATAACCTGAGTTGGTTGAGCCCCCTGGAAGCAGATGATAACAATGTGGATCTTCCCACCTGCTAACCCACTTCTTCACTTTGCTTTACTTGGCAGGCTGTAAGCAGCTGGGGCCAGTTTTCAAGCTTGTTAAATCTCACCCCAATTGCAACTTCCCTGGTAACTTCTGTCAAAGCAGTTTGCAGTTACTTACTTTGCTGAGCAGACACATGAAAGATTCCACTTAGGGTTCAGGTCCATGGTGTCTGCCACAATGTGGCTGCTAGAGGGTCCTTTTCCAGCTTCAGAAACTGAAGCAGAGACTGCACCATTTACAGAAATTTCATCACAAAAATCCTTAAGCTCAATATTTTAATATGATGGGTTTCACAAATCCACAGCCAATACCATTCAATCATCATCCAAAGCCTGGGGGTGCTGCTCAGCGGTGCTGCAACCACCGGAGGCACCATGCTTTCCAGACACGTGGTGGATCGCTCTCTTTTATATTTTTTATATTGTTACCATTGCAAATTACACCTTTATTATGTGTCTGTTAACATAGGTTTATAATTATCATCTTATATATTTGCCTTCTAAAAAGAAGAGAGAACACCATGAAGGCAGTACTAAGAGGAAAGTTCATTACATGGAGTTCATTCCTTAAAAGAATAAGTCAACAAATAAATTACCTAACATTACATCTCAAAACCCTAGAAAAAGAAGAACAAATCAACACCAAAAGCAGAAGTCAGGAAATATTTTAAAATCAGAGCTGAAATAAATGAAATTGAAACAAAAGAAACAATTGAAAAAAATTTTATTATTAGTTGTTCAAAACAT
This sequence comes from Urocitellus parryii, assembly GCF_045843805.1. Classification (NCBI taxonomy): domain Eukaryota; kingdom Metazoa; phylum Chordata; class Mammalia; order Rodentia; family Sciuridae; genus Urocitellus; species Urocitellus parryii. The sequence continues at coordinate 160,633,986 of NC_135535.1, read as the reverse complement.
TACAAAGATCTTGACATATAAATTGAAAAAATTGACAAAACAAAAAGTTGGTTCTTTGAAAAAATAAATAAAATTGACAGACCCTTAGCCATGTTAACAAAGAGAAGGAGAGAGAAAACTCAAATTACTAACATATGTGATGAAAAAGGAAATATCACAACATACACTACAGAAATACAGAAGATAATTAGAAATTATTTTTGAAAACTTGTACTCCAATAAAATAGAAAATATCAAAGGCATCAACAAATTTCTAGAGTCATGTGACTTTCCCAAGTTGAATCAGGGTGATACACACAATTTAAACAGATCAATTTGAAGTGATAAAATAGAAGATGCCATCAGAAGCCTACCAACCAAGAAAAGCCCAGGACTGGATGGGTACACAGCCAAGTTCTACAAGACCTTTAAAGAAGAACTAATAACAATACTCTTCAATTTATTCCAGGAAATAGAAAAAGAGGGAGCACTTCCAAACTCATTGTATGAGGCCTGTATCACCTTGATTCCAAAACCAGGCAAAGACACATCAAAAAAGAAAACTTCAGACCAATATCTCTAATGAACATAGATGCAAAAATTCTTAATAAAATTCTGGCAAACATAGTTCACTATGAGCAAGTGGGGTTCATCCCAGAGTTGCAAGGTTGGTTCAATATATGGAAATCAATAAATGTAATTCATCACATCAATAGACTTAAAGATAAGACCCATATGATCATCTCAACAGATGCAGAAAAAGCATTCAACAAAATACAGCACCTTTTCATGTTCAAAACACTAGAAAAAAACTAGGGATAACAGGAACATATCTCAACATCGTAATAGCTATCTGTGCTAAGCCCCAGGCCAACATCATTCTAAATGGAGAAAAATTGAAGGCATTCCCTCTAAAAACTGGAACAAGATAGGGATACCCTCTCTCACCACTTCTATTTAACATAGTTTTTGAAACACTGGCCAGAGCAATTAGACAAAAGAAATTAAAGGGATTTGGATAGGAAAAGAACCCAAATGAGCACTATTTACCCACGATATGATCCTATACCAACAAGACCCAAAAAATTTTACCAGAAAACTTCTGGAACTAATAAATTAATTCAGCAAAGTAGCAGGATACAAAATCAACACCCATTAATCAAAGGCACTTCTATATATCAGTGACAAATCCTCTGAAAGAGAAATGAGGAAAATACCCCATTTACAATAGCCTCAAATACAATAAAATACTTGAGAATCAACTTAACGAAAGAAATACCTCTACAATGAGATCTACGGAACGCTAAAAAAAGAAATTAAAGAATACTTTAGAAGATGCAAAGATCTACTTTGTTCTTGGGTAGACAAAATTAATATTGTCAAACTATTATCATACTACCAAAAGCACTATACAGATTTAATGCAATTCTGATCAAAATCCCAATGACATTCCTCATAGAACTAGAAAAAGAAGTCATGAAATTTATCTGGGAAAATAAGAGGCCCAGAATAGCTAAAGCAATCTTTAGCAAGAAGCATGAAGCAGATGGCATCACTTATACCAGACCTTAAACTATATTACAGAACAATAGTAACAAAAACAGCATGGTATTGGCACCAAAACAGACTGGTAGACCAATGGTACAGAATAGAGGACATAGAGACTAAACTACAAAATTACAATTACCTTATATTAGACAAAGGCACCAAAAACATACATTGGAGAAAAGATAGCCTCTGCAACAAATGGTGCTGGGAAAACTGAATATCCATATGCAACAAAATGAAACTAAACCCCTATCTCTCACCATGCATAAAACTCAATTCAAAGTGAATCAAGGATCTAGGAATTAAACCGGAGCCCCTACATCTAATAGAAGAAAGAGTAGGCCCAAATCTCCATCATATTGGATTAGGGCCCTACTTCCTTAATAAGACTTCTATAGCATAAGAATTAAAATCAAGAATTAATAAATGGGTTGGATTCAAACTAAAAAGCTTCTTCTCAGCAGAAGAAACAATCAGTGAGGTGAATAGAGAGCCTGCATCTTGGGAGCAGATTTTTACCACTTGCACATCAGAAAGAACACTAATCTCTAGGGTATATAAAGAACTCAAAAAGCTAAACACCAAAAAAACAAATAACACAATTAATAAATGGGCCAAGGAGATGAACGGACACTTCTCAGAAGGTGATATACAATCAATCAACAAATATATGAAAAAATGTTCAACATCTCTAGCAATTAGAGAAATACAAATCAAATCCTCTCTAAGATTTCATCTCACTCTGGTCAGAATGGCAACTATTACGAAGACAAACCACAATAAGTGTTGGCGAAGATGTGGGGAAAAGGTACAATCATACATTGCTGGTGGGAGTGCAAACTGGTGTAGCCAATATGGAAAGCAGTATGGAGATTTCTTGGAAAATTGGGAATGGAACCACCATTAGATCCAGCTATCTCTCTCCTCGGTCTGTACCCAAAGGACTTAAAACAGTATACTACAGGGACACAGCCACATCAGTGCTTATAGAAGCACAATTCACAATAGCTAAACTGTGGAGCCAACCTAGATGCCCTTCAGTAGCTGAATGGATAAAGAAAATGTGATATATATACACAATGGAATATTATTCAGCATTAAAGGAGAATAAAATCATGGCATTTGCAGGTAAATGGATGGAGTTGGAGAATGTAATGCTAAGTGAGGTTAGCCAATCCCCAAAAAACAAATACCAAATGTTTTCTCTGATTTAAAGATGCTGATTCATAATATGGTGGGGGTGGCATGTGATGATTAGATGAACTCTAGATAGGGTGAAGGGGAAAAGGGGAGGGAAGGGAAGGGATGGGGCTTGGGAGTAGGAAAGATGGTGGGATGAGATGGACATCATTACCCTAAGTACATGTATGAAGACATGAATGGTGTAACTCTACAGCCAGAGGTATGAAAAATTGTGCTGTATATGTGTAATATGAATTATAATGAATTCTGCTGTCATATGTAACAAATTAAAAAATGAAAAAATGTGATATATATAGGAATATTATTTAGCTATAGGAGGAATGAAATACTGATATATACTATAACACAGATGATCTTGAAGATATTATGCTATGTAAAAAAGTTAGACATAAAAGTCACATATTGTATGATTTCATTTATTAAAAATAAGGGAAGAGTCACAAACCAAAATTATAATAATATTGCCTCTTGTATTTATCCTTACTAGTGTCCTTTATTTTTTCATTTGACTTCGAGTTATTGACTATTATCCATTTATTTCAGCCTGAAGGACTCTCTTAAGAATTTCTTATCTTAGCTCTTGTTTTATTTGAGATTGTCTTACTTTCTTCTTTCTTCTTGAAGGATAGTTTCCTGAATATAGAATTCTTGGTTTGTGATTTTTTTCTGTCAGGCTTTAAGTATGTCATCCCAGTGTTTTCTGCCCTCATGGTTTCTTTTGTTTTTTATTTTATGTTATTACCCTCTTAAATTTTATTTTGGTAGAATCTCATTAAGTTTCCCAGGCTGTCCTCAAATTTGTGAACTTCCTTCCTCAACATCGTGAATAGTTGGAATTACAAATGTTTGCTACCACACCTTGCTGGTCTCATGGTTTCTAATGATAAATCAGCTGTTAATATTTTTTTAATATTTATTTTTTGGTGTAGATGGACACCGCACAATGCCTTTATTTTTTATGTGGTGTTGAGGATCGAACCTGGGTCCGCCAGTCTAGGTGAGCACTCTACTGCTGAGCCACAATCCAAGCCCAGCTGTTAATCTTATTGAAGATCCTTTGTCTGTGATGAGTTGCTCTGTTCTCCCTGCTTTTGTTATTTTCTCTTTGTCTTTGCTTGACAGTCTGAATATAAAGTATTATTATGTGGATCCCTTTGAGTTTATGCTGCTTGTAGTTTTTTAAGTTCTTGGATGGGGAGATTCATGTCTTTCATCAAAGTTGGGAATTTGGGGGCATTATTTTTTGAAAATTCTGCCTCTTCCTCTTTTCTTCTTCTGTGACTTCTAGTATGTACATGTTAGTTAGCTTGAAAGTATCTCACATATCTTAAGCTCTCTGGACTTTTCTTTATTCTTTATGTTCCTTAGATTTAATTATTTCAGTTGTCATGTTTTCACATCTACTGATTCTTTCTTCTGCCTGATCAAATCTACTATGGAATCCTTTTAGTGAACTTTTAAAATATCAGTTGTACTTTTCATCTCCAGATTTTTATTAGATCCTTTTTATAATTTCTATCCCTATTGATTGTTGAGAGCTACAGCTGAAGGGGCCCCAGCAAACTTCCAGCTGCCAGCAAACTTCCAGCTGCCAGCTGATGATTGGCTCACAGCGGCCCCAGCAACTTCTAGCTGCCAACTGATTGGCTCCTCTGCGGTGATGCTCATTGGGCTGTTTCTCCGCCCTTTCAGACCATGGAGCTGCTCATTGGGGGACTTTTTTTGGCTCCGCCCAGCCAATCGGCCTCAAGAGCAGGAGGAGTGGGGGAGGTTGAGAGGCTTGTGGGAAGCCGGTGGTGGCAGTTGGGCTCTGAAGGTTTTTCCTGAGGAGCTGTTTTGTTTGGTGTGTGTGGTTCTAAAAATAAAGTTCGTTTCTTTTGACAAGTGGCTCCTGAATTGTGCCCAGCTAGACTGCGGCAATTGATAGTCTCATTTTCTTCATATATTTCTTTACTGGTTTCTCCTCATCTGTTATTTGTGGTTTCCTTTAATTCTTTTGAGTATATTTAAGACAGTTTGATTTAGTATCCTTGTATAGTAAGTCCCATGTCCGGGCTTCTTCAGGGAGAGTTTCTGCTTATATTTTCCTTTGAAAGAGCCATATGTTTCTGTTTCTTTATTTTGTTTATGATTTTTTGATTGAAAACTGAATATTTGAATACTATACTGTGGTGACTTTGGAATTCAAGTTTCTCCCTTCCTCTGTGTTTGCTGTTTGTTAGTATTGAGAAAACTTGTGTTCAGGCAGTGTTTTGACTAAATTTTTCTTGAATGCCAGGACCTTAATACAAAACAAAACAAATATAAACCACTTTCTGCTAATCCTTATAGATGATTCTGTGCTGAGGCATTTCTTTAATATTTAACCATACTATTAGACTGGGGATATAGCTCAGTTGGTAGAGTGCTTGCCTCACATGCACAAGGCCCTGAGTTCCATCCCCGCCACCACACAAACAAACAAACAAACAAACGATCCTTAACCATATTTTTGCATCAGCCATTACTTTATACTTGCACTGAGCCTATAAATTGATCAGTAGTGGAAAGCTTAGTGTTTCTCAGGTCTTTTCAGAGAATGTGTTCTGTCCTGGACGTGCATGTGGCTTTCTAAATTTTCTAGTAAACACAAGTACTTTTGAATGCTCTAATTTCCAAAAGGTACTCTCCAGATTTGCCTCCTAGGATTTAGGTTGTCTATTATATATCTCCACTCTAATCTTTTGCCCCAAGCACCTGCTGCTTTTTAAATAACCTGACAATGGTTTTGAACAATGCTTTTCTACTCTAAGGAAAACACAGACCAGTGCCTTACATCAGTTCTTCGGGGAGTCCCTGACAGGTTAAAATAAATACAGTAATTTAGGAATATGGTCTGTTATACTACCTCCAAAATCAGGGACCAGTATGCCACATTGGAAACCCAGGCTACCATCTTTAAGACTGTTTCTGAACTGGGGATTTGGTGGGCAAAGGCAAGTATAAATGCCACAAAGCTTCCTACCGTTTTTATGTTGCCTATTTCTTAAGTCAACATTTGCTTGATTGCTGTGAACCTTTGACAATTTTCCAATATTCTGACAGAGTTATTGCAGTATTTCAAGGTTTTTTTTTTGTGTGTGTGTGTGTGTGTGTGTGTGTGTGTGTGTGTGTGTGTTTGAAAGGGTAGAACTTTGGAGTTTTGTACTCTGTTGTTTTTCTGACATCTAGACTTTACTTCTTGATGTGAGAAGCACTGTTCTCAAATTTAAGGATGAAAAAAGTGATAGATTTTATCTTGTGGATTTTTTTCCCCCAGTACTGGGGGTGCTCTATCTCTGAGCTACATTCCCATATCCCAGCCCTTCTTATTTTTGAGACAGGGTCTCACTAAATTGCCAAAACTTGCCTGATTCTTTCTTCTGCCTGATCAAATCTACTATGGAACCCTTTTAGTGAACTTTTAAAATATCAGTTGTACTTTTCATCTCCAGATTTTTATTAGATCCTCCCACCTTTGCGCCTGAGTAGCCAGGATTATAGGTGTGTGCCACCATGCCTGACATTAGACTATTATGCATATTTTTAGAACTTTTGATAAATATCTCCAGTGGCCTTCTACAAGTGATGTATGAGACTGCTGTTTCTTCATACATTCACTAATACCATAATTAAATTGTTTTTTGCTATTTTGATGGAGACAGTTTCTCCCTTTAAGTTTAAGCCATATTGTAGTTATTTATTAGTAATTTGAATGTTTTCAGGGAGAATTATCTGTTTATAATGACACACATCATATTTTATACCAGAGAGTCCTTAAACCTTTTAAACTTTACATCTGGATCCTTTCCAAAGATAAATTGAGCATATTTATCATAAATGATATATAAAAATAGTGATGATAATCTAGAAATAGAGTTAAAAACTCAAAGCCATGGGAACAAAAAAGAAGACAGTATTAAATAGAACTTTAATGAGTAGACATTAAATCTGAGCTATCTAATAAAAAAGGAAACCCTGTAAGTTATAAAATTCTAATCACAAATGAGAAAACACACTAATTATAGATCCATGACACCATTGCAGAAAATAATCTAAGGATAATTCTATTTTTAGCAAAGAGAGAGCTTATTCAAGAAGAAAGTTGGATATACACACTCTCAGAATTGGGTGCAAGAATGCAGACAAACTCCAGTGAGATGTGCTGCCACGGCTTAAGGCTGAGTTTTTATTAGGGTACATAATTAGGTGATATATGTATGACCCACAAGGGCTAAACTTCTTTTTTAAAACATTTTTTAGACATTGATGGGCCTTTATTTTGTTCATTTATTTATACACGGTTCTGAGAATTAAACCCAGTGCCTCACACATGCTAGGCAAGCGTTCTACCATTGAGCCACAGCCCCAACTCTGAGGGGCTAAACTTCTTTAAGGATTGGCAAATATTGAGCAAGATCATGTTTCTCCATTAGAGGGTCTGCTTTGATATGTGGGGTTAGTTTACATCAAAGTGTCTGGTGGTTAGTCATGTCATGATTAATCATGTGATTGAGCCAGACAAAGAATTTATGCATTACTGCATCTCCTATATTTCTAGAAATTAATCAGTGTCTTCAAGATTTTCTAGTTGATTGTAATATATATTTTCAAATAGTTTCTAATGATCATTTGGATTTCAAAAATGTCTGTGGTGACATGTCCTTTTTCACCTGTAATTTTGTTGATTTGGGTCTTCTCTCTTTTTGTTAATTTTGTTAAGGGTTTATTAGTCTTATTATCTTTTCGAAGAATCAACTCTTTTTTTCATTGATCCTTTGTATTTTTAAAATTCTCAGTTTCATTAATTGCAGTTCTGATCTTAATTATTTCCTGTCTTAAGACCACATTTCCCCCCCCCCCGTATTAATTTTCTTTCTTGCTTTTTTTTTTTTTTTTTTTTTGTACCAGGGATTTAACCCTGGGGTTGATTAACTGGTGAGCCACATCCTTTTTTATTAGAGACAGAGTCTTTCAGAGTTGCTTAGAGCCTCACTAAATTGCTGAAGCTGGCTTTGAACTCTTTTTTTTTTTTTATTGGTTGCTCAAAACATTACAATGCTCTTCATCATATTTCATACATTTGATTCAAGTGGGTTATGAACTCCCATTTTCACCACGTGTACAGATTGCAGGATCACATTGGTTACACATCCACGTTTGGCTTTGAACTCTTGATCCTCCTGATTCAGCTTCCTAAATCACTGGGATTACAGGCATGTTCCACTGCACCTGGTTTCCCTGGTATTAATTTCTAAAACAGATTTCTCCTTTGGGCCCTTACATAGATAATATGGAGTGATAAAAGCATCCTTAATTATTTTATAGCAAATGCATAAGCAATTTTATGGCTTTTTTGTCCCATGACTTTTTATACATTTAGCATAACTATATACAATACTTTTTAAAGTTATGCTTATGTCAATATATAAATATTCTTGAACTTTTTGTAAGAAATGGTTATTAGTAATCTTTTTTGGGGGGAGGGGAGAAAGGTCATAGGGAGATAAAAGGCAGATTTCTCCTCCACGTTTACCTTACCCAAATCCCAAATGATTTGGGGGTACTGCCTTGCATGCACAAGGCCCTGGGTTCATTCCTCATCACTACCAAAAAAAAAAAAAATTAAAATAGTAGTGAAAATTACACCCAATTTCCCCAAATAATATAAAAGATTATTGCCTTTGGTTGCTGGCTGTATGTACCAAACTGCAGAAACTATATCACTGTTTAAGAATATGTATAAGTTTAAAGCAGTCTTTGACATATGAAAGGAAGCTCAATGACTTTCATAATAAAAGAAATGGAAATTAAGATTACCCTGAAATGCCTTATGTTTTTAATTGCTGAAGATTCAAAGGCTTGATAACATGCTGTTGTTGATGAGGGGGTTTGGAAACAGGCCCTCTTATGCAAACTGGGGAAGTGTCAATTGGTCTAACTCCATTGGAAAGCAATTTGGTAATAGTCATTTAAATAAAAACTGATAAATCTTTTAAGCCTTTGATCTGGTAGTTCACTTCCAATAATTTATTGCTATAGTTTGGATCTAGATTGTCCCTCAAAGGTCCATGTGTGAAAGACTTGGTCCCAGTTTAGCTCTATTGAAAGGTTGTGTAAACTTCAAGAGGTGGGGCCTAGTGGGTGGATTCAGGTCATTAGAGTTTCAGGTCTCAAAGGGGATTGTGTGTCCCTACAGTCTTCTTCTTTATTTTCTTTGATATCTGGTATCATTAGGTGAACAGCTTTGCAGTATCATATGCTCCTGCCATGTTTTATTACCCCTCTTCTCTTAGAGACCTAAAAGATATATGAGTCTGCTTAATGATGGACTGAAAACTCTAAAACTTTGAGCTAAAATTAATCTTTTCTTTTTATAAGTTGACTATCTCAGGTATTTGTTATAATAATGGGAAGCTGACTGCTATGTTTATCTTCAAATAAATGTTCTTATCCAGGTTATCAATTACTAGCACATTGTTAAATCTAGTGGTTAGCTGGAACCAGCATTTAACTACTCAGTCTTCCTTGATAGACTTTCTTAACCTGGTTCTTAGGACAACTAAACTCTCTAGGTTGTATTCTTCCCGCCCTGGCCTTCTTTATCTCTCTAGCATTTAAATGTTAGAGTATCCCAAAACTCAAAATCCTTGAACTTATTTTCTAGCTATTCTTGTTTCCTTGTGTTTTTTTTTTGTTTGTTTGTTTGTTTAGAGCCATGAGACTGGCTAAAAAAAAAATCTATATGCTGATGGCTCCCAAATTTATATTTCAAGTCTCGACCTCTCTCCTGAATTCCAGATTTGTACATCTAATTCTCACAAACTTTGCTATTGCTCAAATGTGCCAGGCACATTCTTACTTACAGCAAGGACTTTTATACTTCCTGTTCTTTTGCCTGAAATATCCTTGTCCTCGATATCCACATTAATTGGTTCCTCATTTCCCTGTATCTTTAGTCAAATTTGTCATCAAGGCAATACAACATACTTAATCAGTACATAGGAGAAACACTGTTTTATTCTTTTTAGATTCTTGTAAGATCTTCTGAAAATGGAAGGAAGAAGTTTTGGCATAAGTAGTTTGATGCTGACAAAATGGGTTTTCTTAGCGTAAAATCTGCTATCATTATTGTAATTTCATGTACTTCTCTAAATTTTGATAAAGAATACACTTTTTATTCTAGATGGAGAGGAAAGAAAAGATTTTACCTGCCCGTATCACTGAGATTTCTAAATCTTTGTGCTTTCAGAGACTTAAGTATCCCTAAAATCATTACCCATTGCAATCTAACCCTCAGTCAAGCAGCTATTTGCACACAATAGCAATTTTTTTAGAATGTAAGGGTAAATACAGGATGCAAATAGCCAAAAGTACCAGTTAGACACTCTGAGTAGCTGTTTCCTTCCTGTCTAGTCCATAGACCAGTTACTATACTGGGGTTCACATATAGGTTTTTACATGAGAGAGAATCACATTGTTCAAATGTAGTAGGGAAAAAGTCCTTAGATCTCCTCTACCCAAAGTCTCTGGAGGTGAGATATAAGATAACATAAACCTGCAGATAATAAATTTTTTAAACTTTTTTTTTTGAGAGAGAGAATTTTTTATTTTTGTTTTTATTTTTTTTTTTAGTTCTTGGCGGACACAACATCTTTGTTGGTATGTGGTGCTGAGGATCGAACCCGGGCCGCACGCATGGCAGGCGAGCAGGCTACCGCTTGAGCCACATCCCCAGCCCTATTTTTACTTTAAATAAAATGTATTATTAAAGTTTAAGGGGCTGGGGATGTGGCTCAAGCGGTAGCGCAATCGCCTGCCATGCGTGCGGCCCAGGTTCGATCCTCAGCACCACATACCAACAAAGATGTTGTGTCTGCCGAGAACTAAAAAATAAATATTAAAAATTCATTCTCTCTCTCTCTCTCTCTCTCTCTCTCTCTCTCTCTCTCTCTCCCCCCTCTCTCACTCTCTCTTAAAAAAAATAAAGTAAAAATAGCTTTTTAACATTTAGTTAAGGTAAAGATTACTAATGAGATCTGATGTTCCTTTTATTGTAAAAAATCAAGATAATAAATGTTTTTTTTAAATATTCATTTTTTAGATGTAGTTGGACATAATACCTTTATTTTACTTAGTTTTATGTGGTGCTGAGAATTGAACCCAGGGGTCTCACACGTGCTATGCCAGCACTCTACCACTAAGCAACAACACCAGTCCCTATATAATAAATTTTTATATTTTATTTTCCTCATACAGGGTCAAGGAAATGATTCCTCCAAGGCCTCCCCTTACCCGTTGGACAGGAGGTGCTCAGAAGGCAAGTGCAAAAACTGACATGAAACCATAAGGTGTTGACTGCATAAATTTAAAATGGCGTGGACTCTTCAATGTGTCTTCTAGAAGGAGTGAAAACCTGTTTGAAGTGTCACATATTTTCATTTCTGGTTCCATTTGTGATCAGTGGTAGACAGTGAGTGGTATACTGTTTAACCCTTGGATAGTGGTCTCTGAGTTAGGAAAAAACGTAGTTTATATTTATAGTGTTACTGAACACAAATCCTAATCCAGTTTTAGATTTTCAATCCATGGTCTTGACCTCTTTAGGCCACTTTACCAGACATTTTGCATTTTTCTAGGCAGTGAGTGATTACCACACTCAGATCAAGAACATTTCTAAAGCCATTCTGGATGAATACTACAGAATGTTTGGAAAACAGGTTGGGAGTAACATAGACAGTGAAACCTTAGAGGAGCAGAAGTGCCAGCTCAATTATGAATTTAACTCCTCTGGAAAATACTTTGCTTTCAAAGAACAACTCAAGGTAAAGCATTCACTTATTTAATTTGTCTGTGGGATATTATGGAGCACCTTCTCTATGTACTTAACATTTTTTGTCTCTGATTATGTTCAGCTAACTTCTCTGTGATAGAATATCAGTAGAAACTCTACTTCTGCAGAGTCTTGGAATGGTTTAGTGTCCATTCTGAGTGGGAATTTTTGTTTTTGTTTTTGTTTTGGTACCAGGGATTGAATGCAGGGGCGCTTAACCACTGAACCACATTCCCCAACCTCCCCACCTTTTTTTTAGAGAGAATTTTTAATATTTATTTTGTAGCTTTCGGCGGACACATCTTAGTTTGTATGTGATGCTGAGGATCGAACCCAGGCCGCACGCATGCCAGGCGAGCACTGCTTGAGCCACATCCCCAGCCCCCAACCCCCCCCCCTTTTTTTTTTTATTTAGAGACAGGGTCTCACTAAGTTGCTTAGGGCCTCACTAAATTGCTGAGGCTGGCTTTGAACTCACAATCCTCCTGCCTCAGCCTCCCAAGCTGTTGGGATTACAGGTATATGGGCACCACTCCCAGCTGTTAAACCACTAAGCAAAGAAAAGACCATCAGCTCCAATTGAAATCAAATTAAAGCAAGCTTGTAATTCCTACCAGTGGGGGTGTCTCTCCTGAAAACCACAGGAACAGAAGATGGCCCCGAAGCTCTCCAGGAGCACAGCTTTATAGCGCAGAAAGTTACAAAAAAGGTCAGGTATCTTGGGTACTTACAGATAACAGAATTTTGACAAGTATAACACAAAGGCATATAGTAAATTAATGGTCCAGCACTTAGGCAGGCATTCCAAGTAAGTTTAGAAATCGCAGTAATTTAAAGTAAGCTGAAATTAACTTTTCATGCCTTTGTGGCGAGATGGCTCCCAATCTTAAGAGGGAATTAGGCTGGGTTTATCACCAGTATGAGTATTGGAGAAATGAATTCTTCACTTGATGCTAGGCTAGATTTTTGGACCTGATTTCATGTTGCTCTAGGAGGAAGAAAACGTTACTGACTCTGTGAATAATTCTGTCTCCCATTCAAATCTCTCCCTGGCCCATGGAATCACTTAAGATTTGAGAAATGGTTGCTATGGTACATGCCCATAATCCCAGCAGCTGAGTAGGCTGAGGTAGGAGGATTGCAAATTCAAGGCTAGCCTCAGCAATTTACTGAGTCCCTGTATCAAAATACAACATAAAAAAGGAGTAGGGATATAGCTCAGTAGTAGAGGGCCTCTGGCTTCAATCCCCAGAAAGAAGAAAAACAAAAATCTTGACTAATAATGTTTAACATTTATTAAATGTTTTCTGTATGCCAAGCAAATTTTAATCCTTACAATAACCCTGTGGGATAGGTACTCCCCATTGCTCCCTTTTATAGGTGGGAAAATATAATATTAATTGGTTAAATAATTTGCCCGAAATCACAGAGAATAAAGGTCAAAGACAGGATTCAAATTCAGGCACTTTGGCTCTAACTGCTATGTTACACTAGCTCTGTGAACATTTGCATTGTGTCCTTTTCTGTAGTAAATTGATACAAAGAGAGCACGTGGAAATGATAAAGTAGATGCTCATGGAGGCAAGAGGGTATTCTCAGTAGATGGTATAATCACTTCTTGGTTTGATTCTGGTTTTGCCTTTTCAGGCTGAGTGACCTTCAGGATATAACTTTACCTTTCTGTGCCTCAATTTCTTCATTGACAGTGAGGGACAATATTCATATTATCACATGGGCTCTTTATGAGAATTAAATAATATGATGCATGGAAGGTGCTTCCTATAAAACCTGGCAATGATGTTAGGTTAGGGAGAGAAAAAAGCAGCTGTGTGGCCATAGCAACGTGCTATGTTTATACATTAGTCCCCCATTATGGGGGGTTATGTTTTGCCATATCACGTGACTAAGTCATTCAGGGTCACTCCAGGTGAATTTGGGTATGACGTGAAATAACCACACCAAGACAGAGAAAATATCTTTTTCTTGGGATTCTTCAGCGATGGCTCCTCTGCTCCAGCTCCCACAAGGGAGGCCAAAGAAAGAGGAGGAGGAGTTCTGAAGCCCCTTTTTATTGAGGGGAAGATACTCGAGAAAGTTCTACCCCAGTGAGAGAGAGTCAGGTATCAGGGGGTTGAGTCTAGCTTCCTGATGTCTTGTCGCAGATTGACTGATATCTTGGAAGGCCACACCTATCTCAGGTGTTGTGTGGGGATCATAGGCAGAGCAAGCAAAAAGGACACATATCTCATCAGCCCAATGAGAGGCAATGTCAGTCCAGTCTGCTCATGTGCTCACGCTCATTGTTCACACACACGCTGCCCATGAGTGGCTCGCCACAATGTTTCAAGACCCCCAGTAGATCCTTGAAACTGTGGATAGTACTGAACCCTGTATGTACTATGTTTTTTTTTTTCTATAACATAAATACCTATGGTGACTCTCACCTTTTCACATAAAGGAAGAACTTTATGGCTTTTTTTTTTTAACATCACTCCTCTGTGTTTTAGTGCCATTATTAAGTAAAATAAAGGTTGTTGAACATAAGCACTGCCATACCACAAAAGTCAGTCTTATAGCAAGATGACTACTTGGTATCTGATGGGCTGGTAATGTATAACATGGAAACAAAAGGACGATTGAACAAAAGGATGATTCACATCCATGGCAGGATGGAGTAGGGGCCGTTCAGGATTTCATTATGCTACTCAGAATGATACATAACTTAAAACTCATGAATTATTTATTTCTGAAATTTTCCATGTAATATTTTCAGACCACAGTTGACCATGGGGAGCTCAAACTGTGTATAAGGGGAAACTACTGTATTTATGTAGCACTTTAAGTTTTTACTTCTGTTTTCTGTCTTTGGTTTTCAGTCATCTCCTATAGATAAGATGACTGAATACTAGAACTACATGTCCACTTAGCAAATGAGGAAACTTAGGTTCCAAAATGTGAAATAATTTATGAGATTGTACATGTAAGCATTATAACCAGATTTCCGTTCTCTGGATTCAAACCAGGTCTTTTTCCCTTTCTGCCTTGAATCATATGGCCACTATGAGAGAGTTAATACATTGCCAATTGCTAAGGTTTTCTTCAGGTACATAACTCTCTTCACACGGGATGAGTCCTGCATTGCCCCAATTGGTAACAATGGTGATGTCAAAGAAAGAAGTTCTACAGAGGAATACCAGAGACCTGATAGTCTAGTGTCACCCAGGGAGAAAACAATCACCATCTGAAGTTCTGATGAACCTTAGATGAGAAGTCCTAGAGAGATGTGCTATCAGCACAGTGCTGGTCTGTGTTATATGAAAGGCATTGTGTATATCTTGCAGCATGCAGTGGTGAAGATTGTGAGAGAGAAATATTTGAGGACAACGTCATTTGAAAGCCAGGAGGAACTGCAGACATTTATCAGTGAGCTTTACGTATTCTTGGTAGATCAGATGCATGTGGCCCTAAATGAGGTGGGTGTCAACACTGACAGCTCTTCTTTTCTCTGTAGAATATCAAGATCGCCTTTGAAATATTCCCACTTTGCTTTTTTTCTTCCTTATTCAACAAATATTTATTAAGGTGGCTACTCTGTGCTAGGCACTGAAAACAAAAGATGAATAAGAAACTGCCTAAAATATAAAGCTAATTTCAGGGAGAACAAGGGATATACTTTTATAGTTTCCTAGAAAAATTAACTTTATGACTTTTTAAAATGTAATGGAATCATCAAAAATAGACAAATTAGGCTATGGAAATTGTGAAACAAGATTATAATTCTTTTTGTTTTGTGACTGTTCACAATTCTTACAATAAAAACAAAGAAAAACTGAGTTTTCAGATATTTTACCAAATTGCAATACATTTCAAATATGCTTTTCCCCAAGGCAGGTAATCTACTTTCCAGTCCATTTGTCTGTTTGCATATTTATTTGTACACCTATCTTGCTTCTTGCTTTCATCTGTTCATTTTTGTATGCATTCAGTTGTGGTTTATTTGAAAGGAACAAAATCAAAGTTGTTTTGTGCTCATGTTAGTCTCTTACTGTGCCTCCTCTTTCTATTTGTTCCTCTCTGTTGTTATTCTTCCCTACTACTATCACTTTTTTCTTTGATGTGGTTCAGCCTTCTTGGAAGATGTAGGACAAGAGGTTCAATATTGTAGAATTAAAAGAACAGTCCTTAATTCTTGGGAATGGATGATGTGGATGATTTGAATTGGAAAGCAGTTGAGAGTTGAGTATGGAAATTGCTGTTGCCTTCTGAACCAAAAGAACTCTCACCTAGTGGAGGAGTCAGGCACAAAATACAGTAACTGCAGTAAAAGGAGGTAAGTGCTGTGACAGTGTTCATTGGAGAGCAGATTAGAGTGAACAAGTGAATTCACAGAGGAGCTATAGCTTGAGCTGGGCCTTCAAAGCTGAAAAGAAATTCTCTAGATGCATGTCTCAGAGCATTGAATCACAGGAATTCCACAAAGGCTTAGGAGCTGCAAAGAATCTGGTATATACAGAGTTCAAGAGCAGAGGTTGAAGTGGTTAAGAGGTAGGGAAGAAGATGAAGCTAAGGATCTGTTCCTGTTGGGAAATTTGGGAGAGTGAAGGCATGCCTTGTATTCCATACAGAGAACTTGTGACTTTTTTCTCATTAGCAGTTGGGAGCAATAAATTAAACTACTTTATGATCAGTTTACATTTTATAAAAACCATTCAGTTTTTATACAGGGTTAGAGCAGTTATAGAGGGTGGGTTCAAGGTGGCAAAACTGGTGATGTTAGATGACTGTTGCATAAAAAAGAGGAAGAGGAGTAAAAAATACTTAAGTTTAAGGCTCATTGACTGGGTACTGATGTTAACATTAACCAGGATAAAGAATATAACATTAATAAATTTGGTGAAATGCAGATGATGTTGAATTAATTTTAAACATTGGCTCCTGTGGGGTTTTGCTAAAGAAGAAATCTGAACTAGAGATGAGATTTAGGGAGTGATGATATATGGATGCTACTGTCATCGATGAGGCTGCCTGAGAAAAATAGGAGGAAAGAGTGCAAACTAGTTATAGAATCCTAGGAAACACAAACATTTAAGGGATGGCTGAGTGAAAGAATTGATGAAGGAGACAAGTGGAATTGTTAAGGAAGCAAAAGAGCCAGAAGACAGTGGAGTTCTTGAGCCAAGGGGAAAGAATTTTAAGAACAAGTGGTCAACATTGTCAAATACTCCTAGGAATTCAAGGAAAACAAAACCCAAGAAGTTTTCATTGGGTTTGGTAATAAGGAGGTTATTGTTAACTTTTACATAGCAACTTCATTGTGCTAATGGGAAGGATTAAAATTATAGTGCATTGAAGAGTAAATGTGTGACTAGGAAATAGATTAATATAAAATCAGGAAGTTGATGGACCTTTATTTTATTTATTTATTAATTTATTTGTGGTGTTGAGAATTGAACCCAGTGCCTCACCCATGCTAGGCAAGCACTATACCACTGAGCCACAACCTCAGCCCAATTTTTACTTTTTTAAAAAAATATTTATTCTTTTAGTTTTCAGTGGACACAACATCTTTATTTTACATTTATGTGGTGCTGAGGATCGAACCCAGGGCCCTGCGCATGCCAGGCAAGCGCACTACTGCTTGAGCCACATCCCAGCCGCCATTTTTACTTTTAATTAAGGAATTTTAGGTTCTTGCATGGCCATAGCTTCTGACTCAGGAGGTTACTAATTACACCAGACTTGATCTTCCAGCCTGGGTATATATGATATATTCTATTTCTGGTTTTCTTTCTACCTTTCTGGCTATTTCTCAAATGTCTCCTTTGTATGATCTATCAGTTTAATTTTCCCCCTAAAGTTATAGATCTGGCTTTTAAAGCTTTACCCTTTATCTCCTGTTTTCTTCATATTTAAAAACTCTAGCTAGCACTAACTTGCTGATGTTTTTCACATCATGGCCCTTAAAAATGATATTTGTCCTATAGAAAATAAAGGAAGCTGTTTGAGGTCAGAGGTAACTTGAGTAGGGACACTGTCTGCCCTGAGGGTTGAGGAGAATTGTTTTGGCCTTAAACAATTTTTACTCACTTCCATGAGCTCACACTATTGGTATTCAAATACCTGAGCTTCCCTTTCACCCTTGATATTTGTTTCTTGGTTCTCTCATATTCTCTTACTGCCTTGGCAAGACTGTAAGAAACCTCAGTATCATCTTAGATGTTATGACTGTATCTTTCATCTGGTTATTCTCATAACCCTCTTCATTTGGAATTGCTTCATTTTGTTTGCTTAACATCTTGATATTGACAAGGCCATGCCAGATGATGTCCAAAGCGCTGTTTCAGCCATTCATACAAGCAGTGAACAGCTTCGACTCTTTGCATTTGAAGCAGAGGTTAATGAAAACTTTGAAATGGCAGCAGTGTATTATAAAGAGGTAATTAAAAATCTTTCTCAGTGATTTTTGTTACTATTATTGTAAAATATGGACATAAAGAATAGTAGTTTTTGAATACTGAAAATGAAACTTGTGGGGCAGGGGCTATAGCTCAGTGGTAGAAAGCTCTTGCCTAGCTTGTATATGACCCTGGGTTTGATGCCCAGCACTGCAAAAAATAAAAAATCAAATCTTGTTTAGTGAAGGGTACACACAAAAATCAATATAGAACAGAGTCCAAAAATAGGCCTGTACAATAAGGATATTTGATTTTTGACAAGATATAAAAGAAATTCCATAGAGAAAGGATAATTTTTCAATAAATAGTGTTAAAACAATTGGTTATCTATATGCAAGATAAATTAAACTTGATCTAATGTAAGCATTATACAAAATTCAAGTTCAAATGGATGATGATTGTAAATTTAAAACAAAACTTTTAAAAGAAACAGAAGAAAATCTTCTTGGGCTAGAACTAGGTAAAGAGTTTTGAGACATGAAACTGAAGTACCATCAATCAAAGAAAAATGAAATAAATGGAACCTCATCAAAATTTAAAACTTTTGCTCCTTAAGAAAAATACAGATCAGGAGAAAATATTTGTAACAGATGTATTTGGCAAAGGATTCGTATCTAGAATATTAAAAACTCTCAAACTTAACATTTGTATATAAGCATTGGTTTGAGTACTTGTTTTTAATTATTTTGGATGTGTACTTAAAAATGAAATTGCTAGGACATATGGCAATTCTGTGTTTAACTGTTAAGGATTTTAGTAGAAATTGCATTGTCTCTTTAGATTGCTTACAGTAGTGGTAGACATCTTAACAATATTAAGTCTTCCAATCCACAAACATGGGGTATCTTCCCATTTATTTATATCTTCTTTAATTTCTTTAAGCAAAATTTGTGGTTTTAATTCATGAGGCACCATTTTTGTCTCAGATTTTTAGATGAATTTACATTTGCCATATCATGATTATGGTAGAAATTACTATATATGGTTGATATCCCATAAAATGAATCTTTAGGCTCTTAAGGTACTAGATGAGTTTAAGGTGATCAGACACAGGGAAGAAATGGCTTGAGGATTCAGTTTTTACATTATTTCAACAATATATTTTTTGGCCATCTTTTAAAGCTAGAATAGTAATTACACTAGGCATTTGGGATTCCTGGTAAGCAAAAAAGTAGTCATGGCCTATGCTCTTATAGAACTTACAGTATTTATGGAGTGCTTACCATGTGATGTCATATGTACAAAAAGTAGGACAAAATGTCAAAATAACCCTGGCCCTCCTGATGCTTGTGTGCCTAGAGGTTGGTCCGTGAGCCGCAGAACCTAGATCACTGGCTGGACTATGGTGCCTTCTGCCTCCTAACTGAAGACAACATCAAAGCACAAGAGTGTTTTCGGAAAGCCCTTTCCCTGAATGAGAGTCACATCCAGAGGTAGAGATGGAAAGGAGATTGAGGGATGAGTAGGAGCAGATGAATTTCTACATGAGATTGTCTTGATTCCATGAATGTGACCTTGGACCATGCTCTTAACCATGTTAGCGGTCTTTTCTCAGCTTGTTGCTCTGTGGTGTCCTGGCTGTCTTGATGGAAAACTATGAGCAAGCAG
Source organism: Urocitellus parryii (assembly GCF_045843805.1). Taxonomy (NCBI): domain Eukaryota; kingdom Metazoa; phylum Chordata; class Mammalia; order Rodentia; family Sciuridae; genus Urocitellus; species Urocitellus parryii. The sequence goes on along the minus strand of NC_135535.1, from coordinate 160,614,342 downwards.
AAATTTTCTTTGAGGATGCCACTTGCTTGGAACCAACCAATGTTGTAGCCTGGACTTTACTTGGTATGTTATTTTCCTGTGATATGTCTCTGTGTGTGTGTGTGTGTGTGTGTGTTTCCATTGTAAGACTCTTTCCCTTTTTCCCTCTTTGATGGCTCATCATGTAGTTCCTAAACTTTGCTAAAAATATGGGGGAAATAAGTCAAAGGTCTCAGTTCTTCATTATGTGATAGTAGGAAATCACATTTATTTCAATATCTTTCTTTCCTCAGGTTTGTACTATGAAATTCAAAACAATGATATTCGAATGGAAATGGCATTTCATGAGGCTGTCAAACAACTTCAGGCACGAGCAGTTCAAACACAAGTAACAAAGGAAAAGAGCACTGGAAATGTAGAGTACGCTGAAGGAGGAGGGAATATAGAATCCAGTTTAGGCCCTTGGGGAACCATAAATGATTCTTCTACCGCAGCAGTCAAGGCTGTAGGAGCAGGAGGTGGAAATGGTGAGTAGCTATTGGGAAACTTACTGACCTTCTGAATAGCAGCTGGCACACAATAGGCACTAAGTATATGTTAGTTAAGTGAATGTGTACTGTAGTTTTTAGTTATTTCAGTGATACTAGGAAAGACTTCTAAATATTTCTTCGTTCAGATGATCAATGGTCTGAAGCTTCTATTAATATTGTTTTTTGAGTTTTCCAGAGTTTACTACTTTCATAAGTACTAAGTTTACTACTTAGTAGTATAAGTACTACTATAAGTACATAAGTACTACTTAGTAGTATAAGTACTATAAGTACATAAGTTTACTACTTTTCATAAGTACTTTCATAAGTGTCCCATTCTTGCACAGTAGAGGTTCTTACACAGCAATTTTTTTTTCCTTTTCTTCTTCTCTTCCTACCCTGACATGGGTAAGGATCCTGTCTTGTGATTTTTAAAGCTATGTGTTTATTTATCTACTCCATTTTCTCCATTTTTCATTAACAGTCTCTTTTCCTCTACTTTAGGAAATCAGTCTTTATAACATATTTTAAATGTATTTTTGTGTGTTTCCTGCATATATGCATTGTGTTTTGTGCATACCTTATTTAAGTATGTCTGAGGTATTGACATTTCCTAAACTGCACTATTTATATATTTGATAACTTTGATATATGAAAACATCACCACAGTCAAGGTAATGAAAATATCTTGTGATTTGTTTCTCCAGCCCCCATTTTCAGACAACTACTGATCTGATTTCTGTTAGTATAGATGAATTTACATTTTTTAGACTTTTAAAATTCTAGAATTCCCTAAAATATTTAGAATTAAATAGAATTACATAGTATGTCCTCTTTGTTGTCTGACTTTTTTCACTGAGCACAATTGAGATTCAACCATGCTATTGTTTTTTATGAGATATCCTTTTTTATTGCTAAAATGGTTCTCATTGTACAGAGATAGCACAATTTGCTTATCTGTTTACTGGTAGGTATTTGGGTTGCTTCCATTTGCGACTATTGAAATAAAGCTACTGGGACATTCACAAGTTTTTGTATGAATATTTGGATTCATTTCTCTTGGGCAAGTACTTAGGAGTTGAATGGCTAGGACTCTGATTTTTAAAAATATATATATTTTTAGTTGCAGATGGACACAATACCTCTATTTTATCTATTTATTTTTATGTGGTGCTGGGGATGGAACCCAGTGCCTCAAGCATGCTAGGCAAACCCTCTACCACTGAGCCACAACCCCAGCCCATGGGACTATGATTATTTAGCAGTGTATTTTTAAATTTTCTAAATATTTGGGATTTTCCCCAGACATCTTTGTTTTTGATTTCTAATTCAATCTCATTATGGTTAACACATTTGTTTTATACAATTTGAATCCTTTTAAATTATGGAAACTTTTTTATGGCCCAGCATTTTGTCTATGTTGGTAAATATTCTATATACATTTGAATAGAATATTCTCTTGTTGAATAGAATTTTCTGTAGATGTTAGTTAGGGTTAGTTAGCCTAGTTTTGTACCTGTGAAGTTTTGGTCTAAGTAGTTTTTCCCTCCTCAGATCACATTTTCTTCAATTAATTTTATAATTGTTTCACATGTTGATCTTTAGTCTATAGAGATTCTTTTTCTTTCTTTCTTTTTCTTTTCTTTTCTTTTTTTTTTTTTTTTTTTTTTTGAGGTACTGAGGGTTGAACTCAGGACCTCACATGTGCTAGGCAATTGCCTACCACTGAGCTATATCCCCAGAAAAAATCCTCCATTTTTTCTGAGATGCTAGGTAGACATTTTTATCTTTTTATATAGGGATCTAATTTTTTCAACATTATCTACTAAACAACCATTATTTACTGTTTAAGATATATAATCTTAGAGCTCTTCATTCTATCATATGTGTCTGATATAAAAATTTACATATGAATATGAAAGAGTATGACATACATCCTTTCACTGCTGTGGTTTTATAGTGTGACTACATGATGCTCATTTTTTTTGCTGTGGTTTTGTAGCATGTCTTAATAATTTGGCATATCAGGTTCTACCATATCGTTACCTTTTTTAATATTTATTTTTAAGTTGTAGTTGGACACAATATCTTTATTTATTTATTTTTATGTGTGCTGAGGATCAAACCCAGGTCCTCCCACGTGCTAGGTGAGTGCTCTACCACTGAGCCACAGCCCCAGCCCTCGTTACATTTTTGTAGTTCACTTAGCTCTTTGTAGATCTTTATTTGTCTATATGGGTTTTGTAGTGAGATTATTAAGTATATTAAAAATTTTATTTGGAGTATGGCAATATGTAAAAACGTGGATGTATAACCAATGTGATTCTGCAATCTGTATAGGGGGTAAAAATGGGAGTTCATAACCCACTTGAATCAAATGTATGAAATATGATATGTCAAGAGCTTTGTAATGTTTTGAACAACCAATAAAAAAATAAATAAAAATATTTTATTTGGACTACACTGAAATTTTAGATTAATTTAGGGATAATTAACATTTTATATTATTAAGTCATTCCATCCAATTGTGTGGAAGAGTTTTCCATTTTCTCAGATCATCTTCCATGTCCTTTATCAAAGTTTTAACATTTTCTCCAAAGAGACCCAGTTTAATTTACAGTTGTTTTACAACTATTGCTATCAAAATAGCATTTTATTTTTGGTTATTGCTATTGTTCTTTAGTGTATGATGTTGTTTTGTAGATTGAACTTGTATACGACAGCCTTGTTCAACTTTTATTGATTCTATTTGGATTATTGATTCCGTTGCTTTTTAGAATATGATTATCATATCATCTGCCAATAAAAATAGTTTTATCTTTTTTCTCCCAATCCTCATACCACTATTTTTTTTAACTTTTAGTAGTAGATGTACATAATATATTTATCTTATTTATTTTTATGTGGTTCTAAGAAATGAACCCAGAGCTTCACAGTGCTAGGCAAGTGCTCTACCAATGAGCTATAACCCCAGCCAACTAAAATCTCTTATTTCCTCTAATAATATGTTATTTGGTAGTTGTGGTATCAACTGTGTCTTCTTCCCTGTCTAAAGGGGAATAAATTTAAAGGTTTTTTTTGTTGGGCCTAATGGAGCACACCTGTAATCCCTGCTACTTAGGAGGCCTAGGGATGAGGATTGTGAGTTCCAGGCCAGCCTGGGCAGCATAGTAAGACTCTATCTCAAAAGTTTCTATGCAGGGCTGGGGATGTGGCTCAAGCGGTAGCGCACTTGCCTGGCATGTGTGCGGCCCGGGTTCGATCCTCAGCACCACATACAAACAAAGATGTTGTGTCCGCCGATAACTAAAAAGTAAATATTAAAATTCTCTCTCTCTCTGTCTCTCTCTCAAAGTTTCTATGCAGCCAGGTGCAGTGGTGCATGCCTGTAGTCCCAGTGGTTCAGGAGGCTGAGGCAGGAGAATCAAGAGCTCAAAGCCAGCCTTAGCAGATTAGCAAGGCACTCAGCAGACCCTGTCTCTAAATAAAATATAAAAAAGGGCTGGGGATATGGCTCAGTGGTTAAATACTTCTGGGTTCAATCCCCAGTACCAAAAAAAATCCAAAACTTCTATGCTATGTTCATGTACAATTGTACAGTCAATCCCACTTTTATATATAAATATGATATACTAATTAAAATATTAACAAAAGCAATAGAAGGAATATCAGTAGAGTAGATCAAGCTGATTGGGGAAGGAGGAGGGGAAGGAAATGGAATATACTGGATCAGTTTATGTTATGTGCATGTATAAATATGGTATAATAAATTCTACTATGTATAATTATAATGTGCCAATAAAAATAGATTTTCTCTATTATATATAAAATATATTATAAACTTTTACTAATAATTTTACAGAATTAAAAATGACCTCTTATATTTTTAATTTCCAAAGAATTTTTTTTCATAAATAGGTGGTAGGCTTTATCAAATTTTTTTTGTTTTGTTTTGTTTTGTTTTTTTTTTGTAGTTATAGATGGACACAATACCTTTATTTATTTATTTTCTTTATGTGGTGCTTGAGGATCGAACCCAGTGCCTCATACATGCCAGGCAGGTGCTATACCACTGTGCCACAAGCCCAGCCTCTTAAATTCTTTTTATCAGTTGAAAAAATAAAATTATTTTCTCTTATATGGTGAACTACATTGATAGATTTCTTTTCTTTCTTTCTTTCTTTTTTTTTTTTTTTTTGGTACTAAGGATTGAACCCAGGAACATTTAACTACTGAGCAACATTCTCAGCCCTTTTTTGAATTTTATTCAGAGACAGGGTCTCACTGAGTTGCTTAGGACCTTGCTAAGTTGTTGAGGCTGGCTTTTTGTTTTTTGTTACTGGGAATTGAACCCAGAGGGGCTTAACCACTGAGCCACCTCCCCAGCCCTTTTTTATATTTTATTTAGAGACAGGGTCTTGCTGAGTTGCTTAGCATCTTACTAAGTTGCTGAGGCTGGCTTTGAAATTTTGATCCTCCTGCCTCAGCCTCCTGAGCCACTGGGATTACAGGCATGTGCCACAGCACCTGGCATTTGGAACTTTGCATTTTTGTTTATAAATGAAATGGCCTATATTTTACCTTTGTCAATCTAGTTTAATTTTTTTAATATTTTTTTTAAAGTTTATTTTTCCATGTTCACATTAAGTGGAATCATACTGGCACTTGGGGTTTTTGGGATTGGAGGGGAAAGACAGGGCTTTGTCCTTGGCATCCAACCATCTTTTTTTTTTTTTGAGAGAGAGATAGAGAGAGAGAGAGAGAATTTTTTTAATATTTTATTTTTTTAGTTCTTGGCGGACACAACATCTTTGTTTGTATGTGGTGCTGAGGATCGAACCCGGGCTGCACGCATGCCAGGCGAGCGTACCGCTTGAGCCACATCCCCAACCCGTCAATCTAGTTTTATAATCAAGGTTGTTATAGGGGTGAGCAAGGAAAAGATATTGTTACAAATACAAATTTTCATTTAAATAGGAGGAACAGGGTGGGGTTGTGGCTCAGTGGTAGAGAGCTTGCCTAGCATATGTGAGGCACAGGGTTTGATCCGCAGCACCACATAAAAATAAATAAATAAAATATAAAAGTAACTAAATAGATAGGAGGAACAAGTTCTGGTGTTTTATTGTATAGTATAGTGACTATAATTAATAATGATGTATATTTTAAAATAGCTATGAGAGGATTTTATGTGTTCTTATCACAAAGAAATGATAAAAATTTGAGGAGATGGATATGTAATTAGCTTGATTGATCATTTCACAAAGTATACATATATTAAAACAACCTTTTCCCCCATAAGTATACACAATTATTGTATATGAAAAATAAATAAAACTTAGAAAAGTGTTGTTAGGCAACCTTTCTGGTCTATTATGTATCAACTTATATATGATAAGAATTGATTTTTACTTGAAGGTTTAGCAGACCGCAACTATAAAACAAAGCCTGAGTAGTTAGCAAAAGGGGGTGTTTGATAACCATTTAATTTTCATATTCATCTTATGTATTTTACATTCTTCATGGTATTTTATTGTTGTTGTCTTTTTTTTTTTTTAGCTGTACTAGGAATGAACCCAGTGGGGCTCTACCACTGAGCCCAGACCTCAGTTTTGTTAATCTTTTTTATATTTATTCTCTAAATCACTGATTTTTTTTGCCCTTAAATTTTAAGTGATTTTTCTTTATTTCTTTGGGTTTAAAATGTTGCCCTTTTTAAATTTTGCTTTATGTTCATGCCACCTTAAAGCGATCATTTTAATTTTTTATTGTAAAATGAATTGTTTTTGTTGGGAACTTAAACCAATGCCTTAATTGGAAGGTTTAATTCCACAAACAGGCAAAGTGAAGAAAAGACAAGACAGGCAGAGAGGGATATGAACCAGTGTAAGGTAATGCTTGCTTTGTAGCAGACATTTCATTATGACAAGCTGCAAAGGACAACTGGTTGCTTTGTAAGTATACCTGGATTGGTCTTGTGAGACATCTCTGAGCATTTAAGCTATATGTACTCTCCATGCTTCTGAATAGTGTGAGCAGGAAAAAAGGGGCATGTGTTCTTTTTTCCTCCTCCCTCCCAAGGTCAGAATTCATCATATGGGGAATTAATTTCACTCATATTTCCAAGTTGCATCATCTGGCCCTTTGGCAGATGCTTTGGGAGTCATATGCCATGCCCTGAGGTATAGGATTTCATCCAATCCAGAAGTGGTGGGAAGAGCCAGGAATTCAGATTATGTGGCTGGTTGACCTCACTGCACAGAATTGGCCAAAGCCGGAGGGCCTGACCCTCTTTGGTGGTATTGTTTTGAAAGAAACTTTTTGAGCTTCTCTATTGATAGGGAGCTACTGTCTCCAGAAGCTTTCTAGAGGCCCATACAGAAAAGTACAAACATAGGATCCACCTGCAGGGGTCTCTTTGAGGAGGTCAGGGATCAGATTGTAGGCACAGCTTCAATTATAACAAACATAGTGTAAAAGTTTAGGAGTTAGAGATCTTCAAGCTAGGTGAGAGGGGCAGATGCAAGTCCTCCATCCCAGGTCTCATGTAGCAATAGTAATCATGTGCATGTAGAAAAAGGCTTCCCCTATTTAAGAGATGTTATGTAGGTGGGATGTCTTAATTTTGAGGGTTTACTTCCTAATTGGAGGCAAGGGAGGGTGGGGGGCGGGGTGGGGGAAGAAGGGGTGGGATTCTTTCCTTGCCTTTACTCCCCAAGTTCTTTTTCCAAATCTTCCATATACTATTTAATTTATAGGTTGGTCCTCTCAGTTGCCAAGAATAGTATTTTAAAATATCTTATTCTGATTGAGAATGTGTCTATTTATTCTTGTAGTTTTGCCCAATTTTTGTTTTAAATATATTGGGGGGGGGGCTGAGATTGTGGCTCAGTGTTAGAGCGCTCTCCTAGCACCATTGGGACCCGTGTTCCATCCTCAGCACCACATAAAAATAAAGGCATTGTGTTGTGTCCATCTACACCTAAAAAATAAATATTAAAAATATATATATATATGTGTGTGTGTGTGTGTGTGTGTATATATATATATATATATATATATATATATATAGAGAGAGAGAGAGAGAGAGAGAGAGAGAGAGAGAGAGAGGGGGGTTTGGTTATTAGGTGCACAGACTTTGAGAATTTTTGTCTTCTGTTTAATCAACCCTTCTTTCATTGAATGGTCACTTGCTATACCTAGTAATAGTTTTCACTTTAATTCTGTGATAATATGGTTATACTACTTACATATATATTTTTTTAAATTTTTTAAAAATTTAATTTTTATTTATTTTTATGTGGTGCTGAGGGTCAAACTCAGGGCCTCACCCATGCTAGGCAAGTGCTTTACCTCTGAGCCACAACCCCAGCACTACACTACGTATATTTGTTGTTTGTATTTGTATGATATATCTTTTCCATATTTTTACTTTCAACCTTTCTTGTGATTGTGTTTTAGATAGCTCTTAGAAATACTATATGCTTGGGTTTTGCTTTTGTTTATTCAATCATATTTGTTTTTTTAAATTGTAGTATTACATTGTTGATATCCTTGTGTTCAGGAACACAGTGTTACTGTGTGCTTTGTATTTGGCATGGTGTGTAAGAATGTGAGAGTGTGTGTGTATTCCTTTTTTTCTCCTGTCTCGCCTTCTTTAGGATTGATTGAATTTTGTTTTCCATTTCCTCCTTTTATTAGCTTATAAATTATTCTCATATAATTTTTTACCCCACAGTGCTGGGGATTGAACCCAAGGCCTTGTACATGCTAAGCAAGTACTCTGCCACTGAGCTACGTCACCTCCTATATTGATGCTTTCTATCTTTTAATCCTACAAGATGCTCTTATGATTATTGCTATTACTGTTTTGAACTATTAATATTCATTAGATGGCTCTACATATTCACCATTCCAATTTTTTAAAAAATTTTCTTCTGAATTGCCAATCTCACCCTGGATCGCTTTGCCTCTGACACTTTAATTTCATTTTGTTTAGTCATGATTTTTCTGGTTTTAGTGTATCTGAGAATGTCCTTCTTTTCATATTTGAAGGACATTTTTGCTTGATATAGATTTCTAATTGCTAGTTATTGTCTTTCAGCACTTTGAAGATGATTATATTTTGGGGGGCTTCTGTTGTTTCTACTGAAAAACATTAGCTATAAGTCTTACTCTTGTTCCTATGAAGATAATTTGTCTTTCCTCTGGCTATTTTGAGTCGTTCTCCTTTCCTTTGTCTTTGGGTTTCTGCAGTTTCATAATGAAATGACTAAGTTTGGTTTTCTTTTAATTTACCTTAGTTGAGGTTTGTATACTTGAATTTGTGTATGTCATTTACAAGTTTTGGGAAATTCTGTTATTATCTTTTTTAATATTACTTTTGCCTTATCCTCTTTCTCCTCTCTGTTAGGAACTGCAATTGCTTTTTGTGTTAAGCTATTCATGTGTCCTCTGCATCTCATACTGTATCTTTATTTTTTTCCCATCAATTATCTTTCTTCATTCTAGACGTTTTCTTCTACCTTAATTTTCTCTGCAGTTTGCTTAATCTTTAAAACCGTCCAGTGGTTTTTTTTTTTTTTTTCAGTCCTGGGGAACTCAGGGGCACCCTACTACTGAGCTACATCCTCATCATGGAGGCTGGCTTTCAACTTAGGATCCTTCTGATTCTGCCTCCCAAGAAGCTAGGGATACAGACATGTGCCACCATGTCTAACCCAAAGGATTATTAATTTTACTTATTTTTTAGCTCTGAAATTTCTAGTTCATCATTATTATAACTGACTCTTCTGATTCTGTTTTTGGTATTGAGGTGTTTTGTTTTTTGTTTTTTATTGTTGTTGTTGTTTGTTTTTGTTTTTTTAAATCTGGGCACTTTCCAGTGAGCTACATTCCTAGCATTTTTTTAATGATCCCAACTTAGTTTGCTTAGGGCCTTGCTAAATTGCTGAGGGGTGGCTAGGATTATAGGTATGCACTACCATGCCTAGCATCTGATTAAATTCTTTTTTTTTTTTTTTTTGTGGTGCTAGGGATTGAACCCAGGGCCTTGTGCATGCGAGGCAAGCACTCTATTAACTGAGCTACATCCCCAGCACAACTTTTATCTTATTGAACTGACTATAGTTAAGTTCATATCCTGAGCTCCAGTGAAATTATTTGTATTTCCTGTCATTTTTGTTCATATTTTCAAGTATCATTGTATGTCTTGCTTTTTTTTTTTTTTTCCTTCAGGACACGCCATTAACAAATCAAGTTTGAGGGATTAGGATGATCTGAAGCTAAACTATAATTCCTGTGAGGGCCTACTTCAGTTTCATCATTTTTTTTTTTTTTTGATAGTCACTGACTACCAGTGTCTACCATACTTAGCTTTGAAAATCAGTCAAAAGTAGAGACTATTAGATTCTCAGTTTCCCCTAGAGACCCATTATATATCCTAGAAGAGAATATAGTTCTTGGGCCTATTTCCTTCTACATATTGGCTTGGAAATTCTATCTGGTTAATTCTCTGATGCATTTAAGCAGATTTTTAAAAGTAAAGTTGAGACTAAAAATATACACTTTGTTAACTTTTTCTGGTTACCCTCAGTGGGAAGATTGGTCAGAATTGCCTAATCTATTAGTACCAGACTCAGAAGTCCTTCCTACCTATTTTTTTTCCATCTTCAAAAATTTGTTAATACTTTTTATATTCATTTTTTTCCTCTTCTATTTTTTTAATCTCTGTAGGTTTATACATTTAAATATTATCCTCATTTTAATGTGATTTTGGAAGGAAGACTAAGTAAATACAAACACATAGCCTTTCTACCCTAATTGGAAGTCTCCAACTTTTTTTTAATATATTTATATTTTTAGTTGCAGGTGGACACAATACTTTTTATATGGTGGTGAGGATTTAACCCAGTGCTTCATGCATGCTAGGTGAGCGATCTCTCACTGAGCCACAACCCCAGCCCTCCAACTTCTTAAACTGGATTCAAAGCCCATCTCAAACACATTTTCAGTTGGTGATCCAAGTAACTCAATTTCTTTCCCATTTTAATTTAAACTAAGTCATTTAACTATTATTGTATTTCTCTACTTCCATTTATCACTAGCAGAATAATTTACTTGTGTTTCATTTGATTTGCCTCAACTTCTTATGTTCCCAATTTACCCACATCCAACAATTCAGTTTCCATTCTATCATTCATAGGACTGATGACTAACTTATAGTAATGGCAGCAGCATGAGGTGGTGTGGTAAGTCCTTTTAGGAATACCAATATAAGATATGAAATATTTAGGGATGGGGATCTAACTCAATGTAGAACGTTTGCTTGGCATGTCCAAAGCCTTGGATTCAATCTCCAGCACCCTGCAAAATACACATATAAAACATTTAAAAAAAACAATTATTTGAAAGTGGTCATCTGGTTTCTATCATAGGTAATCAGCTCTTCTGTAGTGTGAAAGCAACTGTAGAAAATATATAGGCACTGCATTTAAAAATATTTGACTGTGCTCCAAAACAACTTTATTTACACATACAAGTGGTAAGCCAGCCTGGCACAGTGGCGCATTGCCTATAATCCCAGCAACTTGAGAGGCAGAGTGAGGATCCCAAGTTCAAAGCCAGCCTCACTAACTTAGTGAAGCCCTAGTTAACTTATCCTGTCTCAAAATAAAAAATAAAGAGAGCCAGGTGTGGTGGTATATGCCTGTAATCCCAGCAGCTGGGGAGGCTGCGGCAGGAAGATTGCAAATTCAAAGCCAGACTCAGCAGTTTATCAAGGCCCTAAACCACTTAACAAGACCCTGTCTCTAAATAAAAATTTAAAAAGGGCTGGGGATTTAGTGCCCCTGGGTTTAATCCCTGGTTACAAAAAAATAAATTAAAAAAGATAAAAAGGGCTTGGAATGTGGCTTAGTGGTTAAGTGCTCCTGGGTTTAATCCCCAGTAAAAGCAAAAATAACCAAAACAGTTTCGGCACCATAATGAAAGCACAAATAACCGGGATGGGAGCAGACTTCATGGATCAGCTCTGCCTTTTATTCAGCAGCAGAGTCAGGCATCAGAGGGGCTCACTTTCTGGTAGAAATGGCCACTGGTTACAAGAGGGCTTGAGTTTTTATAGGTTACACTGAGAGGTGACTTAATTATTGAGAGAATGTGTCAGTTTGGGCACTCAGGCAACAGGTTGTGAGAATTTGAAACTTATTTTTACTGGACAAGGATGTAGGGTAGAATGTTTATCTCTTTTCTCCAGGAGTCACTGGGAAAGGATTAATGTTTGGCTGTCTCCTCTGAGGTCTATAGTCACTGGAAAGAATTTACTGGGAAAGGATCAATATTTGTCCCTTCCCAGGGACTGCCATGTTAGGATTGATGTTTGCCTCTTTCCCAGGGATTGTCTTGTCACTGGGAAAGGATTTACTGGGGAAGAATCAATGTTTTGCTTTCTTTCTCCTTCCTTCCTCCTGTCTTGGGGGGTTGCCATTTTCCATATCCTTCACCTGGTACCCCCCACCCCGAAATAAAAGGGCAAGCCAGATGTGGCCAATAGGCCATTGCTTGCATATTTCTGTCTTAGAGCAACACCAATCAAATAGTTATACTATAATATACTACAAGTAAGTCAAAATGAATGCTAAAGAATGTTCACATAACACACAGGAAGGCAGGGGAAAAAGGAAATAACAGAATAAAAAGCAGACAAGACAAATTGAAAATAAACAATGAAATGGCATACTTAAATCCTATCATATAAGGAATTACTATGGTAAACTGAAAAATGGCTCCTCGAAGATGTCCCTTTTCTAGTTCCTGGGATCTGTGATTGTTACATTATATGGCAAAAGAGTCTTCTGGTGTAATGAAGTTAGATTTTGAAACAGGGAGATTATTTTGAATTATCTAGGTTGGCCCCTTTTGAGGGCATACTCCTAATATCTGGTATAGACATGTTCAAATATAGCTGCTCTGTGATTTTTATTATTTTTTGAATAGTGAAATAAAAAGAATAGAGTTTCTTGGGGCTGGGGTTGTAGCTCAAGTGGTAGTGCACTTGCCTAGCATGTGTGAGGCACTGGGTTTGATCCTCAGCACCACATAAAAATAAAGGTTAAAAAAAAAAAAAGAATAGAGTTCCTGTTCTCTGAGGGCTTTAATGTTATCAAAAAAATATATTTTTCTTCTCATCTAGATTCTTGAGACCCTGGATTTAGTAAGTAACTTTTATAATCACAATCCATTTGATATTGTGATTTGGATTTTACAGCAAGGTTGTATAGGGGTGGGGTGTGATATAGTGATAAAAGTTGTGCTATCAATTTAGATTATCTCCTTAAGTTATTAAAAAATGTAAGCAAGTCTATCAAAGTCTGTCCATGCAGTTTAGGGAATATGTTTCTCATGTTTTACAAATTTTATCTTCTATAATAACTTTAAAAATTTTTTTTGTAGTTGTAGATGGATGGAATGCCTTTATTTGTTTATTTTTACATGGTGCTGAAGATTGATCCCAGTTCCTCAAGCATTCTAGGCAAGCGCTCTGCCACTGAGTTACAACCCCAGCCCTGTAATAATTTTTTAAAATATTTATTTCTCAGGTGTAGATGGACACAACACAATGCCTTTATTTTTATGTGGTGCTAAGGATCGAACCCAGGTCCTGCCCGTGCTAGGCTAGTGCTCTACTGCTGAGCCACAATCACAGCCCCTGTAATAACTTTTTAATACCCAAGGTAGGAAGTGATTTTTAAATCAAAATGTAATCTATTTAGGAGCAGGAGCTGCATTGTCCATTCTAGATGAATTTCTTGAAGAATCTTCCAAACTGCCATCTGAGTCAGGAGAACTCATATTGTCTACACAATTTCAGGATTCAAGTATTGACCCCAAACAATCCAACCTGTTTTTCAAGGAGATACCAGAAAAAAAAGGTAATTAGGAATTAAGACTTCCACTTGAAATGGGGGCATAAACAAACTAGGCAAGGATGAAAACTCCCAGGATTATATAAGCAACAATGCTGACTTGTTTGAAATTAATATTGTTTACATTCTTTCAGATTATTCTAAGCTCTGAAGTTCAAAAACAGAGGTGTAACTTCTTTAGTAAGCAAGGATGTTAAGCTCACCCAAGTAGTTCACAAAAGACCTTGACTGACTTATGAGTCTTCATTTTCAGAATATCTACAAATTGTGTTTCACATTCAAGGAGATCCAAATACTTTAAAACCCTTTCATTTAATTGTGACTTGTCCTTGGAACTAACAGTGATTAACGTTGAGGACCTTTGAGTTCTCCTCTTTATGGGCCATTGCTGGAGACAGTCTACTGCTTTCTAGATGATGATCTTTTTCATGTATTATTACATAAGAATATTTTCCCTACTATGCTAGTGGGTCTGAACTTCTGATATTTTCCCTTTATATCTAATCATCTATCCTTTTAAAATATTTTTTCTTAGTTGTTGATAGATCTTTATTTATATTTTAAATTTATTTATACATGGTACTGAGAATCGAACCCAGTGCTTCACACATGCCAGGCAAGTGAGCTACCACTGAGCCACAGTCCCAGCCCTGATCTTCTATCCTTTTAATATAATATTTTCAGAAACACCAAAATGTCAAGATTCATCAGCTATTCTGCAACCTGCTCCTTATTCTGGTGTTTCCCAAACTCCTGCTACAATCTTCATGGAGACCATACGCTTCTTGATGAAAGTCAATGCTGTGCAGGTCAGTCTGTTTGGAAAAGGACATTAGATGGAAAGACTTTAATGAATTACTTTTTATATTCATAGTGTTTTCTTTGTAAGCTTAAATATGTATGAAGCAGAAATCAAATAAACTTTTTTTGAGAGGTGCTGGAGATAGAACCCCTGGGTGCATACTAGTCCTGGTGCATGCTAGGCACATTCTACCATCGAGCTATATACCCAGCCCTTCAAATATACTTTCAAGAGCACACCTTAAACCCAATAGGAAAAACATGCAAACATGAACCACTCTCTGCGGATGGCACTAGCAGACCTCACTGCAAGTCTCCTCCCTACTGTAGAATACCAGCAGAGCCAAGTCAGACTCTTTAAGTATTTGCAGCCTGATATCACTTTCTTTGGGGAATTAATGTATGAGGGCTGAGGGTTCATAAGAACCTTCTCATACCTTTTTTTCCTTTTTAGATCTGATCAATTGAAAACAAATGCATAGTGCCATATGGGGAAGGGGTTAAAATATTAAATTATTTTTATCAATAAAGCTGGGATTAAGACTATAAGTGTTCCCACATTTAACTTACCCTTGCAGTCATAGGTGGAGCAGCTGGAGAACTGCAGCCTCCTCCCAGAAAAGAAGCACATTCTATGAGATCTACCCTACCACATGTCAAACAAGAAGCATATCCATGAGCAAAAGATATCCAAGTACAAAAGATAGCAAGATCTGGGAGTCAAGGGATTTGACCCTAATTTTAGCACATTAACTCTTCACAATTAGAAACAGGCTCCCTTTTTTCCCAATTAAATAAGTCATTATTCCCCTTAGGTCAGAGAGCCAAAAGGCAGGTAGAGAGAACAACTACACCCACTATCCTCACCCAGTATTTTCCTAAGAAGGTAAAAGTATCAGTGGAGGTTTTATATTGTAGGCTGAATGGGAATAGACTGAGAATACAAGAAGGGTTTCCCTGTGCTCAACATCTGACTTGTCAAATTTGCAGCCCTTTTGAAGTGTGAAAAACAAATAGCTCCAAATACAAGATGTGGCAGAAACAGATATTTGTTTTCAGGTCTAGAGTCTAGAATCATAGAGAGGCAAGATTTGCCTCACCATGCGTTTCCTTATGGTGACAGCTGTCTGTTACTTCATGTGTAAATGGGATGGTTGAGGCAATGCCTTTGTCTGCTGCATAATAAATACATTCTAAAACTCACCTCGTATCATGACTAGCAAGATCAGAATTGTGTGATATTGCAGGTTATTTTCTTGGAAATATCTCCATTTGGTGACCAAGTGAGTAGTTGATAATGGAACATGAAATATACTGAATGTTTGTAATTCACTCCATGTCTCACCATGATTATCCTCGAAGTACAGTGTGTGAAGCTTCTAGAAATGTGGCTTACTGGTACTTTCTTTATATAGTATGAAAAGGCAAAGAAAACCTACCTGCAACCCTTTGAAGTTGAGGATAAACATTTCATTCTATAAGATGTTCATTATTGGTTATTATCAGAGACAGAATCCTTCAAATGTGAAAGCTATGGGACTAATGCAGTGCAGCCATGTACATGTTCCTTATGGTCTGATTTCATTGTAGTATGTGCACAGAGTGCTCGCACATGAGCTGTTATGCCCTCAAGGAGGCCCCAGCTGTGAGTATTACTTGGTGCTGGCCCAGACACACCTTCTGAAGAAGGACTTTACCAAGGCAGAGGAATGCCTTCAACATGCAGTCCGGCTGGACTACCTGGTAATGACTTTTGCAAGAAGCTCTGGGGTGGGGGAAGGAGTGAGCAGGCCTTATTAAAGTTAATGATGCCTGCTGGGCATTGCCAAGTACACCTGTGGTCCCAGCACTTGGAAACTTGAGGCAGGAAGATGAATTAAGACCAGGAGTTCCAGGCCATTTTGGGTAACACAGTGAGACCTAGTCTGAAAAAATAGTGGTTATGGGCTGGGGTTGTTGCTCAGTGGTAAGCGCTCGCCTAGCACATGTGAGGCCCTGGGTTTGATCCTCAGCACCACATAAAAATAAATAAATAAAATAAAGGTATTGTGTCCAACTACAACTAAAAAATAAATATTAAAAAAATAGTGGTTACATGTTAGAGGTAGATTTTTGGTGACCAGGGGTGGGGCCATTGGCTGTCAGTAAACTCATCTATATATACTAGTCCATTTGTTTTCTTAAGTAATCATGAGTTTTGCTGAGGGAAGAGAAAAGGAGAAAGAACTCTTTCACAGATAGTGTTTACCTATTTCAAGTTTTTTAGACCTGCTTTCTGCTTGGTTATGCTTGAATGTTTTTCTTAATATTTACCCCAAAGACAAAATGGTTTTGAAGAATACAAGAAAGAAATGAGACAACAGACCTATAAAAATACCTTCCAGTGCTGTGAAATGTTCACAGAATGTTAAACATAGGTCACTAATGTACTTTTAAATATCACCTCATCCCATTTTACTACTTGTTGTTTACTTTCTCAGAACCCTAATGTCTGGGGCATGAAAGGTCATCTCTATTTTCTGAGAGGAGATCATGCTGAGGCCAAGGCATGCTACGAGCGAACCATTAGTTTTGTATTGGATGCTTCTGAGATGCACTTCATATTCCTGCGACTGGGGCTCATCTATCTGGAAGAGAAAGAGGTATAGCGGAAGGATAGTAATCATGTAACTTAAGCCATGGTCTGGGACCTGATATAGTTCAAATATTTATATCTTATAACCAGTATTATGATAATGAGGCTTTTATATCCAAAGGTAAAGATTGGCCCAATTTTTAACTCCTAAATTTTGGTACATCTGTTACTGCCATAAAACCAAAAGCTAGTTTGCCTTCTCGTCCCCACCCCCAAGAAATTTTATTCCTTAATCTTAAGAGTATCCTATTTTTCCATGAGGTGGTCCCTGTCTCACCATGATCATCCTAGAAGTATAGAGTGTGAAGCTTCCAGAACTGTAGCTTAGTAGTACTTTCTTTCTATAGTACGAAAAGGCAAAGAAAACCTACCTGCAAGCCTGTAAGAGGTCACCTTCATGTCTAACCTGGCTAGGAGTGGGAATCGCCTGTTATCGGGTAAGAGAATGAGGTCTTGAGACCAAGCCCATGCACACTAATGACCTTGATTCCTTGGTCTTCTGTCACACTGGGGTTTGTGATGATGGCAGGGTAGCAATCATGGTAGTCTGCTGTAATGAGAAGCCCCTTTAAAAAGCTGTTCATGAACTGAAGATCAATCTAATCTAGAAAAAGAAAATATCCTTCAAAAATCTGAATCAGGAAGCTATATAAAAATTTTTCACATTATTTGGTTTAGGTACTCTTTAGTGATATTATCTGTGAGAAAAAGATGATGTGGGAAATGAAGAATCTACTCAATTAAAAAATCAATTGATAGCTAGGCATGGTGGTACACACTTATAATCCCAGCAGCTCCAGAGGCTAAGACAGGAGGATGCTGAGTTCAAAGCCAGCCTCAGCGAGACTGAATGGGACCCTGTCTCTAAATAAAATACAAAAATAGGGCTGGGGATGTGGCTCATGGTCAGATGCCCCCGAGTTCAATCGCTGGTACCAAAAATTAAAAATAAAAAAAATTGATACTTATTAAGCATTGTGACCTGTTTACTGTAGGAGCTATTACAATTCCCAGTAAAAGATTCTGCTCTACCTCTCCTAAAAATTCACTGCTCGCCCTTCCATCCTGTCATCCAGTCTTTAAAAGAGGCATATATCTTATAATTCTTGTTTAATTTCTTCACATGTATTCTTAATCCCATTTCTCTACTGTTTTCTACTCTCTAATTTTTTTTCTTAACTTTTATCTTCCCCATATGTTTCCTTTTTTATTATACTACCACCACTTGATTGTTATCCTTAACAAAAGAATTATCTCTATTCCCTATTTCCTCTTCCTTATTGGTATTATGTTCATTATGGAAAATTTAGAAGATACAAAATATGAAGAAAAAAGTTTCAATAATCCCAGAGAAAAACCACTGTTACCATTTGTATGCATTTTCCTTCACTCTTTTTTACATATATAGTTGAAAGCCTTTTTTTTTTTTTTTTTTTTTTTTTTTAAGAAGGATCTAGCCCCAAACTTCTGGGCTCAAATAATGCTATTGAGGGGCTGGGGATGTGGCTCAAGTGGTAGCGCACTCGCCTGGCATGTGTGCGGCCCGGGTTCAATCCTCGGCACCACATACAAAGATGTTGTGTCAGCCGAAAACTAAAAAAAAATAAATATTAAAATTCTAAAAAAAAAATAATGCTATTGCCTCAGTTTCTGTATAGCTGAGATTATTGACAGGCACTGCTGTACCCAACTTTGAAAACAATTTTAATGTCTAATATATATATAAAGATTGCAAGGCAATATATATATTTGAGACATACATATTTTACTATATATTATATGTGCAGTATAAGTATTATATAGAATATATAAATATAATATATATAACATTATATGTTAATATAATTATTATATAATGTATATATTAATTATATATTATTTACATAATATATAATTATATATTGCCTTGTAATCTTTATGCAATATGTATATGTATTATAGTTATATATAATATATATATTTATCCTTATAATCTTTTTTCTACTAAATATAACATTACTATCTTTTCACATCACCAAATAATCTAAAACATGAGTTCGAATGCCTGCATAATGTTCTGTGGTATAGATATGTAAGTAGGATGACCCTGTATTTTTTATCTCATAAGCCAGGGCATTAGATCCAACATGGTGGCAGGAGCGAAGAGATCAAATCTCTGACCTCTTCAGCTGTGCAGGCATAGGGAGTCGTAAACTGTCTAAACGTTGTTTGCCCAGGATCACTAGGCAATGCAGAGCTGACGTGGATCTGGGGAGAACAGTCCGGGCCTCTCAGAACACACACCGAGCCGGGATCGGCTGCATTCAAGCTCTCGTTCACCTGCTTCTTGCAGCCAAACCGCTATGACTCAGCACTAACAATCCCGCCGAAACAACTGGTAGGCCCTTCTGATTCTACGGAAGTAAATGCCAACCGAGACTTCATAGGCAGTGGCCACAGGATTAAAACAGGGCTTGGGAGAGACAGTCAGGACCCACCCGTTGCATTGGTCACCCGGCAAAGGGAACGAACTGTCACCATTTGCATGGGATACCACCATGACAGAGAACTGACGTCACCAAAACGCGGCAGAGGAGATAAATTCATTGAAACCAGTGGCAACAGGTGTGTAATCCCCTAGCCTTCCCTCTCCACACAGCGGGGAAACCTTAAGGGCCCCTCCCCCCTCCCAGCTCTCCTGTGAGCGCGATAGCCAGACCAAGGGAATCAGGAGTGGCGCGGGACTCGCGGCACAGAACTCCTGGCTACCGCTCCCACCAGTGCTGACAACTGAGGTCCCATAAACCAGCTACCAGGGGCGTGGCTACTTGGAGGGCAAGCAAATTCGCTGGGGGTTCTCAGCCCCAAGTTCTACAAACTTAGGGTCCGAGGGAATGGCAAACAGGGAGAGTGTGCCCAGGCGTTCATGAAAACAGAGTTCCCAGGAGCAGCAGACCTGGCATGTAGCCAGTACTGTGATGAGCGTCACCAGTGAGCAGGGCCTGGCTTGAGGAAAAGAGGGGAAGTTTCTAGACACAAAAGAAGGCCCTAGGGACCCAGGACTGGAGACCTGTCCAGTCTGGGAGGAAGAGCTGCTGCACAGTGATTGGTTCCCGCCTTCTGAGAGGAGAAGCTTGGCCCAGTGGGCACAGCTCCACCTACTGGAAGAGAAGTTAATCAAACTCTAAGACTGCATTAATTAATTTTTTTAATTTGGGTTTTTTATTTTCATTTTTTTGTTGTTGTTTTGTAAATATTTTTTAAAATTTTTTTTAAATTTTTTAAAATTTTTTAAATTATTTTATTACTTTTTTTAAATTTTAATTTTCATTTTTTTATTATTATTTGTCTTTTAATTTCTTTTCAATTCTCTTATTCCCCCTTCCTTGAATTCTATCTGCTTACTCTCATTCTCTTTAAAGACTTCTTCCCTTCCCTTCTAATACCTTTTCTCCCAAGCATCAAATAAATTTATAGGAGTAAACAGTAACTCAGCAGTCAAACAGAACAAGAAGTAACATGAGCAGCATGAAAAAGCAAGGAAGAAAAGGAGTACAAACAATGCAGGACAGCCTAAATATTCAGGAGGCCCTAGAGCCTTCAGAAAAATGGTCATATAAGGAACTCAAGGAATACCTTAGACAGATGGAATGGAACCTTAAAGAGGATACAAGACAGCAAATTCAAACAGTGAAAGAATACATTGAAAATGAATTACATAAACAGATAAAAGAAGAAGTTAAGCATCTTTATCAGGAGATAGAGATTATTAAAAAAATCAAACAATAATTCTAGAAATGAAAGAAAGTATAAACCAAATTAAAAACTCAAATGAGAGTATCACTAACAGAGTGGAGCAAGTAGAAGCCAGAACATCAGATAATGAAGACAAAATATATCATCTTGAAAAGAGTCTAGCCAACTCAGAAAGGCTGGTTAAAAATCATGAGAAAAACATCCAAGAGATATGGGATAACAAAAAAAAAAAAACAAATTTAAGAGTCATCGGGATAGAGGAAGGCACAGAGATTCAAACCAAGGGAATGAGTAATCTGCTGAATGAAATAATTACAGAAAACTTTCCAGAAATAAAAAAGGGAACGAATATACAAATTGTAGATGCATACAGGACACCGAGCACACAAAATCACAGTAGACGAACGCCAAGACACATTGTTATGAAGATATCCAATATGCAAAACAAAGAGAAAATATTAAAAGCTACAAGAGAAAGGAGGCAGATTACATTCAGGGGTAAACCAATAAGGTTAACAACGGATTTCTCATCACAGACGCTGAAAGCAAGAAAATCCTGGAACAACGTATTTCAAACACTGAAAGACAATGGATGCCAACCAAGAATTCTGTATCCAGCAAAATTAAGCTTCAGGTACGACAACGAAATAAAAATCTTTCATGATAAACAAAAGCTAAAAGAATTTGCAGCCAGAAAACCAGCATTGCAAAGCGTCTTGAGCAGAACACTACACAAGGAAGAAATTAAAAACAATAACCAAAACCATCAGTGGGAAGTGCCTCGGTAAAGACAGAGGATGGGGGTAAAGCTAATCATGGAGAAACAAACTAAATTAGAAAAAAAAAAAGATAAATAATCAAACATGGCAGGAAGTACAAACCATATATCAATAGTAACTCTAAACGTTAATGGCTTAAACTCTCCAATAAAGCGACATAGGCTGGTAACATGGATTAAAAAAACAAATCCAACAATATGCTGCCTCCAGGAGACACATCTGATTGGAAAAGACATACACAGGCTGAAGGTGAAAGGTTGGGAAAAAATATACCACGCACACGGTCCTCGTAAGCAAGCAGGGGTGGTCATCCTCATATCGAATAAAATCGACTTCAAGACTAAGTTAATTAAAAGGGATAAGGAAGGACATTATATACTGTTAAAAGGAACCATTCACCAACAAGACATAACAATTATCAATATTTATGCACCAAATAATGGTGCTGCGACGTTCATAAAACAAATTATCCTCAAGTTCAAGAATCAAATAGACCACAACACAATAATTATGGGTGACTTCAACACACCTCTCTCACCATTGGACAGATCCTCCAAACAAAAGTTGAATAAAGAAACTATAGAACTCAATATCACAATCAATAACCTAGACTTAACTGACATATATAGAATATATCAACCATCATCAAGTGGATATACTTTTTTCTCAGCAGCACATGGATCCTTCTCAAAAATAGACCATATGTTATGCCATAGGGCAACCCTCAGTAAATATAAAGGGGTGGAGATAATACCATGCATTTTATCTGATCATAATGGAATGAAACTGGAAATCAATGATAAAAGAAGAAAGGAAAAATCCTACATCACATGGAAAATGAATAATATGTTACTGAATGATCAATGGGTTACAGAAGACATAAAGGAGGAAATAAAAAAATTCTTAGAGATAAATGAAAATACAGACACAACATATCGGAATCTATGGGACACAATGAAAGCAGTTTTAAGAGGGAAATTCATCACCTGGAGGTCATTCCTCAAAAAAAGAAAAAACCAACAAATAAATGAGCTCACACTTCATCTCAATATAGTTCTCGAAACACTGGCCAGAGCAATTAGACGAAAGAAATTAAAGGCATAAAAATAGGAAAAGAAGAACTCAAATTATCACTATTTGCGGATGACATGATTCTATACCTAGAAGACCCAAAAGGGTCTACAAAAAAACTACTAGAACTAATAAATGAATTCAGCAAAGTGGCAGGATATAAAATCAACATGCATAAATCAAAGGCATTTCTGTATATCAGCGACAAAACTTCTGAAATGGAAATAAGGAAAAACATTCCATTCACAATATCCTCCAAAAAATAAAATACTTGGGAATCAACCTAACAAAAGAGGTGAAAGATTTATACAATGAAAACTACAGAACCCTAAAGAGAGAAGTAGAAGAAGATCTTAGAAGATGGAAAAATATACCCTGTTCATGGATAGGCAGAACTAACATCATCAAAATGGCGATATTACCAAAAGTTCTCTATAGGTTTAATGCAATGCCAATCAAAATCCCAAAGGCATTTCTTGTAGAAATAGATAAAGCAATCATGAAATTCATATGGAAAAATAAAAGACCCAGAATAGCAAAAGCAATTCTAAGCAGGAAGTGTGAATCAGGCGGTATAGTGATACCAGATTTCAAACTATATTACAGAGCAATAGTAACAAAAACAGCATGGTACTGGTACCAAAACAGGCGGGTGGACCAATGGTACAGAATAGAGTACACAGAGACTAATCCACAAAGTTACAACTATCTTATATTTGATAAAGGGGCTAAAAACATGCAATGGAGGAAGGATAGCATCTTCAACAAATGGTGTTGGGAAAACTGGAAATCCATATGTAACAAAATGAAACTGAATCCCCTTCTCTCGCCATGCACAAAAGTTAACTCAAAATGGATCAAGGAGCTTGATATCAAATCAGAGACTCTGCGTCTGATAGAAGAAAAAGTTGGCTCCGATCTACATATTGTGGGGTCTGGCTCCAAATTCCTTAATAGGATACCTATAGCTCAAGAGTTAATAACAAGAATCAACAAATGGGACTTACTTAAACTAAAAAGTTTTTTCTCAGCAAGAGAAACAATAAGAGAGGTAAATAGGGAGCCTACATATGGGAACAAATTTTTACTCCTCACACTTCAGATAGAGCCCTAATATCCAGAATATACAAAGAACTCAAAAAATTAGACAATAAGATAACAAATAACCCAATCAATAAATGGGCCAAGGACCTGAACAGACACTTCTCAGAGGAGGACATACAATCAATCAACAAGTACATGAAAAAATGCTCACCATCTCTAGCAGTCAGAGAAATGCAAATCAAAACCACCCTAAGATACTATCTCACTTCAGTAAGATTGGCAGCCATTCTGAAGTCAAACAACAACAAGTGCTGGAGAGGATGTGGGGAAAAGGGTACTCTTGTACATTGCTGGTGGGACTGCAAATTGGTGCGGCCAATTTGGAAAGCAGTATGGAGATTCCTGGGAAAGCTAGGAATGGAACCACCATTTGACCCAGCTATTGCCCTTCTCGGACTATTCCCTGAAGACCTTAAAAGAGTGTACTATAGGGATACTGCCACATCGATGTTCATAGCAGCACAATTCACAATAGCTAGACTGTGGAACCAACCCAGATGCCCTTCAATAGATGAATGGATTTTAAAAAATGTGGCATTTATACACCATGGAGTATTACGCAGCACTAAAAAATGACAAAATGATGGAATTTGCAGGGAAATGGATGGCACTAGAGCAGATTATGCTTAGTGAAGCTAGCCAATCCCTATAAAAACAAATACCAAATGTCTTCTTTGATATAATGAGAGCAACTAAGAACAGAGCAGGGAGGAAGAGCAGGAAGAAAAGATTAACATTAAACAGAGACATGAGATGGGAGGGAAAGGGAGAGAAAAGGGAAATTGCATGGAAATGAAGGGAGACCCTCATTGCTATACAAAATTACACATAAGAGGTTGTGAGGGGAATGGGAAAATAAACAAGGAGAGAAATGAATTACAGTAGATGGAGTAGAGAGAGAAGATGGGAGGGGAGGGGAGGGGGGATAGTAGAGGATAGGAAAGGTAGCAGAATACAGCAGTTACTAATAGGGCATTATGTAAAATTGTGGATGTGTAACCGATGCGATTCTGCAATCTGTATTTGGGGTAAAAATTGGGAGTTCATAACCCACTTGAATCTAATGTATGAAATATGATATGTCAAGAGCTTTGTAATGTTTTGAACAACCAATTAAAAAAAATAAATAAAATAAAAAGCCAGGACACTTGTGAGACTGAAAAAGATGATGTTATAATTATACTGGGATACAGCTTATGCCTTACTGGGAACCAGAACTTATTTTCATATATATAAGCCATGTACCTCCTGCTCTGCCTTCCCAGAAAGGATATAAACCATCTGTGTCTGTTAGAAAACTGGGAGCATTCTAAAAAATAAAAGAGATCAACTACACAAACTATTCAGTATAGTCTTGATTCTGTTTGTTTTGAGTATTATAAAAAGTATTTTTATTAAGATAGAAACAGCCAGGCGCAGTAGTGCATGCCTGTAAATCTCAGCTACTCCGCAGGCTGAGGCAGGGGGATTGCAAGTTCAAAGCCAGTCTAGGCAACTTGTGAAACCCTGTCTCAAAATTTTAAAACTAAAAAAAGAAAATGGGGGCTAGGATACACAGTTCAGTGGTAGAATACCCTGGTTCAATCCCCAATACCCCTGAAAAAGAAACAGAAACAAAAAAACTATCACTAAGATGTCCAATTAATCCCTCCATCAATATTTTAGTCATACTATTCCTATATCTGGATATTCTATAATTTATTTGACCAGTTATTATTAGTCATGTTATTTTATACAGTTATACTTTTATATATGAAGCTGAAAAAAACATTTTTGTACTTAAATTAACTGTGATTATTTCCTCAGGATATATTTCTAAAAGACTGTATATTTTTAAAGTCTCGCCTTCTAGAAAGGCTTTATACTGATTTATACTCTCTGGTAGAAGTGTGAGAGTCCATTTAACTATTACCTCAATCTGAGAGGTATCTTATTTGCAGTTTTATTACTAATAAGTCTGAAATAATATTATATATATTTCTGAAGAAATTGTTCATTTCTCTGTCCCATTTAATGCTCACTTCATTGCCATCAAGCATATACCTCTTTCCACTTGGATGAAATTCTCTAACAAAAAAGTCCCCTATGACACCCTAATTGCCAAATGCAACACTTAGATGCTAAGTTGTCACCTAGGTGAAAATCTCTGTGGCACTTAACTCTGTTGACCATGTCCTTCCTGAAGTGGTCTCTTCCTATAGCTTTTACAACAATGAATTCATGTCCTGCCAAATCTGTACCTTCATCTCTGATATTTCTTTCTTGGCTCTTTTTTCTGGATCCTCATGTTTTCCCCACCGTAGTTTCTGGGCTCTATGGTGAGTCCTTCTCTATGTCACATGTTTTCCCTAAGAAGTATCATCTATCCCCATGGTCTTTTTTTTTAAATATTTTTTTAGTTGTTGATAGACTTTTATTTTATTCATTTATTTATTTGTGGTGCTGAGAATCAAACCCAGTGCCTCACACATGTCAGGCAAGCGCTCTGCCACTGAACCACAATCCCAGCCCCTACCCCCATTGTCTTAACTACCACTTGTGCCCTAATGAATTCTTAACCTTTAATTTTTAACACTTTTCAAGTTCTGTCTGGTCCTTGTATCAAACAGCTCCATTTAATAGTTCACCAGACACCTCAAACTGAACATATACAAAATAAATTATTTAGAGTCTCAAGAGATGGGTTAACCATTTGTGACCCAGGAGCATTCTCACATTCCCTTAAGCCTTGAGCTTCTCATGTGTTCTCTATCTTAGTGAATGGAATGATCATGAACCAAATCAACCAATCCAGAAACCAAAGATGTATCATATTATATTCCCACTAATTTTATTGTATTTTTATTTATTTATTAATTTAATTTTTTAAAGAGAGAGAGAGAGAGAGAATTTTTTAATATTTATTTCTCAGTTCTTGACGGACACAACATCTTTGTATGTGGTGCTGAGGATCGAACCCGGGCCGCACGCATGCCAGGCGAGCGCGCTACCGCTGAGCCACATCTCCAGCCCCTATGTTTATTTTTTGATGTAGGCATCTAGCATACAGCTTGGCACAGAGTATGTAAGCACATGTAAACTGAGTAAATAATGAATGAAATCAGTGTCTGAGACATTTAAAGTGCGGGCCAAAGTATGGGCATGACGAAAGGCCCATCCATTTTGTCTTGGGCAGAGAAACTCATTCTTATTTAAAAAAAAAAAAAAATATATATATATATATATATATATATATTTAGTTGTAGTTAGATAATACCTTTATTTTATTTATTTATTTGTATGTGGTGCCTCACACGTGCTAGGCGAGCACTCCACCGCTGAGCCACAATCCCAGCCCTCATTCTTCTTTTAAAACAAATGTATATTGAGTTACTGTATTGGGGGAGGTGAAGACAGGCTTATTCTTTCCTTAGACCTTTTGAAAGTATTACAAAGAAAACTCATAGTTTAAGGAAGCAGTCATGATTTTATGTGATTTTTATGATTTTATTTTATCTCAGGGGGGGTATCCTAGAGATCCTGAATACTACATTGATTGCTCAGGATCAGGCTTTAAATAACATTTTAGGAGAAAGGAAGCCTTCTCAACAGTAGTATTTTAATAGACTCTAGCCTCAAGAAAGAAAAGCAAACTTCAAAGAAAAAAACCTAAAAAGGTATCTGACAGTCCAGTGTAGATGGGAAAAACACTGAATGACGCACACATGATAGTGAGTATTCATGACTTTCCAATCCAAGGACTTAAAAGCTTCATGGTTCACAGAAGACCTGTGGGACTGCTATAGAGGGAAGGAGGAAGAGGGCTATAGAAGGAAGAAGAAGAAGAGGAAGTTGAGAGTCTCAGGCAGGGCTCTAGAATCTCCTCACTTTTTAGTCAGAGCAGTTTCTCTTTTAATTTGGTTCATATATTGTACCACCACCTAATATTTTGTTTGACTAATTTGGATGCTAAAAATATAAAACATTGATAACCTTACTGGTAGTGATCATGGACATACATTACTTGGACATAGTGGTTTTATCTAAGCTGACTCCAGCTGTTTAAGTGGAGACTACTTTACCTTACAATTCATGTGTCTGTCTTTGCTGTCAAGCTGGAAGAGCTCATGGAGGCTGAAGATGCTCTCTCTGAAGCTAATGTGTTAAACAACTACAATGCTGAAGTATGGGCATACCTGGCTCTGGTCTGCCTGAAAGTGAGTATTCTTATTATTCTTATGCAATGCCTTTTAGGGAGCAGAGGTTAGGGGCAAAGTAAGTGAGAGATAGAAGATGGCTATTAATGCATAATAGTTGTAGTTTAATGAGATCTAGATTTGGTCATTATTACCGATGACAACGGAAAGGCCATCCTGAGAATCCTCTACTTGCATTGTATATAAAACTCATATATTCAAATGTGATTTTCTAGTTAAGGGAGTTCTAAAAATGTGACCATTGTTCTGTTAGAACACAAACCAGATTAAGGATCCGTGAAGAAGATGCTCTCTGAGTCTTTCTGAATCATTTCTTCCTCTCAATCTGTGGCTGAGGGTGCTTGTCCTTGATTCAAGGACAAGGTTGAAGAAGGTATTACGGGAGTTCTTGATAGGTACTTTACCTATTAAAAAAATAACTCGGGGCTGGGGATGTGGCTCAAGCGGTAGCGCGCTCGCCTGGCATGTGTGCGGCCCGGGTTCGATCCTCAGCACCACATACCAACAAAGATGTTGTGTCCGCCGAGAACTAAAAATAAATAAATAAATAAATATAATTCATTAAAAAAAATAATAAAAATAAAAAAATAACTCTCCTATAGTGAGACTTAAATAACTTGCACATTAGTCTAAGATCAAATTGGGAATAATGAGAGCCACCCTCAGTTTTTTTTTTAACCTTTATTTATTTTTATTTGGATCGAACCCAGTGCCTCACATGTACTAGGCAAGTGCTCTGCCACTGAGCTACAATTCCAGTCCCACCCTCAGTTTTTCAATGACCAATGACACGAAAGAGGGAATATTATAAGAGAATTGAACAAAATAAAAATGTAATTTGTATGTAAATTTTTATCACAGTATTTCCTAGTGGCTCAAAATGGGAAACATTTGTTTACTCCATCAGTGAATGAGTAAACAAAATGAGAATATTTACACAATATAGTACTACTCCATAATTACAATGAAATTTTGATACATATTAGCAATGTGGATGAGCCTCAAAAACATTAATGTAAATGAAAAAAGAAAGGCAAAAAGACTACATCTGTTATGATTCCATTTATTTGAAATTAGAAAAACTATATAAACAGTAAAAATAGATTAATGGTTGTCTGGAGGCAAGGGTGGGGTGAGAATGAGGACTATAAAATAGGCATGAAAAAACTTTTCTTTATTTATTTTTATTTTATTTTTTATTTTTGGTACCAGGGATTGAACCCAGGAGCATTGAACCGCAGAGCCACATCCCCAGCCCTTTTTGGTTTTTTGTTTTTTGAGGCAGGGTCTCACTAAATTCTTAGGGCCTTGGCTTTGAACTTGTGATCCTCCTGCAGCAATCTCCAGATCTGCTGGGATCATAGGTGTGCATCACCACAACAAATACATGAAGAACTTTTCAGGGTAACAGAAGTTTTTTAAAACTTGATCATGGCTGAGGTTGTGGCTCAGCAGTAGAGCGCTTGCCTAGCGTGCAAGGCCCTGGGTTTGGTCCTCAGCATCACATCAAAATCAATCAATAAAATAAAAGGTATTGTTAAAAAAAACAAACAAAAAACACCTGGGCTGGGGTTGTGGCTCAGTGGTAGAGCGCTCACCTAGCACAGGCGAGACCCGGGTTCGATCCTCAGCACCACATAAAAATAAAGGCATTGTGTTGTGTCCATCTACACCTAAAAAATAAATATTAAAAAACAACAACAACAAAAACAATAAAACTGGATCATGGTGATGGTTGAACAACTTACTAGACCTTGAAAGTAGTGAATTCTGTGGTATATAAAGTGTGCTTTAATGTAAGCCATTTTAAAAACACAATTTAGTCTCTGAAAATGAGGAGCAAGTAGATATTTAATAAATAGTGGTGGGGAAATTGGATCCTACCCATTTGAAAAAGAAATTAGTTTCTTATCTCACACCCCCCTACAAACACAAACACACACACACACACACACACACACACACGCACCCGCACACGCGCACACGCACACACACACATGCACAATTCCAGCTGGTTTAAAGACCCAAATCTTAAAAGCAAAACCTGTTGAATACCTAGAACAAATACAGAGAAGATCCCTATGATCTTGGCTTATGGAAGTTTTCTTAGGGCTCTAAAAGCACAAACTAAAAATAAAACACCAGTAAATGAACTACTTTAAGGTTGGAAACTCACACATATCAAAACAGAAAACCCAGTGACATAAAATTAGTATCCAAGTTATATAAATAGCTCCTATAATAAGGAAAAAAAAACCCCTATCAACAAACTGGTTTAAAAAATAGGCACAGGATAGGAATATGCAGCTTGCTAAAGTAGATCACTAGAAAGCATGAAAATACAATTCAAAATAATGTGACAAATTCACAATTCTCGAGGCAAAAATTAAAGTATGGTATTACCAACATTAATGAGGATTCTCATAATTGCTAGTGGATGTAAATCAGTACCACAATATAAACTTTTAAGTGCACTGTAACATTATTTACTCACATTCCTACCTGTAATCTGGCAATGCTGCCGCAATCTGGCTGGGCAAACTAAGGGGGAGGGTGTGTGTGACAAGGAACTTGTGAAGGTTGATACAGCAGGAGCCGCTTTATTACGGGACTGAGAAGTATATATACCCAACTAATTACACACAGCTTAACTTAACTAGATACAGCAGTCAACCAAAAAGGAATCATCATCTTAATGATTACACACAACTTAACTTAATTGACATAATCTAGACACAGCAGTCAGTCATTAAGGAATCTCCATCATCTTAATGGCTTGCTGGCGTTACTTCTCAAACCACTTCTCTTGGCAAAGTGCCAGGCACCATCTGGACTTGTCTGTGGATCTCAACACAATGCCATATCTAAGTAAGTTTCTTAAGAAAAATACATGATAAGTGCCATGACCAGTGCAGCCAAACTAGCATGTTCCAGCAAGGGGCAATGAGAGATGGGAAGAAATAAAGAGGAAACACAAGCAGATCTTGACGATAAAGCAGCTGGAGTCAGAGATGGAGCAGCTGCTCTCTGATGGAGAATCGGGTCTCAAGAATTACACCAGCAATTTTTATCATATATGTCTCTAAATCAGATGAAAGGCTATGCAAACATTATTTTTTAAAAATATTATTTTAGTTGTAGTTGGACACAATACCTTTATTTTATTTATTTACATGTGGTGCTGAGGATGAACCCAGGGCCTCCACTAAGCCACAACCCCATCCCCAAGCATTATTCTTTGTATTCATGAAGTTAACAGAATTAGCAACAGAATACAGCTATTTCCTCAGTTACATTCTACAGTTGCAATGTGCAATGTTAGGAGCTTTGTGCAGCTCTGAAGAAAGTCCACTGTTTAAAGTTACCAATCAGAGGGCAGATTCAGGAGCATGGAACTGGTAAAACATTGTTGTTTCCTTAGCAAGGAAGTTCCTTCATTCCCAGGAGCTGCTGTGCCTGAGAATAAGGTCAAAGCTGATAAGACTCTAGCATGGAGGACATCTCCATATGCCTTTACACAGAAACTTTCCCAGTCAACAAGTATGCCATAGGCATGAAGTCATCAGGGAGCCCAACCTCAGACACTAGTCTCCCAGTCACTATCACCACTCTCCACACATAAAAATGTATATCTTTATTTCATGGAAGCTCTATTAAACATTACTGTCATGATGTTCAGAATAATACAATTATTTTTCAAAACTGTTTGGAGGGGCTGGGATTGTGGCTTAGAGGTAGAGCGCTCGCCTAGCATGTGAGGCCCTGGGTTCGATCCTCAGCACCACATAATAAAATAAAATAAAGGTATTGTGTCCAACTACAACTAAAAGTAAATGTTAAAAAAAAAAAAACTGCTTTGACTATTCTGGATGCTCACATCATTTGGGCCTCTGCCTCCCTTCATCAGGAAGGAGTCAGAGATAGTAGTGGTAGAAAGAGCAGGTATACTGGAACTTCAGGAGGTAATATTTCAGAGGGTAGATGTTGTAGGAAGTGAGGGTTTGGGGCATCCAAATTTTGTGAACTAGTAAAAATTCCACATGATCAGGAGATTGGATTAAACATCCAAAGTTCCTTGCAGTGCAAATATTCTGTGGTTTTTTACATAGAATATTCTAACTTCTTATATTCAAACTTGTGAAGTGTAATAGGGAATATATATCATCTCATTTAACTCTTGGAGGAGAGCTTCATGCAAGGAATATATCAACTGGGCAGAGTAGTTAGTTTTCTCACCTCATATCCAGAGCTGCATGGAAGGAATCCTAATATTTCCTTTTTATAATACATGGAGATGGGATTAAGTATAGTAGGTAAAAACTTGGACTCTGGAGCCAGACTTCATTTTTTTAAAACCCAGATCTTCCACTTACTAGTTAAAAAACCCTGGCAAGTTATTTATAATCTCTGTGCCTTAAGTTTCTTTCTGTTAACATAGAATGATAAATAATAGTAATTATCTGGGAGTGAGGTGGCACATGCCCATAATCCCCAGTGGCTTGGGAGGCTGAGGCAGGAGGATCACGAGTTCAAAGCCAGCCTCAGCAACTTAGCAAGGTTCTAAACAGCTTAGCAAGACTTTGTCTCAAAATAAAATATAAAAAGGGTTGGGGGACTGGGATTGTATCTCAGCTGTAGAGTGTTTGCCTAGCATGTGTGAGGCACTGGGTTCAATCCTCAGCATCACATAAAAATAAATAAAGGTATTGTGTTCATCTAAAATAACATTTTTTTTTTTTTAATGGGCTGGGGATGTGGCTCAGTGGTTAAGAGCCCCTGATTTCAATCTCTGGTACCAATAATAATAATAATAGTAATTATCTCCAGGTTATAAGGATTAAAAGTGAATATATATAAAGCACTTAAAACATCATGAGGAAAACAATGGAAATCACATAATATGCACTGTAAAATGTTGCAATTACTAACAAAATGGCATAAATTCTAGGAGGAACAAATGACTCATGAGCTTTCAGAAAAAAAAAAAAATGAGAGGCCAAATTGTTTCTAAAAATTTCCTGGGCTAAAGGAGAGATTTTAAAAAATATTGGCCTTTACTTACCACCTTTTATTTTCCTGCTTCCCCTTTGAATTCAGTTTCTTAACCAGGAAGGTATAATCCTCTCGTTAGGTAGAAATATTTGGAGAAATGTATTTTTCTCACCATGTGTATGACATGTCATCATCACCAGCTGCTGAACTTTTTTCAGGCTGGACGGCAACTAGAAGCAGAGCAGGCTTACAAGTACACACTAAAGGTACGATGCATATACCTCTGTCATTTTGCCTGCACCATGCTGAGGTTGGGAAACAAGGAGGAAGGTGCCGATTTCATTCAGGACTTTAGAGCGTTTCATGATGTGAATATTTTTAGAGAGATTTTTCTTACTGTCTTTGCCATCATCATGGGGCTGCTAGGTTTTTACCTGTAACCTACATGTTGTCTAGGTGATCTTTTTTTCCACTGTTTTAGAATATAGCTTAATGGGAGAAAAGAAACAAGGAACCCCACACTATAGCTATTTTACCTCCAGGGCTTGTTTAGGTATTCCACCCAATGATATTAGCTTACATTGGCCACAGTCAGTCATCTGACTACCTCCAGCTGCCAAGGAAGCAGGAATGTGATTTTTGAACTGATTAGTATTGCTGCCCTGGGAAGAAATTAAGATTTTGCTAGTAAGAGAAGGTTATTCAGCAGGTTACTAGATGGCTTTCTTACAAACCTAGATTCTAAAATTAAATTCAGATAATCATGAAAGCTCATAGCCCCTGATGCATTTTGAGAAAGTAAAGGTACCCATATAAACAAAATAAGGCTCTAAAGTATTTTAATAGAGCTTCCATTGAAATAAATATAGGAAAAGCCAATCCCATCCCTGGGGACTTTGCTCTTTAGCTGTGGCCCCATAAATGAGGGGTCATCTTCAAAGATACTTAGGTGTATCAGATATAACCTGTGTACTTCCCTTCCTTGTTCCTGTAGCTGAAACTGAAAGATGAGGCTCTACTTGCAGAAATCCACACAGTACAGGAGATGGTTGGTTTCGGAAATCCATCTTTCTGACATCCTTAAAACTGAAGAATTTTCTGTATGGGACTCTGAGCTCCTTTCCTTTCCTGAGAAAGTTTCACCATATGAAGCCTAGAGCTGGAGAACCAAAGAATGTTTGTTTTCAATGAAGAGAAACTCATTCATTTATTTCCATTGGCTGTTACTGGATATTTTACTAATCCATATAAACTGGATCATAATAAAAATGTAAACAAGAGACAGACAATTCATCAGTGTGGTTCTGGAGGTAGGGTATACTAAACTATAAGTAGTATGTACTATATATATATATATATATATATATATATATATATATATAGATCATATAAATGTATAAATCATTATATAATTTATGTATAGAAATTAAATTAAGGTACAGTGGAGTCACAGTCAGCTGCCAATGTCCATAGCCAGGTTCACGTACTGGAACTTGGAATTAAGCCATCATCTTCAAAGGTGGGCCTAAAAGACTCCTATGCTGGGTCAACTTACTAGAGCAAAGAGCATAGTAGTTGTGGCCAGGACCTTTGGAACCAACGATGAACTAAGAAGCTTTGCTGCAGTCTGAGGTTCTAACTCCTAATGAACCAGGGGTATTTTCATGGATCTAAACCACAAGGTCTATGAAGACAACACCCTATAAGAAATGCCAATCTCTTCACTGAAGATGACAAATCATACTCCACTTCTGCCTTCTTGGATCACAGTACAGCAAAAGCAGGAATAAAGGTTCTCCTAATATGATGTGACTGCCTCTGGGAGTGGGAAAAGAGTAAGAGGAAAAGTGAGAGGCAAACTAGTAAACAGAAAGATAAACTCCTTGTCTCGGCCCAAACGCTGTCCCCTTTGCGAAGTCTCCCGAGAAAATCCCGGCGTCACCTTCTCGGCTTCCCTTTCTCTACTTACCCCCGCTGTGAGTACAGACCGCCCTTAGCTTTTCTGGTGCGCTCCCACCGACTCCCTACTAGACAGAGCTCCCTGAGGGGAGAGGACAGCACCCTTTTGTATTTAGGTTCTCAGGACGGCGCCGCGGCACCACCAGGTGCTCAAAACACGTTTGCGGGATGTATGGGTTTGGGGAACACTTAGCCCTCCCCTGAACGTGACCGGCATTTTCCCCAGTTCCCCACTCCAGCGGGCACTCATCCCAGAGAGGGTCACACATCCACTCCTAAGAACTAGACCGCCCCGAAGGCCGCATGGTGTAGCACCCTGGGAACAAGGTGGGGGAGAGCGGAAGAGGCGGGGCGAGGGGACGCCAGCTTCCGGGACTGCGGCGTTTGGGTTCCGGAAGCTCCGGGGCGTCCCAGCAGCTGGGCGCCGACTCTCCCAGTCGCCCTGCGACTTCACCTGCGGGTCTGTATCAGCAGCGGGACGATCCGAGGAGTCGCACGTGGACCCCACCATGGTCCACCTCAGTGAGTCATCGTGGCCCGCGGGACCTTCCGGGCGGTGGCGGGAGCTGGGGCGTCCAGGACTAGAGGCAGCAGCGCTCTCCTAGGCGCGCTGGATCAGCCACACAGCGTTACAGTTGACCCTCTGCTCAAATTTTCCTTCCAGAAACCCTCATCTCACTTTACAGATGAGGCAGTTAAGGGTATGACAAAGTCAAAGAGTTTGTAAATGGTAGGCCTTTTCGGAATGGATTTGGGAATGAGGCGAGCATTTCTGGCTGGAGCAGTGAAGGGATGTTTCACAAAGAGGATGGTATCTAAGCCACATGAACTAGAAAACATTGGGATTGAAGACATTTGAGTGGAAGAAGGGAATTGTTCCTCTGACTATCTCATTTTTGCCTGCTTTGTGCTCTCTGATCTTGTGTCTTAACCAATTATTTCTCTATAGCTACCCTCCTCTGCAAGGCCTATCATGGGGGCCATTTAACCATCCGCCTTGCTCTGAGTGGCTGCACCAATCGGCCCTTTTACCGTATTGTGGCGGCTCACAACAAATGTCCCAGGGATGGCCGTTTCGTGGAGCAGGTGGGCTCTTATGATCCACTGCCCAACTGTCATGGAGAAAAACTCGTTGCCCTCAACCTGGAAAGGATCCGGCATTGGATTGGCTGTGGAGCCCACCTCTCTAAGCCTATGGAGAAGCTTCTGGGTAACTCAGCTCTGGTCTTAACTCATTGGGGGGATTTTACACTGAAGTCAGTTCTAAGTTCTCATCATCTGAGATTGAAGAATGTTTTTCATTCCCTCCAGACTGCTCAGGACTGGAGTGGAAACTGAAGTTGTGATCTAATTGTCATTTGGAATCTGGAGATTCCTTTTATGGACTTCTTTATGAAGCCTTTATAAGTGGCTGGGATTTTATGCTAAAAATGGGAATAACATATCTCCAATGGCCATCTGTTAGTTTATCTTTTTTTCAAGTAAGGAGAATAATGTTAGGAAACAGACATCATCCACTGACTCCTTGCAGTAAATGGAGGGAGGAGGTTGGAGGAAGAGGAAGGAGAAAGTTGGGTAGGTGAGAGGCATTTACATCCATACTCTGGGTCTGAACTCAGACCTCAATTCTGTGAGGCAAACTTCTCAGGGAAACATTGGCTTGTAGTCTATTATAATAAATGAATATCCTGTTGCTTTTAGGTCTTTCTGGCTTTTTCCCTCTGCATCCCATGGTGATCACAAATGCTGAGAGACTGCGAAGAAAACGGGCACGTGAACTTCTCTTAGCTTCACAGAAAACAGATACAGAAGCTATAGAAACAGAAGCAAGTTGACTTCAGTGAATATAACAGTGGTTACAAAGTCAAGGTCCCCTAAAACACTTGTGTGGAGCTCATAAATTTGTTGGGTTTGGAGGTCAATAAATGGAGTTTTCTAAGTTACCATATTCTTCTGGCCTAGCTTAAGCGGAGCCCAGAGATTTGTTTTTGTATAAGAGCTGGGTCTAGATATTAAGCATTTCTGGATGTCATTTTGGGGAAAAACTGTAGCTGTGGGGAAGATTGGACTTTGGGTTGTCCTTGGATCATTTGGGCAAATTTACAATTAAAGTTCAAAACTTTCCTGCTTCAAAAACTCCCATGGGGCTGGGGATGTGGCTCAAGCAGTAGCGCGCTCGCCTCGCATGCGTGCGGCCCGGGTTCGATCCTCAGCACCACATGCCAACAAAGATGTTGTGTCCGCCGAGAACTAAATAAAATAAATGTTGGAAATTCTCTCTCTCTCTCTCTCTCCTCTCTCACTCTCTCTTTAAAAAAAAAAAACAACAAAAAAAAAACTCCCAACCAGAGTGACTTGACCTATCCAAATGTTTCCTTAATCATTCTTGATCATCCCATGAGAACATAGATCTCTTATTCTTTTTTTTTTTTTTGTAATTGTAGATTGTTTTGCTTGACATGTAATTGTAACTTTACAAAGTCAAATTGATCATGAAAATTGCTTTTGGGCTGTAATAGCCTACCTTTTAAGGATGAGAAATTAGAAGGAAGCTGATTTTGTAAAGCACCCCAATGTACCTACCTGGAAAGTCCTGTTCAACATATGTTGTATGTA
Organism: Urocitellus parryii; assembly: GCF_045843805.1. Lineage (NCBI taxonomy): Eukaryota > Metazoa > Chordata > Mammalia > Rodentia > Sciuridae > Urocitellus > Urocitellus parryii. The sequence continues at coordinate 160,577,019 of NC_135535.1, read as the reverse complement.
TAGGGGAAAAAATAAATAAAGGTGGGATGCTTTTTAAAAGTCTACTAAGAAATTCAGTAATAGGATCATGTTTAGGTGTCATGAGTCTGGTAACATAAATGATTGGTTACCAAAACAAAATATCACAGTATCTGTCCCCCAAGAGATGCAGAATTCCATAACTGTAAGCATAAATTACATGGTTTTAGTGCCTTCTGGATAATATATATTTCAAAGTTTGGTATAAGACTGATACAGCCAGGTGTGTTGACACATGCCTATAATCCCAGGGGCTTGGGAGGCTGAGGCAGGAAGATTGCAAGTTCAAAGCGAACCTCAGCAACTTAGGCCCTAAGCAACTTAGCAAGACCCTGTCTCAAAAAAAAAAAAAAAAGAGGAGGGGGCTGAGGATGTGCCTTGGTGGCTAAGCACCCCTGGATTCAAATTCAATCCCTGGCACCAAGATAAGACAAAAAAAAAAAAAAAAGAAAGGAAAAGAAAAAGACTGAGATACAGGAAATTAAAAAGTTTCTAGGGCTGGGGATGTGGCTCAAGCGGTAGCGCGCTCGCCTGGCATGCGTGCGGCCCAGGTTCGATCCTCAGCACCACATACCAACAAAGATGTTGTGTCCGCCAAGAACTAAAAAATAAATATTAAAAATTCTCTCTCTCTCTCTCCTCTCTTTCTCTTTAAAAAAAAAAAACTATCAATATTCAAACGTATTCTCTGGGTTCTATATTCTGAGAACAATTAATGGTCATCTCAAATTCTAGAGTCTTGGAAACTCCCCTAGGATTGTTTTGGTTGGCTTCTACTTGCTTTGAGAAGACTTTCAAGACATGACGAGACAGGCAATGGAGTTTATGTAGATTTGACCTGGGTTCTGAGAAATGCTTTTGAAAACCCTGGCAACTCTGGATGTTTGAAAGATCAACGTGGCTTGGAAAGTTTGAGGCTTTGCAGGAACTTCTGGCAGAGGATTATGGGATTCTGGAAATTCCTGATTGTGAGGAGAACTGATGTGAAATGGGTTATTATTTTGAGCTCCAACGAGTTTCTTTCAACTCACTTTCCATTCTGGTTTATCCTTTGTCTGGACTAAGATCTGTATACACATATTTCTTGTGTGGGCTTATCTTGATTTCCAAAATTTTCTCCAGCCTTAGTCTTGCTTTGGATCTCCAAGCCTGTTTCACACATGTATTGGATGATAGCCCCAGCCACCCTGCTGTCCCCCCAAATCCAATATGCTCAAATTCCGCTGTGAACTTTACTAAGCATTAAATAGTTTCTGCTTCAGCAGCTTCGGTCTTTACTAAAATGAGAGGTTGGGTCATCTTACCTCCTCCAGTGTATAAGGTAACTCTGGAGCAGGAAGATGATTGGGGTTGACATGAGTACTGTCAGAGTTTCGTTTTTTAAAATACTAAGACTGGTGTTTTGTGCTTTTATTCAAATAGTCTTTTTGCTGCAGGGCTTGAAAGAAAGTACCCTAACACTACTGAATTATTTAGGAAAATACAAATTTACTTAACAGGTTGAGCCATGTGAAATTACTGAATCTGATACTGACCAGTTATTTAAAAAAAAAACTTTGACTTGTAAATACAACCTAATACACGGATATTCTTATCAGTGAAGAAGTGCCTGCTGGAACACTGGGAGCAACATAGGAGATAAAGTTCCACAGCAAGAGGAGGGCGGGATCGAGAGGATGTGGCGGGCCCGTGACGGTTAGGGCTCCAGCTCTAGAAAACCCAGGTGCCGGTTGCACTTCCGGGTCTGGTTTTTCCAAGGCCGGGGAAAACTTGGCCACGCCCTCTTTGCAGCGGCCGTAAAGTGAGTCTACTCGGCGCGGCCCCGCCCCTTCCGCGTATTTTGTGACGCAGGCGCCCTGGGCTTTTTGAGCGGGAAAAGGAAGCCAGGCAAACTAAGTCAGGTGCCAAGAAGACTTGCTTCTTTCGTGGAGCCCTTCCGCTTCTCAGCATGGGGCTGTTGGCGCAATGCGAGCAGGTGTTCGGTACCGCCGACCTTTACCGGGTGCTGGGCGTGCGGCGCGAGGCCTCAGACGGCGAGGTTCGTCGCGGCTACCACAAAGTGTCCCTGCAGGTTCACCCTGACCGGGTGGACGAGGGAGACAAGAAAGACGCTACCCTCCGGTTCCAGGTACGTGTGACTACGCTGGGATTCAGTCTTTTGGGCTTCCAACCACTGCGAACCGCCTAGGGGAGGTGCGTGATCTTGACCTGGCGTTTTCTACCTTTATTTTTCGCGGTGTGGGTAAGGGCACGGGTGAGTTTTGGATGCTTTTTTCTCTCAGATCCTTGGGAGAGTTTATGCGGTTCTAAGTGACAAAGAGCAGAGAACAGTGTATGATGAGCAGGGAACAGTGGACGAGGACTCTACGTTGCTCAACCAAGACCGCGACTGGGAGGCCTACTGGAGGTTACTCTTTAAAAAGGTAGGTGGGCTTTGAAGATTTCTTTGATTATTCCCATCATTTAATAAACAAACGTTCATTAAGTGCCATGGGAGGCCTTTAATTTTGTGTTAATTTTGAAGAAACTGAGGAATTTAACACGGCACACTTAAGTATTAACAGGCCTTTCATTTCATGCTGATACAATGTGATTGTGTGGCGAAGACTGGAGTGTGTGTTCAGGATGTATCTTACGTATTCAGTTGTGTATATGTTTATATGGTTTTCTTCCCATCCTTTTGAAAACTTAAATTTCTTTTCACTGATTCCTAGTTTAGCAGTTGTGACTGATGGAGTAGGGAGAACTCTGAAAAAATCTTAGGCATGGGAAATTTGGTTACTTGCCACAATTTTGACTCAAAACACTGTTGTGTTTGCGAAGAAGCACTTAAATCTTCAGTTTTACTAGTATACCTTTTATTTAAAATAAGATTCTTGATATTACAGCCATCTCCTTTATCATCAGATATCTCTAGAGGACATTCAGGCTTTTGAAAAAACCTACAAAGGTTCTGAAGAAGAACTGGCTGATATTAAGCAGGCCTATCTGGACTTCAAGGGTGACATGGATCAGATCATGGAGTCTGTGCTTTGTGTGCAGTACACAGAGGAACCCAGGATAAGGAACATCATTCAGCAAGCTATTGACGCCAAAGAGGTCCCATCCTATAATGCCTTTGTTAAAGAGTCAAAACAAAAAATGAATGCAAGGAAAAGGAGGGTAAGAGTTTAAATGCTATTGATGGTTTGTATCTTAATTTCCTACAAATAGGATTTGAGAGTATTTATAACAATATTTAAAGACTGTGGACAAGGGTTAAGGTTAGGTTGGTCTATAGCTTTCATGTAATTATATGATCATCAGTTCAAGAAAAACCTCTTTATTTTGGTATGTGGTGCTCAAGATGATTTTATTGCATGAATTGTTTAGTATCATCTTAGGGTGATACTGAAATATCTTTCATATGTGCCAATTCTTATGACTTTGCTGAAGCACTCATCAGATGAAGTGATGTGGAGCCCAGGTGTGTAACATAGAGGCAAGTCCTTACTTGGTTGATGAACAAGGAGAAGGATGCAAGAGATTGTGTCTTGTTAAAAAGTACAGGTTGCAGTGTGGTGTAGCTCAATGGTGGAGCGCTTGATCCCTAGAACTACACACACACACACACACACACACACACACACACACACACACCAAAAAAAGAAAAAAAAAATTGGGTGTTGTGGTATCTGCCTGTTACTCAGGAGACTGAGGCAGGAGGATCACAACTTTGAGACCAGTCTGGGCAATTTAGTAAGACCCTGTCTCAAAATAAAGCCAGGAGTATACCGTAACTTGACATATGTAAGCCCCTGGATCAATCTTCAGTACCCAGTGGGGGAGGGGTACAGAGCAGAGTAGATTGCTTACCTCATAAATTTGTACAGCTAATGTATATCAAATTTTTAAATAAAATTCACAATGCAGAAATGCAGGTTCTTGAGCCTTTTTTGGGGATTGATTCTTAAGTTGGATCACATTTTTTTCAAATGAATATTTTTAAGGGTGTTTTTAATGGCCTTTGAGAAATACTTATTAAGAATAAGTATTATGGCCTGAGTATCTTTACACCCATATTAAACTGGGGTAGGGCCAGGGAATGATAGCAGAGGAAGGTGCTTAAGGATAGATGGAGTTTAGGGAGAGAGTGAATTTAGAGTAGCCATGTCTGCCTCTGGTCTTCTGGAAAAGTTACTTTGGACTCATATCAAAGTAATCATTTCTTTAGCTTGGCTTTCATAATTGCAGCACCATGGAGAACAGACAATTAAAGATTTTAGATATTGGTGGGTACTTGAAGTTCCTTTTGTGTGGCTAACTCAGGTGTGTGAAAAGTTCTGCAGCTTCTAGGAACAAGATAACATGGTACAAATTTAAAGGGTCTGTTTTGTCTACATAAAAGGCCAGGGCCATTTCTGTTGAACTAGGCAGAGAAGTGGAAAGCATAAGAAAATAATTGTTTTGCTTCATTGGCTACATCTGCTTAGAAGTAGGCTCACAGTTTGTCGTTTTCCCAGGTGAAATTGAGTATACCTGTATTCAATAATAGGCCATTAGCTTGAGGAAAATCCCTAGAGTTTGAGGGGAAAATAGCACAGCCCCTCCAGTAGATCAGGGTGAATTTGTTGATTTGCTGGGTCTGAGTCAAACAGAAAATGGTTTTGTTTTTGAGACTATCCAGTAAACTTGTGAGAGAGGGATGCTGAGAGAGAATTTGAATACAAGGAAACTATTTATTGACATAATAATCTAAACATCATCCCTAGTGTTAACAGCATTCTTTGTTACTTGGAAAGTTCACCAGAGGGTGGAACCATTTATTGTGGTGTTCTGGAAAATTGGATAGTCAGCTTTGAAATCAATAAAGATCGAAACTAAATTTGTTAACGTTTCTTATGACTGCTCAGGAGAAATCATTTTAAACTAGAATTGTTCACCAGACTGTCCCTAGTCTCATTTTAGTAAATTGAGCTTCCAGAGGAAAATCCCGAAGTACCTATAGTCTGACATCCTTTTGAGAACATCTTTGGTTAAGTGACCTTTCCTGGCTCTCCCAGCATGTTTTCCTTTGTACCTGGGATTGAACTCAGGGATGCTTAACCACTTGAGCGACATCCCCTGCTCTCGTTTGTATTTAATTTTGAGACAGGGTCTCACTATGTTGCTGAGGCTGGCTTTGAACTTGTGATCCTCCTGCCTCGGCCTCCAGAGCCTCTGGGATTACAGGTATATTGCACCTGAAGTATGTTTTCCTTTCTATAACCATGTGGTTTATGATGTTAGGGTATTTGCTACTTCTAGCAAGTAGAAATGAGAAAAAAACAAATGCTTTTTTTTTAGTTAGAGAATGTATTGCCTGATACCAGTGTTTGTTGTTCAATCTAGTGAATAACATTTATGTAATTTTACTCATTTTATCTGTTGATAAAATTCTCAAATCATCAAGGATTTCTTTTGAGAAAGAAAGTGTTACTGTAAGCATTTCCTGGTTGCCCTGAAGTCTCATGAGAGTTTCTGCTTCAGGCTCAAGAAGAAGCTAAAGAAGCAGAAATGAGCAGGAAGGAGTTGGGGCTTGATGAAGGAGTGGATAACTTGAAAGCACTCATTCAGGTAAACTTGGCAGATTTGTTCAGTTCTGACTCCTATCTTTAAAATAATTTTCAGAAGCATATTTGTGGTATCTAATGGTAGAACATTTCATCACTTTCTAAAAGAAACTCCATGTAGGGGCTGCAGTTGTGGCTCAGTGGTAGAGTGCTTGTGTGAGGCACTGGGTATAAAAAACCCAAACATTTAAAAAAGCTTTTTGTAGTTGTAGATGGACAGAATGCCTTTATTTTATTTATTTTTTATGTGGTGCTGAGGACCCAAACCCAGTGCCTCACAAATGCTAGGCAAGTGCTCTGCCACTGAGCTACAGCCCCAGCCCTAACATTCTTTAAAAAAAAAAAAAAAAAAAGAAAGAAAGAAAGAAAAAGAAAAGAAACCCCGTGTAGTTCTGCCATTCCTTTTTGCCCCCAATTTCTAGTAACCATGAAATACTTTGGATAGTGTGGCATTTTGACAGCCTTGTTTTTTAACTTTTCAAACAGAGTAGACAAAAGGATCGGCAAAAGGAAATGGACAATTTTCTGGCTCAGATGGAAGCAAAATACTGCAAACCTTCCAAAGGAGGAGGGAAAAGATCCGCTCTCAAGAAAGAAAAGAAATAATGGAATTTTTCTCTTCAAAGATCCTTAAGCTTTCATCAGTGCCACTGGAAGCAAGGTGTAGTCAACACTTAAAGGAAAAAGTTAACCTAACTCTTGAGAGAAGTTGTCTTTCCAGCCTAAATTACTTAGATTGACTAAACTAAGCAGAAATTTTGAAGCTGTTTTTAGTGTAACCTAGAAATTACCTGACACTGTGATATCCTCATGTGAAGGAATGTGATAGTGAAGTTGGGAGGGTGGTATACTTCTGATAGCACTTCTATGGCTCTTCATCCATATCTAGAATGTGGGTCTAAGGCTAAGGATATAGGTCAGTGGTATAACACTTGCGTCGCTGGGTTAATCCCCAGCACTGGAGAGGCGGGGGAAGAATGTGGATCTTTATGTAGTACTTTCAGTGTGTGCCTGTCTTTTAGACCTAGTTAGAAAGAACACTTACTTGCTGAGCAGCTGTCTTCCAAATAATTGGCCAGTTTGCTTTTGGTCTTAATGATCTTCAATATTAAGACCCTCTCCTATTTTTTTCCCCTCCCTGAGGCAGGTTTTGTACTCCTATTCCTGAGGTATAGAAGAAGCAAGTACTCGGATTACTTCAAACATTTTGGGATTTTATATATGATTAAATAAGTAAAAAATTAGGGGCGTTTTAAATGATCCCCTATATCATTTAAATGTGATATAGATAAAATATGGTGTTTTGGATAAAGAAGAGGCCAAAAAAATAATCCTAGTTAGCATGACAATAGAAAGCCTGGTTTCTCTAGCATAAAGAGATATGTTATAGTCCTGTCTGATTGCTGCTTGGTGTCCTTAGCTCCCTCTTCTGTACAAAATAAGATCTAAAGTTGTCAGATTCTATATATTAAAGTAAAAGAAAATTGCACTGGTTTGAAGACACAAACACACAAGAATGAGGGAATTGGGCTAAATAACCTTCTGACTCTTAACTTTGAAAGGCAAGCCATATATGGATCCAGTGATTTGTTACAGGGCAGTCAGTGGACTGATTTGTGAAAACAGTACAAATTTTCACTTATATTTCTATGAGTTGGTGGTATGTATTCATTAGAATAGATGGATTTTTAAAAAGGACTGTTCAATTTAAAATCTGATTTGTAGACTCATATTCAATATACCATATGCATAAAACAAACCTATTGCTATTGAACATTATGTATAATAATTTATCTAAAAGTAAGCACATGACAGTTTTCAGTTTGTGATTACAAGCAAGTTAAAAAAATACTCTTTTAATTGTATTAAAATGTAATTCAGTGCAAGTTGTTTGAAGCGTCTGTCCTCATGTGATAAAGTATTACGTTGACATAATTAGTCACCTCAAATTATGATTTTGAATTTATCCACTCTGAAAATTAACAATAAGATCTAACATTGGTAATGATAATTAAGGTAAGTTCAATGAAATTTAAATACATTTAAGCCATAGTTAAAACCACTACTGTATTTATGAGTACCCTCAGGAAAACATCCATGGTAAAATCTGAAGTATGCCAAGGTTCTTTTCTTCTGCTGTTAGGATATGTTTATATTGGGTCAATTTTTAGTCCAAGTTTCTTAGATTCTTAAGGAATTTGTGCTTTGGTGGCTCAAAAATAGTTTCTATAAATTATTTAAAAAATAATGCTAACTTTTCTAGAGCTTCAGGAGAAAAGCTTGCAAGAAAAGTTAAATATTTGGGAAAAAACAGAACCAGTAAAATACTTTAAGAAGAAAATTAGCATAAGCTTACATCACACAAGCAAGGTTGAGCTGTTCTAAAAAAATACATGATATAATTGGTTATACGGGTTACTTTTTACCAATGCTGAGGCCTTTAATTACTCAGCCCTTCCATTTCATTCTCATTAGAAATCTAATGAGAAAGCTTTAGGAATGATGTTTTTAGCTCAGATTTTTTTGTAGCACTATCTCCTAAAAATGACAAAACTGAGTACAACTCTCAAGAAATTAATACAAGCTGAAATATTCTGAAGCCAGTGATATTGTTAATATCAAATCATTTGCTACTTATTGTTGTATATATAATCTCATAGAATCCTATAAATGTACTAATCATCCTTAACAGACAACATGAGCAGTGATTTGGGGGCAATTATTCATTTTTACATCTTTGGGGTACAGTCTTTACTGTCGAGTGGAATAGGTTAACTTATACTGAAAGACAATAATTGGAGATAGAAACATTACCCGTGTAGTCTTTTGGTGGGTAGTCTATTGGTCAGTCTTTTGGTGGGTAGTCTATTGTTTTTCTCAGTCAGTTTTACGAAAATAACTCTTCATGAAGATGGATTCTAGTTGATCTTGTATACACGCTCTCCATCAGTTGATGGTCGAACACTGATTCTTGAAGTCTTCCCACATGTTTGCTGCAGCCTGATTGGTTCTTCTCATTTGTCTTATGGTCCCTGCCTGGTTTTAGAGATTGGTCCACCTCTGCTTTGAGATTTTTGTAGAGGCATGCAAATGAGAACCTGTCAGACAGATGACATCACAGAGTAATAGTAAATAGTCTAGATTTGGTAATGAAAATCTATATCCTAGGGCTTTTTGTTCCACTTATCAGATTTTAAATTTGGAAACTGGAACTAAGTAGTAAAGCATGTATTTACCAATAAATCCAAATTTAAATGTTTTACTCCATTAAAAAAAAACCTGCATTTTTTTTTTTTTAAAGAGAGAGGAGGGAGAGAGAATTTTTAATATTTATTTTTTAGTTCTCGGCAGACACAACATCTTTGTTGGTATGTGGTGCTGAGGATCGAACCCGGGCGCCGCACGCATGCCAGGCGAGCGCGCTACCACCTGAGCCACATCCCCAGCCCAAAAAACCCTGCATTTTTAAGAAATAAAAGCAGCCACCTAGTTGTGCTTAGGAACCCACTGATTAAAAAGATGTTTCACTCACCATTTTTAAATATTAGTTACATCTGTGGCTGAATATAATAATTGTAGCTCAGGGGTAGCATTGCTTTTGTAGAAGGAGTCCAATGAAAGCATTTAAAGACTACCAAGCAATGATATTAGTAGGAACTGGGCTAAGAGAAATCACTTGAACTACAAAAATGGCTTGATTAGTTTTTATTGTTACTTGCTGATTTATCATTAACAGGAAACATTTCAACTTGGATCAGTACTTCTAAATTTCAACTATGACAATGAGAATGACCCTGATTATAGTGAAGACTCCTATGAGAAATTAAAGACATCCTGAAATTTTCTCCCATGACTCCTTTGTTAATATAATTTAATTTAGAGTATAATTTTGAGATAAGAGTTAATGAGATAAAATCAGACTCATCATATTCTGACATTTTAGAATTTCTTAATTTGGTCTAATATGTAAACTTTTATAAAGCAATTTAATCCATAGGAATATGGATTTTTGCCTACATAATAAAACTCATGCTGTGTTCTTAAATAATGTTTTGAATGATATGAAAATGACTCATTTTAGGTTTAAAATGATTACATAAAGTAGTTTACTAGAGTAGTGAAAGGTTAATTTACATAATATGAAAAAAACAGAAATCTGGAACTTTTTGGCTTTGATCAATTGAACTATTTTTATTATACCTCATCTTCCAAAATGAATTTTAAGGGAATTTACAAAGATGTAGAAAAACTAAAAACAAAAAAAAATCTGTAGAAAGGGAAGATAAGTGTAACATCCACACTGTAGCAAAAATAAAAGCTGCAGCCCCACCATACCTGCAGATCCCCTACTGGGTCGGGTTTGATGAGGATACTCAAGTGCATGTGAACGATGATACTGTGTTTCTGGCTAAAAGAAAAGGAGAGAGAGAGATCTTACTATACAGCTTCTCCCAAAGGATAATACTGCAGCAAGTTTACAAGGGAAAATCTTGAAATAGACACCAATGCAAAAGGTGGCATGTGCCAACCTGTATTGAATTCCTATTAGGCAATCCCAAGCCATTTATTGACATGTAAAAAAAACACTGCACATTCTGTGCCTTTTATTAGTATGACTCTATATTATAAATCCCATGATTTAGTATTTTAATTGGCTTCAAGGGAGTTTAATCTGACTTATCTATTGCATGCTGACTTTTAAAACAATCTACTTTTTCAGCAATACTGAAATACCCATGAAGTTACCACACTGAACTTAACTTTACATTTTCTTTTTAGCTTTAGGAAACAACATTTCAGACATCTCAAGGAATTTAAATTTACATCTCAAGATGTAATTATACCATTCTGTTGGGGCTTCTGGAATGAAAAAACATCCCTCAATTCCCTATCAAGAGAGCTGAATTGGGAGATTTAGGGAATCCCCCTCTCCCATGAAGCCCTATATTCTACAATAAGGTTCTGTAAGGTCAGATCAGATAGTGTCTTTCAATTACAATGAGCTACTGGTTCATCTCTTATGAGGGCAAATGGGGAGAGAAATGGCTAAGAGAATTTTTTACTTTATTACTATTATAAAAAGAGACCTGAAGTGTGTTCATTCTATTTTATTCCTGAGGAAAAGTTAAATTTTGATAGGAAAGAATATAGCTCTAGAACATAAGCTTTAAAAATATTCTGGATTAAGTTATGAGAAGACCAAGATATTCTCAGACTTTCTGGGGTCTACATTAAACCCTAAGAATAAGAAATGCTCACAGTTCTTTTCTGCCCTTGTTTTCAGCGAGTTTTCTCTTAAAGCAAGCTTCTTGAGGTCTACTAAGTTGAATAGTGTCTTCTTCAAGTTAATGTCTGCCTGGAACTTGTGAATGTGAACATATTTGGAAATAGGATCTTTGCAGATTTTATCAAATTAAGGTAGAGTAATACTAGATTAGGATGGGCCCTAAATTCAGGGACAGGGACAGATACTGTTTTTTGTTTTTCTTTTTTTTTTTTTTTAAGTTTTCAATGGACCTTTATTTATATGTGGTGCTGAGAGTCGAACCCAGTAACTCACACATGCCAGGCACGCACTCTACCACTGAGCCACAACCCCAGCCCCTCAATGACAAGTAGCTTTAAGAGAGAAATTGGACAGACTCACAGGGAAGAGAAGGCCACATAATGATTGAGGCAAAAATCAGAGCAATGAAACTGCAATCCAAGGAATACCAAGGATTGCCAGAAGCTAGAAAGATGTAAGGAAGGATTCTTCTCTAGTGCTTCCAAAGGGAGCAGGGCTCTGCCAACCCCCTAAATACCCTCTCTTATTCTCATCACTCTATAACAGATGGGAGATTGTGCAGTGCCTCAGGCTAATTATGGTTCAAGGGTCATGAGCTGGGTTAAGTGGGTTGCAAATCATCATCCTGAAAGCCTCTCTTGAAGCTGCTGATGGTTGTAGGATCATGTGGGGGGCCTGGTTATTGGGCACCCCCACAATGTGTGAGATGTGGGTCACTTCCCTAGGCTATCCAAGCCCTTTTGCCACAAAGCAGATGAGGTGGGACTGCACTCTCAACCTGCAAATGGGCAAGATCAGTGCACACTGTCCAAACTAACAATCAGTTTTCTGTTATTGCTTGAAAGAGGTGGTAAATATATAGTAAATGGTAAAGCAATGTGAGCATTTAAAATATCAATGGGAAGAAGTCCTGACACATCTGCCTCATTCTGATACCACTTGTGGTGTAATTCCACAAAAGCAGGGTAGACAGGCAAGTTAGGCTGATCTGGTATACACTGGAGTTTTGTGCTTGTGCTCAGAAATATCTAGGTTCTTGGTAAGTCAGACAAACTCATTTTTTTTTCCCTCAGTTCTCTTCATCAGCAAACAGGAAGCATGTCACTCTACCATAAATGACTGAGTTGTATTGGGCCTGGAGAAGAAGTTAGATAAAAGGAGCCTATCTTGAGGCTGCTGATGGTTAGGCTCATCCACCACTGCACTTCGGGCTCGACTGGAATCACCATGGGGTTTCTGCAGAAGAAATAAAAATTAAAGAAACTCTTAAAACTCTAGTGGGGGCTTCAGATGTCCCACATCAACCCAGGCAGATGTAGTAACTTTGGGCCAAGCAGTTTCAATTCCACTGTTATAAATTAGAATTCAGCTTGTATATTAGATAGAATATGATATAAATTAAGACCACAGCACAAATCCTGCAGAATTACTGTCCCTGAGGTTTTATCAGTACACAGAGAGGCAATATGAAAGAGACATACCATTTGCCTTTGTGGCCCCACAGGGCTCAGGTGTTCCACTTCACTTGTGCCAATAGGTGGCAGCAGATTATTTCGATTCAGGGGTATTGGTGAGGGAGAGGAGAGCGAGTCAACTGCCAAAGGGCTGAAGATCCAACCAGTGAAGACCAAGATGCGAAAGCACAAAGTTGTTAATGAGACAACCAAATTGATGAGAAATAAAAAAGCCTAGAACTTTAAGTTCTGCCCATGTTTTTACACAAATGTAAATCAAAGATTTGAAAATTTTGTTTTTGGGGGGTTTTTGGTTTTTGGTATTGGGGATTGACCCAGGGGCACCACTGAACCACACCCCCATCCCCAAGTTTGTAGGTTTTAGACAGGATCTCTCTAAGTTACTGACGCTGGCTTTCAACTCGTGATCCTCCTGCTTCAATCTCCCCCAGTTGCTGGGATTACAGGGGAAAGAGTCCCCCAATCTCCCATTCTCTAAATTTTTAGCTAAATCAACAGAAAGATCCAGTGTCTATTTCATCAAAATTTAACTCTAAATGATTAGTTTCTAGGGACAGATTTTGGTCTTTTCATTCTCTATGTAAAATTGATTAGTTTTACCATGGATTCCAGAAATTCTGCTTTTGAAACCTACACTTGTGATCCTCTGAGGATTTCTTCCACAGGTCTTGGTGTTCCGGTGCGTGAGTGGCTTGTGCTGATTGGATGAAGGGTACGTGGTGGGGGATTACGTCTCCTGGCAGACTGCACTTTATATGACAGACATGATGTACTAAGCTCCAAGGCTCGGTTTGGCCAATTTCGGGTTGAAAAGATGGTACTGGACCCAGGCCTCATAAGTAGCTTGTCATCAAGATCTCTAGTGGCCAAATCAGAAACCCACAATGAATAAAGATCACCATGTATGGGAAGACTAGTCTCAGGGTTTTTTGTTTGTTTTGTTTTTTAATTAAGCCTTAGTGTAAAACATTCAGGGGCAAAAAAGAGCAAAACAGAAACCTTTCAGTTAACAGTTTCCAGAAGGTAATCTAGAATGAAGAAGGCATGAGAGTTTAAAAAAAGGATGACATTATTTCAATTATAAACATAATTTTGATGCTGGGCGAGTACTAGGGATTGAATTCTGGGGCACTTGACCACTGAGCCACATCCACAGCCCTATTTTGTATTTTATTTAGAGAGAGGGTCTCAGTTGCTTAGCACCTTGCTTTTGCCAAGACTGGCTTTGAACTCGTGATCCTCCTTCCTGCCTTAGCCTCCCAAGCTGCTAGGATTATAGGTGTGCACCACTTCTCCCAGCTCATTCATAAACATAATTTACTAGAATGGAAACTTGGGAAAGCAGGTACATTATTCAGCTGCCATCACAGTGCTTTCCAAAAATCTGCTCTCTCCTATATTTGGGGACTTTTCCCCTTTTTCAGCTGTGAGAATGTCAGCAGAAAGGCAAATATTACTGCTTGGGAACAGTTGTGGCATCAATGTGGCACTCACTGCAGAGATTAAAGTGCTGAACTAGTTGGAACCTATAGGGGTAGAGATTTGGAGTCCTTGGGAAGCTGGGAGCAGGCAAAGGTTCTAGGTTTTGTGCTGCAAAGGGTAGGGGACAATTGTGAACCCTCATTTTCAAAAAATTGAGAAATACAGCTCTTAAGATCTCTGATAGGGCCTGGAGTTGTGGCTCAGTGGTAGAGCGCTCACCTAGCACGTGCAAGGCCCTGGGTTCGATCCTCAGCACCACATAAAAATAAAGTGAAAGTATTGTGTCTAACTACAACTAAAAAATATTTTTTAAAAAGGTCTCTGATAAATGAAATATCATGCTTAAACAGTTTAGTAGCTTAAATGCTGCCCTACTGATTTGGGGGTATTCTCCCTTTTTGTTTTAAAGCAGATGAGAGGAAGTTTGATTATTATAAGACATTCAAGAGTGCAGTGAAGGGGCTGGGGATGTGGCTCAAGCGGTAGCGCGCCGTGCCTGGCATGCGTGCGGCCCGGGTTCGATCCTCAGCACCACATACCAACAAAGATGTTGTGTCCGCCGAGAACTAAAAAATAAATATTAAAAATTAAAAAAAAAAAAAAAAAAAAGAGTGCAGTGAAATGGAAGGCAAATGTAAGAATAAAGGAGCCAAATTCTGCCACTTGTCCCTGTGGCTTTTAGCAAGTTCCTCAAACTTTCAGGTCACATTTTTTTGTCCTTTATTGCAAAATATGCCTCAGAATTTAGAAGATTTTGAAAAGAGAATGACCATGGAGGAATAGGTCTAAACCTTGAAGATTTCAAAAGATCTTTCTAGTTGTCCTGTCTTTAACCATTCTTCTTTTTTAAAAAAAATGCATACTCTCATGCCTTTTTTGGGGGAGCAAGGAGCATACCAGGAATTAAACTCAGGGGCACTTGGCCACTGAGCCACATCCCCAACCTTATTTTATATTTTATTTACAGACAGGATCTGAGTTCCTTAGCACCTCGCTGTTGCTGAGGCTGGCTTTGAACTTGAGATCCTCCTACCTCAGGCTCCCCAGCCGCTGGGATTATAGGCATGCACCACTGGCCCTCACTGCTTTTTTGTTACAAAATGTTTAGACTGTTAACTTTTATTTTCTGTGGATTTATTGTTCATAATTCTGGGTTCAATTATCATCTTTAGATAGGTGACTTTCTTAGATTTATGTCCAAATCTAACCTCTTCACGTTTCCCAAGATATGGCCCAGCATCGTAAACTTCACAGCCTAAATGAAATTCATCCTTTCAGGTAAAACTTCTAAGCTTGAAATCTCACAACTGATATATTGATTCCTCTATTTCTATAGAATTTCATTTTGTAAGTATCTCCTAGAATAGTTCATTTCTTTCTTGGTCTGCACTCAAGCAGGAGGATAGGATCTTACAGTTTATGTTGGCACCCTACTATAGACTCCATTCATTTCTTCCTGCTGCAATCCAATCTATTTTCCACTGCTATAAAATCTGTCTTCAAATTCCTGATTTAAATACCATGATTTAAATATATGTGCTCCCTAGCTGAAACTAACAACTGGCAGGAATGTAAAATTCTGCAACTACTTTGGGAAATAGCATGACAATTAACATACATCTATCATCACCCTTCCACTTATAGGTATTGACCCAAGAGAAATATGACTGTACGTCCATTAAAAAAGACCTATGCAAGAATATTTATAATGCCTTTATGTATAATAGCCCCAATCTGGAAACAAATGAAGTGGTAACAGGAGTGTACTCGTGACACATTTTTACAATGGAATACTATTTGGAAATAGAGGTCATGTGCAACATGGATGAATCTCAAAAACAAGGTATTTGAAAACATCCATAATTGGTTCATTAGTTTCATAGCCTTGCCCACTGATCATACCATGGCCTATTTTAAATCTAGAAGATTGTCAGTAATCTTTGATCAGAAGTGTTAAAATTCTGACTTCTCTCCCTATCCTATAGCAAAACTGGTCTTTTCCTCTCTCCTAAATATCTTGCATTTTCCCATCTCCAAAAGTTTCCCACACTATTCTTTCTGCCTAGAATGGCCTTGTTCCTTTTCTCAGCTTATCCAAACCGCCACTTAAACTTACCCACCAAAATGCCTTCTCCTTTTGGCCTGTCATATCATGCATTCTGGGTAGCACTCAATCACAAAATGCCCTATATGGTCAGATCTCTACCCATGTGTGTCTCACTTTTTACTTATCAGCTCCCTGTAAGTGGAGACCTTTTGCCTTGGATGTGTTCCTCCCCAGGTGTCGCTGTGATTGGTACTCAAAAAGGCATGTTGATTGACTGACTTTGCTTTCCCTTTATTTCTCAGTGATCTACTTAAATTCTATTAAAATGTTATACTTCTTACAGGAGCTTGTCAATTAGGTGGAGATTTCTTGGCTGTAGAGGCATCCCATGAATCAAGAGACCATTCGCATTTGGCTGATGACCACTTGCTTGACAGAGACTCATCTACATGTCAAAAGAAGACATTACTCTTCATCAGTTGGTGAAGGTATCTGCTTGATTTCATAACTTTGCCAAACATAAATATTTCCAATTAGGTAATTTATACATTTTCCCTGTGACTTTTACATTGTGGTCAGTAGCCCTGAGACCCAAAGTATACTCCCAAGAGGACAAGGCCCTTTTCTTTCTTGTGCATTCCTAAGTGACAGCAGGTTAAGGATGCCCAATCAACCTAGATGAAAGCTGACCACATGGTTGATTCTAGATTGTATACCTTATGGATGTCTCTTCAAAAAAGAGAATTACTTATCAATTCTAATTTGCTACTAATTTTTTAAACTGAAGCTGATCAATGCAAAGAGTCACTGGGTTTTTATGATAAACACAATTGTACTGAAAAATATGACTCATAAATAATACAATTAAACAATTCTGGGTAAATTTCCTCTAAAGAGAACAGTCCAAGGCTCCCTGACACATCCCTTGTGGGGCTTACCAGATTTGAGGTGACAGACAGCACCTTGGACTGTGGCACTGGAGGTAACACCAAAGTATGTGGTTCACTCAGCACATAGGGACTTTCTGAATCTGGTCTGGTGACTGCAACATTACTCTCATCATCTGAACAAAGAAACAGACTTCAGTTATCCATAGATATCTTCTGACCCATAGCAACAGTATGAAAAAAAATCTTCCCTGATAATTCCTAATCTCAAGCAAGGCTTCACTCATCTCCGTAGACCAATTTCATACCACCTGTATAGTTTAAAAAAAAAAAAAAAAAAAAAAAAACCTTCAAACCAAGAGTTCAGTTTTAAGTGGTTGTTCATGCTGGCGATGCTTGTGGCACACTGCAAAAGGATTGTTTTGGCTTCCTTCATAATATGTTTTGATACGGAAAGTTTTAAATTTCTTTTTCCTTTTTCTTTATTTATTTTTTTTGTGGTACTAGGGATTGAACTTAGGGACACCCTACTACTGAGCTACATCCCAGAACCCTTTTTATTTTTTTTATTTTGAGATAGGGCCTCAATAAGTTGCTGAGGCTGCCTCAGCTTCCCTTCATTTCCTATGGTGCTGGAGATTAAGCCCAGAGCCTTTCACATGCTAGGCAATGCTCCACAACTGTGCTACATGCCCAGACCAGATAGTTGGATACTTGACAAGTATTGCACTAAACCTGTAAGATATATATGGGGAGTACTGTCATCTTAATAATGTTACCTCTTCCAGTCCATGAATGCAAGATGTATTTCCAAGTCTTTAGGTCTCCTCTATTTTTTTTTCTATAGTGTTTTATAGTTTTCAGTATAAAACTCTTGCACTTCCTTGGTTAAGTTTATTTATAAATATCTTATTCTTTTTGATGCTATTGCACATGAATTATTTTCTTAAATTCTTATTAGATACGTTGGCCTTGCTAGTTTTGGGGAAAAAAGGCTGGCCTTGCTAGTTTTGGGGGTGAAAAAAAAAAAGCTGCCATGAATACCATAGCCACAGACCTGTATGCTCTGAGAACACACAAAAGAAGTGGATATTTTCCTAGTTGAGCCTATACAAGAGAACCCAGCTCTGGTCAATAGATTGATCACAGCCTTATGAACCCTATGCAAAGGACTAGCTGAGCTGTTATAGATTCTGACTTATAAATGTGAGATAAATGTATATTGTTAAAAGCTATTAAGTTTGCAATAATTTACTGAGCAGCACAGAAGAGCCCATATAAATAATTCCCAAGTTAAATATATATATTTAACCATGTAACTCAGACATTTCTAGTACTAGGAATTTACCTAAGAGAAATGGAAATATATGCCACTGAATTATTCTACAGAACTGTTCATAACAGCTTCACATAGAATAGCTCAAAGTAGAACACAATCCAAATGTCCATTGGTAGATGAATGGACAAACAAACTGGTACAACTAAATACTACTCAACAATAAAAGGAATAAATTGTATACACAATGAAATGAAGGAATCTCAAAATCATTATGCTGAGTGAAATGCAGGACAAAAATAGTACATCCTATCAGACTCTATTCATAGGAACTCCACAAAATACAAACTAATCTATGGCGATAGAAAGCAGACCACTCTTTGCTGGCTGCTTTCTCTCAACATAATGATTTCTTGGGGATGGTGTGGGGCACACAACCTCAGGAGGAGAGATTGTAGAGCACATGAACTTCTAGGGTTGATGGATATATTCACTATAATTGACTGTGGTGATAGTTTCATGTGTTTATAGATAGAACTTATCAAATTGTATGTTTTATTTTTTTCTAGTTGTTAATGGACCTTTATTTTATTTATTTATTTATACATGATGCTGAGAATTGAACCCAGTGCCTCACACATGTGAGGCAAGTGCTCTACCACTGAGTTACAATCCCAGCCCTCAAATTGTATGTTTTAAATACATGCAGTTGGTTATATGGCAATTACTTTTTAGTCAAGCAGTCTGAAAAAGTATGTGCTACTTCCATGTGGTTTTTCCTCACCAATCATTATATTCAAGGAGAAACAAGCTGTCTGAGCGTTATAGACTAATCCTTACTGTTCATCTACCCATTCTCAAATATTTTCAAAATATTGGCTAGTTTCTATGGGATATACAAACATGAATCGGACCCACTATGATATTGTTTATATAATAATAAAAATATATTTGGTATCTTCCCTGAGATCTGGCACATAACTCCTAAAACCCTTGGCATCTCCAAAGCAATATCCTGGATCCTGGATAGTCTAAGGATGGTGTTGCTGACTGCCTGGGGGAAACAACCAAGTGATTAGAAGCCTTCAAACTTTCAGTCTTGCCTCATCCTTCTGACCTCTGGAGGGCAGAGGAGCTGAAGGTTGAGATGATCATCAGTTGCCACTGAATTACTCAATCCTGTCTATGTAATGAAGCACCCATAAAAACCCAAAAGGACTGGTTCAGAGAACTTCCAGATTGCTGAACATGTGGAGAAGCCTAGAGGGTGGAGTGTCCAGAGAAGCCATGGGACCTCTGCACCCCTTCTCCCATACTTTGCCCTGTGTATCTCTTCATCTAGCTATTCATCTGTATCCTTTTTTTTTTTTTTTTTAAAGAGAGAGTGAGGAGAGAGAGAGAGAGAGAGAGAGAGAGAGAGAATCTTAACATTTTATTTCTTAGTTTTCGGCAGACACAACATCTTTGTTGGTATGTGGTGCTGAGGATCGAACCCGGGCCGCGTGCATGCTAGACGGGCGCGCTACCGCTTGAGCCACATCCCCAGCCCCTCATCTGTATCCTTGTAATATTTTTTTTTTAAAGAGAGAGACAGAGAATTTTAATATTTATTTTTTCTTTTAGTTTTCAGCAGACACAACATCTTTGTCTGTATGTGGTACTGAGGATCGAACCCGGGCCGCACGCATGCCAGGCGAGCGTGCTACCGCTTGAGCCACATCCCCAATATTCTTTATAATAAACTAGTAAACATAAATAACTCTTTCCCTGAGTTCTGTGAACCATCCCAGCAAATTAATCAAACCTGTGGGGGATCAGGGCATGTGTCACAGGAATCCTGATTTGGTTGGTCAGAAGCCCAGGTCACAACCCAAGGCTTGCAACTGTGATCTGAAGTGGGGCAGTCTTGTGGAACTGAGCCTCTTACCCTGTGGGATCTGATGTTAGCTCCATGTTGATAGTATCAATATTGGTCTGAATCATAGGACCCCCCCCAGGTGGTATCTGCTAGAGAATCTGGTGGGTATTTGTGGAAAACCCTTTATATATTAGGTGTCATAACTGTTGCAGTGTGTGAAAGTAGGAAAAGACATTGGTTTTCCTCTCTCATACATCCCCTTTTCACAATAAAGCATAAATCTAATGGACTGGTTAGGCTTCAGAAATCATAAACAATTATTTTTGACAATGTTTTCACAAAGATTCACAAAGATTCTTACCAGAAGCAGATCCCTCCCAGTAACTACGTGTCAATTGCTCCAAACAGCTCACAATTTTGCTCCACACGTTGTCAAACACATAAGCAAGAATGTCCTCTTTTATGCAGTAAAATGGAGCAATGGGAGGGTACCCTAATTTCTGTTTCTTTGTAGCTGCTTCTGATTTACTTTCATGAAATCCCTCTTCCCTGGAATGGAAACAAGATGAAAAAATTTGATGATTACTCTTCACTGAGTGTCCACCATTGTCCTTTATGCTTCTTAGGAATGTGACTGGTGATATCATCCTACCCTCCTCCTTGCCCAGTGTATGTAGCACACAGAATTAAAGCAGCCTTGTGAACTAACGGAGTTCTCAACAGGGAAGACTACATTTCTTTTCTTTTCTTTTTTTTTTTTTTGTAAAACCTCCAACCTTCCCCACTACTCTGCTAAAAAGGAGGGGAGCTAAATGCATAGAAGCTCCTCTAAGGCTCTTCTGGAGACTCTTGTACTTGTGACCCAGAAATTCCCAATTAGTCATGTCTCCCAAATTAGACATGTTTGTCTATCACACAGAGATAAATTATAAATGAAGGCAAAGCAAATTCTGGAACTGGCTTGGGATTGGGAGAACTATCTCCAGGCCTTTACAATGGAGGTTATCCTGAGGCAGCAGAACTCTCAAAAATTAGATAGGAAACTATAGAAAGAGGCAGAATGATCACAAGTTTGAGGCCAGCCAAGGCAATGTAGCAAGACCTTATGTCAAAATAGAAAGAGTTGGGACCTTCAACAGATGAAAATGGATAAAGAAAATGTGGTATACATATACACAATGGAATATTAGCCATAAAGAAGAATGAAATTATGACATTTGACAGTAAGTGGATAGAACTAGACACTAACTATCATGCTAAGCGAAATAAGTCAATCAAAAAAACTAAAGGCCAAATGTTCTCTTATATGTGGATGCTAACAGGGCAGGAGGGAAAAACAGAAGTTCATTGGATTAGACCAAGGGGAATGAAGGGAAGGGAGAATAAGTGGGAATAGGAAAGACAGTAGAATGCATTGGACATAAATTTTCTATGTTCATATATGAATACATGACCAGTGTAACTCCACATCATGTACAACCACAAGAATGGGAAGTTGTATTTCCTGTATATCTAATATGTCAAAATACATTCTATTCTCATGTATAACTAAAAAGAACAAAGAAATTTTTTAAAAGAGTTGGGAATGTAGCTCAGTGGTAGAGCACTTGTCTAGTGTTATGGTTTGAATCTGGAATGTCCCCCAAAGTCTCAGGTGTTTAAGGAATGGTCCCCCATGCAGCAAAATTTAGAGGTATGGCTTTTGGGAAGTGATTAGATCATGAAGGTTCAGCTCTCATCAATGGATTAATACACTGATAGCTGAAGGGACTAGTGGTGGGCGTGGTTGGGTGAATTAGGTTGCTGGGGATGTGCTCTTGGGGGACTGTGTCTCATTGCTGGTCTTGTCTTGTCTGTTTCCTGGCTGCCATGAGCTGAACAGCGTTCCTCTGCTGTCCTTCTGCTATGATGTTCTGCTTTGCCTCAAGCCCAAAGCAATGGAACTCGCCAATCATGAGCTAAGATCTCTGAAACCATGAGCCAAAATAAATCTTTCCTCCTTTAAGTTGTTCCCAACAGGTATTTTGGACATGCTGATGAAAAGCTCACTAACACACATAGCATGTGTAAAGCCCTGATTTCAATCATCAGTACTGCAACATAATAAAATAAATTAAAAAATAAGGTCTCTGATCGCAGGAAAAGGCAATGATGTGTGAAGGAAGAAAATACCAAGGAAGCCTAGTATGTGGAAGCAATAGCTAAGAACATGAAGTCTGGATACTTGGGCTAACTGACAAACCACATACTGGTATAGAGCTAATTATAGGTAATATTGTTATTCTCAGTTTAGAACAAATAGATATTAATACACAAACTAGAAGGGGAGTAAAGAAGCTTAAACAAGGGCTGGGGTTGTAGCTCAGAGATAGAGCGCTTGCCTCGCATGCGTGAGCCCCTGGTTTGGTCCCCAGCACCACATAAAAATAAATAAAAATGGAGACATTGTGTCCATCTACAACTAAAAAAAAAAAATATTTAAAAAAAATAGCTTAAACAAAACTCACATATCTGTATGGTCGAAAGCTAGGTATTCCTCAATTATTCCTTCTGAGAAGATTATACAGTCTTCTTCTCTTTCCACAGCACACAAACCAGGGGATCTGGCAATGGAAGATACTTTTTGAGCATAAGAAGGTGAAAAATGTAACTTCTTTCCTCTTATGCCAAATCTGGGAATAGGGGAAAAAACAAATATTAGTTATGTACAATATAAACATTTCTCACAATAAGTCACACGTGTTTTAGTTCAACCCCTTGCTCTGGGGAACCCCTTCCTGGACTATTCTTAATCTTAAATTTATTAATTCACAGAACAGGAAGATTATATAATGTCCACAGACCTATTCTGCTTAGGAGCACTGCACACTATCTAATATGGCTTGCTATCTTCTCAGATTCAAATAGCTATAGCTATAAACTAAGTTTTTAACAAAACCTCCAGAGGTACCTTAAAACATGCCTATTTCAATAATCTCATCACTGCTCAAAAAATGCATGCTCATTAAAGGCAAGGATCTTAATTAAATTTCCATTCATATCCAAACACTCAGTAAATAGGTGATGACTCATTTATTTAAGCATGTGAACAATATAATTTTTGAAAATGGTTCAGTTTAACCAAATAGTAAATACACCCAATTTATACTCTGTGTTACTCTCTATTCTTTTTTGTGTCCTAAGTATTTCTTTTTAAATGGGAAAAAGAAGAAACCTATAACATTTTTCAACAAGGCTAACTTTTGGAAGACATTTTGGAATCATGTATTAGAAACCTTAAAATAACATACTCTTTGATTCAATGGTTTCATTTGTAGGGATATCATTTAAGGACATGAATTATAAGATTTAGCTATAAGAACTATAATCACAGAGGGGTTGGGGGTGTGACATAGCGGCAGAGTGCATGTTTAGCATGCTGAAGGCCCTGGGTTCATTCCCAAGTTTAAAAAAATTATCACTGACTTGTTTATAATTGCCCCAAATCAAAACTAGCCCCAATTGTTTCAAAATAGAGGATTTAAAATGGGTTGCTTAACAATGTTTTTTTTTGTGAATGGATTACTATGAAGTTTTTTTTAATACTTTTTTTTAATATTTATTTTTTAGGCGTAGATGGACACAACACAATGCCTTTATTTTTTATGTGGTGCTGAGGATGGAACCCGGGTCCCGCCCGTGCTAGGCAAGCACTCCACCACTGAGCCACAATCCCAGCCCCCTATGAAGTTTTTAATGTTGAAGAAAATGGAAAATGTGTGCAATAAAATGTTAAGCATAAAAAAGATTGCAAGATGTGTACATTAATTTCATAAAATGTGTAATTTCATAAAAACTACATACATGTGGCAGAGGATCTGCATACCCTTCAATATCCATTTTTTTCCTTCTTTTCCTGGTAAAATCTAATTAATCCTAATTTAATTCAAGCAGGCAATATACCCTCAAAGACTACACTTCCCAGCTACCTCGCAGCTAGATGCAGTCAGATACAGCAGAATTATTATGTGGGACTCTGGAAAGGATGCATAAAGGGAACTGGCATGGCTAAAAAAGGTACCCTTTTGCATATTTTCCTTTCCTCCTTTCTGCTATGTCATGTTTGAAGCTCTATCACCCATCTTGGATCACAAAGAAAACTTCAGGGAAAACACTGAGCTAGGATGGTGAAGCAGAAGGACGAAAGGAGTCAGTCCCTGAAAACACCATGCTACCACTATACTATATTTAGAGTACCTTCCTCCAGACTTCTTTTACATGAAGAGAAATAAACTTCTGCTTACTTAAGCCATTTAACAGAGGATCATAGGAAGTGGTTTATCGTCTGGTGAGGCCAGACTGTGAAATACTTTTGAAACAGCCCACAATTTTTAAAATTTGGCTGAAATCAAAAGCTTAGAATTGGCCAAGTGTGGTGGTACATGCCTATAATATCAGATTCAGGAGGCTGAGGCAGGAGGATCACAAGTTTGAGGCCAAACTTAGCAAGACCCTGTCTCAAAATAAAAAACAAGGACTGGAGATGTAACTCAGTGGTAAAGTGCCCCTGGGTTCAATCTCTAGTACCTAAATAAATAAATGCAAGCTTAGAATTGTTTTAGCTCCTGAACTTCTCATACCAAGGATGGAAGCTGAGGGGCTGCCCCATGGCCCAGATGGGCACTGGGGAAGCAGATTGTGACATGCTTCTGATTACCACAACATAGCTAAATCTATTTGTTTATTCCCTGCTTTTTGTCCCATTGTGCCCCCTCTACTCTCATAAAACCTACTATGCCCCTGAACACTTGAAGATGGAGATTTGAGATAGAAAATGTCTCTTCTATCTTCCTGGGAGCCAGCTTTGAAAAAATCTGTTATTCTAGTCAACCTGCCTTCTGAGCATTAGTAGAATGTGACTAGTGATAAAGTCTCTCCTTCTTGGTATCACTTTGTGTATCAATTCAGTAACTTATAGCAATGGAGAGTGTCAAAATTCTTGCATTAGAAGATCACTGTGGTGGTGGTGAAGAAGAAAAGGTGGTTAGGAGGCTACTGAAAAGATGGAGCAAGAGCTAGTAAGCTGACAAGAGCCTGGGCCACAGCAGGAGACATGCAGATGGAAGGGTAAGGGCTAAGGGGCACAGTTGGGACAACCAATACACCTAAACCAGCTGGTATTACAATTTATAAACTCCTTTAAATCTGAGATTTAAGGTTAAGTGTTTTGAAATTCTAAAATAGTGGTTCCCAAATTCTGGTCAACAGATTTATGCTAATCTTTGACAAAATTTTTATTTATCTATACAAAAATGAGTAAAATATGGATAATGACCAGCAAGACTATCCATATAGCCTTTCTTGAAAAGGACTGTCCTTGAGATTATGTACATCATGATTTTTTGCATTATTTCTTTTCTTTTATAAAGTAATGATAATAGGGTCTTTTTACTGTAACATGATAAAATTGAAGATTGTCAGTTGAGTACCCAATAACATTCCGTACGTCATTGTACTATTATATTATTCCATAATATATCATTTTTAGTTGGTGTTTACTAATGAAATTTTTTGCTTTGGGGAAAAAAAAAAAAGGTATAGGTGTGTGGGCAGCTGGCTAGGTGAGATGGCGCCTGGCTACTTCTGCTCCTGCTGGGTCCTTTGCTGTTGTTCGAAGTCAGGGTCTGCGCTGGACCAGACAAAGACCTTAGCCACCAGAACAAGGAACCGCTGTTAGCTGCCCAGCAACTGAAGCCACAGCCTGCTGGTGTGCAGGGGCCAAGAAAGGATGTACTCCAGCAGCCCCAGTTCATACAAATAATGAAGAGTCAGCGACCCAAAATAATTTGGGATTTATTTATGCATTTGTTGCTGCCATATCAGTCATCACTGTGTCTGAATTGGGTGATAAGACATTTTTCATAGCCACCATCATGGCGATGCACTATAACTGATTGACAGTGTTGGCTGGGGCTATGCTTGACCCTAATGACTTGCTTATCAATTCTCTTTGGCTATGTTACCACCGTCATCCCCAGGGTGTACAGGAATTATGTCTTAACTGCATTATTTGCCATTTTTGGCATTAGAATGCTTCGGGAAGGCTTAAAGATAAGCCCAGATGCAGGTCAAGAGGAACTGGAAGAAGTTCTGCAGAACTAAAGAAGAAGGATGAAAGATTTCAATGAACCAAACTCTTAAATGGATCAGGAGATGTTGAAACGGGTACAAGCACAACAATACCTCAGAAAACGTTGCATTTTATTTCACCCATTTTTGTTCAAGCTCTTATACTAACATCCTTAGCAGAATGGGGAGATCGCTCTCATCTCACTACAATTGTTCTGGCAGCTAGAGAGGATCCCTGGGGTGTAGTGGTGGGTGGAACAGTGGGACACTGATTATACACTGGATTGGCAGTAATTGGAGGAAGGAATGATAACACAAAAAATCTGTCAGAACTGTGATAATAGGAGGTGTTGTGTTTTTGGCGTTTGCATTTTCTGCACTATTTATGTGTCCTGATTCTGGTTTTCAACACACTATTTGTTCATCTGTATTTAGTATAAGGTAACTATTGTCTTTCTGTACATAGTATACATAACAACCAAAAGTGATGGAAAATACTGTATTCTGTAGCAATGATTTGTAAGTTTGACCCATTTAATGAAAGTATTATGTCCAAAACAGTTAATCAAGGATTTTATTTGTAAAATGGATTTTTAAAAGAAACCTGACTTCTCAGCGTGGACTTTTTTGGCAGCATAATTATGTCAGTATAGTCCCCATTTCTGTTTTGTATGTACAGAACCATTGTGCAGTGGGGTCTACCACTTGGTTTTCTTTCAATATGACCCATTTATAAGGAATATATTCTCCTTGGTCACTGAGGCATTTCAGATGTTTACCTTAAAAATTTCCTTGTGGAAAGAATGAATTAATTTCTTTTTTGGGGCTGGGGTTGTGGTTTAGTGGTAGCATGCTTGCCTAGCATGTGTGAGGCACTGGGTTCAAGTCTCAGCACCACATATAAATGAATAAAATAAAGGTCCACTGACAACTAAAAAAGATTAAAAAAAAAATCTTTTTTAAAAAAATATTTCCCTAAGCCAGTAAGCAATAGTTTAATCATGTCTTTTTAAAATTAGATTGTTTTTAAAAAAGAGACAAATAAGGTAATACTTATTATATAAATATAATGATGCAATTAGAATTGTTTGCTAAGTCCATTCTTTCTTTTAATTGGGTAGGACACCCAATACGAAAATAGTCAATATTTGATAATGTGGAATTACCAAATTAAAAGAGAATACTATGAATGTATTAATTTTTTTCTATATTGAATAAATAATGTAACATAGATACAATGTAAATAAATAAAAGTGGTATGACCAGTGGCGGGGGGCGGGGTGGACAAGTATACCTAGCCAATAACAGGCCTTTCTGTTAAAAAAAGAAATTTCAGCCAGATAAGAAGGGAAAATGTTTCCATTTCCAGTAAAGCTGCAACATAAAACAAGTTAATATTATACATCATAAACTTGTCTTGCTAATGTATTCTCTAACAAAGGAATTTCAATCATTGGACTTTGGAGATTTACTGTGCCTGAAAATAACCTTTAACTTCTTAAATATCTATAATTCTTTTGTTTTACAAAAAGATAATAGTGGTCTTACCCAATAATATGTTGCTCTGGTAGTAATATTTAAATTGAGATCTGGGGCTGGGGATGTGGCTCAAGCAGTAGCGCACTCGCCTGGCATGTGTGCGGCCCGGGTTCGATCCTCAGCACCACATACAAACAAAGATGTTGTGTCTGCCGAAAACTAAAAAATAAATATTAAAAAAATTCTCTCTCTCTCTTTAAAAACAAAAATTGAGATCTGTTTTCTTGGAAGAGGAAAAAAAAAATTGGCACTTTATTCTGCCCCCTCCAGCATGGAGGATAAAATGACTTTGCTAGGCTTCTTGATTAAAAAGAGCTTCATTTGAAGCCACTCCCTCCATGTATAGGCCTTAGGAGGCAGAGTTTGTAGACTTCATGGAGGAAGCTGTAATGTTCTCTAGAGTGGTCGGATGGGACAAATAGTCAAAACTCTCCTTCCTGTATCTTTTTTTTTTTGGTACTGGTGATTGAACTTGGGGCACTCGACTACTGAGCCACATCCTCAGCTCTATTTTGTATTTTGTTTTTAGAGACGGGCTCACTGAGTTGCTTATTAGCACCTTGCTTTTGCTGAGGCTGGCTTTGAACTCATGATCCTCCTGTCTCAGCCTCCCAAGCTGATGGAATTACAGGCGTGCGCCACCGGGCCTGGTTCCAGCCTAGTATCTTAAAAGTACAGCTGACCACTCTCAGACCAAT
Organism: Urocitellus parryii; assembly: GCF_045843805.1. Lineage (NCBI taxonomy): Eukaryota > Metazoa > Chordata > Mammalia > Rodentia > Sciuridae > Urocitellus > Urocitellus parryii. The sequence continues at coordinate 160,548,753 of NC_135535.1, read as the reverse complement.
CTTATATCCAATGGAACTCTACAAATGACTACAATAGAGGAAATTTACATGAAGATGGCTTTATGATGCTAAGAGGAAGTAAACATAACCCTAAATAGGAAATATGATTGTGGATGGCTCTATACGAAGAATTGAAGTAGAATGTCTCCATGACAGTGCTTTACATCTTTAAAAAAAAAAAAATCTGATTTGCAATTTGCCTGAGTAACTCTTGCATTTAGAACCGTTGTAAAAAAAAAAATAAAGAAAACGAAAGCAAAATCTGTAATTTGTAATGAGAAACATGAGGGAGGCCTCTTTTATTTCGTCACTTGAAATTGATCTGTTTAAATTGCATATATCATCCTGATTCAATTTGGACAAATTATGACTCTAGAAATTTGTCAATGCCTTTGATATTTCCTATTTTATTGGAGTACAAGTTTTCAAAATAATTTCTAATTTCTTCTGTATTTCTTTAGTGTCTGTCGTGATATTTCCTTTTTCATCACATATGTTAGTAATTTGAGTTTTCTCTCTCCTTCTCTTCATTAGCATGGCTAAGGGTCTGTCAATTTTATTTATTTTTTCAAAGAACCAACTTTTTGTTTTGTCAATTTTTTCAATTGTTTCTTTTGTTTCAATTTCATTGATTTCAACTCTGATTTTAATTATTTCCCGTCTTCTACTGCTTTTGGTACTAATTTGTTCTTTTTCTAGGGCTTTGAGATGTAATGTTAAGTCATTTATTTGTTGACTTTTTCTTCTTTTAAGGAATGAACTCCATGCAATGAACTTTCCTCTTATAACTGCTTTCATAGTGTCCCAGAGATTTCGATATGTTGTATCTGTGTTCTCATTCACCTCTAAAACTTTCTAAATCTCTTCCTTTATGTCTTCTGCAACCCATTGTTCATTCAGTAGCATATTATTTAGTCTCCTGGTATTGGAGTGGATTTTATTTCTTATTTTATCATTGATTTCTAATTTCATTCCCTTATGATCTGATAGAATGCAGGGTAGTATCTCTACTTTTTTATATTTACTAAGAGTTGCTTTGTGGCATAATATATGGTCTATTTTAGACAAGAATCCATGTGCTACTGAGAAGAAAGTGTATTCTTAGGCTAGGGTTGTGGCTCAGTGGTAGAGCGCTTGCCTAGCATGTTCGAAGCCCTGGGTTCGATGCTCAGCACCACATAAAAATAAACAAAATAAAACTATTGTGTCCAACTAAAAATATATATATATTTTAAAAAAGAAAGTGTATTCTCTCATCGAAGGATGAAATATTCTATATATGTCAATTAAGTCTAAGTTATTGATTGTATTGAGTTCTATAGTTTTTTTTTTTTTTTTTTTTGCTTTTGTTTGGAAGATCTATCTAGCGATTAAAGATGTGAATTGAAGTCACCTCAGATTACTGTGTTGTGGTCTATTTGACTCTTGAATTGAGAAGAATTTGTGTGATGAACGTAGATGCTCCATTGGTATACATATTTATAATTGTTAAGTCTTGTTGGTGTGTAGTTCCCTTGAGTAGTATGTATTGTCCTTCTTTATCCTTTTTTGTTGACTTTAGTTTGAAGTCTACTTTATTTGATATGAAACCCCTGCTTGCCTCCTCAGTTCATGTGAGTGGTATGATTTTTCCCAACCTTTCACCTTCAGTCTATGGATGTCTTTTCCTATGAGAGGTGTCTCTTGGAGGCAGCATATTGTTGCATTTTTTTTTTTATCCAATCTGCTATTCCATGTTTTCTGATTGATGAGTGTAGGCCATTAACATTCAGGGTTATTATTGAGACATAATTTGTATTCCCAGCCATTTTTGTTTATTTTCGGTAGATTTTTCCTTTAGTGTAATACCTCTCTCTGTTGATTTCATCATTGTTTTTCATTTCCTCTTTGTGGAATATTTTGCTGAAGATGTTCTATAGTGCAGGCTTTCTAGTTGTAAACTCTTCTGTTTACTATGAAAGTTTTTTTGTTTTTTTTTTCATCATCAAATCTAAAGCTCAGTTTTGCTGGATGTAAGATTCTTGGTTGGCATCCATTTTCTTTCAGAGCTTGGTGTATGTTGTTCCATGATCTCCTGGCTTTGAAGGTCTTGGCTGAAATATCTGCTGAGATACGAATTAGTCTCCCCCTATATGTGATCTGATTCCTCTCTCTTGTGGCTTTTAAGATTAAATCCTTATTCTGTATGCAAGGCATTTTCATTATAATGTGCCTTGGTGTAGATCTGTTGTAATTTTGTACTTTTGGTGTCCTGTAAGCCTCTTGTATTTGGTTTTCCAATTCATTCTCCATGCTTGGGAAATTTTCTGATATTATCTCATTGAAGAGATTATGCATTCCTTCGGTTTGAAACTCTGTGCCTTCCTCTACCCCAATAACACTTAGATTTGGTCTTCTGATGCTGTCCCATAATTCTTAAATGTTCTGTTCATGGTTTTTTACTATCTTCACTGTGAGATCAACTTTATTTTCTAGATTGTATACTTTGTCTTCATTATCTGATGTTCTTTCTTCTAAGTGATCTAGTCTGTTGGGTATGCTTTCTACTGAGTTTTTTAATTTGATTTATTGAATCCTTCACTTGAAGGATTTCTGTTGTTGTTTTTTTTTAAATAATGTTGTGGATTTTATTTATTTTTGTTTTGGGGGGTTTTTTTTGTTTTTTTTTTTAGAGAGAGAGAGAGAGAGAGAGAGAGAATTTTTTATTTTTTAGTTCTCGGCGGACACAACATCTTTGTTGGTATGTGGTGCTGAGGATCGAACCCGGGCCGCAAGCATGCCAGGTGAGCGCGTAGGCTACCCCTTGAGCCACATCCCCAGCCCTGTTGTTTTTTTTTTTTTCCAGAGTCTCTCTCTCTTGAAGTAATCTTTTGCTACCTGTATTTGCTCTCTTATCTCTTTGTTGAAGAGATCAATTTTTTGCCTGTATTTGCTCATTTAGGTAATTCTTTAATTCACAGATCATTTTAATTATGAACCTTCTGAACTCCTTTCTGACATTTCATCAACTTTGCAGTCCATGGGTTCTGTTATTATAGTATCCTGTTTGTTTGGGGCACTTTCCTCCCTTGTGTTTTCATGATGTCTATGTGTCTTCCTTTCTTGTAGTGTGGACCTGAGATATTACAGTTTCTTCCCTATATTCTTGTAACACCCATGTAGATTGTCTTTACCTCACCTTATGTTGGGCTTCCAGACCCTGCTGGTGTCCTTCAGTGTATGCTACTTCATCTAAGGTTGGTGGCGGCAATATCAGAAGTAATTGTATGGGGAAGGCTATGGCAATGACTGCCATGTCCAAGATGAAAGTGGGTTACGCTTAGGCTCCCAGGTGTGTGTGTGTGTGGGGGGGGGTGCGTGAACTCAGACCTATTCTGAACCTGGGTCCTGTGCAAGTCAGTGTGGACAGATCTGGGCTGGGCCTGATTCCAGCGGTAATTTGTTGGACTGAAGGGGCGGACCTGTGCCAGAAGCTAGGCTCTGGCAGGTGTCTGCCCTGCTGGTGGAGGGGTGGACCAGTTCCTGGGGTGAGCCTGGATCCTGTGTGAGCTGGTGTGGGCAGTCTCTGCTTTTTTCTTTTTTTAATCTATTCTTCTATCAATAGATATTTGGGTTGTTTCCATCTCTTGGCTACTCTAAGTGATACTGGAATGAGTATGAATGTGCAAATATATATTTGGGATCTTGTTTTGTATTCTTTTGGATATATATCCAGAAGAAGGATTCCTAGATTTATATGGTAATTCTATTTTAAATTTTTTGAGAAATCTCCATACTGTTTTCCATAATGGCTACACCATTTTACATTCTTATAAACAGTGAACCAAGGTTCCAATTTCTCTGTATCCTTGTCAACACTTATTTTCTATTCCTTTGATGGTGGTCATCCTAATGGACATAAGGTGTGATACTGCAAAGTTTTGATTTGCATTTCACATGCATGGTAATCATTTGAATATCTTTGGAGAATTGTCCAAGAATCAAATCTTGTTCATTTTTCAATTGGGTTACCATTTTGTGTGTGTGTGTTTGTGTTATAGAAGTTCCTTATATTTTCTGGATATTAATCTTTTATGATATAAATTTGCAAATATTTTCTCCCATTCCATGTGTTGCTTTTTCATTCTTTGATGCAGAGAAGTATTTATATGTCATTTAGTCCCATTTGTCTATTTTTGCTTTGGTCTGTTCTTTTGATTTTACATCCAAGAAATCACTGTCAAATCTCATGTCTTGAAGCTTTCCCTCTGTTTTATTACAGGAGTTTTATAGTTCTTATAATTTTTATCAGAAGTTTTATAATTTCTTATAATTAGGTCTTTAATTGTTTTGGGTTAATATTTTGTATTTATATAAAGTAAGGGAGGGAAGGGTCCAACTTCATTCTTTTGAATGTGGACATCTAGTTTCCCCAACACCATTTGTTGAAGAAAACTGTCCTTTCCTCATTGGTCTTGGCACTCTTGTTGAAAATAATTTAATCAAGTATTCAAGTGTTTATTTCAGAGGTTTTTATTAATAATTTTAAGGGTTATAATTCTGCCTACGGTCATATACTTTAGATAATTTTTATTTAAGAAGAGACAAGCCCTTTAAGCTAACTAGAAGCAGCAGAATTCATAGATTTTTTTCAAGTAGAAATACCTTCAAGTTCATTTTCTTTAGGGTCCTTTTTTAGCCTATTTCCCTATATATTGCCACCATTCCAAAGTTTTAGCTTCCTCAAATTTTATTTTGACTAGACACTAATATTTATTTTGATTAGTAAGTCTGTTTTGCAACCATAATTTTAATTCATATTGCATCTTCATGTATTTTATAGTCATATAAATATAGCCTACTTTTGATTTAGTAAAAAAAGAGAAAAAAGAAAACTGAATGCTAACCATGCTCTAGGTACTGTGCTAGGTGTTAAGAAATACAGAAAACTCGATTTTATATTATTGTGTTGCTTATGGTACCACTTTTCTCTAGCCCAAGAATGCCTTAATAGAAACTGAACCAAATACCTATTTTAGTGTGTTTGAAATATGAAAGAAAACCAATGTTTGGAGACTTACTAAATGAGAGGGAGAAGAGAAAATGACAGAAGATAAAAGTAGAGAAGTAGGCAGGGATCAGCTTATGATATCATTTTAGATTTTCTCTTAAATTAAATGGTAAGCTACTTAAAGTTTTAAATAGAAAAAAAATCTACACTGAATTTTAAAAATCTGACATAGAGTTGCAAAATAAATATAATATGAAATGTTATTTTTGTAAAAATTCCTAGTAGTTGATAAACCTCTTTGGCAATCTGATTTGTTAAACTGAAAAACTAAAAGCAAATTCATAACACATTTTTCCTACAATTCTCACAACGAAAAGTGGCAAAATAGCAGTAGTATCACCAACTTATACATCCTCACCACCCAAATTTTGTTCTTTAATTCTAATAGCATCTTGAAGGAATCAGGGCTCCTTGAAGTTCAGCTGATGCCATGTCTTAAATGAGAAAAAAATTAAGGATGGGCCTGGAACATCTTACTGTAATCAGAAAGCAAGTCAAAACAAAAACAAGGTACTAGCTTGAAGTGGTCAAGGTGTAACAATTAGAGCATTAATAATAATTACAGTTAAATAAACTATGAAAGTATTTTGAAATGCTATGAGTTCATAATGTACTCAAGAATAGATGAAGTACTGGGGCTGGGGTTGTGGCTCAGTGGTAGAACACTTGCCTAACATGCATGAGGCACTGGGTTCAATCCTCAGCACTACATAAATATAAACTAAAGATATTGTGTCCATTTAAAACTAAAAAATAAATATAAAAAAAAGAATAGATGAAATATTGAATATAGACAGAGTAGTTGTTACGTGAAAAAAGTAAACGTGGATTATGTTTAATTTTTTATTTTTTTCAGTGAATACTGGCAATGGTAATATAACTGCATAATCTATGTATGTGTCTGTGTAATGTATACACAGATATTTGTTTTATCTATGTAAGTAATTATTGAGAACTGTAAGTTTAATAGCCTAGACAAAGTAGATCCAAAAATAAAAAGATCAGTCAGCAGTGGTGGCAGCAGGTAGAAAGGAAAGATAATAATATGTTGAAGAATAATGAGTTACTCAGGTAACCTAAAAAGGGGGAGTTAATCAGACTTGATTCTTTATATTTTTGAAGAAAAAAAAATCTCTAAGCGGACCTACTGCTCCAGTTATAAAATAATGCACATAAAACAGTTTATACTAACATTTAAAGAAAATATATCCTAATGACAACAGAATTTTGGTCAGAAGAAATAAAAGGATAAATTATATCTGTGGGAGACATTGGGTTTAAATTTATATGAAAGGAGTAAACTTAAGAAGGTTTGTTGATATATGAGTTTAAATTTAAAAAGAAAACCAGCAGCTTGAATTTATATTACTTTGAGAAAAGCAAACAATTCCATTCTCTGACCAAAAATTAGCTGACAATGCAGATTCCATAATCTTCGTCTGTGACAAGTTACGTTTAACTGAAAGCCCAAAAGGCACCCAAAGTAAGTTATAGTCCTAGAAGATATCAAATAAGTAGGAAAAAATATAGAAATAATTTTTAAAATGAATTTAAAAACTATAGTATTACATTTTATAATATATTTAAATAAGCATAGGTTTAGAAATAATCCTAGTTGAATATTTCTACTATAAGATTTGAGGCATTCCAAAAATTTAGCCACTTAAAAATTATTTTGAAGTTTAATTCTGGTTCTGTAAAGGGATTAAGTTATAATTAACAAGTTTTTTAAAAAATCACTTTTAAAGTATAGTTTTCAAAAAAATTTTAAAGTGTGACCCCTAAATTTTTAACAACCATTCTATTTACACATTTATTCCAGAGGGGAAGTGCCTATATTTATGAATAGGTGTAGATATAGAGATATACAGATGAATAGATCTGAATAACAAATATATCCCTCAATTGCAGGAAATATTTTAATTTTTTGAACAAAAAATTATATAACAAAATTTTAATATACACAAAGACTATAACCAATCTTACAGAATTTTCTGTGCTTTATTAAATACCAAGAAGTATAATTATCTTAATCCTTAGTTCAATCAGTAGAAAATAATATTTGCATGTCAGGATATTGAAACACATACATAATAGAATACTTACATTGCTGAATCTCTTTCTTGAGACAAGGCTGCTTCATGTGAAGCTGAAATAGCAGGTGGGGATCTAGGATATAATCCATAACCTTCACTTGGAGTAATTATCTGTTTACCCAGAATTCTTCAAAATGAAAACATATAGACCATTAAACACCTTCACTTGGCATACATACAAAAACTAGTCATTTCTGGAACAAATATGATGGCTCTACATAGAAGTCCAGTACATATTAGTTTGACATTGATTTAATTCTTTGGGGGGCGGGTACTGGGGACTGAACTCAGGGGCATTCAACCACTAAGCCTCATCCCCAGTCCTATTTTGTATTTTATTTAGAGACAGGGTCTCACTGAGTTGCTTAACACTTCACTTTTGCTGAGACTGGCTTTGAACTTGTGACCCTCCTGCCTCTGCCTCTCGAGCTGCTGGGATAATAGGCGTGTGCCACCACACCTGGCTCAAGAATAATTCTTCAGATAAAATGTGAATCCTTACCACAGGTATATCTCTCTCTTCAACAAAATGGGGATAGAAAAGATAAAGCAATAGCCTGGGAGTTTTTGAAAATCCTAAGGAAAAAATAAATACACAAAAGGGGAAAAAACAGGAAAAAAATAAACCCAAGGAAACTGAGCAAACTTTTGGAATTTGCCCTTAATCTTCTATAATAATCTGCATAAACAAATATATTTTCTGACCATATTGCTCAAAAGTAGAGTTCTTTAGAAACTCCTGATACACAGATCTCAGCTACTGGTATAGAAATAGTTTCTCTCAACCAGGATAGCATATTGGTAGTTATGGAAACTTCCACCAACTTGAGTATTCATTCTCTCAGTTGAGCCTTTACACCACATGGCCTTGTTCACATTCATTAAAATAATATCCAATAGATATTTCAGAATACAAGCTTTCTTAGAAATGCACTTTTTAATTTTAGTTTTAGCCATAAATACAAGACAATGGTAGCCTTCAATACCTGAGGTGAGGAAAGCTAGATGTCCACTGTTGGCACTCTTCTTGTAGACTCTTGGTATGCACACTTGACTTTTGCTCATATAAGAGCTCATCAATGGCTGTGAACATGGCCTGGACTTTTTCAGTGGCATTTTTATCAAGTTCCTAGAAGAAAATACCCCCCAAAATATTTAGGTGACCTTCAACCTCTGTTAACAATGTAAAGACTGAAAGCAATCAGATTTTGTTTTGTTTAAAATATTTAATCCATTTGAAATATTACTGTGTTTACATGAAAGAAAAGTAGTTATGGAATTTTCAGAACTCATGTAATTTTCAGAGCTCATGGAATTTTTAGATGTCTTTTCTATTCCTGTTTAAAGAAAATTTACAGAAATATATTTTTTAAAAAGTAACAATTTCTTCTTCATATAAATACTATTTATTGTAAACATTTTAAAAGTACAGAAAAGTATAAAGAAAAACTTAAAATTTTCTAATGAAGCAGACCAGGTACCCCCACCCAAAAGACTCTTGCCATAATTAAGCTTCTCCTCTGTCAGATCAGCAGGATGTCTGCAAAGGTTATTGTGGTTGAAATTCTTTCTTGTAAATGCCAGGTTTGCACACAAAAGGTGTAACAGAATTAGTCTGTAAGCTTGTTGTACAAAATATATTATCTGTGTTTTCTTGGTAAAACTTATGTGACCTGTGTCTGTCCTTAGAACTTAAGAAATTATTTTATGTAAACTCCTCCAGCATGTAAACTTCCAAGGCCACACCCCCCACAATGGGTGTAAAGTTCAAAGAATTTCCAAAATCTTGGTTCAGAGAATTTTTAAAAAAATATTTTTAGTTGTAGACAAACACAAAGCCTTTATTTTATTTATTTATTTTATGAGGTGCTAAGCATTGAACCCAGTGCCTCACACGTGCTAGGCAAGTGCTCCACCACTGAGCCACAACCCCCGTTCCCCAGAGAATGTTTTAGGCTATGCAATAGCCTCTCTGGACCCTGCAATCAATAAACCTGCTTCCTGAAAATTCCTCAGGTATACAGGTTCTTCTGTCCTGTTTCACTACAATTCCACAAAAGTTAATGATTATTATTTTTATTATTATGTTATTATTATTATTGAGATGTCTCCCCAAACTCCTAGGCTCAGGCAATCTTCCTGCCTCAGCTTCCTGAGTAGCTGGCACTACCAGTGTGTGCCACCATACCTGGCTTTGATGACTGCTAATTTTAGTATAGTTGCTTGGTTCTAGTATTTTTTAGAACAAAAAATCTGTATATATTACTTAGTATTCTGCATCTTTCACTTGACAATTTATGTTATACATTTGAGCCCTGTAACCTGTCAGAGGAGCCAGGCACTGTAGCACAGGCCTGTAATCCCAGCAATTTGGAAGGCTAGGGCAGGAGGATCACAAGTTCAAGGCCAGCCTCAGCAACACAGCAAGGCCCTCAGAAATATAGTGAGATCCTATCTCAAAATAAAAAAAGGACTAGGATATGGCTCAGAGGTAAAGTGTCCCTGGGTTTAATCCCCAATAAAAACCCACCCCACCCCCACCAAAAAAAGAGTACAGTCAGAGGGAAGGCTATAAAATGTGGAATTAATCATGTTATCAGATCTTTAAATTTCCTGCTTACCTTTACTGCAGCTGTATTTATTATGTGCCCTTTTACATTTCACTTGAAGAAAAGTTATACTTTCTTCTAAAAGGATAAAATGAGAACTATGTATTTTCACTGTAAAAATTAAAATCAGGGGCTGGGGTTGTGGTTCAGTAGTAGAGTGCCCATCTTGCACGTGTGAAGCACTGGGTTCAATCCTCAGTACCACATAAAAATAAATAAGTAAATGTATTGTGACCATCTACAAGTAAACAAATATTTTGAAAAAGAGAATTAAAATAAGTCTCTTCTCAGTAGAAATATATTTGGGAATCATTTAAAAAAAAAAAAAATCTGGCCAGACACAAGTCTGTAACCCCAGTGGTCAGGAGGCTGAGACAGGAGGATCACAAGATTTGTGTTTTACTGACAATTTTTCAGAGAACTAACTTTTGACTACATGTTAGTTTTCTCTATTTTTTTATGTCATTAATTTCCAGTTTAATCAATATTTCCTTCTTTCTGCTTGCTTTAGATTCAGTTTGTCCATTTTTAGTTTCTTAAGGTGGAAACTTATGGACTTCAGATTCTCTTTTTTCTGTAAGCATTTAGAACCATTAATTTGTTTCTTTTTAAATTTTTTTTATTTGTTCTTTTTAGATAGACATGACACTCCATTAATTTATTTCTAAGACCACCATAAATTTTGATATTTTGCTTTTTCATTTTCATTTAGTGAAAAATATTTTTTTAGTTTTCCCTTGCAGATATCCCTTCCAAACAGCATTTGGGGATATTCCACATTTCTGCTTCCTATTTCCAACTTAATTCCATTGGTATTGGAGAACATACTTTAAATCCTTTTAGATTTACAACACTTGTTTAAAAATGTGTTTGAAGAGTATATAGAGTACATATTCTGCTGTCATTTAGGTCAAGTTGGTTCATAGTGCTATTCATCTCCTCAGTAATCTTTGCTAATCTTTTGTCTAGTTTATTTTTTAAGTATTAAGAGTAGGGTATTGAGTTTCTAGCTATAATTGTGATTATTTCTCCTTGGAATTCTGTTCATTTATGCTTCGTGAACTTTAAGTTATTGAGTATGTATAATTTATAATCGCTGTATTTTACTAATGACTGAAACCTTTTATCATTACAAAATATTCCTTGTTTCTGGTACTTTTTCTTGTCTTAAAGTTTATCTTCTCTGAGTTCTAATTCAAGCAGTGCTTACTTTTTTTTATTTTTAAGTTACTGAGGATTGATTCCAGTGGTGCTTTACTACTGAGCTATAACCCATCCCTTTTTTAAAAAATATTTTTTTAGTTGTAGATGGACACAGTACCTCTATTTTATTTATATATTTTTATGTGGTGCTGAGGATTGAACCCAGAGCCTCATACAAGCTAGGCAAGCACTCTACCAATGAGCCACAACCCCAGCCCCCAACCCATCCCTTTTTAAATTTTGAGACAAGGTCTTGTTAAGTTGCCCAGGCTGGTCTTGAACTTGAAATCCTGTAATGCTCCTATCTCAGACTCCTGAGTAGCTGAGATTAGAAGTAGGCACCTCCATGCATGACTGCCCCAGCTTTTAATTTCTGGGTTCCTTCTATCTTCTTCTGCACTTGCATGCATCTTATTTCCCAGATCCTTTTAATAAACTTCTAGATAGTGTGCCAATCCATTGTCTGTAACCTCAGCCTGTCTGAGCCACTGTTCTTCCCAAGTTTACAACTGTTGTTGACAATGCTATTAAGCACACAGTTTGTCTAAGCTTTACTCTAGATCCTTCTCTGGCAGTAAAACTGCTAGCTTTCATAGCTTGTCTCCCTAGAGAAACAGACTCTCATTGTTCTTAACCCAAGCCCTATTGATTTCTATAAATAATTGTTTATTTTTTAGTTGTATACTTTTGGTAAACTTTCAAAGTCCTTAAATAGCTGCATTCACCACCTTAATCTATTTTTATTATTGTCTTTGTTAAAACTACTCACTCTGATATTATAAGTTCCCCCTCATAATTTTCTCTTATTATATTGTCTTCATCAGGTTTTAGCATCAAGATTATGCTGACCTCTTAAAATGAGTTGAGAAGTGTTCCTTCTATTTTTTGGAAAAAGTTTGTGCCGTTGTTATTTCTACCACAAATGGATAGAATTCAACTGGGCCTAAAGCTTTCTCTGTGTGAGAGTTGTTTAATCTAATTTCCTTAGTATTTTTATAACAACTCACAATTGTAATAACCTTAAAAAAGGAAATTTGTATTATAGTCAACCATCCTTTGAGCTGTAATTACTTCTATAAGCCCCATCTTTATACATCTTATATGCATTTTATATATACATATCTTATATGTCAATATATATTAAATATAAGCATTTTTTTGCCTCAGTCAGTATCTTTTAAAGAAATCAGATAAAAATAAAGACTTTGACATTTACCCATTTATTTACAGTTTCTGGTACTCTTCTCTCCCTCCCTGGCAGATTCCAGCTGCTTCTTTTGCCCTGAACTCTGGTATCTGCTCCTCAGCACAATGGGAACATCATTGCTTTGCTTGAACTCTGACTCACTATTGCATAGTCAGAAAACTCCCCAGGCAGGGAGCCAAGGAAAATAAGAAGTCAAGGGAGTAGGAGGATGGCCTGCTAGGCAATATGAGACTTAGAGGGCTCAGAGGCCCTGAACATGTTAAAAGGGTATTTCAAGTTACTTTGGCAGTGAAGTAAATTACTCCAAAACTCAACAGCAAAAATCACTTATTATCTCTCCAGGTTTATATGGGTCAGGAATTTGTGAAGATCTCAATAGGAATGGCTTATCTCTGCTCTGTATCATCTGTGGCCTCAGTCAAAAGACTCACAGGCTGGGAGCTAAAATCATCTGAAGGCTCATTCACTAATACAGTGGCAACTGAGGCTGGCTTATAACTGCAGACTTTAATTCCTTTCCATAATGCTTTTTCATGTCTGTAACTGAACTTTCTTACAAATGGTGGTTAAATTCTGAGATCTACCACTCAAAGATAGAGACAGAGACAGAAATAGGCAAGCAGAAACTGCAGTGTCTTCTAACCTAAAAAGTCAAGTAGCATCACTTTCACTTTGTTCTAATGACTGAGGCAGTTAAAAGGGACATCCAGGTTCCAGGAGAAAGAACATGGCTTTTGAAAATATAATCTACCCACAATGGGAATAAGATGTTGCAGGATGAGCACTACTGAAAATCAGGATGTCCCTTTGGGAAGGCAATCAGCTTGTAATGTTGAAATTAGAATGGAGAGAGGAAGGCTACCGCATGGGGAGTAGGTGGAGTAAGAGAGGGCAAGGGCAAAAAAGGTACCCCAAAGGGGGGTCAAACCAGTATGAGTGTCTGAGTCCAAGCCGGCTGAGAAAATCCAAATGGTAAAAGGATACAGGGGGGAGTCACCCAGTGCAGGGTGAAAAGGGTATATGCAGAAGAATAGGAGACAGTGGCAATAGTGGGAAACTGGTTACATTCAGGGAAATTAATCAAATAGATAAACGTATTAAGGATGATGAGAGCCAGGTTTCTGTCAGATAAAGAAGCTACAAATATGGAAAGGGGAAAACTATTATGAACCTTATCATGTAAGATTGGAATAGGAGGACTACAAGTATTCCCTGGTTCTGTCCACTAGGAAGGGCTGGGCATCCATGACAAGAAAAAATTAGTATGCATATCCAGCACATAAATCTTGTTTTCTAAATATCCCAATTCTGGGGCAAAGTACAAAATAAGCCTAAAATATCTTGTGCCAGAAAGTAAATGCTCAAAAAAGAAGGGGAATAGACCAAAATGGCATAGAAGCCATTTTGCAAGGGTTTTCATTGGCCAAATTTGGGATAATTTGAACTTCAAGATAAATAATAATGATGTATAACTCATTAAGTAAAACGGAAATCCATGAGTCCCACGGATACAAATAAATAAGTTGAAGTTTGATGAGAAACAGAAAAGCAACATAATTTCAAAATAACTCCCCATAAAATACCTTTCCATGCAAATGCAAATGAGTAAGTTGGAAGATCTCACCTTAATGAAGTAACCAAGGTGAAGACCATAAATACTGAGATAAAAGGCATTGTGTGCCACCTACTAGAGCACAATAAGAAAAATATGTTCATTTCTGTGCTATCATTTTAAAGAGTGATTCAAGATTGAAGGAGCAGGGCTGGGGATGTGGCTCAAGCGGTAGCGCGCTCGCCTGGCATGCGTGTGGCCCGGGTTCGATCCTCAGCACCACATACCAACAAAGATGTTGTGTCCGCCGAGAACTAAAAAATAAATATTAAAAATTCTCTCTCTCTCTCTCTCCTCTCTCACTCTCTCTTTAAAAAAAAAAAAAAAAAAAAAAAGATTGAAGGAGCAAAAGAGGATAGGATAATGTGAACTGAACTTTTGTTATAAAGGATATTATTAGTACAATTGGTAACACTAGAATAGGGCCTGAGGATTAGATGGCAGTAATATATCATAACTTTCCTGATTTTAGTAGTTGCATTCTGATAGAAGAATGTCCTTATTTGTACACATTATTTCCTTATTCATAAGAAATACACGTTAAAATATCTGGTGGGGGGGTATAATGTCATTCAAATTGTGGAAAAATAGTTCAACTTGAGGGCTGGGGTTGTGGCTCAGTGGTAGAGCACTTGCCTAGCATGTGTGAGGGCCTGGATTCAATCCTCAGCACCATGTTAAAAAACAAAACAAAAACGAATAAAGGTATTGGGTCCAATTACAACTAAAAAAAATTTAAAATAAAAAAGAATTGCAACTTTAATTCAAAACCTGAATTTGGGGGGCTGGTATTGTGGCTCAAGTGGTAGCGTGTTTGCATAGCATGTGTGAGGCACTGGGTTCGATTCTCAGCACCACATAAAAATAAAATAAAGATAATGTGTCTGCCTAAAACTAAAAAATAAATATATATATTAAAAAAAAACCTTGAATTTTGTTACGTACAAAATAATGCATTTCAAAGGAATTTTCTACTCTGACATTCATATGATTATATCTGCAGTGAAGTCTTTGCAATAATATAAGGAAAACATCAATATTATTTATTTACTAACTAGAAATCTTGAAAATCATAATTATTATAATAAATGTCAAAATAAATCTATTCTTCAAAGAGTTAAACACAGAATTTTCATATGACCTAGCAATTCTCCTTGTTATATACCTAAGATTATTCAAAATATAGGCACACCAAAAATACCTGTACACAAGTGTTCATACTAGCATTATTAATAAAAGTCAGAAAGTAGAAACCCATTAGCTGAAAAACAGATAAGATTTAGTAATCTACGCAATATAATTTTTTAAAATAAATTTTTAGGTACTGTATCACTGAAGTACATCCGATCCCCAGCAATTTTCTTTTTTTGGTAGTTGTAGATGGACAACATGCCTTATTTTATTTGTATTTTTATGTGGTATTAAGGATGGAACCCAGTGCCTCACGTGCTAGGCAAGTGCTCTGTCACTTAGCTACAGCCTCAGCCCTGCAATAAAATTTATTAACAAGAAAAAGAATAAAGTACTGATTAATTTATAATATGAATGAACCTTGAAACTATTGTGCTAATTGAAAGATGCCAGATATAAAAAGCTATAATATAATTTATTTATATGAAAATGCCAGAATAGGCCATTCCACAGAGACAGACAGCAGATTAGTGGTTGCATGGGCCGGGGGAGTGACAGCTAAGGGGTACAGGACTTCTTTCTGAAGTGATAAAAACATAGTAAAATTAGATAGTAATGATGGTTGAACAATTCTGTGAATATACTAAAAAATACTCATATACTTTAAAAGGGTAAATTTTATAGGGTATGAATAAGTAAAATAAAGTTAATAAAAATTGAATGTTATACAGTAGATAAAAAATACAAACAACAAGAAATACAAACAAGTCTTAAGTTATAATTTTAAAACATTATACCATCCAAAGTCCCTAGAAACTAATCCCTAACAAATGTACAGTACCCCTTTATTGATACAATAATGAAAACCTTATTACTAAAATATATTAAACAAGATCTAAATAGTTTTTTTTATTAAGTTGAAAGATTAATATACCAAGGACATGTTTAAAACTCAATATAATAAAGATGGCAGTTTTTCTCAAATTGACCTATGCAATTTTAAAAACTTTCTATTTTTTATATTAAAATATTGGTCAAGACAATTATGTGCAATGTGGTATTACTGAACAATTCAGTAATACTACCAGACAATGTGGATTATTATACAGCTATAGTTACATATAATTGTTATATAGTTATAATTGTTATATAGTTAAAACCAATAAATGAGCTTAGGATAGGACAATTTAGAGAGTCTGGAAATAACTCATATTTTAAAATTTGATTTATAACAGAGGTAAGCATGGCAGACAGAGGGAAAAGAATAAACAGCTCCACTGGAATATCATCACTTATGTATAGGAGAAGGTAAAAAATTTATTTGTATAATTTTAGAGAACCCATTGATGGAGTACTACCAATATTTTGATAGGAAGGAATCATATATACTAAGCAGTCTGTTGTATATGGGACATTTCTACACATTAACCATACCTAAAATGTCCCTGCTTAGAAATCCTGACCTAGTAAATAAATGGTGCTGAAACAATTCATTATGCATGTGGAAAAAAGTAGGATTATGTCTCTGCTACATACCATAACAAAAGACAATTGTGGGTGGATTAAAGAACTAAATGTAAAAATTATGAAAATTATAAAAATCCCATACTAGAAAAAGGTATTTGTAATGTGTTTTTTAAAAGGATGAGTATGTCAGTCATGAATTGCATTTGGATACTACTGAGAATAACAGTGGCTTAAATAAGATAATTTTCTCTCATAAAAAATTAAGTTTAGAGGTAGGAATTAAAAAGTTGATATGGTGGCTCCAGGGGTATCAAGGACCCAGTTTCTCCTACCATTTCCATCTTCAATTAATACTTCATGGTCTGAGATGGCTGCTGTATTTTTAGCCATAGTTCCATGATTCAGACAGGAATTAGGAGCAAGAGATAACTGGAAAAAAAAAAATTGCACTCCATAAAGCCCTACCTCCTCACTACTATGTAACAGAGACTGGGAAATATAATTTTCAACTTGGTCCAATGTTCAAAATTCTATAGCTCTATAGGGAGAGTAGATATAATAGCAAAATCTAAGGTTCTGTTATAAGTAGTATTTGGAATAAGTTCAGCAAACTGTGGTCAATAGGATAAATCCAGCCCATCACCTATTTACAAATGAAGTTTTATTGGAACACATTCAGTCTCTTTATTTACACACTGCTTTATAGCTTATAGCTGCTTATAGTTTATAGCTGCTTTGTGAATACAGTGAGAGATGAAGGTCCAGATAGAGTCTACAAAGCCTAAAGTATTTACTATGTAGCTCTTTAGAGATAAATGCACCCACCCTTGATCTTAAAAAAAAAAATCAGTGAATTAAAAAGGTAAACATGAAAAATTGTTAAAAACCTATGAAAAATCTTATATTATTCCATTTTTCCTGACTAGTGAAGAAATGAAGGTAGAAAGTGAAATGATTATATTTGAATTTTTAAAAACATGTTACATAATAATTAAAATAAAATGTTACATAATAAAATAATATAAAAAAGCAAGGGAATAGACATATCTGTATGACATTTTTATAACTTAAAAAGAGACAACTATCATAATATAGAAAGAAATGATGGAAATACATATAGTCAGTGCACTAAATCCTCCATATAAGGCATCAACTTCATTCCTTCAGAATAAAATTTAAATTCTTTCCATGGTCTATGAGGCCCTACACAATGTACTTCTGCTTACCTCTCTCATCTCATTTTTGTGCTTTTCTCCCCCTGGTTCACCATCTTCCAGCCACTCTGATTGTTTTCTTCAGTTTCAAGAACATGCCATACATTTTGCCTTGGAAATATGAACTTCTCCTTGGGGTAGAAAGTTCTTTTTCTCACTCTTTTCATGGCTAACTCTTCAATATTTAAGTCTCACTCAGATCTAACCTACCCTATATTTCTATATAAAGTGAATTCCCCTATACTATTTCAGCACCTGTCATCTTCCTTAGAGCTCTTACCACTTTTTATATCTTATTTCCTTTTGTCAATCTCCCTCATAAGACTATTAAGTATTAGAAGCCTCACTTGGCCCCATATCCCCCAAGCCAATGGGTATAGTAAAAACAAATGTGCTCAATAAGG
Organism: Urocitellus parryii; assembly: GCF_045843805.1. NCBI lineage: Eukaryota > Metazoa > Chordata > Mammalia > Rodentia > Sciuridae > Urocitellus > Urocitellus parryii. The sequence goes on along the minus strand of NC_135535.1, from coordinate 160,530,760 downwards.
TTCAGTGAAAACAAATGTGTTCAATAAATGTTTTTAAATAAATGAACAAAAAAATGAAAACCCAAATATCAGAAAATAAGGGAAAACTTCAATTGTAATATATTAACACCAAGAAATATAACTATTCAAATAGATAGGCATGAAGGATGAAACATCTATACAAAGTAATGGTACATGAAAAAAGTAGACCACAAAATAGGATACATACATGTTGTATGTACACACACACATGCACACACAGAGTATATGTACATATATCATAGAAATATATGAAGAAAGTATATATATATAATATATATAAAAATATATATTATATATATTACATATATATAAAATGATTGGAGGGGCTAGGGTTGTAGTTCAGTGGTGTAGCACTTGCCTGGCATGTGTGAGGCACTGGGTTGGATTCTCAGCACCATATATAAATAAATAAAGGTCCATCAACAACTAAAAAAAAAAAATTAAAAAAAAGATTGGAAAATAATTCATGGTAATAATAATAGGTTTTAAAAATTAGGCTTTCTGTAAAGAAAGCAGGTTGCTAACAATAATAGTGTGTAAAATAAACATTGGGGCTGGGGTTATGGCTCAGTGGTAGAGCACTTGCTTCATGTGTGTGAGGCACTGGGTTCGATTCTCAGTACCACATTATTAAATAAATGAATAAAATAAAGTCCATCAACAACTAAAAAAAAATACTTAAAATAAGCATTGTGGAAAAGTGCTTACAAAGTAATATTAAATGAAAAGTAGAGCATGATACTATTATGTACATCATGATTATAACCAAATTACAAATTGAAAGAAGACATAAAAATCAAAATACCTACTGAATCAAGATGGTAAAATTATGCATAAAATTTGTCTTTTATAAATTTTTCTTTGAAGGTTATTAGTCTTTTAAAAATAATTTTTTATAATGGGAAATTGATACAATTTAAGCAAAAGTCATTCATTTAATCACCTAATTAATAATGACTGAATAACACTAGGGGTAAATACATTTAGTCCTCTTTTGTAATATATACATGTCAAACACTACCCATCAAGTATTGAAAGAAAGTAAGGATTAATACTTCTTTACAACTATTATAAAGTGTGGTAAATTTAGGAATTACCACACTTGTAAAGAATCAATACAGGAGAGTGAAGGAATGAAATATACCAACAAATCCTAACTCCTAGGATAGTCTCCTAAGAACTCCATTAGACTGATAACATACAACTCACACCATATCCCCAGGAGAAGTCTGAGCTGCCTTCTGTAGAGATCCCTGTGCCAGTATAACTTGGAAAAGCAGATCCTGAATTCTCAGTGTTGCCTGATGTTAAAGGTGATTCTTGAGTGAAGTCAGACTCACTAAATGCACAATTTGAGAGGGAGACAGAAAAAAGTAAGATTCTCACATTTCCTCAAATTTCTGCAGCATTGACTACCCAGTAACTTAGGTGACAAGCATGTGTACAAATACATCCAATGAGGTGAAAATAAATGAAGAATCTGAAATTAAAGCATCATGGAAAACTCCTATCTAATTTCTATAAAACCAACAGCATTCCTTCCAAATAATTCTAGTCATAGCTTACAATGAATACTTTAATATTCTACCTATAACATATATTCTTTATAACTAAAGATATTTCAGAAATGTTAATAGTAAAATCTGAACTGTATCAAGTACTTTTACAGATGTTAATCTCATTTTATCTTTGGTACTACCTGGTGATGCAGAGTTCCAGTAACTCCATTTAAAAAAAGAAGTAATCTGACATTTAGTTCCAGATTTTAATCTTGATAATACATTACTTCTCAGAATACTCTTTGAAGTCATAGTCTCTTCTCTTCTATTTCTTTAAATAACAACAGCAGCTAATATCTACTGAGCATTTGCTATAAAACAGTGTTAGGTTTTACATACTTTATCTCATTTACATTCACAATATCCTATAAGAGGTACATTATCAAGTAGGTAACTTGCCCAATATTACTCAGCTAATAAGTGGCAGGACTAGGATTAAGTTCATATTCTTTTTTTTATATACTTTTATTTTATTTATTTATTTTTATGTGATGCTGAGGATCTAACCCAGGGCCTTGCACATGCTAGATGAGCGCTCTACCACTCAGCCACAACCCCAGCCCCTAAGTTCATATTCTTAACTACATCATAATACTACTTCTAAAGGTTATAAAAACAAGTATGATGTTGTTCCTAAGTTCATATTCTTAACTACATCATAATACTACTTCTAAAGGTTATAAAAACAAGTATGATGTTGTTGCCATTAGCTATTCTACAATGAAGGCTGATGATTTTGGCGGGGCAGCGGATTACTGGGGATTGAACTCTAGGGCACTAGGCCACTGAGCCACATCCCCAGCCCTATTCTGTATTTTATTTAACCAGGGTCTCACTGAGTTGCTTAGCACTATGCTTTTACTGAGGCTAGCTTTGAATTCACAATCCTCCTGCCTCAGCCTCCCGAACCAATGGGATTACAGGCGTGTGCCATCATCCCCTGGCCATTTGTTTTTTAAATGAGCTCTTACTATGTTGCCCAGGCTGACTTCAAACTAATAGACTCAAGCAGTCCTACTGCCTCAGACTCTTTAAGATGATAAAACTTCTTGATTCGTTAACAAAGTCTTGATACCAAAAAACAAAACCTTTGCCATTAGCAAGTCCAATAAACAAACAAGTGCACTCTGTGTTATTACCTTTGGGAACTTGTTTCTTTTTCACGGCCATCATTAGTAGAGGAAATTTCATCCAGTTGCTCTGGAAGGGGATGATGATTAAGAGCATGTTTTGTTACTCCTTTCCTGTTAAAGATAAAATAAAGTTATTTTTCCTATAAGGAGAAGATAAATATATTTCAGTAACTGGATCTAAAAATTAGTTACCAACTTCCTGCAACTCTGGAACTGTCCAATGCAGTGGATACTGCTAGCAAGCAGCAGTTACAAATGAGGCTCATTGGAACTGATTGTGGGTTTTTGGGTTTGTTTGTTTGACAAATGCACAGACAGAGGTTTATTTAGGAAGTAGACATACATTCAAGGGAAAATTTGAGCTACCTCAAGTATGAGAACCCCGGATTGTTTTTTAAGTGTATAACACATTGGATTCCAAAGTCTTAGTACATAAATAATATGCAATCTTATTAATTTTATTATCTTGATTATATATTAAAATATTTTGGATATATTAGGTAAACAAAATATATTCTTGAAATTTCATTAAAAATTGAAAATACAGGGCTGGGAATGTGGCTCAGGCGGTAGCGTGCTCGTCTGGCATGCGTGCGGCCCGGGTTCGATCCTCAGCACCACATACCAACAAAGATGTTGTGTCCGCCGAGAACTAAAAAATAAATATTAAAAAATTCTCTCTCTCTCTCTCTCCTCTCTCACTCTCTCTTAAAAAAAAAATTGAAAATACAGTCCCACCAGCAACGTATGAGTGTGCCTTTCCCCCCATATCCTCACCGACATTTATTGTTGTCTGTATCCTTGAAATAACATTCTGACTGGTGTGAGATGAAATCTTAAGAGTAGTTTTGATTTTCATTTCTATAATTGCTAGAGATATTGAACACTTTTTCACATATTTATTGATTAAATTAATATCTTCTTCGGAGAAGTGACTGTTCATCTCCTTAGCCCATTTATTGATTGGGCTGTTTGTTTTTTTTGGTGTTAAGGTTTTTGAGTTCCTTATATATCCTGGAGATTAGTGCTCTATCTGACGTGTGTGTGGCAAAAATTTGCTCCCACAATGTTGATGGGAGCAAACTGGTGCAACCAATCTGGAAAGCAGTTTGGAAATTCCTTTAAAAAATTGGAAGGGTATCACCATTTGATCCAGCTATCCACACTCCTCAGTCTGTACCCAAAGGACTTAAAATCATCATAGTATAGTAACGCAGTCACATCAATGTTCATAGCAGCTCAATTCACAATAGCTAAACTGTGGAAGCAACCTATGTTCTTCAATAGATGAATGGATAAAGAAACTATGGTATATATACAATGAAATATTACTCAGCATTAAAAGAGAATAAAATTATGGCATTTGCAGGTAAATGGAAGGAGTTGGAAAATATCATGCTAAGCAAGTAAGCTAATCTCAAAAAACCAAAGGCCAAGTGTTCTCTCTGATAAGTGGATCTCATCCATAACAGGGAGCAGGGAGCCATGGGAAAAATGTTGAAACGTTGATTGGGCAAAGGAGAGGGAGGGTGGGGAGGACCCATAGGGGCAGGAAAGATGGTTGAATGAGATAGACATCATTACCCAAGGTACATGTATGACTACACATACGGTGTGACACTACATTGTGAATCAAAATGCATTCTGCTGTCATATGTACTTAATTAAAATGAATTAATTAATTTAAAAAATTGAGAATACAGTAAGATATAACTACATACCTATCAGAACAGCTAAAATAAAAAATACTGATAACACTAAATGCAGGTAAGAATGTGGAATAAACGGGATATCATATAATAATTTACTGGCAAGAATGTCAAATGGTATAGCCATGCTAGAATAGTTCAATAGTTTCTTACAAAAAAAAAATACATACATTTACCAAAAGACCTAGCAGTTAAACTCTTGTGTATTTGAGACCAGAGAAATTAAAACTTATATTCACACGCAAAAACATACACAAAATGTTCATAGCAGTTTTTGTTATAGTTGAAAAAGAACTGTAATCAACTCAAATGTCCAATGTGTAAATGATTAAACTTTGGTATAGTCACACAATAGAATAATTCAGCAATCAAAAGAAATGAACTATTGATACATGCAGCAACCTGAATGGATCTCAAATGTATCATGCTTAAGTGAATAAAGCCAAAGCCAATCACAATTATATATACACTCTATGATTCTATTTATATAACATTCACAAATAACAAAACTATAGAGAGAGAACATAGCAGTAGCTGCTGGAGGGGATGTGACTAATAAGAGTACACAAAGAAGTTCCTTGGTGGTGGCAAGATGTCTACTTGATTGTAGTGGTAGTTAAACAATCTATAAATTAGACCATCTGCATAGAACTATGTGTATATATGCATGCATACATATATACACACAGAGACGACAGGATGTAAAAATGGGTGAAAACTGAATAAGGCCTGTAGTTTAGTTAACTTTACTGTACCAATGTCAATGTCTGGCTTTGAAATTATACTAAAGCTACCTAAGATGTCATCAACGGAGGGAAACTGAATGAAGGGTTCATGGGGCTCTATATACTAATTTTGCAACTTTCTCTGAATCTATGATGATGTCACTTTTTTATTTTTTGTTGTAACCACCTGAAAATTTAAAATGTCATATGCAGCTTATATAATATTTTCTATTGGACATTGCTTATCTGGAATTTCTATTTTCTATTGGACATGTGCACTGGAATAAACTATGGGTCAATTATTATATGTTCCAATCTTAATCATCTACAGTACTTTCCTTCCTCATAAAATTCTGCAGTCAAATAAATTGAGGAGACTGGCTAGTTAAACAAAGCTACCCAAGTTTCTTTATAATAGGTTTCCCATGTCCTTTAATACAGAAATTTATATTATAAATTTAGTACATTACCCAGGGAAGGAAACTGAAGCCCAGAGGGATTAAGTAACCTGCTTATGGTCATATGATTAGTAAGTAGAGTCAGGATTCAAATCTAAGTAGTCTGGTTCCAAGGCCTCTAAATGGAAATAAAGTTTGAGACTTTAGTAAATTGTATCATTTTTATATATAAACATAAAGCAAAGGATCAGGTCAACAAAGCTTTCCCTTTAAATTTTCTCTAATGGTAGAAATGAATTTCTGCAGAGCCATGTGTACTGCTCTCATTCAGTGAACCTAAAACTAAAAGCCTATCTTTGATAAAATGGGAGGAATCTGAAATATGGATTCTAGCTATGAAATAGAGACTTAAACATTTTTTTTTAGTCAAGGAAGTGACAAAAAATAACAAAGAGATATTATTAAATGTAACAATAGCATTTTGATTTCATAAGAAAATGTCCTTAGCTTTTAGAGATGTACAGGATATGAATACAGACAAAATGACAACATAAACCAGTATCCTGGGGGTTTTGTTTTCCTTCTTTCAGAGAGAAGCTACAAAGAGATAAAGATAGATGAAGCAAATACATTAATAGGTTGACAACCGTTGAGTATGGAGTAATGGGTGGCTCTATATAATTCTCAATATATTTATGTTTGAAATTTTTCATTTAAAAAAGTTATGCTTGGGCTGGGGATGTGGCTCAAGCGGTAGCGCGCCCGTCTGGCATGCGTGCGGCCAGGGTTCGATCCTCAGCACCACATACAAAGATGTTGTGTCTACTGAAAACTAAGAAATAAAATATTAAAAAAAAAAAAAGTTTTGCTGTGTGTTGAAAATCTCTTTTCCCCAAACTCTTTTCAACATCTATAATTTATAATTGTTAGGAAGAAAGTTAAAGTTCCTGCTTCAAAGGACAGTATATAGCATCTTGATTAAAAAGCCCTTTTATTGCACTGTCTTTTATGCACATTTTATCTTCATTACTCACTTCACTGTGATTCCAGATGGAGAATCATCTTTTGGGATTATCAAATTACCAACCAAGAACAAGTAATGTAACTACACTGGGTCAATAACTTCAATCCATTCAATACTTAACTGTTTATTCATGTTTTTTTCCCACACAAGATTTGTTTTAACTTTTCAGTATGTTGGAATTAACTATAAAAGTAGATTTTAAGCTAAATGCTGTTCACTTTACTGTGAAACGACTGTTCTTCATTCCAGTTCCTTATTATCTGAATGGCTACTGGGCAGATATCCTCTTCTTTAACAGATAATAAGCTTTTGAAACGCAAAGAGAGATTTTAGACTTATTTTCTTTGTATGTCTATTGTACCAAGTAAAGGTGGATATGTAAAAGGAAATTGCCATTTACTGAGGACACATTTATTTCATAAGAGGCCCTATGCCATCATTGTAGACATGCTTTTAGATAATGAAGGCAGAGAGATTTTGTAATTTGCCAAAAAATTACATAGGTAGAAAAGAGTCCAGCTAGAAACTCAGCATACTTAAAATATGCTTGTTTTTGCCATGTGTAATTAATATTTAGTAAATGATGTATGGCTGCTAAAATAACAGAGTTCAATGAAAGGGGAAAATTTTTTAAAGCCCAAGCCTAAATCCTGATTCTATTGGCTATGTAACCTTAAAATGAGTAAACTTTTTCATATAATTTCATCACCTGAAAAACTGAAGATAATCAAACCCTTCCTACAGAGTTGTTATAAGGATCAAAAAGCAAAGGACTTTGACTTAGTAATGGGAAGAAATTAGCATTACTTGCTAAATTACAACATTATGTAAGGACAAGAAGTGGGTCTTTAGGTTAGAAATACTTGCTTTTTAGTCTAAAAAGAAAAATTGATTCTTTTAAGTTCTGATGCTTAAGAGGTGGGGAAGCAGTATATATAATGATTATGACCACCGGGTTCAGAGTCAGATTGCACAGGGTTTGTACCTCTGAGCTCCACTACCTCCCCTGTGTGTAACCTTTAGCATGTTACTTGAAATGTGGGACCTTTATCTGTAGAATGTCCAAAATAAAATACTCAATCAGATATCCATGTTGGAAAGATTCAGATAATGCATGTAAACAGATTTGCCATTAGTATCTGGCACTTGAGGTGTTCAACTTTATTGAAACATTCGATTATTAATAACTTCTCCAGTTGTCAATTACCATTGGTAGTGGGGCCTGAAGCACTGTAGAAACTACAAACGCCTTAGGAGACCCAGTTCCTATAATCAGTTAGTACTGCTCAAGAGATCAAGTCTTAGGCTACAGGTCGCGAGACACGCCCTCAGTTGCAGGCAGAGGGACAAGTGTCCACCAAGGCTGGGAAGAGAGAAATTCCAGGCAATATTTATTTTCCCCAACCCCAGGAAAAGAAAGGCGAGAAAGACTAGTTATGGAGGGTCCCCAGGGAGCCCACGACCCGCCTCAGCCTCGCGGGCTGGGATGGATTAGCAGTCCACTCACAGCTCCAAGTTCTGCGGCACGGCCTTCCGAGTGTATCTGGAGATCATCCTCCTCCTCTGCCTCCTCCTCAGCCGCGACCGGGGCAGGTACGTAAGGGTGGGGGCCTCCGGGCCTGGTGGGCCCCCTCCCACCACCTACCGGCCCCGTCTCGCCCCGTCGCCTAGACTCCGGATCACTACAGTCCCAGGGTTCCCGCCTCTCCGGTCCTCCGTCCTCCCAGCTTCCTAGCGGGGGCGGAAGTGACGAATACGCGGGCACCTGCCAAAAGCCTCGGCCGAAGCGCAGCAAGAACAACACCCAAGGTTCCGGGAACTGATGGGTTTCAGGCTTTCTCTTAAGATTTCCGCTAGTCTCGGGTCGGTGGAGACAGATCCTGGGCCTCGCTCTCGGAGCTCTCAAGTGGAAGAGGAGGCCGAGGAAAGGTCCCACAGCAGAAGCGCACAGGAGAGGGCCTAGAATCGTACGAGGAAAGTTAATGGAAATGAGAAACCTAGTTTGAGTAAACAACGCTAGACACCTTCAGGTCCCTGCTGCTTGGTCGCGTCTCATTCAGGGCTCCGGGTTTTCTCGTTTGTTCTGTGAGGTCTTAACCTGAGTGATCTCAAGGCCAATCCTGACACTGTAAATTCTGTATAAAGGTGGGTGCTTGGCGTTAAGGGGTGGGTGGGTAGAATTGGTTGTCCCTCTAGATTGAAAGCAAAATGATGATGTGAGCTGATCGCAGTGAGTGGGTGTGCGGATAGAAGAAGCAGTTCCTCAGGAATTCATTAGAAAGCCGAGTAAGCTGAAGAATCGAATCGCTGTGTTAGGATGGTCCCTCCCGTGCAGTGCCTTCGTTTACTGAACATCACCTGACAGCAATAGTAAACTAGTCCTTATATTTGTAAGGAAAACTCTTAGAAAAGTATCTACTACCTCTTGGTGTAACAGAGGTATTGACCCCCGAGACTTGAAAAGGGGACAGATTTAGGACAGAGTTGTGAGATCAAGAATCGTGGGTAAATTATTTCTGGGTGAAATGAGCGGATATCTTTTGTAGTTTTGTATTCTACTATGCCATACAATGTTCGTAAAAAGGAAAGTTTTTAATTCTGTAGAGTAAGGGAGATTGTTCTTTAGCGCATATAAAGGGCACAAATTTAAAGCAGGAGAGATTGTAGAAATGGTAAAGTCACACTCCCATTCCACAATTAAGGAGAAAACTCCAGAAAGGGGAAATGAACTGCCTAAAGTAACACAACTAATTAGAGGCAGAAGTGGGACTTTAGGTAGTATTTAAACAGTGGATGTTAGTGTAGTGTGTCTCAAAGTGTGTTACACACACCGCTGCTAGTACAAGGGCCAACATTTATTTATTTTTAAGAGGTGGGGTCTTGCTATGTTTCCCAGGGTGGTCCCTAACTTGGACTCACATGATGGTTCTGCCTCTGCCTACCCAGTAGCTGGGACTATAGGCATGCCCATTGTACCCAACCACATTTAAATTTTTATTCCTACAACTTTATTAGTGTAGAAATGTGATATTGGGTTTCCATTCACTGTATAATATCAAGTTTTCCTTTTAATCTATTTTTAAGTGTAATAAAACATAGTTTTAAGCATAAAAGTCTTTAAAAATATGAAGTAAAAATTACTATAAATGGTATATAGTCAAGGCAAAAACCATGACAATAGTGTATGGATAACAGTATTTTAGAAAACAAATGTGAATGCAGTCATTTAGAAGAGTTTAGGAAGTGGGACGTTTTTTCTGCACTGTTTTATGTGGTTTATACTATCGAAATTTTAAATGTACTTTTCAAGGAAAAATGGAGGAAAATATGAAGCTTGTTACACTGGAAGACACTGTGGAGTACCACTTGTTCCTGATACCAGATGAATCAAGGGACCCAGAGAAACAAAAAGAAATTCTTCAGAAGTATATTGAGAGAATAATGACCCTGTTTGCACCTATCCTAGTCCCCTATATCTGGCAGAATCAGCCTTTTAATCTCAAATATAAACCTGGGAAAGGTAAAGTAATTCATTCTTCCTTTAGTGTTGTCAGATTTATATCCTCAACTTTTTAGGTTAATAAGGCTTGCCTATATTCAGGCAAGCCCCTAAACTCAAACTTAAAAAAAAAAAAAACTTATATTGATAAAAACTTTCCAATAGTCAATACCTAGGAACTAGCTTGTACTAAAAAAAAATTAAGTTCATGGCTATTGTTTTAAACTTTAATTACTATGCCTTAAAATATCTAACTAAAGAGGTGCAGGTATCTGGTTTCCTTAATCATAGTTCCTTTTGCTATTTCTCAATTCTTATCATGATAATATGTTTGGTAGGCTGCCCTTTTTCACATGATTTTTTTGGTAAGGATCTAAGATTGACTTTGCCTGGCTTATTAAGCTTTAGACCATAATTTGCCACTCATAAGATTTTTTTGGTTTTGTCTTGTTCTAAGACAGGGTCTTGCTGTGTTGTCCAAGCTAGTCTCAAATTCCAGAGCTCAAGCAGTCCTCCTGCCTCAGCCTCCCAATTACCTGGGACTGTAGGCACACACCACTATTGATGGCTCAATTCAGAAGCATTTGAGTTTCCTTAACTGCTTTCTTTGTTGTTGATGCTTGAGATCTGGCCTGTGACAAAATATAGAACTCTGTCCTATCATTTCTTATAACTTTATGAAAATGAATTCAGGATAGATGACCAAGGCTCTACTCACACAGTGACTTATGTGGAGTCACTGGCATGGGGAGATTGATATCTTGTGATACCATGAATCTGACACACAATCTGGTACTTACCTGTTATCTTTAGCTAGCAGTGGCTAAATATTTTCTCTGCTATATCTGAAATATATGTGTTTTTTTTTGCAAGAGTACTGTCCCATTAGCATAGTACATCTAAAACCAACCCCTTACCTGTTTTCTAGAAAATCATCTTTACCCTATGTTTACTCATCTTATTTAATGTCATTGCCATCTTCCTCATCATCTAAGCTACTTAGTATTTCATGATCATACTCAGCGTCTCACTTCATCATGTTTACTCAGGCACTAAATCTTGATGTGATTACTTCTAAATATGATCCTTTTTCTACATCTCTTTGACTTTAGTGTAGGCCCTTTTTAATCCCTTCTTCTCGAAAATTACAGTATCCTTCTAACTTACCTCTGTGGTTCCAGTCTCACCAATTTTGTACACTGTTGTCAGTTACCTTTGTTGAACACAAATTTGATCATGTCACAATCCTGCTTAACATTCTCCACCAGTTCCCCATTGCTTCAGGAAAGGGTTTAAATGGAAGTCTAATACACAAGGAAGATGTACTCTAATTGGAGCTGTTATAATTGAAGAAACTTGAGAGATCCTGAGTAGGGAGAAGAAGAGTTGAGTGGAATATTCTTTTCACCTGTTTTTTGCTATCACAGCCTTGGAGACACTCTCCATTTGCATTTGTTTGACATTCCTTCTGTTAATGTGTACAGTGATTGATTTTTTTTTTTAATTAAACTGTCCTTCCAAACCAGTAATAAATCCCACTTGGTTGTGATTTCTAATCCTTTTAATGTGCTGTTGAATTTGATTACTAGTATTTCATTGAGGATTTCTACATCCATATTCATTAGGAATATTGGTCAGTAGATTTCTTGTCTCATATTATCTTTTCTGGCTTTGATATTAGGGTCATACTGGCCACAGAGAAGAAGTCTGGGACTGTTCCCTTCCCTTCATCTTTTTGGAAGACATTGAGGAGAATTGGTCTTAAATTCTTTAAATATTTGATAGAATTCTTTAGTGAAGCTATCTGGTCCTGGATATTTCTTTGTTAGAAAGTTTTTGATTACTTATTAAGTCTCTTTACTAATTATATTTCTGTTCAAGTTTTCTGTTTCTTCATAATTCAGTCAAGACCTGGATTATTAAGCTTTGTATTTTAAGAATTTATCTTTTTCACATAGGTTTCCCAATTGATTGGTGTACGATTGTTCATAGTATTCTCTTATTTTTGTGGCATAGATTGTAATGTCCCCTGTTTCATTTCTGATTTTAATTTTAGTCTTTTCTCTTTTATTCTTAGTTAATTTAGTAGTGTGGGTTAACGAATTTTGTTGATGTTTTCTAAAAAAAAAAAAACAAAACCTATTCAGTTTTGTTGCTTTTATATTATTTTTCTATACTTAATTTCATTTATCTTTATTGTTTCCTTTCTTCTATTAACTTTAGGTGTAGTTTGTACTTCTTTTTCTGGTTCCTTAGGGTGTAAAATTAGATTACTGATTTGAAATATTTCACAACTATGAAATTTTTCTCTTAGACTACTTTAACTGAGTCCTGTGAGTTTGGGTATGTTGTGCTTTCATTTTCATTTGTCTCAAGATATTTTCTAATTTCCCTTATGACTGCATTTTTTACTCATTGGTTGTTTAAAAGTGTGTTGTTTAATTTCCATATATTTGTGTATAGTATGCTTGTATGAAATTTTCAGCTTCCCTAAATCCAACTTCCTGATATTTCCAGAATGCAGTTGTCTGTTATGCCTCTGTGCCTTTGCTCATGCTGTTCCTTTTTCTGGGAAATTCATCTCTGGTCATTCCTCCAGATACCATTCTTTCTTACAATAAAGGAAGCAGCATCTTAAAGGTATCACTCCCGTTTCGCTCATATAACCTTCAGTGCATGCCTCTGTTCTAGGTTGATCATCTTGTTTTGAGATGATTTGGTTGTCTCTTATTTTAGACACTGAGCTTCTCAAGAATAGGCATCTTGTGTCTTGTTCAGAATTGCAACTCCAGTTCTCAGAACAGTACTTGGATCATAGTGAATGTTTGTTTGATTGGATGATTGTGTATATTTTTATTTGCAGTGACAAATTTATCTGATCATATGGTTGCTTTTTTAATACTTCTAGGAAGTGTTCCTGCTCATTTGTATGGCGTGACAAAGTTTGGGGATAATATTGAGGATGAATGGTTCATCGTTTATGTAATAAAGGAAATTACAAAGGAGTTTCCAGAGTTAATAGCAAGGTATTGTAGGTTATTTTAATTATTCTAAAGGAAATTATTTTTTTAAATTAAGTCACCACATTTTTAAACATTTAACAATTCTTTTTCTGAGCTCTGGTCAAAATTGTGCAAATTTGGGACATATCTAAAAAGTTACCTCAGTGTTTTTTCTTCCCCTTCTCTTATGACTACCTTTTCTTGGGAAATTATTATTGGAGAGTTCAACTTCCAAAATATTGGAAACAAAGCATACTTATTTTAAGTTCTATTTTTTAAAATTCTAGCTACAAAAGAAAAAATTCACATTAAAACTCAAACAATACAAAAGATTGTACTCCTCTGGTTTCCTAGAAGTAATCAACATTAAATTCTTTTGTTATCTGGTTGAAAAAGAGACGATTCATCTACATATCCTAGAAAACATTCGGCCTTTGGGTTTTTGGAATTGGCTTATTTCCCTTAGCATGATATTCTCTAGCTCCATCCATTTGCCTACAAATGCCATAATTTTATTCTTCTTTAAGGCTGAATAATATTCCTGTGTGTGTGTGTGTGTGTGTGTGCGCGCGTGTGTGTGTGTATCTCATTTTCTTTATTCACTTATCTGTTGATGACCACCTAGGTTGGTTCCATAGTTTAGCTGTTGTGAATTGAGTTGCTGTAAACATTGATGTGGCTGCATCACTTTAGTATTCTGATTTTAAATTCTTTGGGTGTCAACTGAGGAGTGGGATAACTGGGTCAAATAGTGGTTCCATTCCAAGTTTTCTGATGAATCCCCATACTGCTTTCCATAATGGTTGCACCAATTTGCAGTCCCACCAGCAATGTATGAATGTACCTTTTCCCCTACATCCTCGCCAACATTTATTGTTGCTTATATTCTTGATAATTGCCATTCTGACTGGAGTGAGAGGAAATCTTAAAGTAGTTTTGATTTGCATTATTCTAATTGCTAGAGATGTTGAACATTTTTTCATATATTTTTTGATCAATTGTATTTCTTCTTTGGTGAAGTCTGTTGAGTTCCTTATCTCACTTATTGGTCATGCTACGTGAAATAAGCCAATCCCAAAAAACCAAAGGTCAAATGTTTTATCTGATATGCGGGTACTAATTCACAAGAAGAGGTGGGGGGGGAGCTAGGGAAGAACAGAGTTACTCTGGATCAGGTAGAGGGGAGTGAAGGGAGGGGCAGGGTATGGGGGTAGGAAGGATAGTAGGATAAATCTGACATTATTACCTTCTGTACATATATGACTACACAATTGGTGTGATTCTACATCATATACAACCAGAAGGATGAGAAATTATACTCCATTTATATATATTTTTTTTATTTTTTTTTATTGGTTGTTCACAACATTACAAAGCTCATGACATATCATATTTCATACATTAGATTGAAGTGGGTTATGAACTCCTAATTTTACCCCAAATGCAGATTGCAGAATCACGTCGGTTATACATCCACAATTTTACATAATGCCCAATTAGTAATTGTTGTATTCTGCTGCTTTTCCTATCCCCTACCATCCCCCCTCCCCACTCCATTTATATATGATGTGTCAAAGTGCATTCTATTGTCATGTATAATTAGAACAAATTTTAAAAATAAAGCTAACCATAAATCCAAAACATAAGAGAGACCATTCAAATACATTTCTTTAATATGTATTTTCATTGCTATATTTTTGAGAAGTTATACACAGAAGGAATGTAAGCAGAAATCAGCATAGGAAGCAAAGTAGTAAAATTGCTATATAATTGGGTTTTTAAAAATGGAACTGATTATTCTTTGTAATTTCCCAGCCTGTGCCAGCAGAGGGCGTTTTATCCCACTGTTACATTTTTTTTTTCTAGTTTTTCTAGTCAGCTCCCCAAATCTGATCTTTTTCAACCAACCCAGCTACTTCCCCAACAGAACAAAAGAGAAGCAGTGAAAAATTTGGAAACTTTTTATTATTGAAATTTTAAGCACACATAAAAGAAGAGAGAATGAACCCATTTGTAGTCATCATCCAGCTTCAACAATTACCAATTTATGGTCATTATTATTTTATTTACACCTTCCCCTACTCCTCCATCATATAGAAAAATTATTTAAAGGTAAATATCCAATACTATGCCATTTGATCCTTAATTCAGGATGTAAGACTAAGGAATAAGAACTCTTTATTTTTTTATTTTTAAGCTTTTTCAAATTTATTTATTGAGATGTTGCCCATGCTGACCTGGAACTCATGAGTTCAAGCAATCCTCCCCCTTCAGCTTCCCAGGTAGCTAGGATTACATGTATTAGCCACTGTGTGTAGCTGATTTTTTTAAAAAACATTATTTTGTTTTTCTAGTTGATAAATAAAAATTGTGTATATTTATCATAAGCACCATATTTTAATATGTTTCATATATTGTGAGATGACTAAGTTGAGCTAATTAACATAGGCATTATTTCCCTTACATTTTTGTGGTTAGAACACTTAAAATCTCTGAAATATTTCCAATAATGCAATACACTATTATTAACTACTGGTACTGTGTTGTACAATAACAAGTTCACTACATTACACATAGGCAAGATCTGCAAGGATATACAAAAAACAATAGAGGAGAGTAGGAATGTGCAGATAGGAACAGAAGTCAGGGAGACTTCATTCTGTAAATTTTTGTATTTTTTTAAAAAATGTTAACCATGTGAATATATTCAAAAATTAAATAAAAATAATGTGAGGCCAAAAACATATATGTATGTATGTATGTTACTGATATATACATTTACGTGTACTATGGATGTGTATATATACATATACATACATATATCTTTCAAGGCCCAAATAACACTTCCTACATAAAGACTTTCCTAATATTGGCTATATGTGATTTTTTTTCTTTTGGAAACCTATATTACCTTGCATAATTTCATATTTTTGTCTAATGTTACTTGCTTTTCTTATTTTCTTTCCTTATCATCTCTTTCTAGTTCCTCCTTACAATCTTATAGACTCCTTTAGTGCTTACTGGTATTTAAATGTTTTGCTTTTTTATAGTAATCTATACAAAGTATATATTTATCTACTAAGATGAAGGAAAACATTTTTTAGACTAAAGCTATTTTGAAAACTAGCAAATATGTGCTTTTTGAATGCAAAATTGAATCTTCTTTTCATTAGGATTGAAGACAATGATGGTCAATTCTTGTTAATAGAAGCTGCCGACTTCCTCCCTAAATGGTTGGATCCTGAAAATAGTGTCAATAGGGTAAGTTTAAAAAGGTTTAGAATATTTACAGAGATGAGATTATGCTGCATTGTTTTCACATGTGCCTTAGCGTCTGCTAGTGCCTGCTATGAAATTAAAATGTGCCATTTTGCAGGTCTTTTTCCACCAGGGTGAGTTGTGTATTATTCCTGCACCAAGAAAACCTGAAGCTGAATCCTGGTTACCCACTACACCCCCAACAATCCCACAAGCATTGACTATAATCTCGGCACACCCAGAAAAAGTTTTAGCTTCAGAATTAGTACGAGCTTCTGTTAATAGGCGAATCAAAGGGTAAGAAAAATAACTGTCATTGTTTGTTGAGGAGCCTTTTGTTTTAGTAGGACTCAAGTCTTTCACTGAATATGGAATGCCTTTCACTGAAATTACAGATACCATCTCTCTTCATGAAATTGACTAGCAAGTTAAATTTATGGATTTTTAATACTAAGAAATAGGGTTTTTGTTGTTGTTTAATTCAGCTTCTCACTATGTTGCTCAGGCTGGGTTGAACTATTGGTCCCAAGTGATCCTCTTGCCTCAGTCTCCCCTGTGACTAGGACTTCAGGTGTGTGTCTTCATGCCTGGTTTAGATGTATCTTTTACTTCCCATTCAAAAGTATTATAATCTAACCCCAATATTTTTGCATTTATTTACCTTAGGTATTGTGGCTGTTATCTCTATCCCTGTATAAGAACATATTAGATCTTTAAATGAAAACTTAAGGAAGCACAATGTGCTCAAGTTTTTTCCTGTGGTTCTGGAACAATATGTGGTATTCTTAGATGTATGTGAAATACTTAAAAATTTCCTTCAGAAGAGAAAGAAGACATCACCATACTAACATTTTAGTTCAGCCATTTAAATTTGAATACCTATTAAGTGTTTAATACCATTCAGATCTTAATTATATTAAATATCTCTTTTAGCTTTATTTTGGAAAAATAAAGCCTGAGCTTATCCTTATTCCAAAATATAGTAGGTTTTGTGTATGTGTATTGTTGTTGTTTTAGCTGCCATAATCTCTTTTTTGTTTTCCATTTCTTCCCACTTTTTATTTTTCCTCTCTTCTTTCCTACAGTCTTAGAGTATGTACAGTATATCTTTCTTTTCACCTCTCTTGTCACTTTCTATTCTTGATGAACCATGACAAAATAAAATGTTAAAGGGGAAGTAAATGGCATGAAAATTATAGATATTTATATTAAAACAAAAGCAACTCTGTTACCTGTCATAGGTACCCAGAAAAAATTCAAGCTTCCCTTCATCGAGCACACTGCTTCCTTCCAGCTGGCATTGTAGCAGTACTAAAGCAGCAGCCCAGATTGGTGGCTGCTGCAGTTCAGGCATTTTATTTGCGGGACCCCATTGACCTACGAGCCTGTCGTATTTTTAAGACATTCTTGCCTGAAACACGAGTAATGACATTGGTAAGATATCTTTCTTGGTCATTTAGTTTCTCTCTTTGAAGAGTTAAAACATAATTTTAATTGTTCTCTAGAAAAAGTTGGATATATTCTGTTCCTTATAGCAAGTTAACACACATTTTTTTTCTTCATTCTTTTTTCCCACCCAATGGAGGAAGTTTTCAAGAGACCTGACTACCCATTTTATATCTCAGTGTTCCCTGGCTATTTTTCACTATATTTCCCCTATTTCTAGAATTACTTCCTTCTTAATAATAAAATGTGTCATCTCTCCCAGAGAATTAAGAAGTATTCTTTTATTTTCTATCCTCCAAACTGCCGTAATTAATGATAAGAATTCCATTGTAGAGTGTTGAGGGTGGAGCTCAGTGGAGAGTGTTTGCCCATCATGTGTAAGAAGCTTGGACTCAGTCCTTAGCACCACCAAAATATAAATAAAAGAATTCCACTTCTGACAAATAAAAAGTAGGCAGTAGGGTAAATTTTATGGTATGTGAATTATGTCTCATAAAGATGTTATTGAAATCAAGTATGCAGTGAATAGGTTGGGTGGTCTTTTCATTTGGGAATATATAAGTATGAAGCTCATAAATGAATTATTGTTAGATTTAACTGTAAAATGATATTCAAATTTTTAATTTCCCAAAGAGACTTATGTATTTTGTGTCCCAATGCCCAGGTCACTTTCACTAAATGTCTGTATGCACAGCTAGTACAACAGAGATTTGTGCCAGATCGACGGAGTGGATATGAGCTGCCTCCTCCATCTCATCCTCAGTACCGAGCCCATGAATTGGGCATGAAATTGGTAATGTTGATCTAGCATTATTTTTTCCTTCTTTTATGTAAAAAGTTTATTGATAGAATAAAGACACAGTACAGAAAGTCCAGAAATATACCATGTTTATGTAAGAATATAATAAAATGTGCTACTTTAAATTGGAAGGAAATAATGGATTATTCAATAAATGATGATACGACAACTGTAAAGCAATCTTCAAAATTAAAGTTGATTCCCTCACACCTATACTAGAATAAATTCCAGTCAGATAAAATATTTAAATGTAAAATTGAAACCATAAAATTTAAAAGAAAACACAGGAGAACGCTTTATGATCTGAATAGCAAAGTTTTTTTTTTCTTTTTTTTTTTTTTTTTTGTAGTTGTAGATGAACAGAATGCCTTTATTTTATTTGTTTATTTTTGTGTGCTGCTGACGATCAAACCCAGTGCCTCACGCATGCTAGGCAAGCGCTCTACCACTGAGCTACAACGCCAGCCCAGGAAAGGTCTTTTTAAACATGATTTAAAAGCAGGAGCAATAAAAGAAAAGATCAAAAAATTTGATTTTGTAAAAATTTCTGCTTGAGGAAGAAAAATCCCATAATGTCATAAGAATACAAACTTGGAAAAAATATTATATTTGCAACGTAAATGAAGAGAACTGACTTCTCTAGTATAGGAAGTATTCCTATAAGTCAATATGAAAAAGGTAATACTAATCAATTAATTAAAAAATGTTCTGAAACCGTGAACAGATTGTTCACTGAAAAGGAAACACAAATTATTTAGCTCAAGTTAAATGTGAAAAATGTTAACCCTTGTTCGTACTAAAGAAATTCAATTTAAAGCTACAAAATAGTGTTTTTTACCATTATATTGGCAAATATCAAAAAGTTTGATGCATGTGCTGGATTGGTGAGAATATATAAAGAAAAGGTAGACTTGAACATTGGTGATAGAACTAGAATTTGATTCATCTTCTTAGGAGAACAATTTGGCAATATCCACCAACATTTAAACTGCACAAATCCTTTTGCTCAGCATTTTCACATTTAGAATGTTTCTTCCATGTACTTTATATATGTACAAAGATATATATGTCTACTTATTGTTTATTGTAGCTGAAAATTATAAACTTCTTAAATGTCTATAGAAGGAGAATAATTAGATAAATTATCACTTATCCATGAAGCAAGATATGAAATGTTCTCCAATAATATGGTTAAGCATGAAAAACAAAGTTCAGAATAGAGTGTATTGCTATTGAGTGACAAAGGCGTGGAATAGCAAGATGTACATATGCAGATATCTGCTTGAGGGCATTGCTTCAAAAGGAGATGCAAATGGTTAGTAACAATCTCCTTTAGAGTGACCAGGGAAGCTCTGTGATTGAATTGTTTTGTTATACCCATCTGTTTTATTTTTAAATAAAAAGCCTTAAAATGAAATGATTTCATCCCTTTCATATATCTGAGACCATTCCCAATTAATTTATAATTTCTGTTACAGAAAAACTTTCTGTAAGCCTTTTTATAGTCAAATGAAAAATGTTTTAATTTCTGTTTTTTGTAATTGGCAGGAAAAGGAATTTCTTTAAAGAGAACAGGAATCTTTTTTTTTTTTAAGTTTTCTTTCCTTTTATAATATTTAGTATTCTAAAGAGAATCAGAAGTTTGGAAATAAATTTGTATTTTTCATAAAATTGAAAAAGTGTTAGAAATGTCCATATCCCCGTGTGTCCAGTCACCTAGTTCTTGAGTATGACTAAGTAGATAGAGAGTATCTTAATAAGATAATATGGGAAAACAGTAACTTAATAATGAAAATTTTGCCTATCTCATCTAGGCTCATGGATTTGAGATCTTATGTTCCAAATGTAGCCCACATTTTTCTGACTCCAAGAAATCCCTTGTGACTAACTCACCACTCTGGGCCAGTTTCCTTGAAAGCCTGAAAAAGAATGATTACTTTAAGGTAGGACTTGTAACATTTTTTAAAGTATATAAAGCAGGGAAAATCAAGCCAGTGACTTTAGTCCTGAGGTCGATATTTAAATGTGTAAAATAGGTATAGAAGCTTGAGTTAAAGGGGATCTTTGTAGTTCAGTGGTACCCAAGTTCTTGGAATGGAGTAATGAGAAGATATCTTGACTATTTTCAGTATTAGAGAAATCTAATACTATTTGTATTAAGTGATGAAAGTTATTATTTGTATTGTTAGACCACGACGCAAGAAAAGACCACTGACTCCAATTAAAATCAAATTAAAGCAAGCTTATTATTTCGACCGGCCGGGCTGCCTTGCCCCTCAAAATCGTGGGAGCCAAGGACAGCCCCGAGGCTTCTTTGTGGCCCAGTTTTATAGCCCAAAAAGTTACACAAAGGGGGCGTTACAGATAACAACATTCTGAAGAGCATAACACAAGTTTACATTTTTGCTGGCCCCAGAATTTATGGCATCAGAATTTATGGAGATCTTAGAGGCTCAGAGAGGGTCGTTATCTGGCCAGGGAGGGCCAGAATTTATGAGGCGTCACTAAGGTTTAGGAAAGGGTTGTTATATGGTCAGGGAAAACCGGACCTGGGTGAGTTCAGGGCACAGGCAGGCATTCCAATCAGCTTTACAACATCAACTAATGGCCAGGCCATACAGACATCCTGATATTTTTACAGAAAACAGAAATGAATCCTTCATAACTTGTGACAAGCTGGCTTCTAATCTAATGAGATAACTAGGCTAGGTATATCAGTATAAAATAAACAAATTGTAAAAATTATAAGCAAACATGAAGATACCAGATAGGAAAATTAGCAAACATGTGGATAAAATATTGACAACTAGTAAATGTCTCTCAAAATATACAGCATCACAGGTTTAAAGATAAGCATATGAGTTCAGTTTGGAAGACAATTCTTCATGTATGTAAAAAATGATATGAGTGATATTCAATACAATCAAGAGTATGTTAAACTTAGTACTCCTGCACATTGTTGGTAAGGTAACATTGTAAATTGGTAGAACCTGGATTGAGAATAATTTAATAGTAGGTCCCAGAAGCTAGAGAAAGGCTCAAACTCAAAATCTTTATATGAATAATTATCCAAAGTAGAGAAGTCCATAAGAATGTGATGATTATAAAGATTGTGAAGCAGTTTGAAAAAAGTATATAAGCTATTATAGTACATTTTTTGAGTAATATAAAACATTAAGTATGAATACCATTATAAATATGCATGTAGAAAATAGAAGTGATATGTTGTAATGAAATCAGGCTACATACACACACACACACACACACACACACACACACACACATTTATTTATTTATTTATTAGTTGTAGGTGACACAGTACCTTTATTTTATTTTTATGTGGTACTGAGGATCCAACCCAGTACCTCACATGTGCCAGGCGAGTGCTCTACCACTAAGCCACAGCCCCAGCTCTAGGCTACTTTTGATTCATTTTGCAAACTTTCTGTACTTTGTTTTATAAATTACTTTGTATTTAATCAATTATATCTTTTTTTTTTTTTTTTTTTGGTACTGGGGATTGAACTCAGATGCTCAACCACTGAGCCACATCCCCAGCCCTATTATACCTTAATAAATAATTAAATAATAGAAATAGGTAGAAAACTTTTCAAACTGGAAGTAGACCCTGAATGTTGAACAGGATTAGAAACCACTACATCTGGCCTACTCCCTCCATTCATTTAAAGAAACTAGAGCCCAAACAGGTACATTAATGACAAAACAGGAACTAGGACTCTGGCCTTATAATTCCTAAAGAACACAACTTACACTGCTTCCCTGAAAGTTGCTGGTGTTATTTTAATGATACTTTGTAAGTAATATTCTGACACACCATTATTATTTTTTTAAGGGACTAATAGAAGGTTCTGCTCAGTACCAAGAAAGGCTAGAAATGGCAAAGAACTACTTCCAACTCTCGGTAAACCGTCCTGAAAGGTGAGTTATAGTTAGGACACCAACAACAGAGTTGGCTGGTAGTTCTTTTTAAGTAAGAAAGTTAGTTGATTGTTGTTTTAAAAGTAACGTAGTTATTCATTATAGTAAATAAAGATGTGAAAAGGAAAAAAATTTATACCAGAGTTGACCACTATTATTATCTTGATTTATGCCTTCCAGGTTTTTATTCCATTGATTTTTTTATACTTTAAGAAATTTTGTATTTTTGTACATAATTTTTATTCATTATGATCTTACATTTTTCTACAGCATTAATAATCTTTATAAATATAATTTTAAATAGTTGTACAGTATTTGAACAAATGAATATGCCATAATTTACTCAATTATTGTACTATGGAGAAGATACAGAATTTAACTTAAATATCCAACATTTTAATTAATGTTGCCGGAGAGATTCCCATTCTCCACACTAGGATAATTTTTCAACAATTTAAACCAAACTCACATCTCCCTTTAGACCTGTTCTTGAATTCCCAATGTTCAGAGTTTTCTTTTTTTAAACAACTGAATTAATGTCATAAATTCCCTCCCCCCCCCAAGCTTTATTAATAGTACCATCATCTTCCTCTTTAGTTAAAGCCCTGGCTATTCTTGGATTCCATGTGTATCATCTTATGCATTGTTTCTTACCTCCCTGCCATTTCAGTTACTTACTTTTTGAACTATGTTAGTACCTAAACTTGTTTCCCAACCTCTAGTGACTGTTCTCTTCCAATTCAACTATTAGGACCAGGAAAACCTGCTTAAAATATTATACCTCCAATCATGCCACTTTCTTTTTTTTTTTTTTTTTAAGAGAGAGTGAGAGAGAGAAAGAGAATTTTTTTTTAATATTTATTTTTTAGTTTTCGGCAGACACAACATCTTTGTTTGTATGTGGTGCTGAAGATCGAACCCGGGCCGCACACATGCCAGGCGAGCACGCTACAGCTTGAGCCACATCCCCAGCCCCATGCCACTTTCCCTAGTCCTAAAATTATTAGGGATTGTTTCCCCCATCTCAGTACTGAGGATTAAATCTAGGGCTTCACACATGCTGGACAGGTAATCATCAAAAGCTACAGCCCCAGCCCTATATAATTGCAACTACCTGAAATACACATCAATAAATGGATAAATGAATTGCAGTATATTTTCGTCAGATTTATTTAATTTGTTTTAAATTGATATGTATAACATGATGTTTTGAAATATATATACATTGCAGAATGGTTAAAATATGTATTACCTCACATAACTTGACAATATGTTATATTCTTCAAAGATACAGAGAGTGGATATTAAGTGTCTTCACCACAAAAGTAAATAACTCTGTAAGGTAATGCATGTTAATTAGTTTTATCTAGCCATTCCACATATTTTAAAATATCATGTTGTATATGATATATGTACAATTTTTATCAGTTAAAAAAATAAATTGGGAAAGTGAATATGCAGAAATATAATAAAATGGAATGATACTAAACATATTGGTAAGCAATTTGTTTACTTACTATGACTTGAAGAGCTTGAAAAGTTGTTATAAAATAAATTTGCCTCATTAAAAAAATATAGCTAAATGGTATTACCAAAGCATGTCATAATTTAATTCTCTACATTGTCAACATTTGTTTTGAATTTGTTGTTATAACAGTGTTACAGAGAACATCTTTGTGCATTAAAAACAAATCCTGGGCTGGGATTGTGGCTCAGCTGTAGAGCGCTCACCTAGCACGGGCAGGACCCGGGTTCGATCCTCAGCACCACATAAAAATAAAGGCATTGTGTTGTGTCCATCTACACCTAAAATAAACAAACAAACAAACAAATAAAAATAAACAAATCCTTTCCATTCTTTAAGAACTAACTCAAATACCTCCTCCCTGAAGCCTTTCATTATCTCTTTTTAACTTCTCTGTCTCACTGCAATGAAAGTAGTTACCTTCCCCCATGTCTCTCCTTAGCATTTGCTATTCCTGAATGATATGTATTTGATCATTGGTTATGATTATCTGTATGTTTCTTTTCTCTCTCCTGATAATGTTTACATAGTATAAAATAGGAACAATTTCCCATCATCCATGTGATTTTGCATAGTATGCAGATATTTGTTAAATTAATGCAGGTTCTTTCTATAATTTGTTCCATTCTAAACAATTTAGACAGGGTTCCATTAATTTATATAACAAGCCATATCATCATCATATAGTAACTTACTCATCATATAAACAATCCCTATGCATATTTTCGTAGCAGAACACAAAATAATATCAGAAGACTTGATTTCCAGACTTTCCTCTGTCAATTAAATTTACTTGCAAAAGTTATAGAACTTCTCTGTGCTCTGGTAGTCTCATATATAAAACAGAATTGTTACCTCTTCAAAACAGTAATTAGAGGACCAAAAAAGAAAATGTACTTAAAGTGCTAACATAGCATGTCATACATGGAAGATTAATATATAAAAATATACATATATAAATATATAAATTGAAAGGGTTGTTAGATCAACAGCTTCATAGTGGTGCTCCTGAACAACGGAGAAGGCAAAAATGGGTAGGTCCCTGAGCTTTCGTTCTTTGCTATAATCAAAGCCATTTTTCTTGAACTTTTCTATATTTTATGGCTCCTGGTAAAATTTTGTTTGAGAAAAAGGAGTCTGCAATCTAAAACAAAACAAACAAAACAATGTTTAAAACAAAATGGACTACCAATTTTTAAATACTGTTTTATTTTATTTTATTTTTTACATGTGGTGCTGAGGATTGAACCCAGTAACTCACACATGCTAGCCAAATGCTGTACCACTGAGCGACAACCCCAGCCCATAATACTGTGTTTTTATCATTGCTCTTCTAGGCTCTCTTATAAAGAAATACTAATGTCTTTTTTTTTTTAAATAGTTCTCTTGCTATGAGTCCAGGTGAAGAAATCTTAACCGTGTTACAGACAATACCATTTGATATAGAAGAGCTTAAGAAAGAAGAAACTAATCTTCACCCAGAGGATGGTAAGTGATGGATCAGGATACAGAAAGAAGGTTAGAAAGAATTAAAGCATCCCACTAAGTCTCACAGGGTCTTTCCTAAGACTTCTTCTCAGGCAACTTTAGGATGGCAATATCGTGCTTGCTTCTTTTTCAGATGACCGGTGGTTAGATCTCTCACCAGATCAGCTGGAGCAGCTACTTCAAGAAGCTGCTGGCAAAAAAGAATCACAGCCCATTTCCAAGAAGGAGGAGCAGGACTATGATTTAACTCAAGTCTCAGAGAGCATGAAAGCTTTCATATCCAAAGTCTCAACCCACAAGGGAGCAGAGCTACCTCAGTAATTTGTGTTAAAGTATAAATATCTAAATAGTTATAAGTCAGTATTGAAGTCATCTAGTCAATGGGAAATGCCATTTTCTTTTTTTTTTTTTTTTTTTTAGTAAATGATTTGTACTTCTTTTCCACCTCTTTTGGTGCCTGGTATTGGTGATAATTTACCCATAGAAAGTCAGAGTTCTAGTAGCCTGATCCCTTACAGTCCTTAAAGAAGCCAGAAAGACTCCTTAACAGATTTAAGAACCATGGCAGAAACCATGCCCTTTACTCTGTAGACGTTTATTCGGAGCCTCATGGATTCTTTTTTTTTTTTTTTTTTTTTCCTCATGGATTCTTAACGTCTACCTCTCAACAAATTTAGACTTCTGATCTCATACTCCACAAGCAGACTGGGAGCTACAAACTCAAAAGGGGACAGAAGGGCTCATCTGAGGCAGAAATAAAACAGAAGAAATGTGAAATTATTTTGTCAAGTAATAAGGAGAAAAGGTAGAATTGCAAATGTATCTTTATTAGTGCAGATGTTCTTGAGCCTTCTGGAGAGATTAAAATTGATATTCATTTTTCTTTTTAAGAAGGCAGAAATGAGGGAAGGTATGTTCTTATTTATTTTTCAAGCTTTGGTTTTTTTAAAAAAAGGAATAAACTTTATGTAAATGAACTCAGATATATAATACTTTGACTAATGCTAGAAATACCTTATAGGGGGCATATAGTGAATGGGTCCCTAAATGCATAAGTTAAACATGCACAGATGAGGTGAAATTCTTACTTTTTTCATCAGACTTTCCTATTTTTGTTGTTCTGCAAGGCCAGTAAGCACAATAACTTTTTTTTAAATTAAGACATTAAAACTGCCATTTTCTTTTCTGTCCCTCTTTGATAATTTTTTTTCCTAAGAATGGCACCACTTTAGCAAAAGTCTCCAAGACTTGCATTCAGAATAAATTGTTTTTTGCCTTTATCTTGCAGAGAACCTTCTGAGGCACCAATCACTTTTGATGCAGATTCCTTTCTTAATTATTTTGATAAAATTTTAGGTGAGTTACACTGTGATGTTTACTTATTTTGAAATTGTAAGGAGTATGGCTGTTGCTAGAGAATTGGAGCATTAGATCACTCAGAAGTCAAAACTGTTTTTTCTTCATTGTTTTGAGTTGCTTTCAACAATAAATTACTGCCCTGTTTAGTGATTTTTATAGAGGCTCCTAGTCAGTGCTTATGAAATATTTAAGTGAATGGGTTTATGTGTATAGATAGGTTTTACCTTGGCTTCTGTATTATACTGCTTTTTTTCCTCTTTCAGATAGTCTGTATTTACATATCAATAAGAAAATAGCTAACAGCTCAATAGAAAATCAACATAGGATATGAATAGGCAGTTCATTGAAGAAGAAATATATTTAGTAAATGTTTGAATATAATTAATTCTTCCTAGTAAGCAAGTGAATGCATAAAAAAGTTTGAATTTTTTGCCTATAATATTGGAAACATTTTTTAAGATTGATAATAACCACCTTATTTATTTTTTTTAAATGGCCATTTCTTTTTTTTTAATACATTTATTTTATTGATTTATTTTTATGTGGCACTGAGAATCGAACCCAGTGTCTCACCCATGCAAGGCAAGTGTTCCACCACTGAGCTGTAACATCAGTCCCATCAATTTATTTTAAGGGTTAGAAAAATGAACATTGTCAAACTCAAGGGATAGAAGTGTAAGTTGTGTTTTCACAAGGAAGTTTGGCACTGTAGAGTGTTCATAATTTTTGACTTTGCAATTTAGCTTCTATGAATTTACTCTATGAAAAAGATAAATGTGCTAAGATGGTCACTGCATCCTTATAGTAGCAAAATATTGAAATATCCAAAATGTCCACCAATAGATGTCTATCAAGAGGGAATGATTAATTAAATCACGGTATGTCTGTATTATAAAATCTCTACAACCATAATAAAAATGAAGTCATTTGTATGTTCTGACAGAGGAAGACCTCTAAGACATTTAAATAAGTGGAAAAGCAAACCTCATTTCAATATGAACACTGTGACATAAAGTATGTTTATATACGTCTATAACAGTTTAGTCAGTATCCAAACCTTAATTTATGCAGAACTGTTAAAAGATGAAATCTGGTTAAACTGTTAAAAGATGTGTCTGAGACAGAAGGAACACAAATTCAAAGCCAGCCTTACCAATTTAGTGAAGCCCTAAGAAACTTAGCAAGAGACTCTGTCTGAAAAATAAAAAATAAAAAAAGGGCTGGGGATGTGGCTCAGTGGTTAAGTGCCCTTGGGTTCAATCCATAGAAGGAAGGAAGGAAGGAAGGGAGGAAGGGAAAGGAAAGGAAAGGAAGGAGAGGAGAGGAGGAGGAGGAGGAGGAGGAGGAGGAGGAGGAGGAGAAGGAAGGAAAGAAGGAAAGAAAAAAAAGTCTCTGAGAAGAGAGGGAACTGTGAGAGTGTTACACACCTGTAACTCCAGCTATTCAGAAATATGAAATAGAAGGATGGCAAATTCCAGCCTGGGCAACTTAGCAAGATCCTGTCTCAAAATAAAAAGATCTGGGGATGTAGCTCAGTGGTAGAGCACTTGCCTAGCACTCACATGGCCCTGGCTTCCATTTTCAGTATCACATCACATACGCATGCGCACGGGCGCACACACACACACACACACACACACACACACACACACAAACACACTGCTTCCATTTTCAGTATCATATCGCGTTCACGCGCACACACACACACACACAGAGTGAATTATGAGACAGTACTATGGCTTGAATATTTATATCAAGATATATATAGTTTTTTATTTTTGTTATTATTTTTTATTTTGCCATTCTAGGGAATGAAACCATGCTAGGTAAATGCTCTACCACTGAGCTACACTCCCAGCCTAGATTTTTAATTAAGAAAAAAATTTTAATTAATTGAGTTCACTTTTTAAAAATTTAAGGGGCTGGAGATATAGCTTAGTTTTGCCTCTCATGCACAAACCCCAGCACCACAAAATAATAATAATAATAATAATAATAATAATAATAATAATAATAATAATATTTTTAAAGCTTAATTGGCTCAGCCTGGGTTTTCCTGCAAATATCTAATAACCTTCCCATTTCTGGAAGGGATTTTTGTGAAGTAGTTTGCCTGTCTATATTGATTCTGTTCTGTGTATAACATAATTCTTTTAAGAAGTGTAATCACTCAAAAAAATTTACCAACTGGCTCATTTTATGTTGGGATCTAAATAGGGCCAAGACCTCATGAATCAGATTCTGATGATCTAGATGAGGAAGACTTTGAATGTTTAGACAGTGATGATGACATAGACCTAGAAACACAAGAAGCTGGTGAAGAGGTATCTCTGAAAGGAACTCTTGATAATCTCAAGTCATACATGGCCCAGATGGACCAGGAACTGGCACATACCAACATTGGCAAAAGTTTTACTACCCGGAAACAGCTGGTAAGTGTGTTTTTAACTTCTTTCCATTCTTAAAGTATGTTTTGTAGGATTGCTAAAGTCATATTCTATCTTCGTTTTTCTTTTCTTATGATGGTGATATTTGAAATAAAGAAGAATACTAATTTGTGGTGACAGGTGCATCAAACCCAGGACCTTGTATATGCTAAGCACACACACACTACCACTGAGCTATACCCCAGCCCCAAGAATGTGAATTTTTTCCTAGATTATATAAACTAGGCATGGTGTATACACATAGCTGGTGCTTGTGTTCCCAGCTACTTGGGAGACTGAAGCAAGAGAATTCCTTGAACCTAGGAGTTTGGGGCTAGTATAGACAAAATAGTGAGATCCTGTCTTTAAAAAGCTTGGGGTGTAGCTCACTGGTAGAGCATGTACTTAGCATACACAAGACCACTTGTTCAGTCTTCAGTACCAAAAAGTAAAGGCTATAAATTTTATTTTCTGAACATGTATTACTTATTGTATGCTATCTATAAAATAGTCATATAATGTGCTCAAATGAATATGTGGTTATGCACTACTATTGCCATAATAAATGGATTTTATAAAAGCAAGAGACAATCTTAAATATCCAAACAATTCCAAATCTTGTTTTCTGTGTTTCCCCAGTTTAAAGCCAAATTTAGAATCATTTTCCATCACATTTTCATCCTAGTTTTTATGCCAGCACTGTCTAGTCTTAAGAGACTTTATGGAAAGAGCGTGGACCCTGGAGTTTCATGGATCAGAGGTTGATATCCAGCTCAACGATCCACTGTGAATGAATCCATTAATCAGTAATCCTCATGTCACAGAATTAACTTGAACCAAAGGAGACAACAATGAAACCCATAATAGGTGTCTAACTAAAGTTAATTTCCTTTGCTTTGATCATCTAAACCATATCTAAAGCTCTAATTGCTTTCAGTATTGCCAAACTCTAATAGAAACCATATATTAGATTATCTAAAGCAGTACTTAAATTTCGTTGTGAATATAAACCACCTAAGAATCTTGTTACAGTTTTGATTTTGATTAAGCAGATCTGGGATGAGGCCTAAAATTTTCTGTTTATAGCAAGCCATAAATTATATGGGTGCTGCTATGTAGACAACACTTTGAGTCACAAAGTACAATCTTTCAAATCTTTTTCCCAGCCTGTGAAATCAGAGACCAAGTAGCAATTCAGTGTCTTTGTGGCTGGACTCCACAAGCCTTAGGTTTTTACTTTAAGCTTTGTTATTGGAGAAAAAAAAAAAAGAAATCTAGCTTCTTATATTTAAGAGAAAATTTAGATTCTTGTCTTTTTTTTTAATTAGTGTATTATAGTTATACATAGTATTGTGGCTCTTTTTGACATAATAAGTATGGAATATAATTTGCTCCATTTCAATCCCAAGTACTTTCTCTTCCTCTCCTTCTTCCTTTCCCCTGTTCCCTGCCTCTATTCTGCTGATCTCCTTTCTACTTATTTATAGTTTTTTTTAAATTAGTGCTTTATAGATGTACATAAAGGTGAAATTCACTGTGGTATATTCATATATTACGTAGCATAGTTTGGTAAATTGCATTCCACCATTCCTCCCTTTTCCTGTCCTTCCTCTCTCCCCTCCATCCCCTTCCCCTACTCCACTGATATCCCTTCTATTATCATGGGAGTTCTTTGTCTTTTTTTAATGTTAATTTTATGTTTCTCCCCCCCCCCCTCTCTCTCTTTAATAGTACTGGTGATTGAACCCCGGGGTACTTTACCACTTACCACTGAGCTAAATCCTCAGACTTTTAATTTTTTTTTTAGAAGAACAAATATTTACTTTGTGAGATTATTGCTGCCTGCAGCCTTTTACCCTCACCCAGTCATAAAACTTTATAAAACAATCTCTAACAGGAAACAGCACTAGCTCATAGCTTCCTGTATTAAATATGATCTTTTTCTTAGCCAAATGATGCTGGTGCTATAGTATGTTACTAGAACCAAAAGAGTTTAAAAAAATACTAAATACCTGCTCTACAGTTTAATGTACAAATGAATGAAAGCAGCATAAGGTCTAGGTCTAGCGTCCAAAGTTACAATAGACACTAATAATAAAAACAGAATGACAATGACAGATTCCCCTTTTTTGCAACTATTCTTGCAACCACAGCAAAGGTTTAAAAGATTTAAAGCATTCCAATGCACCATCTTTCATAATATAATGAACAAAAAGTTGAGATCTGTTCTTTAAAATTGTTCTACCTTACTTTTTTTTATTAGCTACACATGACATTACAATGATCTTGGCAATTCATACATTTGAATCAAATGGGGTATAATTTCTCATTTTTCTGATTGTACAGATTACAGAATCACATATAGCAATCATAATGTCTATTCTATTCTGCTGCCCTTCCTATCCCCCCTTCCCCTCCCCTCCCCTCCCATCCCTTCTCTCTATCCAATCTAATGTGACACACTTTTTTTTTCTTTTTCTCCTCTGTATAACGATGAGGGTCTCCTTCCATCTTCTGTGCAACTCCCCTTCTCCCTCCTTTTCACTCCCACCTCTCTTCCCTATTTAGTGGTAATCTTCTTCTAATGCTCTTCCTCCCTATCCCATTTTGAGACACCCCCCTTATATCAGAGAAGACATTTGGCATTTGTTTTTTAGGGATTGGCTAACTTCACTTAGCATCATCTGCTCTAATGCCATCCATTTCCCTGCAAATGCCATGGTCTTGTTATTTTTTAGTGCTGAGTAATATTCCATTGTGTATAAATGCCACATTTTTTAATCCATTCATCTATTGAAGGGCATCTGGGTTGGTTCCACAGTGTAGCTATTGTGAATTGTGCTGCTATAAACATTGATGTGGCTGTGTCCCTGTAGTATGCTCTTTTTAGGTCTTTTAATGCTCTTTTTAGGTCTTTTATGCTCTTTTTAGGTCTTTTTTAAAAATTTTATTGTTACTGGCAGTCTTGCTAAGAAGAAGGTCTTGCTAAGTTGTCCAGGCTGGCCTTGAACTTGTGATCCTCCTGCCTTTGCCTTCCCAGTTGTTGGAATTACAGACATGTGTCATGGCAGGCTATTTCAAAATAGAGATAGAAATCATCCAATTTGCAGAAATTTTTGCTAGAAGCAGGTGTGGTGGTGCACTCTTGTAATCCCAGTGACTCTGAAGGTGAAGGCTGAGGCATAAAGATAGTAAATTCAAAGCCAACCTCAGCAATTTAGCAAGGCCCTAAGCAACTTAGCAAGATCCTGTCTCAAAATTAAAATAAATAAATATATAATGCAGCTCAGTGGTTATGCACTTGGGGTTCAATTCCTAGTACTAACAACAAAAAGAAAAGAAATTTTTCCTAGAAACCTGTCATTATCTTTAAAATCAAGTTTTAATATGTGTTAAATCATGTAGACTATTAGACTTCATTTTTATTTATATCATAGGAGATATGAAATTACATTTTAAATTTGAAATTCAAATATACATTGTTACTTTGTGTAGCTTTTTACTGTAATCAACATTCAGCCTAAGGGGATATTATTCTGTGATTTTCTTTTCCTTCCAGAATAAGAAACCTCCATCCCAGACTGCCAGTAACAATTCAGATGAGGAAGATTCTGGTGCAGGAGATTCTGTCATGGAACCAGTGGATGTAGACCTGAACCTGGTTTCAAATATTTTGGAATCCTACAGCTCCCAAGCTGGACTGGCAGGACCTGCCTCCAACCTTTTACAGAGCATGGGAGTACAGCTGCCTGACAACAGTGATCACCGAGCCACAAGCAAGCCAGGCCAAGATTAACCTGCATATTTAGTTTTTCTTTTCTCTCTTTAAATAAATAATGAGTCTTGAGTGTGTTCATTTCTAGTTTTAATTATTCATTCAATAAAAATGGTTCTTCGTTACAAATTTCACGGGCTGTCTTCTCCTGAACCCCAAATATTGCCTTTTCTGGATTGATCATTTCTATTATATCTAGAAATATCTTTTTAAATTTATTTAAATGTTTTTCTATTACATTCTTTCCTGTCATTCTGGACCTCTAATTAGGAATATGTTCTTGTTAGTTTTAGTTGATTCAGAAATTATAATATTCTTCAAATTTGCATTATTGTTAATAAATTTGAGTTATTGACACCTTCTATTGACTCCTTGCTGTGGCTCATATTTTATTGAAAAAAATAACTGTACATGTGATAAGATTCCTGATATGCTTAGGCAAATTCTACTATATGAAGGTTATTCGTTACATTTTTGTGCATTAAAATACTTAAATATTTCATTCCAAATATTTTCATTATTACTATCTTTTTTTTCATTGGGGTTATCATTTTGTTATTATGTTTGATAAGGCAAGACTCATCACATAATTTCTGTTTTGGTTATCTTGAACATTTTACCAAATCCAACAGAGGTATTGCCAAAAATATATATTTTTTCTTTTTCAATGCAGGATATAAATTTATCTCCCAAAGTAGAAACTCATTAAAAAAACTCTTCATAGAAGTTGAGAATTTAGCCAGGTGCTATAGCACACACCTGTAACACCAGTGGCTTTAGAGTCTGAGACAGAAGGATTAAAAGTTCAAAGCCAGCCTCAGCAACATAGTGAGGCCCTAAACAACTTAGAGAGACCCTATCTCAAAATTATAATATTTCAAAATTCAATCATGTACAGTGTTTAACCTCTCCTTGTTTAATTAATTGTTCACTTCTTCTCTTAGTGTAGTGATAATTTATTTTATTCATTTTTTAGACCTTTATTTTACTTATTTATTTTTAGGTGGTGCTGAGGATCGAGCCCAGTGCTTCACAGGTGCTAGGCAAGCACTCTACCACTGAGCCACAACCCCAGCCCTGTAGTGTTTATTTAAATGGCTCTCCTTTTAGAGAATGTGTCTTCCATAATTTCAGTTTATTGAAGACTTCAAATAAGTGTGGTGTTTCCTTCATTGATACCTTAAAGATTCATAACTGTTTTTGAACAAGTTACTTGAATCAAATATATGAAATATGATATGTCAAGAGCTTTGTAATGTTTTGAACAACCAATAATAAAAAAAAATTAAAAGAAGACTCATTTACAAAAACATTCCATTTTAAGACAAGATTGATTTCCAAAGTGGTTCCTCAAAGGGTCAGGCATTGCTAAATCTGACAGAAAATAAAAAGAAAAATGATTGTTGCCAGTCTTGAATAATTTTTAACTCAACATCAGGTTAATCACCAACTATTAGTAGCTTAGTACTTCAATTGTGACATTAGCTCATCTTCCTCCTCCTTCATTTGTTCCTCAGATGTAATCTTTTGAATTCGTTCATATTTTAAAATGAAGGGCTAGGCGCAGTGGCACAGGCCTGTAATCCCAGGGGCTCAGGAGGCTGAGGCAGGAGGATTGAGAGTTCAAAGCCAGCCTCAGCAAAAGCAAGGAACTAAGCAACTCAATGAGACACTCTCTCTAAATAAAATACAAAATTGGGCTGGAGATGTGACTCAGTAGTTGAGTGCTTTGGAGTTCATTCCCCAGTACCCAAATAATAAAGAATAAAAATGAAGGGCTTTTCTACTTAACATAGGTCAAACTGGTTTTCTACTGGTGTCCTGATAAATCATCTAATTTAAATTTTTTCTGGATTTCTTATTTTATTCTTATTTTTTAAAAATATCTTTTATTTATTTATTTTTAGAGAGAGTGAGAGAGAGAGGGAGACAGAGAGAGAGAGAATTTTAACATTTATTTATTTTTTCCTTAGTTCTCGGCGGACACAACATCTTTGTTGGTATGTGGTGCTGAGGATCGAACCCAGGCCACACGCATGCCAGGCGAGCGCGCTACCGCTTGAGCCACATCCCCAGCCCTTGGATTTCTTATTTTAAATGAAGTATTTATAATAATTGTTGAATTAAAATTGGGCTGGGGATGTGGCTCAAGCGGTAGCGCGCTCGCCTGGCATGCGTGTGGCCCGGGTTCGATCCTCAGCACCACATACCAACAAAGATGTTGTGTCCGCCGAGAACTAAAAATAAAGCTGGATTGGTTTGCTGTATCTCAGATTCTGCCAAGGTCTAATTTAATGATGCAGATGACACCAGTGCACTGAGTAGAATTCTACTTTACTAATAGTTGACTCTGAAAATCATCCACTGAAAAACCACCTTTCCTCCTGCTCATTTACAAATGCTCTGTAACTAACACATCCTTTTAGTGTCAGTGCAGAGTGCTCACTGAATAAAATGAAATGTACCCAGATGTATATGATTTCACTGGGTCCTTTATTAATAAAGACTCTAGCCCCCTTAGTAAGTTGCAACATTTTAATGGCTGGTTACAAACTATGTATTTCTTTTTTAATATTTATTTTTTAGGTGTAGATGGACACAACACAATGCTTTTATTTTTATGTGGTGGTGCTGAGGATCGAACCTGGGTCCTGCCCATGCAAGGCGAGTGCTCTACCACTGAGCCGCAATCCCAGCCCCACAATGTATTTCTTAATTACGAAATAATCACTATAGATGTTCTTGGTGCATAGCTGCCTTGCTCAGTGAGATTCAGGAACTCAGTCCCTGTCAACTTATAATGCCACATTTCAAATGGGCTCCTGTGTTGCTTGTGTCTAGGTAATGGGATGGGACTGAGAACTTGTTAAAGCTCTTGACCTGGAAGTGACACATATCACTTCTACTTATTTTTCTGTAGCTTTTTTGGTCACATGACAACACAAGGAAACAAAGCACTAGAAAATGCAATCTTTGAGGCTGGGATTGTGGCTCAGCGGTAGAGCGCTAACCTAGCACAGGTGGGACCGGGGTTCAATCCTCAGCACCACATAAAAAAAATAAAGGCATTGTGTTGTGTCCATCTACACCTAAAAAATAAATATTTAAAAAAAAAAGAAAAGAAAATGCAATCTTTGGTGAGGGATCCAAGTTTCAGTAGCAATTCTGTATTATGGAAATGGTAGCACAATTTTTGGTTGCCAGCAAGCACTCATTCTTTTTCTTTTTTTAATATTTTTAGTTGTAGATGGACACAGTACAGTTGTTTTATTTATTTTTATATGGTACTGAGGATAGAACCCAGTGTCTCACATGTTCTAGGCAAGTGCTCTACCACTAAGCCACAACCCCAGCCCCTCATCATTGATCATTGACCTCTGATATTACACTAAGATAAATCCAGATAGGCCAATTATTAGTGCATAGTGAATTAAACAGATAATTATAATCACAAAAAGGAAAAAGTTCACCTCTTGTGTCATAAAATTTAGAACTCACGGAAGAAAGGAATTAGTTAATTCAACCACAAAAATAAACCATGGCAACCAACAAAACTGGAAAGGTGATGATATATAACTATAATCATAGGAAAAGTGATCATTTCATTAATATCTGAATAATTTCTATAAATCAAGAAGCAGGAAAAGATATAAGTGTTCACCCAAAAAGGAAGTACAGTGATATTAAACAATAGAAAGAACCTATTCTGTAAATCCATTCTTGAAATTACCTCACAGATATGGTTGCTGTATATGAGTGAACAGCATTCATTCACTGAGCACGGTTTATAAGAGCAAAAGAGTCTAATCAATAGTCCATCAATAGGATTCTGTTCTAATTTATATTTAATCCATATAACATTGGAAAAGTAGAGCAGCTCAAGAGAATAAGATAAAACTACATGTTAAGGTTCTCTGACTTGGGTGGTTGTGATGAACTGCTTGAACTAGGGTCCTTTGGGGGATCTGTAATATCTGCAGTGTGTATTCATCAAAATACAACTGTGTTCCACATTTGGATCTTTTCTTCATTGATCGCTAAACTCTAAAGGAAAAGTCATTTAAAGAAACAGCCCAGCAACTAAAG
Organism: Urocitellus parryii; assembly: GCF_045843805.1. Classification (NCBI taxonomy): domain Eukaryota; kingdom Metazoa; phylum Chordata; class Mammalia; order Rodentia; family Sciuridae; genus Urocitellus; species Urocitellus parryii. Next base: position 160,493,589 of record NC_135535.1, on the reverse strand, counting down.
TCACCATAGCCAATTACATCTTATTTCCTCTACCCTCAAAAAAATTCAAGGAAACAGGGGCTGGAGTTGTGGATCAGTGGTAGAGAGCTTGCCTAGCATGCGTGAGGCACTGGGTTTGGTCCCTGGCACCATATAGAAATAAAGGTATTGTGTCCATCTACAATTAAAAGAAAAAAAAATCATGAAAACATCTAGTAAACCTAAAAGAGAATGGAAATAAACATATTGTACATACCTTTTCTATTCATTAATCTCTTATTTCAAAACATATGTTTGTTACTTTCTTTAACTCTATAAACCAATATTGATTTTCTAATAACTATTTTTTTGTGTGTGATGCTGAGGATGAAACCCAATGCTTCACACATGCTAGGCATGTACTCTACCACTGAGCCAAAACCCCAGCCCCTCTAGGAATTCTTTTTTTTTCTTTTTCTTTTTCTTTTTTTTTTTTAGTTTTAATTGAACACAATATCTTTTATTTATTTATGTTTATGTGGTGCTGAGGTTCAAACCAGGGCCTCGCATGTGCGAGGTGAGCGCTATAATGCTGAGCCACAACCCCAGCCCTCTAAGAATTCTTTATACCACTGTTAACAAATGTCCTATAAGTCTGAAATTGTCAAAACAGAACATTTCTAAAAGAAAATTGAGTTTTTAAAATGATACGAACAAATTATAGTACACTCAATACAGTAAACAATGTATCCATTTAGATACAAGTAAATAATTAAATTGAAAGTTGGATGAGGAACAGAGCCTCAAATTATCTCCCCAAAGAACACAAAATAATTATAAAGGGAAAAGCAACATTACAGAAGAGAAACCTCACAAATCGCACTGTTAATGAGCAATGTTAACATCATCAGTAATGGGGAAATTAAAATTATAAGTCACATGATGAGATTCAAAGAGAAATGCATGAAACAACATCTGTAATATTCTTGCCAAAAAGTGTGTGGTCAGCAATGGTATAGAATAGAGGACACAGAAACCAATCCACAAAATTACAACTATCTTATATTCGATAAAGGGGCTAAAAGCATGCAATGGAGGAAGGATAGCATCTTCAACAAATGGTGCTGGGAAAACTGGAAATCCATATGCAACAAAATGAAACTGAATCCCCTTCTCTCGCCATGCACAAAAGATAACTCAAAATGGATCAAGGACCTTGATATCAAATCAGAGACTATGTGTCTGATAGAAGAAAAGGTTGGCTCCGATCTACATATTGTGGGGTGGGGCTCCAAATTCTTTAATAGGACACCCATAGCACAAGAGTTAATAACAAGAATCAACAAATGGGACTTACTTAAAATAAAAAGTTTTTTCTCAGCAAGAGAAACAATAAGAGAGGTAAACAGGGAGCCTACATCATGGGAACAAATTTTTACTCCTCACACTTCAGATAGAGCCCTAATATCCAGAGTATACAAAGAACTCAAAAAATTAAACAATAAGAAAACAAATAACCTAATCAACAAATGGGCCAAAGACCTGAACAGACACTTCTCAGAGGAGGACATACAATCAATCAACAAGTACATGAAAAAATGCTCACCATCTCTAGCAGTCAGAGAAATGCAAATCAAAACCACCCTAAGATACCATCTCACTCCAGTAAGATTGGCAGCCACTATGAAGTCAAACAACAACAAGTGCTGGCGAGGATGTGGAGAAAAGGGTACTCTTGTACATTGCTGGTGGGACTGCAAATTGGTGCGGCCAATTTGGAAAGCAGTATGGAGATTCCATTTGACTCAGCTATTGCCCTTCTCGGACTATTCCCTGAAGACCTTAAAAGAGCGTACTACAGGGATACTGCCACATCAATGTTCATAGCAGCACAATTCACAATAGCTAGACTGTGGAACCAACCCAGATGCCCTTCAATACATGAATGGGTAAAAAAAAAATGTGGCATTTATACACCATGGAGTATTACGCAGCACTAAAAAATGACAAAATCATGGAATTTGCAGGGAAATGGATGGCATTAGAGCAGATTATGCTAAGTAAAGCTAGCCAATCCCTAAAAAACAAATGCCAAATGTCTTCTTTGATATAATGAGAGCAACTAAGAACAGAGCAGGGAGGAAGAGCAGGAGGAAAAGATTAACATTAAACAGAGACATGAGGTGGGAGGGAAAGGGAGAGAAAAGGGAAATTGCATGGAAATGGAAGGAGACCCTCAATGTTATATAAAATTACATATAAGAGGTTGTGAGGGGAATGGGAAAAAAAACAAGGAGAGAAATAAATTACAGTAGATGGGGTAGAGAGAGAAGATGGGAGGGGAGGGGAGGGGGGATAGTAGAGGATAGGGAAGGTAGAATACAACAGTTACTAATAGGGCATTATGTAAAAATGTGGATGTGTAACCGATGTGATTCTGCAATCTTTGTAATGTTTTGAACAACCAATAAAAATAAATAAATAAATAAATAAATAAATTTTAAAGAATTAAAAAATAAAAAAATTAAAATATAAAAAAAACAAAAAAAAACAAAACAAAAAGTGTGTGGTCAGGTTCCAGTCATTAAGAAAGTAGAAAAGTCCCTCCAAGACACACTCTACAAGAGTTCTCCTTATTTTCATTTTCAAGGTTTTAATGTAGTTATGCAGCATATTTTCACTCGTAAGAAACACTAAAATAATCATGAATGAGGGCATATGTCAGCAACTTATCCTCAGATGAACTATTAATGTCTAAAATTATAAAAAAATTAAAAGTATACAAGTTTGATGGTGAAAGGACCCCCGTTTCCCTGTCCAAGGAGAATCACACGAAACACTGGCTGCAATAAGCAAGAGGTGATTTATTGGGACACAGGCGCCTGCGGGTGCCCAGCAGAACCTCAGCCGGAGCTTTGGTGAGCTGGCACACAGGGCTTGGGGATACAGAGATTTTTATAGGGTAAAGGGGCAGTTTTCGCGCACGGTAAACAATAGGTTTCTTATTAGTTAATTTTAAACCCAGCATATAGGCTACCTAAAGGGCAAAGTTGTTTTTTACTTTATGTTACTGGAAAAGCCACATAAAAGTTACATGTTAGCACTCTGGTCCTCCTGTTGCTGCTCATTCAGGCATGCCTTAGGACCTGGTCCTTTGTGCTTTCTCAACCGGTTACACCTAACTGATTGTCTGAAAAACACCTCTGGTGCCTGCGTAGGTTTGTGACATGCCTCGGTGGTTTTGCAACTAGGCCTGAGGTTGTTGGGCTGGGGTCTTTCATTCCCCCCTTTGTCTGGAAACTTGGGAACCAATCATGGTTCCCTCAGTTGTGGGCCTATTTGGGCAGACTCTACATCTTGGTAAACAGTAATCCTCAGGGGACAGTCTTTAACTTTCCAAACTTACTTAAAATTGGCCTCCTAGATCCAACCTGACTTGATTTACTTATCTATTCTGGCTTTGTTTACCCTAATTTTAGAAACTTTATTGCTGTAAGGAGAAGGAGTGAAAAGGGGCGATGGCTCGTTCTGGCTGCTTCAGGCTGAAAAGGGGTGTCGAACATGAGGGGGCTCGATGACAGGGGGAACGACGACATGGGGGGACATGAGTTCCCTTTTAGAAGTCAGTTCCATTTGAGGTCTGGTTGGGGAAAAACAGGTTGTCATCTGGGGATGGGTACCTCTATGAGAGAAACAAAAACCATGAGTACTGAATAAGTGTTGCAGCAGCTGGAACGTGTCACTGTACATAAGTTCCCTCCAGTTACCAGGATTGTAAACATATCATTTAACTTTTAGGGTTACAGATGTCCTTCCCCTTAAGACACAGTTTAATAATTTAATATTATCTGATCTTGCAAAATTCTTTTACTAGTATGACCTGTGTCTAATAGAGAAATCTAATTCTGTTACTTAGGGCTGGATAACCATACTAGCAAACACCAAGCCTACCTGTGTAGGTCAGAAATATCTGTGGGCCTTAAACTAAAAACTATTCTGGCAGTTCCTTTTGATAGTTATCAGGCATTCCTACCTAAGAATCTCTTTCGCAGCCTCTAGTTTACTTATTTATGGAAGTTACATTTAACTATTATTATTATTTAAAATGTACAGGAACCGCTATGTTTTGGCTTTCACTGTCTTTGCTAAGTGTTTAAGATGAAGCAAGTCAAACTGACTTCTGTTTCTATAACAGTCAGCTGAGTCTACTGGGAGTCCTCAGGAACTTCACAGCAGCTTCTTAGTTCTGCTAGTGCCATTTGCGCAAGGATGGGTCCAGGCCTTGCTTGACCACGTGGCTTCCCTCAGAAGCATCAGGGATGTCTCCCTTTTCTGATGACCCTCCTCTTCACAGCAAATGCACTGATCGGCTTTCTGTCCTCCACTGGTCTCATTAATCTCCCTGATCAGGAGGTTATGTGGCCTAGAGTTGCAAAGCCCTTTGGAGAAGTCCCCTATCCCTTGATTCAGACTGACTCAGAGGGCAAGAGCCAAATATTGGTTTTCTTGGCCCTTTTTAATTTAACTTTAATTTTAAAACTTAATCTTAAACATCCAGAAAATAAACTTTAACAGCCTTGTATTAAGAGTACTGGGCCTTAATGTCTATCTCTTTCCTGTAGGTGCTAACTCATTATCTTAAATTAACCCAAGTTGTGAGTTCTTAAAGCAGTACCTCTTTAAAACATTAACAGGCAATCCTTAGACCATCTAAAAGCAAACTACAAAACAAAACTAACTAGGATAAAAACATATTTAGTTTATGTAATAGCTACCCTGAATTCTGGCAGAGTTATACATTATAATCCCCTGTTTGAGGTCCTGGCAATCGTGACAAAAACCAACTTTTGGACACAACCTTAAATGCACTGAAATCTGGCCTACTTCTTTCATAGTCACTTTCACATGAGATGGGACATAGAGCCTTATCTCAAGTAAGGTGGGGCTCTTTATAAATCTTAAATACTATAGTTCTGAAGCTGATCTTTGCTTTTTAGACATCATTTTACAAAGCCTACATAAATTGTTGTTCAAGTTTACATGAATATTAGCTAACACAACATAATATCACATCTAAAACAAGAATTAAAGAAAGGCTGAAAGCTTTTAACCTTTTGTAGAAAAGTAGCAAAGTACTTTTGTGTTTTGCAATAAAACCTTTACATAGATTAGGCTCTCATTAACTTAAAAATACATTTAAATGTATGGAACTTTACATAACTTATTGATAATAAGTACAGTTATAGAACACAAATGGTATAAATAAATTTTTAACATGTTTTTCTTTTAAGCCTAAAATTACCATACAATTTTAGAACACCAGTTTGATATAATGCTCTTTCTAAAGCCTTACAGACTTGTATACCTGGAAGATATGAACACATTAATGGCACCAATTACATTGATGTTTTATATTAAGCAAGTTTAGCTTTTTAAGAAATAACATAGCACAATTCTCTAAAACAACAGCACTTGTTTAACCAGTTGTTTAATTTCTTTAAGATTACTTGTTCAAAAACTTACACAGACCTTTTTTATATCATTTACTTAAACTTTTTAATTATTTAACCACATAGACTCTTATCCAGAAATCTAGAACCTTTTAGTTTTTCTTTTTATCTGTTAACCTCCTTTTGTTCACATTTTGAAACAATACCTGTAAACCTTTGAATCTAAGCAGATTATTTCATAGACATCAACATTTTATTAGGGCCTTTTTGAACACCTAGGAAAACTTATAAGCTTAATTTTAAAGACATCTTTACTTTCATCTGTTTACCCAATTTAAATTGAACCTTTTGAATCACATGAATTAAAGATATTTGGATCCATTTTTAAATTTTTTCATGAGCGCTCCTCATTTGTCAATTTGTCATATCACTGCAGGATATATGGACATACACACATACAGACATACCGACATACAACACATAACAAGAGTGTGCACACATAATAGTGAAGGCCTTGTAGCTTTTCGCAGATGAAATCTCCATTGCAATGTTTCAAAAAACTCCAGTTGATCAAAAATAGAACTTATCAGAAAAACATTAACTTGTCTGTAGGAACAAAATCATGAGCTCAAAAAAAAAATTTAGAATCTAAGAAAAGGCAAAAGAGTCCTAGAAAAATGACCGGCCAGTAATTAGTAAATGCCATACAATTTACTCTTTGGTTTAATCTGGTTTGGGTTCCCATAAAAAGACACTTTTACCCCTTTTTTTTTTTTCCTTGGGCCTGAGCTCCAAGCTGCTTCTGTTTGCATATCAGCTTAAACCCTGGCTGAGGTCTGGAAGGAACTGGGAAAACCGGAATTCTGAGCAGAAACTTTATGCCTAAGGTATTTTAACCATAAGTCACAATTTATCTTTTTACACTAGAAAAATTTGCTCACACAAAACTGAAAATAGGATCTTTCTTGATAATATAAAGGCCATCATCAGAAGGAGTTTCTTCAGGATCATTAAGCTACTTTCTTTGTTCTGAAGTTTCTAAAGTAATATTAAGTTACATTAAATCGCCTGAAAAATTTTAAAAGAGAACCACACACCACCATGTATATCAAAATTAAGCTTTGAAAATTCCCAAGACTGTTGCTAATTAATGTCATTTCAATAAGCCAGACCAACGTTTTAATTTAACACTTTTTTTTTTTAAATCTTACACAGAGAGAGACATATACCAAATCATAATTTACTATCCTTGCCCAAATCAATGCACTGTATACCTAGTGAAATCTCCTTAGGCTACCCAATTCAAAAACTGATAAAAAATAAAACTGGATGATTGGGAGTTACTTGCCAACTTGGAAGTAGAGTTCTTTTAATTTTCTATTCTAAGTATTTAAGTTCTCTGGCATGAATTATCTGAAATCACAAACTAAACAATTATCTAACCCTAACTTTTAACTGCAAGATAGTGCAATACTTTAGAAACCCATTCAGATACCAGATTGTTACAATAAAAAAAATTAATTTTGTTAGACACACATTTAACTTAGATTATCCTCAAGAAACAATCTATAATAACCTTAAAACAGACCAGATAAGGAAAAAAATCTCTCCTAGGTTTTGAACTTCCATTTAATCATGACTCTTATCAGTGGCTAAAACAGACTATTGAAAGTTACCTATGTACCTTAGAGAACCTGGGCAGATTTTACTAATTATCTCATGTCTTTCTTACTCCTACAACCTGAATTGTTAACATTTCTGACCTGCGAAGGAAGGGAAGCATCCAGGAGGAATGGATGCGGGGTTGGGAGTGTTGCATGGCCCATACGGAGGCAAATGTGATTGGGGCTTTCCCTCAGTGCCATTCATCTACCGATCACCCTAGATACCCCTGGGGGCTGTCGGAAGGGGGCTCAAGAGAAAGGAACCTTAAGAATTCGTCTGAGAGTACTGAACAGGTGATTGAGAGCTGCTTAGGCCGAGAAACCTCTCACCCGAGTCTTGAAGAGTGGCGGCTACACTAATTGCATTTATGTAGCCGTCGGGTGCCCACATTACCCTCCAGAAAGAAAGAGAGAGAAAGATGCACCTCAAACAGACATGGGGTGCATGCACTTACCTCGGTGTAGAATCTCAGTCTGGGACAGAATTTATGACTGAAAGTTTGGGTCCCATCCCCGAAGCCAATTAATGCCAATTTAATAATGAGGACAGGGTCTTGAGAAAAGTTAAAGCGAGATATCAAAGTTCTTAGATCCCCAGCAGGCATTTCTTAATCGCAGCGGGTGCACTCAGGCCAACTACAGGAAGAAAAGAAAACACTGCTTCCCTAATCTTGCTCACAATTTAGGTTAAAATCTAGCTAAAGTTATCTCCACACCTCTAAGGCAGATTGGAATTTGGGACTCTGCATTGGTCAAACTAAAACAATGCCATCACACTTAACAGAGACACAGACAAAAAAGACACACAGACACACACACAAAGACAGATTTCCTTTTCAGATTGTCAAAAAAAATGAAAGTGGGTGCTGGCCCCAAGCCGACTGGGGCCTTCCCTTCAGACAAGCGAATTGGGGGAGCATCCCCCTCAGATTGGGTCTGACAACACCAGATTGGGAGATTAGTTCTCTTGCCAATGGTCGAGGGTGAGACTCAAAGGGATCGTAATTGATTGCCCCATGTTAGTTTCAGATGAAGGGATTGAATACAGGGACAGAAACAATAACACAATAACCACAATAACACTGCAATCAGACCAAAGAGAAAGAGCGCTGCGCAACTTCCAAACAGATGGCTTTGGTAGAGCGAAAGTTCCACCGTTGCCTACAGATACAGATGGCTTAGATGGAGCGGGAGCTCCACCGTTGCCTACAAAAATCCCTGGGACGTCTCCCAGGGTGGCAGGGGAGAAGTCCGAGTTCGTCAACTCCTTCTCAAGCTGCCCAGAATACAGAGCGACTATGCGTAATCGTACAGATGCAGCGCATAGAAACAAAGTATCAGCCAAGAGTTCCAAACATTACAGACATAAAAGTGACACCAGACAACACGACAGACATGACATGAGCTGGCCAGCTTACCTCCCAGTGATGCCGGGTGGTCCTCAGGCAGGGATCCGGACAGGGTGGGGGAGGAGCAATTATCTCGGTGGGACCTCCAAATGAAAGGACCCCCGTTTCCCTGTCCAAGGAGAATCACACGAAACACTGGCTGCAATAAGCAAGAGGTGATTTATTGGGACACAGGCGCCTGCGGGTGCCCAGCAGAACCTCAGCCGGAGCTTTGGTGAGCTGGCACACAGGGCTTGGGGATACAGAGATTTTTATAGGGTAAAGGGGCAGTTTTCGCGCACGGTAAACAATAGGTTTCTTATTAGTTAATTTTAAACCCAGCATATAGGCTACCTAAAGGGCAAAGTTGTTTTTTACTTTATGTTACTGGAAAAGCCACATAAAAGTTACATGTTAGCACTCTGGTCCTCCTGTTGCTGCTCATTCAGGCATGCCTTAGGACCTGGTCCTTTGTGCTTTCTCAACTGGTTACACCTAACTGATTGTCTGAAAAATACCTCTAGTGCCTGCGTAGGTTTGTGACATGCCTCGGTGGTTTTGCAACTAGGCCTGAGGTTGTTGGGCTGGGGTCTTTCATTGGCACTATAATAATTGTAATACACTAACATTGGTAGTGATTACAATACTAGCATATCAAAATGATATCTGTCTAATCTCTACATCCATATCTGGAGATAAAATTGGTATAATACAAACAATCCATCATTAATGTAATATTTAAATCCACCAAGGTAATACTACCCACTTGTTTAAATAGCTGGCATTTGGGCAGTTTGAATACATAAAACTCAGTAATTCTGGTTTGTACTAGCACTTCAAATTTGGTGATATATGTCAAGAAACTGTTTCAGGGGCTGGGGTGGTGGCTCAGTGGTAAAGCGCTTGCCCAGCATGCATGAGGCACTGGGTTCGATCCCCAGCACCACATTAAAAAAGAAAATAAAGAAACTGTTTCAAATATCTTATGAATTTCATCATACATATATGATACAAACATTTTCCTTAAATAAAGTTCTTACATGATACATTTACTAGGGAACAAAATGTTATGTTGATAGTCTGATAAATACAATGTTATCTTTCAAATCCTGTTTTTTTTCCCCCTTAAAATCTCTATATTCTTATGATGCCTCCAAAAGTAGATCTGATATTGGCTTATTAGAAGACCTTAGGGCAGAAGTTCTGGTGGGTGTAGATTCAAATTCTGCAGCAAATGGAAAGAAAAAGAATTATGCTCGGGCTGGGGATGTGGCTCAGGCGGTAGCGCGCTCTCCTGGCATGCGTGCGGCCCGGGTTCGATCCTCAGCACCACATACAAACAAAGATGTTGTGTCCACTGAAAAATAAATATTGAAATTAAAAAAAAAAGAATTATGCTCTTTATCTCAAAAGATTTCATATCTAACTAACATGAGTCAGTAAATAACAAGTTGAAATTTTCAGTGTTTATAAGAATGAAAAATACATATGTATGACTACAATACAAATTCGCACACTGAATTATCACTGTGGCTGGAGATCAGAGCTTCAGGGTTTTCCACCCCTCCCCTCATGCATTAATTCGACAGCCATACACTAAGGTACTATGACAAGCACTGATATGACAAATGAAGATGATGAAGCCACACACACCCCTCAACAACCATACACATAACTTGAGAAACAGATGAGCAGATAGTTTCCATGTAGTCATAGGTGCTCTAACTGTATACAACAGGTCACATTCCCCACCCCCCATCTCAGGGTACAGGATGGATCCCTAATACACTATTTCTTTATGGGATCAATTTAAGCCTGCTTCTGGGGAAACCCTTATTGAGGAAAGCAATTGGTAACATCTTATTGCATTCCCTGTAGAGTGGGGTCTCCAGGATGCATGTAATTTCCATTGGCTATCCAATGTTTTGTCCACCTGTTGGGTCACTTCTGCAATGAAAGATGGTCCACTGTCACTTTCCTTCGAGGAGGGGAGCCTTATCTTGGGATCCTCACCTTCAAGAAGACTCTAGGTATTTCTAAATTCTTTTCTGTTCTGGGAGGATAAGACTTGATCCACCTAGAGAAAGTGTCTACTAGTACAAGCAAATCTCTGAAGTTTCCTATGGCATAGGGCATTTGGGTAAAATGATCAGAAGCTGTGTTTTTACATATTATGTCCCTTTGACAGTAAGCTACTTTAATAGTCTTCAGATTATTCCAGATACAGTTCTGACTCAGGCCCTCAAAACTGGGGCCTGATGAATTTCACCAAGGCATCCCTTCTGATGCATATTGTCATCTAGGTGCTTTACCAAGGGCCAGACAAGCCCGTGGGCAGGATGGATTAGTGCAGCAATGGTGTTTGAAAGGCAGTGTTCGTAGTCATAGTTTAGGAGGATTAGCCCATGGGAATTTTGTTTCCACCTGGCCGTTCTATGCCAGGAGTCTAAATTCCATTTTAGGGGGCCCATTTTTTATCCTCCTCGGTATGAAAGGTCTTGATTTGGTCCAATTCAGACTGAGGTATTAGAGTCCCAATAAATGATTGACATTTGGAATGTCTGATAGGATAGCTTGCTATCTCTCCTCATCGTCCCAGCTGTCAGCCAGTCATTTTCCTTTCACTATGTGGTCAAGCTGTTTTGACCAATAGGCTACTGGTCACAGGATGTCTCCCAATGTCTGTAAGAGAACTTTAAGAGATGTACCTTGATTCTCATGTATATATAGTCTGGCTGGGGCTCTCACGAGGCCCTGTTTTAACTTTTCAAGGCAGCTTTACATTCTAGGATTCAAGTCAAGGTTCTATTTATTATTTATCTTATAACTTTATTTATTTTTATGTGGTGCTGAGGATCAAACCCAATGCCTCACACATGCGGGGCAGGCTCTCCACCACTGAGCTACAATCCCAGCCCCTCAAGTTTCTATTTATATTCCACTTAAGGCTTCATGCATGGGTTTAGCTAGCAGTCCAAATTTAGGGACTCAAATATGGCCTGACATTCCCAGGAACCCATATAACTGTTTCTGGTTCCTGGCTTCTCTAAAGCTCAAGACAGCCTACTTCTGATTTGACATCAAACTTCCAGTCCATTGGCGAATCTGGAATCCCAGCTGATATGACTTGTTTACAAAACTGAATATTTTTAGTGGCCACCACCTATCCACAGGAGGTGGGATGGGTTAGTACAGCAAATGTATTTGAAAGACAGTGTTCATAGTTGGGGCTGGCTGGCTGTCAGCAGATCATCCACATATTGCAAAAGGATTCCTTAATCCAGCTGTAATTCTCTCAGGTCTTTTGCTATATTCTCATGACACACAGTTGGCAAGGTTTTAAATCCTTGAAGGAGACAGTCCAGGAATACTGGGTAGATCCTTTGGTATCAGGGTCCTACCACTCAAAAACAAATAGTAATTGAAGCTTCCTTTCCAGGGAGATGAAAAGAATTCTGGCACTGTGAATCAGCCAGAGTTATTTGGCATTGCAAGAATAGGACTTATGGGTTTTGTATCATAGGGTTAATATTCTAAATGATACTATGTTTAGCTCTCAAGTCTTGCACAAATCAATACTCGTAAGTGTCAGGGTTTTTTTATATATATATTTATTCTTTAGTTGGACACAATATCTTTATTTATTTATTTTTATGTGGTGCTGAAGATCGAACCTAGGGCCTCGAACATGCTAGGCGAGCGTTCTAACGCTGAGCCACAACCCCAGCCCAGTGTGAGGTATCTGGAAAAGCCAATTCAATCCATATTTTTAAAACTTTGTCCAGAAAAGGTTGGATTCCCATCAATGCCTCTCTCTTAAAGGGGATATTGTTTTCTCCTGGGGCAAATTACTTCCTCCCTTAAACAAAATCTTGGCTGGTATAACATTGATCACCCTTCCCAAGGTCTCTTCAGTCTAAACAGCCTTACTTACTTTCCATTAGATTGTCAGCAGAGCAGACTTAGTTTCCTTTTCCTGGATGGCAAGTGAAAGCTGGAACCACAGCCTGTGTTCTGGTGAGACTAAGTGGAGTTGTTGCTTTTGGGGTGATAAGGTTAAATGAGTATTTAATTTTCACATCAAATCTTGTCCCAGGGGATGGATCCCGGCATATACAAGAAAACAGACAAACAAAAACCAATGCCTTCATCTTTTTCCTCCCAGGTTGCATTCAAGGGGTTGGAGGACAGAATATTGTTGAACCCGACTTGTCATCTTACCGTTATCACAACGCCATCAACTTTGAGTCACCCCTCCGCTGTTGCCTTTTTCCTACCGCAGGCATATTGATATTCAATGGAGGGAGGTCCTTTCCATCCTTTTCTTTAGACTTCTCTGAAGATCCCTTTGCAGGGGGCTGCCAAAAACATGAGCTGGCTTTAGTTTCTGTTCCTCCCAGGCATTTATATACCATGAAGGCAACATCAACCAGCTGTGAGGGATTTGTGCCAGTTTGTCCCCTCTGTCCACTGAAGCTTTTTTCCTTATGTCCAGGCCCCTCTATCCAATAAAGGTCATATTGACCATATAGAGATTGTTAGGGATTTCTCTGCAGAAACCAGCAGGGACAAGAGGAAGGTGCTGCATATGTGGGGACTCCAGGAAGCCCTTGTAGCTCAGCTCTGTGGGAAGCAGGCAGGGCTCCACTCAGAAGTATCCACCTGTAGGTGAAAGAGCTCAATGGCTGGTTCAGGGCATGCAAGGTAGGAGCATGCACAGGAGGACCTGCCTTTCCTTGGCTGCTTTGGGCTCAGGTTATAGCAGGGCTTTGTCCCCAGTGCCAGACAGGTAGTTCCCCTTATCTCTATGTAAGCTTGGCCCCTGCTACTTGGATATGCAGCTGCAGAAGCCCCAGCAATCCAGGGCCTTTGGGTTTTTTAGGCAGACCCTTAGGACCCAGCAGTTGTTTGGCCCAATTTTCACAGCTGCTGCTTTTATCCAGAGATCAAAAGTTTGCAGGTTTTTTCCCCCCTTACTCTAGCCATCTGCTTTCAAGTCATAGCTGTTTTTTTTTTCTTTTTTGCATACAGTTGTTTATTCTGTCAGTCTTCTCATGCATTTAGGTTGATGGGATACTGTCACAGCAAGAATTTCTCTTTCAGCAATGGGTTTCCCCTGACCCAATGGGGTGTTTTTTCAGATCTTGCAAGGGAGACCCATTCCCGTCCCCAGGTCAAAATTCTAGCAATGCTGAAACCCACTGCCACATCCTTTATGGCTGGAGTCTCCACCCACCAAGGGTCATAGGGGTTGGAAGGCAGGGCAGAGGCCAGTTCCTCTTTGCCCATTTTTCTATAGCTCAGGCAGCTTTCCTGGGATTTTATCCCCTAGCCCAAGTCTGCTGTTCCTGACCCATAGGGGAATGATCTGTAGTTGCCTGGGGCTAGGCTAAGAAACAGTGTTGGAACAGACCGCACTGGGTTGAAAGGATTCAAATTTTTTAAAAAATATATTTTTAGTTGTAGATGGACACAATTTCTCTATTTTATTTATTTATTTTTATGTGGTGCTGAGGATTGAACCCAGTGCTTCACATGTGTGAGGCAAGTGCTCTACCACTGAGCCACAACCCCAGCCCAGATTCAAATTTTTTTAACCCTATCTTCTGGTTTCCTGCTATCCTTGCACACCAGAGGCAGTGGATTTTTGAACCATAAACTTAGTTTCTGGCTGTTCAGAACTTTCTATCATGCAACTGCATAAATGACTGCACACACACAGAATTTCTTCCACTTACTTTACAGACAAAGTTGGTTTGTCAGACCAATTCCAACTGCAAGAATGTATAATAATTTAGAAAACCATTCAAAGGCCTGATTGTGTTACAGTAAAACATCATTTTCTTAGATAGGTTTAAACCTATAGGTGGCCCTTTTCAGCCAAGACCTTTCCCAAGAGTCTGCTGGTAGGATCAACACACCATTGCCCATGTTTTAAAAGGGCCGGTAAGAGATACAAACAAAAAAAGAGAAGATCCCCCAAACCAGATGAAAACCTTTCAAACAGACTAGATAGGGGTGAAAAAATCCCCTAGTCTCCCTATGCTCTCTTAAACATGATTCCTATACCACTGGCACCACAGATGTCCCCACAAAAAGGGACCAGATGTTCCTACAAAGGGGAACCAGATATATGGAATCAAGGGTCTCAATACATACTGGGGGAGCTTACCAGATAGCCAAGGTGTCACGACTTTACTGCATTATTTCCTTTTTCGCCACTAGACCATTGATGGAGCAACTGGGGTACCATTCAGGAAGAGGTGGTGGGAGTTTCCTGAAGCAAAAGGAGACATGGCAGCTGCTAGAACAGTCTCTCAGTTCCTCCTTTTACTTATAGGAATAGTTCCTCCAGTTCCACCATAAGTAAACTCACCCCACCTCCTAGTTCTCCTGTGGTAGCTCTCAACAAGTTCACCAGCCACCTCTCATCCACAGCATGGGGGTTGCTGGGCATGTCACACCTGCCCAAGGAAGCTGAAGCAGGCACTGCTCTTGGGCTGCACATTGGGAGCCATTGTTATGGAAAACTCTGTTCTTGTCCCTGATGTCAATCCAATAATGAGGACACAGTTTTGAGAAAAAGGAAAACAAGTTATTGCTTTGCTAACAAAGGAGAAACACAGGGGACTCCAGTTCCAGAGCAGTGAATCTCCTTTATTAGGGTAAACAGAGGGCCTTTAAAGAGGTGATTCAAAGGCTACATTCCAGCTGTGCCTTGTCAGGGGTCACAATTCACTTATAGACTTGAGAGGTAGCCATTAGGTCTCTGGTGCTATCTCAAAGTCTGAACTACTTCACTTCTGTGGTATGTGTGCTTAAGAACAGATAACTTGTCCTAGGATGGGATAAAGGATAATCTTGCTTCTCCCAAGGTTAGGGACGGGGAGAGGGGGAAGAGAAAGAAAAAGTAAAAATGTCAGTTTTAAAATAAGCAGCTATGAAAGAGCAGCAAGGGTTATGTTCAAAGTATGAAGTGGATCTCTGTTACGATACATATATAATCATATATATCATCATATATACATATCTCCTTCCTACTGAAAACATTTACTAAGTGGTCCTTATGTGGCATTCAGCATATTAGAAACATAAGTACATAAAACTGGTGTACATAAAAATATTTTAAACCAGATATGTTTTATCTTTCATAAAATTGGAATATATTTTTAGGAATTAATTTAAAGGCCAGGGTAGAGCATGTCCTTAGTATGCATCACACCCTGGGATTTATACCAAAACTAAAAAAAAAAAAAAATTCAATTATTAGAAAAGAATTTGATGCACAAAAGAAATCTAAATATTGATCTTTCTGCTGAGGTTAATTTTAGGTTTTGTATTTTATAATGCTAAAAGCAAATTAGTAATCAATAAAACTGTATAATTACATTAAAGTATCCCAGAATTAAATCAGAAAGTAAAAACAAAGCCCAAATTAACAAAACATGTATATATTAATCTGTTTTCACTATAAATTTGTTAAGTGGAAGGCTAAAATTCATGTTATGGTAAGACATACAATAAATGTTAGCTAATATAAACATGTAGAAAACTTGCTACAATAAACAATACAACTGAAATCACACACTAGAATCATAATTTACTGTAATCATTTTTCCTTAAATGTAGAAGGAAAATATTAGTATGACAGAACTTCATAATATATGGAGAGAGATAAACAAATTCACTATTAATCCTCATTTGAACATTTTATTTTCTGGGATCCTAGCTACAATTCTTTAAAAGTCTGTTTTTTAATGCCCCGTTCAAAAACCCATACTTTTCTATCAATTTAGACAGTATGTTACCATCTCTTGTAGTATTTCTTTTCTTTTCTTTTCTTTTTAATTGTAGATGGTCAAAATTCCTTTAATTTATCTATTTTTATGTGATACTGATTGAACTCAGTGCCTCACACATGCTAGGCAAGCACTCTACCACCGAGCTACAACCCCAGCCCATAGCATTTATTTTCTTAGCAGAAATAATCAAATTCTCCCCACCTCTAAAAGACCCCTTCTTTCTTTAAGAATTTTGTAAATGCCAACTGTAGAAGAACCAACCCTTTAAAGTCATTCTGCAGTGATTAAGGAGACATATCTTTGTATCTTGATAAAAGAGTCCTCTTAAACTCTCTTATTAAGGCTAGCATGATCTGGAAAACTATGCTTTACAAGGGAAAATATATATCTTGGAACTTCTAGAGGAGCTTTAACTAACTATTCAACCCATGCATAAGTAAACACTTCTCAGGTGGGGGTTGTGGCTCAGTGGTAGAGCACTTTCCTAGCATGTGTGAGGCACTGGGTTCGATTCTCAGCACCACATATAAATAAATGAATAAAATAAAGGTTCATCAATGTCTAAAAAATTTTTGAAAAAAGAACTAATGAGAACATCTTATTTTTCATCATATTTAACAATCTGCTTTTATTCTCTTTTCGTACATGGTCACCCAGTTTCACGACTGAAGCACTTCAACCTGATCCTCTCATTTGTCCAGAAAAATGTGCAAGCAAACTAACTGATGAAAAATTTGTCAGCTAGCAAAGACCTGGCTTAAGTCAACAGGGCATGTTGTTACTGTGGTCCTTGTCCCACCACACCCCCATCCCATGCCAATCCAATAATGAAGACACAATTTTGAGAAAAAGGAAAAACAAGTTTTATTGCTTTTCTAGCAAAGGAGAAACACAGGGGACTCCTGTCTCAGAGGCTGTGATTCTGAGTATTGGAGGGACTAAAGGGCTTTTACAGTAAACAATGCAAAGGCTCCCTTCACCTTGGTTCTTACAATCAGAAGGCCCCGTCCTCTGTAATATCGTGACCAGCTCTGGGGCCAAGGAGTGATTCAAAGTCTACTTTCCAACTGTGTCTTGTCAAGGGGGTCATAATTCACTTGTAGTCTTGAAAGATAGTCATTTCTTAGGGTCTTCTAGATGTTCCCCAAAATCTGAATTACTTCATTCCTGTGGTATGTGTGCTTAAGGACAGATAATTTGGCCGAGGATGGGAAGAAGGATAATCTTGCTTCCCCCAAGATTAGGGACAGGGAGAGGGAGAAGGAAAAAAAATGTCAGCTTTAAAATAAGTGGCTATGGGGCTGAGGTTGTGGCTCAGTGGTGGAGCGCTCGCCTGGCACATGCAAGGCGCTGGGTCCTCAGCACAACTTAAAAATAAAATAAATAAAATAAAGGTATTGTGTCCAACTATAACTAAAAAATATATTAAAAAAATAAGTGTCTATGGCCGAGCAGCAAGGATAGTGTTCAAAGCATAAAGTGGACCCCTGGTATCCTATTATATTCCTCAGCAAGCAACCTGTCTTCTTCAGGAGAAATGCAGGCCCCAAATGCAGATAAGAACACATTATCTGTCAGCATAGACCCAAGTGAACTAGAATTGTCATATGCAATGGATCTTGAAAATCTGATGTCATTTTGCTGTCAGTCAAGAGGTAGATTTGAGCCGAACTAGAGACCCTACCTTCCCTTGAGAGTGTCCCTTTTTATTTTTATTCCTTGAATCAACTCATGCCTGCTACTCTGAGTGAAATGTCTGAAATCTTTCTAACATGATCAGGCAAGAAAGGACTGCCCTGGCTGCCTCTGATTGATGGTAGGCCCATGCCCTGTAACACCCAGACAGGTAGTGCCATGTGGATGGAGCATCTCTAGCAGTGACTCTGGGCTGCCCAGGAGGCTAGAGACCAGGGTCCAGAACCAGTGAATGCAAGATCAAAGTCAAAAGGAAGAGCAGGACCTGACAGTTCTCTCTCTTGTCTACACAAGGCAGACTGGTCTCTGTTGATTGATAGGGGAAAGACAAGATGTGAGTGGTAGAACATGAGGTTAAAGGAATAATTCTATAAAATGGGCCCACCGTGATGATCCCTACATACTTTCACTTTAAAAGATTTTTAAAAATGTTTTTTTAGTTATACATGGGCACAATATCTTTATTTTGTTTATTTATTTTTATGTGGTGCTGAGGATGGAACCTAGGGTCTCACACGTGCGAGGCAGGCGCTCTACCCCTGAGCCCCAGCCCCAACCCATACTTTCACTTTAAAAAAAATAATTTACCAGCAGCCGTGCCAGGCTTAAGTCCACAGGATATGTTCCAGTCCTCAGCAAACAACCTGTTATCTGCAGGAGAAACGCAGGCCCAGAAATGCTGATAAGAAGAACACAAGTTATTCCTAGGGAAGAATTTTTGTGACCCTTACAGAGGCCAGATCCCTTCTCACCATAAAATTTTTGTAAGAATAGGTTCCAATTAGAACTGATTAGCATGGGCCAAAGTGACTAGAGTTGTCATGACAATGAGGACTGATGTCATTCTGTTGTCAGTCAAAAGTCAAGAGGTGGACCTGGGTGGGACTCTCTGGATACTTCCCTGGGACTCCCCAAAAAACTGATGGTAGGAGAGTGTCCCCCTTCCCCCCTTTCCTAACCCTTGTAATAAATTCTTGCCTGTTATTATGAGCAATATGTCTGAAACATTTCTGGCCTGACTGTAAGAACCAAGGTGAAGGGAGCCTTTGTAGTTGCCTCAGTTTTGCAGAAGGCCCGTGCCCTATAATATGATGACTAGTTCTGGGCCAAGAGACCCCATGGGGTCAGCCATGACTGTTAGTTGCAGTGAGGGAAGGCTTGGTAGTGCTGAACCTGGGAGGTTCCTGTGGTGGCCTTCCTGGGTCTTAAGAAGGACTTCTTGCGCTGTACTCAGGACTTCTTGGACTGGCACCAAGAGGTTTTTTAACTCTATCCACCTCCACCTGGGCTGAGGGAAGCTGTACTTCGCCCAGCAGACAAGCTCTCCTTCTACAATGGGATCATTCTACTGGGACCTGGAGGGGCACACCTCCTGTTCAGCTTCCTGCACTGCCTCTAGGAGTGCATTTCCCAAGCCTCTACCCATTACTGGGCAGAGAAGTCTGCCAACTGCTGGAGCACAGGCAGTAGTCAGGCCTTCCAGGAGCCGGGTCACTGCTGGCCTAGCAGATCCTGGCATATGTGTATAAATGTGTGGGGTGATGGGGGCGGGTGTTCCTGATTTTGTACACAACAGTTCTGTGGCCAGCTTGCTGCCTGATGGCAGCCTGGATGGCCATGACTGGAACAGTGTAACAAACTATCTTCATAATCTGGCTTATGCACAGTGCATCATCTTCAAAAACAACTGTGAGTTCCTCCATAACCTCCTAAACATCAACGATTTCCTGGCAGTCATGCAGTGTTCCATCTCTGTGCTACTGACCCTATTCACAACCTAAAACTTTCAACTTCAGAGGCTTGAAGTCACTTTAGGGGTACTCAAAACAATGAAGAGTTTGGGTTCAATTTAGTTTGTTCTTGCTTCATTGGTCATCAGTTCCTTGGTTGACTCTCAGGCAATGTCTCCAAAGATAGTTGTTACTTGTGTTTGTGCTGCCAATGCAATTATAGGAAGTGAACAGGACTACTCTGGAGCTGAGAGTTGAGGCAGCAGGCCATTTCCACATGCATTGGGCACGGAAAAGACTCAGAAAAGAACTTAAGGTCCTTGATTTGCCTTTAAGGCATAACTTTTAGTGATACAGGTTCACGAGATTAATTAGGAGGATGAACACAAAAGCTAGCTAGACAATATAATTTGTGAGAGTAACGTTCATAAATGAACATTACTTTTGAAATATTAGTCCAGGAAGTTTATATCCCCCTCTTTTTTGCCTTCATACAGCTTTCTCCCTTCATATACTTCTATGCTTAACCTGGCCTATCTAACTTTCAGCTAAGGATTTTTGAAGTTTTATAATTCAGACAGAATGTGTGACCAAATTGCTTCTAAGCATTTCTTTTCATAGAAACATTAAAATGTTTAACTGTTGTTTGAAAGATTACAACTGAGACCCCAGCTGTCCAGAATTGCTAGCACTAACCCCCTCTGGGCACATTCTGACACCTGGTAAATTAACTAGTTTTGATTCTGATCTTTAATATGGATCCTAGAGACAACTGTCCTTTGTGGTTTTTCTTCCTATATTAAAGCTTACTTATGATATTGGGAAAGATTATCACAGAGAGGATAAAATAATTCCATGGTCAGTGTTGGGGGTATGGAAGACAAATGGGCAGGTCTTCCTCTGTCACCTTGGTAACAAAATTATGAGCTAATCATCCTGGAGCTGCTTTGATTTTTTTTTTTTTTTTTTTTTTTTTTTGATCACCAACCCAGCTACCTTGTTCTGCTCCAGTGGTTGTTGCTCTGAATTATATCACAGTTCCAGATGTTTAATTTATCCAGTTAATGGGTAGAATGTAAAGATGGTGACAGCAAATGCCTGAAAATATATTCAAGTGATGTTTTTTAAATTCCTAAACTAGTTTACTAAATGCAAATGTTTCTAGCTTTATCTTATTTTCTAGTTGTATGTGTTGCTTTAATTCAACATAGTGTTGCTGCACGGCAGGACTGTCTTGCCTGCTCTTAGTGCTACCCAGGACAACTTGATGCCAATAAGGGTTGTAACAAAGAAGGCTATGTCCCTCTTCAGCAATGGTAGACTCCATTGGCCCTCTCCTGCTATTAGAAGGGGCCAAATATGCATTGAGTTGTGTGGACATAATTACAGGCTTGATGTGAGCCTTCCCCAACAGAAGAGCCAACCAAAAGGAACTAGTTTGGTTAAGTGATCCACTTGGCTGAGTGCTATGCATGGCACATCACAGGTAATGGAAAGTGACCAAAGAACTCATTTTACAGGCCATGACCAGGATATATTTTGGACTTTCCACCGGCCATGCAACCCGACGGGAGCTGGATGGGATGAAATTATGAATGTCTTGCTGAAACAAGCCTTAAGAGTGACTCTGTGCAGGGTGGGCTGCTCATCTGCCTGGGCACAGAGGACCCTAAATGAGAATCCTAGACATCAGCAGCCTGCAGCATTGAGGTTACAGATAAAGGACTCTCCCACTGAGCTTTTTCTTAAGCCAGTCTGGGGCACAAGTAACAATATATGGTGCTGGCCCCTCAAGACAGCACATTGGAACACGGAGCATTAGTGGGCCATGGACTGTACAAGGAAGTCCCTACTGGTTTGCCCTACTGACCCCTTGAGGGGAGGGAGGATCTCTAAACTTACAAGTAAAGCCTACTGTGTTGGGAACCTGTCCTCACAAGTACGGGTGATGTTATCCTTGGGTGTGTCACTTTAAGGCAGTTATATATCTGGGAGGTGTCTTATTCTCTCTGTACCTCTGAAGGGCAAAAGGACAGGTTGGCACCGTGCGCTTGCCCAGGCAAGCCTACTGGGCAAGCTGCTTCACTAACACACGATTGTACAGTGGCCTGTCTACTGCCTCATGGAGCTGATTTGCCATTATTGGTGTCTATGAAACGTTTGCCTTATTCTCCGTGGGCTGGCAATAAGACACCTATTCCTGGACTGAGTAAAGGAAGCTGCACATCATGCCAGCCACACTGACTGTTGGCTCTGTCCCGAACACCCTGTGACTGAAGCACAAGGACTTCCCCGTGCAGTCCAACCTACAAATGAGACGGAATAGACTTGGATAAAACAGAACTGTACTAATTTTTAAAAATTTTTTTGGATCACCAACCTAGCTACCTTGTTCTGCTCCAGTGGTTGTTACTCTGAATTATATCACAGTTCCGGATGTTTTAACCCAAGTGCCTAAACAAATCCTACCTTGATTACCTACCTTACCATGCTTGCTGGTAGGTTCTTGTTGTGCTGTTGGTAGATATGGATGCAGGGTGTCTTGGGAGCACTGTCCTGAGGGTCTCACAGAAGACATAGGACTATTTGAGATTGCGAGGGGCATAAATGGGCTTCTAAGACACTGAAGATGTGGCATGTTGGGTTAAACACTAATCAGTTCCTAGGAAAACTTGCAGAAAGATAAACCCATCTATCATGGCTGTGCATGCCTTTAATCTCTCTGACTCGGAGGCTGAGGCAGGATAATTCCAAGTTCAAAGCCAGCCTCAGCAATTTAGCAAGGCCCTAAGCAACTTAGTGAGACCCTGTCTCAAAATAAAAAATATAAAATGGGCTGAGGATGTAGCTCAGTCAGTGATTAAATGCCCCTGGGTTCAATTTCTGGTTCCAAAACTAAAAAAAAAGAAAGAAAACAACAAAAAGATAAACACCACATGTCACTAGGATCAAGGTTGCCCACCCTAACTGACTGGGTCCAGGAGAAAGTCTTATAAGGGATATGCAGAAAACTCTGGTCAGCAGGAAGTGTGGTGTGCCAGTTGGTCATTTTGTAGAGTGGAAGCACTTTCCTTTTCAAACTGGTGTTTTGAGATTAGTGACAGTGGGGGAGAACAGCTGTTTATGGTTTTGTGAAGCAAAAATGTCATGGAATGAGGGGGAAGGGTGTATGAAAAGCTTATTGCCTACAGTTCTCCCAAACAAGCAAGCACAGATCCTGCATACAATCCTCCTTTATTGTGCTTAGAATAGTAGGAAACCCCACAAGGACTTGAGATCCTGCACACCCAAGCTCACTGACTGAGGGACTCCAGAATTGGAGTTTGCAGTACAGCTTGGCCCACAGGTTCCATGGGAAAGGGTTTTGTGGGTATCTCATCCCAATGTACACAAAACCAACATGGGGGGTGATTTACCTCTGCAAGTGAAAATGGCCCTCAATACTTCCTGGTAAGCAAGGAGGAGAGTATCTCACATTAAAGACCCCTCAACCAACACTGGCCAGTTTGGGCTAGAATTGAGAAGAAACCAGTGGAACTCTAGTTACTCCTCAGAAACCTCCCAAAGCTGGTGAATCTAAAACTAGAGGTTGTGGCAATAAGTGTCTACATTTTAATTACATCAGCAAGGAAAAATCACTGTTGGTTTTTTTATAAGTGATTTTGTATGGTTTTTCTTCATCATTAATGTTTTTGTTGTTTGGTGTAATTCATATAGTCTTTTCATTGTTTTATTCTTTGTACTTGTATCGGGGACTAGAAGGACATTCTCCTTCAAAGATTAGCCTGACAGCCCCCTGGGAGACATCCTGCCTGGGAGGCATCCTGCAGCTACCTATCTCCCTGGAACATCCTGCGGTTATCAGGATCATCAGACATCTTGCAGCTGGCAGTTTTACCACCCACATCCAGCAATTGCTGATTGGAGACCTTCCCCATCCCCAGCATATGAATACCCACCCACATCCAGCAATTGCTGATTAGAGAGCTTCCCCATCCCCAACATATAAATACCCCTATGTGAACAATAAAAGTTTGCAGCTTGATCAGAACTTTTGTCTTGCTGTCACCTTTCGTGTCTCTTGTCCCTTCATTCCTCCCCATCTAGGTTCCCTGCCCACGTTGATGTGTCCTGCCAGATGGGACATACTTGTTTCTTGCCTTTTTTTATTTGCTTTATTTTTCAATTTTTCATCCTCATTCTCCTTCAGTCTTTCTCTTCCACCACTTTTTTCTATTTCTTACCTTTTTTCAATATATTTTAGTAACTATTTAATTTATTTATTAATATTTATTTTTTTTAGTTGTAGTTGGACACAATACCTTTATTCCATTCATTTATTTTTATGTGGTACTGAGGATCGAACATGCTAGGCAAGAGCTCTACCTCTGAGCCACAATCCCAGCCCTTAGTATCAATTTTAGAATCACTAATGTCTAATTATTTTGTGTATTTTACGTTATTATTATTTTTAATTGATTTTATTTTTTTAAATTCACGATAGTGGAATGCATTACAATTCTTATTACATATATAAAGCAAAATAAAGTATATTCACACCAATTCATGCCTTTATATATGTACTTTTTTTTTTGCATTACAATTCTTATTCCACAATTTTTCATATCTCTGTTTGTATATAAAGTATGTTGACCCCCAATTCTTCATACATGTATTTGGATAATGATGTCCATCACATTCCACCATCCTTGCTAACCCCCTGCCCCCTCCCTTCCCCTCCCATCCATCTTCCCTATGTAGAATTCATCTAATCCTCCCATGCTCCCCCCCCACCTACCCAACTATGAGTCAGCCTCCTTATATCAGAGAAAACATTTGGCAATTGTTTTTATGGGATTGGCTAACTTCATTTAGCATTATCTTCTCCAATGCCATCCATTTACCTGCAAATGCCATGATTTTATTCTCTTTTATTGCTGAGTAAAATTCCATTGTGTATAAATGCCACATTTTATTTTTTATCCATTCATCCACTGAAGGGCATCTAGGTTGCTCCACAGTTTAGTTTGTGAATTGTGCTGCTGTAAACATTGATGTGGCTGTGTCCCTGTAGTATGCTGTTTTTAAGTCTTTTGGGTATAGTCTGAGGAGAGAGATAGCTGGGTCAAATGGTGGTTCCATTCCAAGTTTTCCAAGAAATCTCCATACTGCTTTCCATATTGGCTGCACCAATTTGCAGTCCCACCAGCAGTGTATGAGTGTACCTTTTTCTCCACATCCTCTCCAACACTTATAGCTGCCATTCTGACTGGAGTGAGATGATAAGAATGATTTTGATTTGCATTTCTCTGATTGTGAGAGATGATGAGCGTTTTTTCATATATTTGTTGATTGATTGTATATCATCTTCTGAGAAGTGTCTGTTCAGGTCCTTGGTCCATTTGTTGATTGAGTTATTTGTTTTTTTGGTGTTTAGCTTTTTGAGTTCTTTATATACCCTAAAGATTAGTGCTCTATCTAATGTGTGAGGATAAAAATTTGCTCCAAGGATGTAGGCTCTCTGTTCACCTTACAGATTGTTTCTTTTGCTGAGAAGAAACTTTTTAGTCTGATTCCATCCTATTTATTGATTCTTGGTTTTAATTCTTGCGCTGTAGGAGTCTTATCAAGGAAGGTGGGGCCTAATCCCACATGATGAAGATTAGGGCCTACTTTTTCTTCTATTAGACACTTCTATTAATTACTAGGTCCCTGATTCATTTTGAGTTAAGTTTTGTGCATGGTGAGACATAAGGGTTTAATTTCATTTTGTTGCATATGGATTTCCAGTTTTCCCAGCACCATTTGTTGAAGAGACTATCTTTTCTCCAGTGCATGTTTTTGGCACTTTTGTCTAATATAAGATAATTGTAATTTTGTGGGTTAGTGTCTATGTCCTCTACTCTGTACCATTGGTCTACCAGTCTGTTTTGGTGCCAATATCATGCTGTTTTTATTACTATTGCTCTGTAGTATAGTTTAAGGTCTGGCATAGTGATGCCACATGCTTCACTCTTCCTGCTAAGGATTGCTTTAGCTATTCTGGGTTTCTTATTTTTCCAGATAAATTTCATGATTGCCTTTTCTATTTCTATGAGGAATGCCATTGGGATTTTGATCAAAATTGCATTAAAT
Organism: Urocitellus parryii; assembly: GCF_045843805.1. Classification (NCBI taxonomy): domain Eukaryota; kingdom Metazoa; phylum Chordata; class Mammalia; order Rodentia; family Sciuridae; genus Urocitellus; species Urocitellus parryii. Next base: position 160,467,767 of record NC_135535.1, on the reverse strand, counting down.
CTGTATAGTGCTTTTGGAAGTATGGTCATTTTGATAATATTAATTCTGCCTATCCAAGAACATGGTAGATCTTTCCACCTTCTAAGGTCTTCTTTGATTTCTCTCGTTAGGGTTCTGTAGTTTTTATTGTATAGATCTTTCACCTCTTTCATTAAGTTGATTTCCAAGTATCTTTTTTTTTTCCAGGTTATTGTGAATGGGTTACTTTTCCTTATTTTCTTCTCAGAGGATTTGTCACTGGTATACAGAAATGCCTTTGATTTATGGGTGTTGATTTTATATCCTGCTGTATTTTGTCAAATGCTTTTTCTGCATCTATTGACATGATCATATGATTCTTTAAGTCTATTGATGTGATGAATCACATTAATTGATTTCTGTATGTTGAACCAGCCTTGCATCCCTGGGATGAATCCCACTTGATCATGTTGCACAATCTTTTTGATATGTTTTTGTATTTGATTTGCCAGAATTTTATTGAGAATTTTTGCATCTATGTTCATTAGAGACATTGGTCTGAAGTTTTCTTTCTTTGATGTGTCTTTGCCTGATTTTGGGATCAGGGTGATATTGGCCTCATAGAATGCGTTTGGAATTACTGCTTCCTTTTTCTATTTCCTGAAATAAATTGAAGAGTATTGGTATTAGTTCTTCTTGAAAGGTCTTGTAGAACTCAGCTGTGTATCCATCCAGTCCTTGGCTTTTCTTGGTTGGTAAGCTTCTGATGGCTTCTTATATTTCCTCACTTGATATTGGTCTATTTAAATTGTGTATATCTTCCTGACTCAATCTGGGCAAATCGTATGACTTAAGAAATTTGTCGATGCCTTCAATGTCTTCTATTTTATTGGAGTATAAGATTTCAAAATAATTTCTAATTATCCTCTGTATTTCTATAGTATCTGTTGTGATATTACCTTTTTCATCACGTATGCCTGTCATTTGAGTTCTCTCTCTCCTTCTCTTCATTAGCATGGCTAAGTTGAACCCCTGGTATCATGTCTCTCTCTTGCCTGGAGATTTCCCAGGACCTATTCTCTCTGTTATGCTCCAGACTTTAATCCCCTCCCCTCTCTTACTTATGAGAGCCCAACTGAGGGAACTTTCACCCCCAGGATCACACCAGGTGGGCAGTGCCCTAGTCGCACTGCACTCCGGTCCAACTGAGAGCTGTTTTTGTGTTGGGTGGTCACTGTGCCAAGTTATCTCCTCTGGGGAGGGGAGAGTTGGAAACCAGGTACCTGCTCAAGTGGAGATCCTGTCTGATAGCCATGCCCACCAAAAATGGAGAGAAAGGTTTTCCAGATGGAGTTGAACTGCTTCCAGTGCCCTGGTGTCTGGTGAGGTGGTGGGAGCTGGGTGATGGCCTTGTGCTCTGGATAGGTAGCATCTGAGGGACCTGCGTGGGAGCGGAGCGCAGTCTGGAGTTCTGCAGAGGTGCTGATAGGTGATTCTGCTAAGCCTCTTGAGAGCCAGCCGTGGGTGAGCTAGAACTGTGGGTTTTAGGTCCGGAGTCCAAGTCCTACTCAGACACAGAAGCTCTGATTTCTGCGTGGGTTGTCACAGTGCTGGTGATTTCTGCAAAAATCCCTCTACATTAGTAATGTATATTATTAAAATGGAGATAATTTTAAATAAGTTTTTTATTATGTCAACATGCACTTTGCTTCTAAGTTGTTGCTATTGCTAGTGATGGTTCTCTTAAAGTAGGTTGTTTGAGTTGGGGTTTTGACAATTAAGCATAAACCCTGCTCACAGCATATCGACAAAAGAAATCTGCTCAATAAAATGAAATACATCTAGAAAAGAAGAGAAGAGAAATCTATTCAAACACATGTACAAACGTCAGCATATGAACACAGGAAACATGAGAGTAAGGCAAGAAGACACTGCTAAAAATTCCTAATTCCCCAAGAACTGAATCCATACATATTGAAGTGGAGGAAATGCTGGACAATATATTTAAACAATTGATTGTGAAGATAATTAAAGAACTAACAGAACTATGAAATAATGAAGGCAAAACAGATTTTGAAAAAACATTCCAATAAGGAGACAGAATTTCTGAAAATATCACAAAAAATTGGAAATAAGTTCATTAGCTCAAATAAAAATCTGAGTGGGAAATAATCACTAGTATGCTATATCAGGCAGAAGAATGAATGTTAAAGTTCCTAGAGTTCATCTGTACTTCACATCAAATAAATGTAACCGATGTCCATGGAATATTCATCTGCCAACAACAGGATACATATTCTTTTCAGCCACACAGGAAACTTTCTCTATAGTAGATCATCTATTAGGATAACAAAGCCAGTCTTAGCAAATACAAAATCAATTCCCTCCACCTTACTATATCATAATGGCATGAAATTAGAAATCAACAGCAAGAAAAACTACAGAAACTGAACACATGGATGAACAATATACTTTTAAATGAATGGGTCATTGAAAAAGTTAGGGGAAATGCCATGTTCTTATTTGCATGTTTTTTCTATTATAATCACAAAATAATTATGATGGTGGTTATCCCACACCTGGCTTCATGGACATTCTAGGATGTTAGGAGTAAAATGATTACCAAACATGGTGGCACATGCCTGTACTCCCAGCAGTTTGGGAGACTGAGGCAGGAGGATCACAAATTCAAGGACAGCCTCAGCAACTTAGGAAGTTCCTAAACATCTCAGCAAGACCTTGTTTCAAAATAAAAAGGGCTGGGATGTGGCTCAGTGGTAAAGCAACCCTGGTACCTACTCCTCCATCCCGCAAAAGTAAAATGATAGATATATGTGACCCAGTGTCCTCTTTATCAGAATGTCCTCCTACTAAACATTCATATGACTCTTTCCCATCCTTTAGTTGTGAGCTTAAACGTCACTCTCAAAAAATTCTTCTCTGAGTGACTCCTGAATTCTACTTCCATTTCTCTTCCCATTCAAACTACAAGCTCCTTAAATTTAAAAGACGTAAGGATTACATTTCTTTCAGGTCTTTATTAAAATCAACTTTTAAATCAGAAGAATCTAGTTTATATCATATTTAATAATGTAGACAGTTCCTATAATTATTTCTGAATTATTTTTTATGTTTTTAAACATCTTTAATCCTGACACTCTTAACTCAGTATGGATATTGATCTTGCCTTTCTTAAGTGAATTCTTCCTAAGCATCTCCCTTCTCAGCTTCATATTCATCTAGCTGTTCTTTTGGCTTGCTTTCTAATTCTTTTCTTCCATAATGGCATACCCAAGAATTGTTTACTCCCACAAATTAAACGTTAATCCCTGAGCACACAGACTGTGGTCCTGTGGGCTGAACATATGCTTCCCGGTACAGCCCACATAATGCCAAAGCTCTGCAGGTGTGAAGAGCTTGCTGCTTCTCAGACATTGACCAGGCCACTTGACACAGACTAATGACCACTGAACAGTGTGTGCACATGCCTGTCTTTTTCCATGCACCTCGGGTAGGAAGAATTCTTTACTCATTTTTTCATCTATTCTACCTTTTTTTCCCTCACATTTTTTATTGGTGTATTATAGTTTTATGCTGAAGTCTGGGTGGGCACAAAATCACGAGCCACTCGAGCAGGAACACACTTTATTTCTGAACTCCACCAGCACACTCCACACACGCTCCCGGGAAATATGATGAACCCGGCCCCTCCAGGGACACTCTACTCCAACAGGAAAATCCCTCCTCCGGAAATCCCTCCTACCACACTTCCCTAACCAATGGGAACTCTCCGGGAGTCCCGCTAGAGCTCCAAAGTAGCAGGTGGAGTCGGACAGCAGGGGTCTAATATCCAATTGAATACAGATCTTAACATAATCATATCATCTCAATGGCTTGCTGGCGTCACCTTTCAACCAAAAATGCCATGCGTCATTCCTACTTGGCTATGGCTCTCAGCAGTTTTATATTCTACCTTCTTAATTATTACGTTATTTTGTTTCATTCTATTTTATTACTTGTTATCCTTTAATAGAATCTTCTTTCTTCCAGTGTTTCACTCCCTCTTTTTAAAATTAATTTTACTGTTATGAACATTTAACAATTAATTCCATAATATTTTGCCCCTTTCTTCTCTACTGTTAATGGTGTTTGGTTACTGTTCTTCTTATTAATTGCTTTTTTAAATATATGTCTATATCTGGGTTTTCTTTATGTTGTATTACTGTTGTTTATTTTCTTCTTTCTGAGTTAGGGATCTAGCCCCATGCCTTGAGGACATCTGGAGGTGAACAGAGAGCCTACATCCTTGGAGCAAATTTTTACCCTCACACATCAGATAGAGCACTAATCTCTAGGGTATATAAAGAACTCAAAAAGCTAAACACCAAAAAAACAAATAACTCAATCAACAAATGGACCAAGGACCTGAACAGATACTTCTCAGAAGATGATATACAATCAATCAACAAATATATGAAAAAACGCTCATCATCTCTCACAATCAGAGAAATGCAAATCAAAATCAAATCCTAGGAAAGATATGGAAAGCCAGGTACAGGAAGCTTTTAGAACCCCAACATGGACATGACCAGAAAAGAACCTCTCCACATTATATCATATAAAATTGTCAGAAGTACATTGAAAACTATAAATGAAGGAAGAACAACAGATTTCTCAACAGAAATTTTCAAGGCTAGGATGAACACCCTTTCCATCCACTTTTCATTTTGTTGTTGTTGTTTTAATTCAGGGCTTGAAATATACCATTTCATGCTACCCTGACCTTGACAGGGGGAGGGAACTGGGAGTGGGGAAGTAAGGAAAGAAAAAGTAGGTCAAGTGGATAGGATTCAAGTATGATGTATTATGTATGGATGTGTCAACAGCAAACAATAGGAGTCAACATTTATTGTAAAAATGAACATCTGTTTTTATAACATTTGCTTTAATGTCACTATAGAGAAAAAACAACATCCTAATTTTAAAATATTTTTCTTATTTATACAAAGATATTTAAAATTTCAGTGACTGAAATTACTATAATTTTTTCAGACAATATTATTTCAGATTATAAATTTCCTACAATTCATTGCTTCAATAATTCTGGGTTCCAGCCTATAAGTAGAGAAAATTATATTATTTACATAGTGATTTTTTTTCAAAACTTTTTACTCTTAATTTTTTATATAGGGAGGGAACACCAAGAGTAATTCACTTTCAGAAGTCTTACCTGGCTGGATTGCTGTTTTTGTAATTTGTAGTTTCTGCTTTCCTATGTTGAAGAATTATTTTCCTATTGCTATGTATGAAAAAAGTAGTAGAACTTGTATTTAATACTGATATTGAAGCAGACCAAGTACCCCCACCCAAAAGACCCTTGCCATAGTTAAGCTTTTCCTCTTGTCACATCAGCAGGATGCCTGAAGAGGTTATTGTGGTTGGTAGTTTCCTCTTTCTTGCAAATGCCAGGTTTGCACCCAAAAGGTGTGACAGTCTGGAAGCTTGTCATACAAAAAGATATCTCTGTTTTCTTGATAAAAACTTGTGAAACCTGTGTCTGGTCTAGAGAATAAAACACAAATTGAAAAGACCCCCGATTCCCTGTCCAAGGAGAATCACACGAAACACTGGCTGCAAAAAGCAAGAGGGGTTTATTGGGACACAGGCGCCTGCGGGTGCCCAGCAGAACCTCAGCCGGAGCTTTGGTGAGCTGGCACACCGGGCTTGGGGATACAGAGATTTTTATAGGGTAAAGGGGCAGTTTTCGCGCACGGTAAACAATAGGTTTCTTAATAGTTAATTTTAAACCCAGCATATAGATTACCTAAAGGGCAAAGTTGTTTTTCACTGTATGTTACTAAAAAAGAACCACATAAAAGCTACATATTTGCACTCTGGTCCTCCTGTTCCTGCTCATTCAGGCATGCCTTGGGACCTGGGACCTGGTCCTTTGTCCTTTCCCAACCGGTTACACCTAACTAATTATCTGAAAAATACCTCTGGTGCCTGCGTAGGTTTGTGACATGCCTCGGTGGTTTTGCAACTAGGCCTGAGGTTGTTGGGCTGGGGTCTTTCAAAATCACTTGTCATATACCCCTCCAAACCCCCCATCCCTCACTGGATATAAAGTTCAAAGAATTTCCAAAATCTTTGTTTAGAGGAAGAATTCTTAGGCTAAAGCCACCTCTGAACCCTGCAGTCAATAAACCTTCCTCCTATAAATTCCTCAGGTGTTTATCCTCTTCTGTCCTACTTCAATATGAAAAATATTAACTAAATATGTCAGTTCTTAATGTTTTAGACATCATACCTAATATCAGAACTTTATCCCATACACTTGAAATTTGTAAGCCTATAAACATTTTATTAACCTGACGATTTATATTTTGTTGGTTTTGGTTGTTTCCTTAGGTCCTCACACGCTAACATTTTTTAGTTCTTTTTTTTAATATTTATTTTGTAGTTGTAGTTGGACACAATATCTTTATTTATTTTTTAATGTGGTGCTGAGGATCCAACCCAGGGCCTTGCACGTGCTAGGCGAGTGCTCTATTGCTAAGCCACAACCCAGCCCCTATTTTGTAGTTCTTTAGTTACAGAAATCTGTCCACAACTACTATAACAACCTAGTATAAGTGTTCCAGGAAGAACTAAGAGATTCTTGGCCATTGATATCCCACATTAGGAAACATATGATTAATCACTCTCTCTTCTATATTACTTCCTATTGTAGAGGATGTCTGTACAACTTTGATTCATAGAAAATTGGTAAAGGATGATAGTTTTCCCTTCATTGAGTAACCCAATGACAATTTTGTGCTCCTGGTGATTGAACAGTCTCTATATCCTGGGGAAGAGAATTCCCATTCTTGGCAACGGACCACCCAGCTGCTTGGCTAACTGGCCTGCCCAGCACTCTGCCTCTGCTGCAGCAGCTCTTGGGCTGACTCCCAGCCCTTTTCCAGGGAACTGGAGAGAGGCCCAAAACTCAGGCCTTGCTACCAGCCAACTGGGCCAGGGTGGTGGATCAGCGTCCTCCTCAGCACCTCTCCTCCAGCTGCAGTGGAAGTGATCGTTTTATTTATAAATATCTCCTTAAATTAGATAATACAATTAGCACCCGCTATGAAATCAATCAATCACACCAAGGGCTTGGCTTGTACTACTATTATTTCTTTTCTACCTAATCAAATAGAATCAGCAGATCTCTGCAGGGGGGTGATGCTTTGTCTCCATGTTGACTGCCAACTGACTTGGAAGACAAACGCTCCTTTATACATGGACAATGATGTTGTGATGAGGCTTGGCTCTTAAATCCAAGGAATCTAGTTTTAGACATGCCTCGTGGTGTTCTTGAGAAGCAGAATGTGTTGCAAGTGGCTTGGGAAAATTTCATTACTGTGGGAAAAAATCACCAGAGTTGCCAAGAATATTTGGCCCCCCTCCCCCCGGAAACAGCAATATAGGGCCTACCACAATCAAAGAAATGGTAGCAGATCTGTAACAAAGATCATAGGAAACTCAGATCTCTCCCTGTAACATGATTTGAAGCTGATAGTTTTGAATGATTCCAGTTAATATATGCTGGCAGAAAAATATAAAGACCTCAAAGACTAACTCACCCTGAAGATCCAGGCTAACATGGGAGTTCCATATAAGGTTTTGAGTTGGGGAACCAGGGTCATTGTTCTATGAAGGCATTAACAAGGTATAATACACAATGGTATGAACTCCTCTAGGTTGGTGGCTATATTGGAAATGTCTGCCTCAAGGGAAGGGAGCACCTTATTTACTTTTCTGTAATCTACTGTCTTGTGTCAAGTTCTACCTTGCTTTAAGTCCCACACAAGGGACTTAAAAGGACTGTGGATTCAGCAAATTATAATGACTTTAGCCAATTCATATATGGTCTGTTATTTCTTGATGGTCACTGATGTTTGGTGGCAGCAATTTAGCTAGCATAGGCAAAACAATTGGGTGCTATGTTTCACATATCCTCTTAATATTGGCTTTCCAGCTAACACATTATTATTCCTATGTTTAATCTCTGGACAATGCAAATGGAATTCCTCTATAGTAGTTTGTAGGCATTTACCCCACAAGATATCAACACTTACTATGTATTCAGGATTGGAGGTAATGAACACCTGGTAGGGGCAGGTGGTAGGCAGCCAAGCCACAGAATCAACATTAAATCTTTGACTCTCACTTATCCATCAATAGCAGTTAACCTGCCTGAAATTTTGCCAAGTACCGTATATCAATGTATACTCAGCTCCCATGTCCACCAATGCTGTTACTCTCTGAATATTTTTTGAAAATCAATGTACCGACAATACTATATATGGTCTTCAGTCCAGAGACTTGGCTTAGACCCCTGAATTTTTTTTTTTTAAATACCAGGGATTGAACCTAGGTGCACTTAACCCCTGAGCCACATTACTAGCACTTTTTTTTTTAATTTTTTAGTTTTCAGTGGACACAACATCTTTGTTTGTATGTGGTGCTGAGGATCGAACCCGAGCCGCATGCTTGAGCCACATCCCCAGCCCCTACTAGCACTTTTTATAATTTATTTAGAGAGAGGGTCTCACTGAGTTGCTTAGCACCTCACTTTCACTGAGGCTGGCTTTGAACTGGTGATCTTCTTTGGCCATTGGGATTATAGGTGCACACCATCGGGCCGGCTTCTCTATAAGTTCTAAGTAAGCACATCCTTGCAGTCAGCCTTCCCCGAAGGAACAGTGCTCTCTAGATTTAACTCTTCCTGTTTTCTGTGGAGCTGAGCCTGAGTGACTGGCTCCTGGTTTGTGGCTAACTTTAATGATCACAGCAGGGACCCTGCCACCCTGCTGTGGCATTGTTTGCTTCTTTGGCTTTACCTCCACTACTTGGTTTCTTTTCTCTTTACCACTGTGGTCACTTTGAATGCTGTTTTCAACACTTGCTGCACACCTTCTCTTTGTGTTTTCAGGGTGTCCCCAATCTCAAATGGTGATCCCAACCCCTCCAAGAGGGAAGCCACCTCAAACCACATCAAGTCTGTGGCCCGCCCGGGATTTCCCCTGCAGACTTTATGCTTTTTCTCAATTCTGGAGTCAACAAGTTTCTCTCTAGGATCCTGTTGACTACATCATTTTTTTTTCACCCCAGGACTGCAAAGGCCTCAATCCCAAAGACAGAACTTGGAGGACACAACAGAGAGGTTTTGTACATTTTATTTATTTATTTATTTATTTATTTTTTAAAATTTTTTTATTTGTTTTAGTTAGTTATACATAACTGTAGAACGCACTTATATACTTTGATATATCATACATAGATGGGATATAACTTCAGGTCTTTCTGAGTTTACATATTGTAGAATCACATTGGTCATACAGTCACATACAAACCTACAGTAATAATGTCTGTTTCATTCTACTATCTTTCTTATCCCACATCCCCTGCTTTCCCCTCCTTTCACTTCCCTCTATCTAATCTAAGGTAATGCTACTTTTTTGCATTACAATTCTTAATACACACATGTACCACAATTTTGTGTCTCTCTTTGTATATAAAGTATATTGACACCCAATTCAAGTCTTCATATATGTACTTTGTATAATGATGTCCATCACATTCCACATCCTTGCTAATCCCCTGCCCTCTCCCTTTCCCTCCCACCCCTCTTTCCTATCTAGAATTCATCTATTCCTCCCATGCTCTCCCTTCCAATCCCACTTTTCTCTGATATAAGGAGGTTGGGTCAACCTCCTTATATCAGAGAAAACATTCGGTATTTGTTTTGGGGGGGATTGGCTAACTTCACTTAGCATTATCTTCTCCAATGCAATCCATTTACCTGCAAATGCCATGGTTTTGTTCTTTTTTAATGCTGAATAAAATTCCATTGGGTATATATGCCACATTTTTTAATCCATTCATCCACCGAAGGACATCTAGTTTGGCTCCACAGTTTAGCTATATTCAAACTTCTTTCTTCTAAGTGAAATCATTCAATAAATGTCTTTCTGCCTTGACTTATTTCACTTAACATAAGATCTCTAACATGTTGTTATAGATGTCAAGTTTTCATTTTGTTTCATAACAGATTAGAATTTCACAGGGCATATGTACTATGTTTTCTTTCTCTACTCATGCATTTGTGAATGGTTGTTTCCATTTCTGGCTATTGTAAATAGTGCTGCAAGGAACACAGATATGCAGATGTCTCTGCACACTGATTTCACTTCGTTTGAGTTCATACTTACTAGGGGATTGCCAGATCATATTGTAGTCCCATTTTTAATTTTTTTTTTATTGGTTGTTCAAAACCTTACACGGCTCTTGACATATCATATTTTAGACATTAGTTTCAAGTGAGTTATGAACTCCCATTTTTACCCCAAATACAGATTGCAGAATCACATCAGTTACACATTCACCTTTTTACATAATGCCCTATTAGTAACTGTTGTATTCTGCTACCTTTCCTATCCTCTACTATCCCCCCTCCCCTCCCCTCCCATCTTCTCTCTCTATCCCATCTACTGTAATTCATTTCTCTCCTTGTTTTTTCTTCCAATTCCCCTCACAACCTCTTTTATGTAGTTTTTTTTTTTTTTAACAATGAGGGTCTCTTTCCATTTCCATGCAATTCCCCTTCTCTCTTTCCCTCCCATCTCGTGTCTCTGTTTAATATCAATCTTTTCTTCCTGTTCTTTCTCCCTGCTCTATTCTTAGTTGCTCTCATTATATCAAAGAAGACATTTGGTATTTGTTTTTTAGGGATTGGCTGGCTTCACTAAGCATAATCTGCTCTAGTGCCATCCATTTCCCTGCAAATTCCATGAATTTGTCATTTTTTAGAGCTTCGTAATACTCCATGGTGTATAACTGCCACATTTTTTTAATCCATTCATCCATTGAAGGGCATCTGGGTTGGTTCCACAGTCTAGCTATTGTGAATTGTGCTGCTATGAACATCGATGTGGCAGTATCCCTGTAGTACGCTCTCTTAAGGTCTTCAGGGAATAGACCAAGAAGGGCAATAACTGGGTCAAATGGTGGTTCCATTCCCAGCTTTCCCAGGAATCTCCATACTGCTTTCCAAATTGGCTGAACCAATTTGCAGTCCCACCAGCAATGTACAAGAGTACCCTTTTCCCCACATCCTCTCCAGCACTTGTTATTGTTTGACTTCCTGATGGCTGCCAATCTTACTGGAGTGAGATGGTATCTTAGGGTAGTTTTGATTTGCATTTCTCTGACTGCTAGAGATGGTGAGCATTTTTTCAGGTATTTGTTGATTGATTGTATGTCCTCCTCTGAGAAGTGTCTGTTCAGGTCCTTGGCCCATTTGTTGATTGGGGTATTTGTTGTCTTATTGTCTAATTTTTTGAGTTCTTTGTATACTCTGGATATTAAGGCTCTGTCTGAAGTGTGAGGAGTAAAAATTTGTTCCCATGATGTAGGCTCCCGATTTACTTCTCTTATTGTTTCTCTTGCTGTGAAAAAACTTTTTAGTTTAATTAAGTCCCATTTGTTGATTCTTGCTGTTAACTCTTGTGCTATAGGCGTCCTGTTAAGGAATTTGGAGCCTGATCCCACAATATGTAGATCGTAGCCAACTTTTTCTTCTATCATAAGCAGAGTCTCTGATTTGATATCTAGGTCCTTGATCCATTTTGAGCTCACTTTTGTGCATGGTGAGAGGAGGGGATTCAGTTTCATTTTGTTGCATATGGATTTCCAGTTTTCCCAACACCATTTGTTGAAGATGCTATCCTTCCTCCATTGCATGCTTTTAGCCCCTTTATCAAATATAAGATAGTTGTAACTTTGTGGATTAGTCTCTGTATCCTCTATTCTGTACCATTGGTCCACCCGCCTGTTTTGGTATCAGTACCATGCTGTTTTTGCTACTATTGCTCTGTAGTATAGTTTGAAATCTGGTATTGCTATACCACCTGATTCACACTTCCTGCTCAGAATTGCTTTTGCTATTTTGGGTCTTTTATTTCTCCATATGAATTTCATGATTGCTTTATCTATTTCTACAAGCAATGCCATTGGGATTTTGATTGGCATTGCATTAAACCTGTAGAGGACTTTTGGTAATATCGCCATTTTGATGATGTTAGTTCTGCCTATCCATGAACAGGGTAAATCTTTCCATCTTCTAAGATCTTCTTCTACTTCTCTTTTTAGGGTTCTGTAGTTTTCATTGTATAAATCTTTCACCTCTTTTGTTAGGTTGATTCCCAAGTATTTTATTTTTTTTGAGGATATTGTGAATGGAGTGTTTTTCCTCATTTCCGTTTCAGAAGTTTTGTCACTGATATACAGAAATGCCTTTGATTTGTGCGTGTTGATTTTATAACCTGCCACTTTGCCGAATTCATTTATTAGTTCTAGTAGTTTTTTTGTAGACCCTTTTGGGTCTTCTATGTATAGAATCATGTCATCTGCAAATAGTGATAATTTAAGTTCATCTTTTCCAATTTTTATGCCTTTGATTTCTTTCGTTTGTCTAATTGCTCTGGCCAGTGTTTCGAGAACTATATTGAATAGAAGTGGTGATAAAGGGCATCCCTGTCTTGTTCCAGATTTTAGAGGGAATGCCTCCAATTTTTCTCCGTTCAGAATGATGTTAGCCTGTGGCTTAGCGTAGATAGCTTTCACAATATCAAGGTAAGTTCCTGTTATCCCTAGTTTTTCTAATGTTTTGAACATAAAGGGATGCTGTACTTTGTCGAATGCTTTTTCTGCGTCTATCGAGATGATCATATGGTTCTTATCTTTAAGTCTATTGATATGGTGAATAACATTTATTGATTTCCGTATATTGAACCATCCCTGCATCCCAGGGATGAATCCTACTTGATCATAGTGCACAATTTTTTTGATGTGTCTTTGTATCCGATTCGCCAGAATTTTATTGAGGATTTTTGCATCTAGGTTCATCAGAGATATTGGTCTGTAGCTTTCTTTCTTTGAAGTGTCTTTGTCTGGTTTCGGAATCAATGTGATGTTGGCCTCATAGAATGAATTTGGAAGAACTCCCTCTTTTTCTATTTCCTGAAATAACTTGAAAAGTATTGGTATTAATTCTTCTTTAAAGGTTTTGTAAAACTCCGCTGTATACCCATCCGGTCCTGGGCTTTTCTTGGTTGGTAGTCTTTTGATTACTTCTTCAATTTCATCCATTGATATTGGTCTGTTCAAATCGTGTGTGTCCTCCTGACTCAGTCTGGGCAAGTCATATGTCTTAAGAAATTTATCGATGTCTTCACTATCTTCTATTTTATTGGAATATAGGTTTTCAAAATAGTTTCTAATTATCTTCTGTATTTCTGTGGCGTCTGTTGTGATATTGCCTTTTTCATCCCTTATGTTAGTAATTTGAGTTCTCTCTCTTCTTCTCTTCGTTAGCATGGCTAAGGGTCTGTCAATCTTGTTTATTTTTTCAAAGAACCAACTTTTAGTTTTGTTAATTTTTTCAATAGTTTCTTTTGTTTCAATTTCATTGATTTCTGCTCTGATTTTAATTATTTCTTGCTTTCTGCTGCATTTACTATTGTTTTGCTCTTCCTTTTCTAGGGCTTTGAGATGAAGTGTGAGCTCATTTATTTGTTGGTTTTTCCTTTTTTTGAGGAATGACCTCCAGGCGATGAATTTCCCTCTTAAAACTGCTTTCATTGTGTCCCATAGATTCCGATATGTTGTGTCTGAATTTTCATTTATCTCTAAGAATTTTTTGATTTCCTCCTTTATGTCTTCTGTAACCCCTTGATCATTCAGTAACATATTGTTCATTTTCCATGTGATATTGGATTTTCCCTTCCTTCTTTTATCATTAATTTCCAGTTTCAATCCATTATGATCAGATAAAATGCATGGTATAATCTCCACCCCTTTATATTTATTGAGGGTTGCCCTATGGCATAATATATGGTCTATTTTTGAGAAGGATCCATGTGCTGCTGAGAAAAAAGTATATCCATTGGATGATGGTTGATATATTCTATATATGTCAGTTAAGTCTAGGTTATTGATTGTGGTATTGAGTTCTATAGTTTCTTTATTCAACTTTTGCTTGGAGGTTCTGTCCAATGGTGAGAGAGGTGTGTTGAAGTCACCCATAATTATTGTGTTGTGATCTATTTGATTCTTGAACTTGAGGAGAATTTGCTTTATGTATTTCGCAGCACCGTTATTTGGTGCATAAATATTGATAATTGTTATATCTTGTTGTTTAATGGTTCCTTTTAACAGTATATAATGTCCATCCTTATCCCTTTGGATTAACTTAGTCTTGAAGTCGATTTTATTCGATATGAGGATGGCCACACCTGCTTGCTTGCGCAGACCGTGTGCGTGGTATATTTTTTCCCAACCTTTCACCTTCAGCCTGTGTATGTCTTTTCCAGTCAGGTGTGTCTCCTGGAGGCAGCATATTGTTGGATTTGTTTTTTTAATCCATGTTACCAGCCTATGTCGCTTTATTGGAGTGTTTAAACCATTAATGTTTAGAGTTACTATTGATATATGGTTTGTACTTCCAGCCATGTTTGATTATTTATCTCTTTTTTTTTTTTAATATTTCGTTTGTTTCTCCATGATTACCTTTCCCCGCTCCGTCTGTCTTTACTGAGGTACTTCCCACTGTTGGCTTTGGTTATTGTTTTCCATTTCTTCCTCGTGAAGTGTTTTGCTCAAGATGCTTTGCAACGCTGGTTTTCTGGCTGCAAATTCTTTTAGTTTTTGTTTATCGTGAAAGATTTTTATTTCGTTGTCGTACCTGAAGCTTAATTTTGCTGGGTACAGAATTCTTGGTTGGCATCTGTTGTCTTTCAGTGTTTGAAATACGTTGTTCCAGGATCTTCTCACTTTCAGCGTCTGAGTTGAAAAGTCCGTTGTTAACCTTATTGGTTTACCCCTGAATGTAATCTTTCTCTTTTCTCTTGCAGCTTTTAATATTTTCTCTTTGTTCTGTATATTGGATATCTTCATAACAATGTGTCTTGGCGTTGGTCTACTGTGATTTTGTATGCTCGGTGTCCTATATGCATCTACAATTTGTATATCTGTTTCCTTTTTTATTTCTGGAAAGTTTTCTGCAATTATTTCATCTAGTAGATTACTCATTCCCCTGGTTTGAATCTCTATCCCTTCCTCTATCCCAATGACTCTTAAATTTGGTTTTTTTATATTATCACATATCTCTTGTAGGTTTCTCTCGTGATTTTTAACCAGCCTATCTGAGTTGGCTAGACTCTCTTCCAGATGATATATTTTGTCTTCGTTATCTGACGTTCTGGCTTCTACTTGCTCCACTCTATTAATGATACTCTCATTTGAGTTTTTAATTTGGTTTATAATTTCCCTCATTTCTAAGATCATTGTTTGATTCTTTTTTATAGTCTCTATCTCCTGATAAAGATGCTTAACTTCTTCTTTTATCTGTTTGTGTAATTCCTTCTCAATGTGTTCTTTCGCTGCTTGAATTTGCTGTCTCGTATCCTCTTTAAGGTTCCGTTCCATCTGTCTCAGGTGATCCATGAGTTCTTTATATGACCATTTTTCTGGTGACTCTATATCCTCCTGAATATTTAGGCTGTCCTGCATTGTTTGCACTCCTTTTCTTCCTTGCTTTTTCATGCTGTTCATATTGTTTCTTGTTCTGTTTGACTGCTGAGTTACTGTTTACTCCTATAAATTTATTTGATGCTTGGGAGGAAAGGTATTAGAAGGGATGGGAAGAAGTCACTAAAGAGAATGAGAGTAAGCAGGTAGAATTCAAGGAAGGGGGAATAAGAAAATTGAAAAGAAATGTAAAGGCAGGAGAAAAGAAGGAAAGAACAAAATAGAAAATGTAAAAGAATTAAAAAAATAATAATAGTAGAAATGAAAAATGAAATTAAAAAAATAGAATAAAATAAAATAAGATGGATTAAAAAAACATTTAAAAGGACAGCAAAAAAAAAAAAATTATAAATGTAGTCCTAGAGTTCGATTAACTGCTCTTCCAGTAGATGGAGCTATGCCCACCGGGCCAAGTCTCTCCTCTCAGTAGGCGGGAGTCAATCACTGTGCAGCAGTTCTTCCTCCCGGACTGGGCGAGTCTCCACTCCTGCTATGGGCGGGGCCTTTCCCAGAGCTGGTCAGGGGTCGTTTGCAGCACTGGGCTGGCAGGTGGGGGGTGGTCGTCTGTAGCTCCAAACCACCAGAGGAGGTTCACAGAGTCGGGCCGGCCGGTGCCGAGCAGGCAGCGCCCGCTCCCCCACTCACTGCAAGGTTGCAGGCAGCGGCTATTTGGCGCCAGCCGGCAGCGGTTCACAAAGCCGCAGCGGGCGTGGGCCCTGGCAGGCAGCGCCCGTTCCTAAGTTTGCTGTAGCGTGTGGGCGGCGGCAGTTCACAGAGCTGGGTGGCGGGGGGCCCAAGCGGTCAATGTCTGCTCCTACCTTCGCTGTGACGTGTGGACTGCAACCACCCGGCAGCGGCCGGTGGTGGATCACGGAGCCTGGCCGGTGTGGGCCCAGGCAGGCCGCGCCCGCTCCTAAGCTCGGTGCACCCTGTGGGCCACTCGTCTGGCAGCGGCCAGCAGCGGTTCACAGAGCCAGGCCGGTGTGGGCCCAGGCAGGCCCGCCCGCTCCTAAGATTGCTGCTACGTGTGAGCAGCGGCTGGCTGCGGTTCACAGAACCATGCAGCGGGGGCCCAGGCGGTCAATGTCTGCTCCTACGTTCGCTGCAACTTGTGGGCTATAGCCACCCGGCAGCGGCCGGTGGTGGATCACGGAGCCGGGCCTGTGAGGGCCCAGGTAGGCCCGCCCGCTCCTTAGATTGCTGCTATGAGTGAGCAGCAGCCATTTGGCGGCGGCTGGCGGGGCTGTGCCCCTGCTCTGTGGGGCCGAGATTCAGTAGTCTGTGACAAACAGACACCTCCAATTAAACTTACTAGTTCCCGGTAGGTCTCCTTTCAGTGGAATTTTGCTTGAAGTTTCTCAGCCTGACGCCTGTGGGTGTATTAATTTGTACATTTTATTACTCATTCTCCAGCGGGCCAGGATACAGTGGAGAGCCTTACTGTGCCTACTGATGGGGAAAGATATAGGATAAGTTGCGTGTACACTGCACAAGTGGCTTTCTTCAAATGTTTTATGAGCATATTCCTTTACTTACAACCAGGATCACTCTCTTCAGATTCTCTCCCAAGGACTGGAGATAAGGGGAGTGGCCAGCTCCCCCTCCCCAGTTTCCCTCTTTAACCACATTCTTTAGAGACCTTCTTATCTCACTGCAAGCTTTCCTAGGCACTGATTAGTGTTTAACCCAAGTGGACCAGGGATAGTATATTCATTGCGCTCGTGCGTGTGCATGCGTGTGTGTGTGTGTGTGTGTGTGTGTGTGTGTCTAAAGCTAGGAGGCCTAGAAGAGCCAAAGTAGAGAACTGCTGAACTATGGCTGAGTATAAAAGCATGTGCATGTATGAACTTAAAAAATGTTATAACTTTTGCTGGATGTGGTGGCCTGTTCCTGTAATCCCAGCAGCTCAGGAGGCTGAGACAGGAGGATCACAAGTTCAAAGCCAGCCCCAGCAATTTAGTGAGGCACTAAGCAACTTCATGAGACCCTGTCTCTAAATAAAATGTAAAAAAGGCTGGGGATATGGCTCAGGGGTTAAGCACCCCTTAGTTCAATCTCTGGTACCAAAAACAACAACAACAACAACAACAACAAAACCCAACTTTTAAGTGTGTATTGACACAAAGATTCAGGGATTGGGATAGTCAGAATCTGGTAGCAAAATTTAATCATTATCAGACTGCAGGATCAGTTGTTTTATTTATTTTTTTTAATTTAATTTTTTGGTTCTTTAGGTTTAATCCAGAGGTGCTTTACCACTGAGCTACATCTCCAGCCCTTTTTTTTTTTTTTTTAAGACAATCTCACTAAATTGCTTATAGCCTGTCTAAATTGCTGAGATTGGCCCCAAGCTTGTGATCCTCCTGCCTCAGCCTCTCAGGCCACTGGGATTACAGGCATGCACCACCTTAGGACCAGTTCTCACAGCAACATTGCAGCAACAACAGAATTGACAGAAACAAAGAATGATTGAAAGTCTTTTTTTTCCCCTCCATCTGACTGGTGAAAGAGGATTATCTTCCTCGATTTTAAGGAACTCCTTAGGTCCTTGGGAAATTCAAGAAAGATGTGGAAAATCTAGCTCCCAGGGGAAACTAAGGAGATTTTCTATAAAACTGGACATTTTAAGACCCAAGTAGCTAATTAGAAAAATCAAAGATGTGATAGTATTTGTACCCTGTGGGGTAGGGGTTATACTTGGAATAAAATGGATAATGCTGGGAACCCTAAGGATAAATGTTTTAAAAGTCCTGAGATATGAGCTGCTGGCATGTCTCTGTAGTAGGGCACTTACCTAGCATTCATGAGGTCCTTGGTTTAATCCTCACCACCACCAAAACGGAAGGAAGGAAGAGAGAGAAAGAATCAATCTCTGAGGACAGGGGCTGTCATACATGTCTGTAATCCTAGTGTTTCAGGAGACTGAGGCAGGAAGATTATGAGTTCAAAGCCAGCTTCAGCAACTTAGCAAGGCCCTAAGCAAGTCAGCCAAACCCTCTCTCAAAATTTTAGAAAGAGCTGGGTATGTGACTCAGTGATTAAGTGCCCCTGGGTTTAATTCCCAGTACGGAATTAAATGATAAAGACTAACTCACTACTATTCCACACATACCAAAACTATGAAATCTCACCTCACGTGATTATTTTAAACCCCCATTATTTAATGTTGATTAAATATTTAAAGTAAATACTTATACATTATGACCACTAGCAACAACATAAGATAATGCAGTCTGTCTAAACTTATTTTCAAGAGGCATTAATACTACCCTGAAGAAGCAGCTTAACTCTATTTTTTTATTTGTATCTCACAGCAAGCATGAGGGCCTATTCTAAAATAACAGAGATAACTTCACCTTTAGGTACTTTTAGTAAAGTTATTTAAATAGTTAATTTGATATATTTTGCCATTTAAATAGCTTGCTTTACATATGCTAACAGATATAAGCATCTTGGGAGATCAAATGTTCATCTTTGCAAATCATCTCTAAGTCTAAAAGGAGAAAACAAAAAGGGAAACTTCCTATCCAAAGGGGGAGAATTAGCAAACTTAAAATCCTCTGATGAACAAGAACCACGATGAGGTAATTTATCCATAGTGGGTAAAGATTTCAATGAAGAATGCCCCATTTTCTTCCCTAGTCTGATGTAATATACTAGAACTCACAATAAGCTAAAGGTCACTCAAGTAAAAGCTATCTGCAGGCTTAAAACAACAATAATAACTCTGGTGGTAATCATTGTCCTTTCAGTTAAGGACGCTGATAAGCATTTGCTAGGTGCTGAACTCCAGCTATGTGTATAATCTTACAGTGACCTTTCAAACAGCTATTACAGATTTAGTGATAATATTGTTTCCAAAGTGACTCACTTTGCAACTAGGAAAGCTCAGAGTGCAACCCAGGTGTGTGGAATCTACAGACAATTTCTTTCTCTTTATCATCCACCAGTCCTAAAAGAAACATTTATTCCATTAAAGCTATCTTTCTTCCCCCTTCCCATGCCAATTAAAAACAAAATCATCAAAATACATTAGAAAATAAGCAACATCTGGCAATAGCGATCAACACTCCCTTAGGGATAACCTAACATCAATATTCTACAAAGAAATTTAAAATGTAGAGTCATCCAAATGACAAAATGCTGACTTATGCTCCAAATAGCATTTTTTTTAGTTGTAGATGAACACAATACCTTTATTTTATTTATCTTTTTATGTGGTGCTGAAGATCGAACCCAGGGCCTCACACACGAGACAAGTGCTCTGCCACTGAGCCACAACCCCAGCCTTCCATATATAACATTTTTAAAGAAAAATTATATAAGAAGCATAAGTTAAAAATACAACAGAAAGGTTAAGAAGGTCAATATTGAATCAAAAAGTAAAGTCCATAAATTATAAAACTACTATGAAACTATTAGCTAACGTAAGATCATGTGACCAACAAAATCAGATAACATCAGCCAATAATTATAAATTCATGAATCACACACATAATCTTGCCAGTCTGAATAAATGCATTTCTACCTAAAAATTGGGTGTGTTTATATTTTTCACTCTATCCCAATAATTACAAGTTAATGTTCACCTTACCATTAATTTAATATTTGACTTGAGTGTCACTATACCATTAAGATTTTTTTAAAGAATAAACTATTATGCCTTCCTTCTCTATCAACTACATGTATATTTGCTTTCTTCCGAATTAAAAATTCTGTCATCTGCTGTTTGTTTTCCTTTAGAGCAAATAAGAGTGATGTGTCCTCATACTGGAAAACAGTGTAAGAACAATTGTTTATTTTTCAACTGAACTGAAAGTTTTATAGAAGACAGTATGAACACAGACAGGTATGAAGTAAATTAAGAGTAGCTTCTTTCTTCTCACCCCACTGTGCTTCCACATGTGCTGCTCCTTCACCTTGAAATGCCTTCCTCTGCCTCCAGTGGTCACATGAACTCCTTCATCTCCCAAACTTGCTGCAAACGCCTACTGCTTCCAAGAATCTTTGCCTCTGTCGAAGCCTTTATTGCACTATCTTGGAGCTATGTGACCCCTGCCCCTCCTAAACCAAGAGCTTATTGAGGAAAGGGACTGTATCTTTTATTTGAATAAGAACAGAACCCAAAAACATAGTAGTAAAGGATTCCTTTTATTGAATTAACGAGCTAAATTTTCATCTCTAGAGCAGTATTTACCAATTTATATTCCAAAAAATACTGCCAATTTATATTCCAAAAAATAACTACTTTCCCAGAAATGCCATACCTCATCAGATTCAAAACTGTGATTATATGTCCAGTATTAAAGAAATCTATTTACCATTGCTAACACCTACTTGACAATTCTTTTTCATAGCAGACATTCACAGGGAGACAGCTCTGAAGCTTTTCAATAACATAGGAGATTGCTCACACAAACCCTCTGGATTCTCTTCTATTTGCAATGTCAGGCACTCCTGCTCCATATGGGTCACTAAGGAAATGGGCTCTGAATTAAAAGAGACTTCAAATGAACTTTGATTGCTTATTCACAATTGGTCCTCATGTTTTCTCCTATTATAAGATGAATGATAATTAGTTAGGAAGCTCAATACAAAATGTATTCTTACTTGTAACAATAATCCTAGGACCCTAATGCACATCTACTTTGAAAGTTCTTTTTCTTCTTTTTCACTCTGGTTGTCTTTTATTTGCTACTAAAAGTTAATTATACTTTTAGTCAAAATGTAATTCAGAAATTTTGTGCATCAACAAAATACTAATTTACATGGATATTTCCAGCATGATGAAAGGCACTAAAACACTTGCATTTTCAAGGGACAAGGCTGAAGAGAAAGATAGGTTTGCACTCTGTATAACCTATCTACCTCTAACAATAAGAAACTTAAATCAAGCTTATGGAAATTCTAATGGGAATACATATATGGCTTTTGTGTTAAGGAAAAGGTTTTTGAAATGCCAATTTCTAAATTCTAAAATTCAATCCCATTTCAAAGAGACTAATGCATTACATAGGCCATATTCTTTTTTAGTTGTAGATGGACACAATACCTTCGTTTTATTTATTTTTATGCAGTGCTGAGGATCAAACTGGATGAGGATGCAGTGCTCTACCACTGAGCCACAATCCCAGCCCATAGGTCATATTCTTTTGTAAGTTAATAGAAACTACTTTGAAATTGTGAAATCTTAATCAAAGTGTATTATAAAACTCCTTCATGTAGGCAAAGTAGGGGATCTGAGTAAATGCTGCAGCTGGCCAGCAGCAAACTGGAGAATACACATGGCTGGTATGAAGGAGGCATCTTCTACAGAGCACACCACACAGTAACATGGGCTCAAGGGAAACTACATTTGGGTTTTTTTCTTTTTAGTGCTGGGGATTGAATGCAGGAGCACTTTACTACTGAGCTACATCCCAGCTCTTTCTTTATCTTTCTTTTTGTTGTTGTTGTCTTTTTGTCTTTTTTGAGATAGAGCATCTCAAAAAAGAGTCTAGCCTTGAACTTGTGATCCTCCTGTCTCAGCCTCCCTGGTCACTGAAATTACTGACATGTACCATCATGCCCAGCTATATTTGGTTCTTTAAGAGAAGCTTGAAATCCAGATTTCTTCATGAGTCTCCTAAATTTCAAATGTTGATTCATTGTATAGAGGCAAATTAAATATACCCATGAGCTATTTGAAGAAGAAGAAGAAGAAGAAGAAGAAGAAGAAGAAGAAGAAGAAGAAGAAGAAGAAGAAGAACAACAACAACAACAACATTTGCTATTCTAATCAAGAAAACTCCCTGTGTAATTAACATTTGTTGATTTAAGACACTGCGTCATCGATATAACTTCCCCGATAGAGCAGACGTCTCACTTGGGCTACATTTCCATTTCTTGCAGCCTTGTGGATCTTGCCTACAGGGTTATATCCCAAAACCGTACTCCGAGGCTGAAGTCAAGAAAATCCATGGGGCTGGGGATGTGGCTCAAGCGGTAGCACGCTCGCCTGGCATGCGTGCGACCCGGGTTCGATCCTCAGCACCACATACCAACAAAGATGTTGTGTCCGCTGAGAACTAAAAATAAATAAATAAATAAATAAATAAATATATATAAAAAAAGAAAATCCATCAAGGCTGCGTACATCCTCGTCTCTCCGAGGCCCCTTTACTGCCTTTGCTCCCATGGGGCTTGTCTCTGTTTCCCGAACCCATGCCGGAGTTTATAGGTCAGTCCCCAGCTTGGGAACAGGGCCGTTGGGCGGTTAGGTAACTGCCAAAGGTGGAATAGTGGTTGCCAAGCAACACTGCTAAACGCAAGCGCGTTCCTGGCACCCCAACCTTCGGGCAGGACCTGATGTGCCTGGCCAGGAGTGACCCGGCACCTGGGGGTCGGTCGCTTGCGCTCCAGCCAGCGCCGAGCTCCGCTGCCCAGTGGAGGTGGAGGCGCTGAGAGCTGGAGTGGAGGTGGGCGCCCCCAGGTCCCTGTAGATCATCAGCGGTAGATGGAGAGCTCGCCCTCAGCTTCGCGAAGCCCAGCTTGTGATGGCACCAGAGCTGGGGCTGGAAGGAGCCTAAGCCTCCTGGTGCCAGTCCACATACTATGGAA
The DNA here is from genome assembly GCF_045843805.1 of Urocitellus parryii. Classification (NCBI taxonomy): domain Eukaryota; kingdom Metazoa; phylum Chordata; class Mammalia; order Rodentia; family Sciuridae; genus Urocitellus; species Urocitellus parryii. The sequence continues at coordinate 160,444,580 of NC_135535.1, read as the reverse complement.
CAGGAGAGGACCACCCTGAGCTCCTGGAAGGCCAGTCAGGCTTTATCCAAGTTCAGCACCACCAAGGCGGCCCTGCAGCACTCGACAGTCGTGGCTGGCCACCCGGGGTCCCTAACTCCTCCAGGGCTATGTCTGCCATATCAGATTGGGTAGAGCGTTGTCGGACCCGCTGGCCTAGAGCGTCCTAGGTCGGCCAGAAACCGCGCGCTAGAGATTTTCTATCCATGCTGCATCCCCTGTGGAAGGTCAGGAAGTCCCCTACCGCGCCAGGGCTGAGCCCCACAGGACACGAAAGAGGTTCTGTTGGCTCAGTTCCAGGAGATACCCAATCCCAGCCAGGGGTGCCCTCCCCGAGCTGCAGCCTCATACCTCCGTGAGTGGGGAGCACACTGGGAGGAGGCCCCAGGGGAGGGCTCAGGATCCGAGGGTTTGACGTCAGCTAGGGCAGCTGCCCTGCAGCCTTCCAGATGCCAGAGGCCACGACTGGGTTTAAAGTAGACAGCAACTTCAGGATGCCGAATACCTGGTTTCTAAGAGAACCCCCTTAATATAGTTTCTGTGTAAATCTTCTTGTCCCTCCCTTTCATCCCTTCCCACATCCCCCTAGGTCCCAGCAGGTCTCCAGAGGAGTTTAGCACATACAGTAACAGGCTGTTTTCCTAAGTTCAGAGAGTGTGGCAATGTATTATCAGGTACAAATTTTTGAGGAAAAACCAGAGCACATTCTTCAGATGAAATGAAAGTGCATTTCTGCATGCCTTTTGCTCCTCTACTTTGACCCAACGTTACATTTCTGCTTTCTTTACTTTCATCTTAGTTTCCCCTGTTTAATCTTTAATCAATCCATGATTTATTTTGGAGCACGGTGGCACTCAGGAATGACTCCTCTGCATTCCTAGCTCTGTTGTCCCAATTTCTAGTGGATTTGGGTATGGGGCAGCCAAGTCTCCAAGGGGTTTTTCAGTGGCATGTTTGCAACTGGGAAAAGAACACTATGGTAAAAAATCCTGACCACACTGTTAGAAATCCACAGTTGCAATAGTTGCAGCTGTAACTATTCAAATTGCATTTTGTAGAGTGTTAGGTTTTGTAGTTTTGTGTCTATATTTTTATACTAACATACTCCCATGCACGAAACTCACTTGAGGCATGGCTCATCTTCTATAAGCCATCCCCATTGTCCCAGTGGAATGTTAGATTGAGCCTCCCTGATAAAGGCTGACCTTTGCTTGGAGGCCAGCTTTGCCTCAGGTGGGCTGGCTTCTTCTAATACACTTGACCGCCATGGCAGGGTACAGCTTTTAAGTAGTTTTGCAAAACATTGGCTCAGTTGAGCTAGTGTTCCAAATTTTGGCAGCATCATGCCAAACAGAACATCTATCACTTGCTCTGGTATCCAGGTGCTCCTCCAGAGACTACTTACTGAATAGGAATAAGAGAAGACCAAGTAGCTGGTGGTCCTGTGGAATGAATACTGTTTGGTTTGATCCTTTTGCAAAGCCAAGAAATTAGTCTTATATAGTACACACATTTGCAGAGTCTGCTCAGCCCCTCTCCCTTCTCTTACAAGAGCCACTTGTAAAATTTCTTTGCTCATCTATTGATGATCCCATAGTCCCCATCCAGGTCATATCTGGTAATGGCACTGAGTATTGAACCCAGATGTGTTATTTCACTAAGCTACATCCCCATTCTTTTCATTAATTAAAATTTTGAGACAGAGTCTTACTAAGTTGTGCAGGTTGGCCTCTGTTTTAGTCTCCCAGTAACAGGGATTATAGGAGTATGCCACCACACCTGGCAGTTTCGCTCTAACTGTTGATTAAGATTGAATTTTCTGAGAAGAAATCTCATTTCTGGACTTATTTCCTTGGAATGTACTTTTCTTATGTTTGACAGATTCTCTTTGCAATTATTTTATTAGAATGGGGTTTTTTCCTCCAATTCCCATTCATTGTGACATTTTTTAACCTTTTTGTGAGGTTTTAGTATTCATGTTTTGCAGGTTAATAAAATGAAACATTAAGAGTTCCATGTTGGATCCTCAAGGGTCTGGAATATTTTTAAATTCCTTAGACTCTAATGATCTGGTCTTCAAGAACTGAGCTATGAAACCATCTGATACTCTTGCCTTTATAATTGTAGCTTATAGTCCCCTTTTTTGATATGGTAATTCATCCATTTACATTTGACACTGAGTTCTTTTTATCTGTGTGAAATTGATTCAAAAATAGTTCCTGTCGGGGTGCTGTGGCCCACGCCTGTAATCCCAGCAGTTTTGGAGGTTGAGGCAGGAGGATAATGAGTTCAAAGCCAGCCTCAGCAAAAACCAAGGCGCTAAGCAACTCAGTGAGACCCTGTCTCTAAATCAAATACAAAAAAGGGCTGGGGATGGGGCTCAGGGGTCAAATGCCCCTGAGGTCAATCCCTGGTACAAAAAACCCCAAAAAACCAGCAAAAATAGTTCTCCCTTTTAGTCCTTAAATGGATGGCTTACATACACACACACACACACACACACACACACACACACACACACACACATATATATATAATTTTATACCAGGGATTAAACCCAGGGATGCTTAACCATTGAGTCACATCTCCAGCCCTTTTTATTTTTTATTTTGAGACAGGATTTTGCTAAGTTGCTTAGGTCCTGGCTAAGTTGCTGAGGCTGACTTTGAACTCACAGTCCTCCTGTTTCAGCACCCCCAGTTGCTGGGATTATAGGCATGCACCACTGTGCCTGGTCTATAATTATTTTTATTTTTTAAAAAATCTCCTGCCCCTCCCCCCAAAAAAGAAAAGAAAAAGGAATTATTGATTATGTCTTCTCTCCCTGCTTCTTGGTGGCCATACTGGACCTGCTATCCATCACATGAAATTCTGCCAAAACTTGGGCCCAGAGCAATGGAGTCAGGTCTATGGACTAAGACCTCTGGAACCGTGAGCTCCAAAGACACTGTTCCTCCTTTAAGTATTAATGTCTCTCTCAAACTTGTGATCCTTTTTCTTCTTAATAATATTGTAGTTGCACTGCCTTTTCCTTTAAGATAGAGAGCAAGTTAATGATGATTTTTATTTTCAGTCAGATTTTGGATGTATTTATCCCTAACACTGAATTTTCATTGTTAGTAATATTTCTTCATAGTTTGGAGATGGAGGTGTTCATCTCACTCTTTGTCTTATTTCTTAGCATAAATACTAGAGATGTTTCATTTTGTCCTTCTGTGTCCATAAAATGACTGTCTTCTGCCTTGTCCTGGAGTGTTCTTTGAATTGCCTTGTCCGTGGCTGAGAATTTCAGTTTGGATATTCTCTCTCAAGAGCGGCTTGGTACAAGATCTTCACCAATGAACCTGGTTAGATGTTCTGGGGCCTCTGCAACTTTTCTGGGGATGCATCTTCTCTGGGCTTGTGCACTTAGCTTTCCAGGCAGATCTGTGCCCTCTTAAGAAGAGAGTAATCTCTTGCTCCACCTGGTGTCTTTCCGCAGTACTGCAGGCTCCCTGGTGCTCAACAGGGTTCTCCATTACCTCAAGTGTGTCACCAGCTCTGTGTCTCAGGGGACAGAAAGCAGTCTCCGGAAGAGCCAGAATGTTGGACTTACTTCCCCTGTTCTCTCTGACCCCCAAGAGGAAAACAAGTTGGGCATTTTCTCCTGATTGTACCAGAGTCAAGTCAACAAAGAAACAGGGAAAAAAGATATAAAAGACTTTTTGAGATTTTTAATAGCTATGAAACATGAATAAATGACTAATAAGTACCCTCCTCATTAGAATGTCTGTTTTCACAGCTTTCGTTTGATGCATGTAAGAAAAAATAATGTAGAATCTATTAGCCAAACAAAGGAAATGGATGCATTTGTTATTTATAGTTTCAGAAATCAATTTATCTAAATTTAATTTATAGATTAAAAATAAATTCTAAATAATATTAAATTTAGATTTAGATTTAAATTATAAATAATCAAAATTTAATTTAATTTACAAAGCTTGGCAGCATGCCTTCTTTTAGTTCTCTGGTTATGCTTTTGTCCAACTCAAGCTGCATCTAAAGTCAAATATTATTTACAATATTTAGCTTAAAGGAGACATTATCATGAGAATGATATCACTTAGAAAATATGGCCTTTTTAATAAGTCTTTTAGAAATTAGACCTAATATGACATACACCAATAATCCCAGCAACTTTGGGGACTGAAGCAGGATTGTGAGTTCAAAGTCAGCCTCAGCAATTTGATGAGCCCCTAAGCAACTTAGTGAGACCCTGTCTCAAAATTAAAAAAAAATAAATAAATAAAAGCTAAATAAAAGGCTGGGGATGTGGGTCAGTGGTTAAGTGCACCTGGGTTCAATCCCTGGCACCACCAACAAAAAGTAATCATAAATAAAATTAAAATCACATAAATAAAATAAAATTCCTACTTACTTCAAATTTAGAGTTTATTTACTTACTGATTTTGTCATAGTGGGGATCAGCACCCAGGAATGGTCCTCTATCCTCCTCAACTCCAGTTTTAACAGTGTGGGACTGTGACTCTATGTAGTCTAGTCCCCTCCTTCCTTTCTTTTCTTTTTTTTTTCCTCCTCCTCCTCCTCCTCCTCCTTCTTCTTCTCCCTCCCTCTCTCTCTCTCTCTCTCCCTTTCTCTCCTCTCTCCTGTCTTCTCTTTCTCAATCTCCTCTCTCCTCTCTTTTCCCATTCCTTCTTCCTCTTCCTCCTCCTTAAACTAATGGTGTGGGACTATGCATTTATACAGCCTTGTCCCTCTCCCCTTTCCTTCCCCCCACTTTTTTTTTTATACTAGGGATTGAACCCAGGGGTGCCTAGCTCTTTTCATTTTTATTTTCAGACAGAATCTCACCAAGTTGCTGGTGCTATGATCCTCCTGCCTCAGCCTCCCTAACTGCTGGGATTACAGGCATGTGCCAATCACACTCAGCCCTTCCTTTCTTTTCTTTCCTCTCCCCTGCTCTCCCTCTTTTTTCCCTCTGTTTGCCTCCCTCCCTCCATATCTGTCTCTGTCTTGTTCGCTGTGCATTCTTTCATATATATATGTATGTAAATATATATTTATATATAATTTTTATATATAATATATATTAATATATAATTTTCATTCATTCATTTGTTCAATTTATTTATTTATTTAGGTCCTGGGGATTGAACCCAGAGACACTTTCCAACTGAACTGCTACATCCCTCACCTCAACTTTTTTTTTTTTTTTTGTATATGTGATTTGAGACAGGACCTCCCTAAATTGCTGAGGCAGACCTCAAACTTGGGATCCTCCTGCCTGTTTTAGTCCCTGAGTCGCTGGGTAACAGACATGCACTACCACACTCCCCCAGCTCCATTTGTGCTTTGGTGATGGAACCCAAGTCCTGAACTAGCTAATCCCCTGTGCCTCCTTTCCTCTCTTTTCCTCTCCTCTGTCTCCTCTCCTCCCCTCTTCCATGTTTGGTGTTTCCCTTACTTTATTTGCTGTGGGTACCCCCTTCGTCTGTTTGCTTGTTTGTTTGAAGGGGAGATCTTCCTAGGTTGCCTCAGCTAGTCTTGTGAGTGTTGGGGTGATGGGCGCTGGACACACTGTCCCACCTTTCTGATCTTTGTCTGCTTTTATCATTCTGATCTAGGATATTTGGCTCTCCTTCCTTCCTTCCTTCCTTCCTTCCTTCCTTCCTTCCTTCCTCCCTCCCTTTCTCCCTTTTTTCCTTAAACCACCGTGACACAACATGAAATGTGATGGGGTTGGAGAATTTGAATGTTTCGAACATTTTTTCCTGGACAACTGTAAAACCTAGAGCAGGACACATCTGTCCCCATACTGGAGGGCTCTAAATGATCTTCAAGGAAAAGACAGAATAGAAGGATGAGTCTGGATACTCTTCCCACAGGATCAAACCTTTGCTTCTTCCACTATGCCTCTTCTGTGAAATGAAAACCCCAAATTTAAATAACAATAAAAATAGAAAAAAATGTTTTGCATAATGCTGTTTAATCTGATATAAAAGTAAAATTAAGATTGACTGGGGCTGGGGATGTGGCTCAAGCGGTAGCGCGCTCGCCTGGCATACGTGCAGCCCGGGTTCGATCCTCAGCACCACATACAAAGATGTTGTGTCCGCCAAAAACTAAAAAATAAACATTAAAAAACATTCTCTTCTCTCTTTCTCTCTCTCACTCTCTCTTTAAAAAAAAAAATGCACACCATTGCAGGAGGGTGCTGTTTTATCTTCATAATACAAAGATTTAACAATTTAACTCATTGTTTATACTGAATATATCACATTGTGACTCTTAGCAATCTTGGCCCTTTAGAAATGTTTAATGATTTTTTTCAATTCCATGTTTTTTTCCCTTAAGTGAAGTTTCCATTCTTTACTTTTAGAAAATTAAACGTTTAACATTGAGGTGAACATCATCCATTTGTTGTAATAAACTACTCAAAACCAATGGTTTTAATCACAAAGTCAAGAGTTTTGAACCAAGAAGAGGAGGACTGGGCCTTTGGGTCTACTGACATTTGCATTTTGTGAAACTACAGGAAAGAGTCTCAAGAAGCTGCACCGCACTGCCCCCGCCCCCACACACACATCCTACACACAAGTCTTACCTTATGTATGCTGGACTGGAACCCCTGACACCAACATTTCCCAGCTGGGAGCACAGAGAGGACATTGCTGAGATCACAGAAATGATGAGCACACTCCCTGGCCTGTTATGGTGGTTCCCCTGCCTTTAAAACTATGGGTGTCTGCCGCAGTCTGGCTGGGCACAATTCAGGAGCCACTTGTCAAAAGAAACTAACTTTATTTTTAGAACTACAAACGCCAAGCAAAACAGCTCCTCAGGAAAAGAAACCCTCAGATCCCAACTGCCACCACCGGCTTCCACAAGCCTCTCTCTCACACCAACCTCTCCACCTCCCACAATCCTCCTGCTCTTGAGGCCAATTGGCTGGGTCATGTGGGCGGAGCCAAAGAAGTCCCCCAATGAGCAGTTCCATAGTCTGAAGGGCAGGGAAACAGCCCAATGAACATCACCGCAGAGGAGCCAATCAGCTAGATGTTGCTGGGGCCGCTGTGAGCCAATCATCAGCTGGCAGTCTGAAGGGCAGGGAAACAGCCCAATGAACATCACCGCAGAGGAGCCAATCAGCTAGATGTTGCTGGGGCCACTGTGAGCCAATCATCAGCTGGCAGCTGGAAGTTTGCTGGGGCCCCTTTGGCTGTGGCTCTCAACATCTCCCCCTCTCTGTTTAAACAACAAGCATGTGGCTTAGGGACCGTGCCTGCCTTAGGTTGTCCAATACTACATATGGTCCTTACCCGTCTTCGGATGAGCTGACCTCAGGGCGTCAGCCTTCTGTCTTAGGTTGGTACCATTGTAATTGGATCTTACCCGTCATTGACTACCGTCAGTATACAGCCACACCTGTGGAGAGGTACCACCGGGGGGGTAAGGTTCTTTGCCTCACCTCTGTTGGCCCCCAAATTTTAGCTGAACGATCATGACAAGCAGAAGGGAGGAAGACATACCAAGCCAATTGATGGCTCCTTTTGGGAAAATTGTACCACCGATGACATTATCAGCAAAAATACCCCAACAGTACCACAAGTCGCTGCACCAACAGATAGTTCACAATGCATACAAGTGAGTTCATAATGCATACAAGTGATACATAGTCCAGGCAAGTTCTGCAAGCAGTTCAGTGATGGCTATTGCAGAAACTGTAGATTAGTTTTATCTTTGTCTTCACCGGCACAGGGATGAAGATAGGAATTCTGGCAATAATGGCTAAAGAAAAAATTGTGTAACATTCCAGAAGGCACTAAAAGAAAACAATTTTCTTAACAATTTACATTATCTTCACTGGCACTGGGATGAAGATAGAAATTCTGGCGATAATAGCTAAAGAAAACATTGTGTAACATTCCAGAAGGCACTAAAAGAAAACAATTTTCTTAACAATTTACATTATCTTGAAAAGAATTATTAAATATAATGAAAAAGATAGGTGAAAGTAAACCATTTAAATCACGTGAATAAAAAAAATTTTTTTTTGATCCATTTTTTCATGAGCGCTCATCATATATGATATATGGACATATGTACATTCAAACATATAACACAAAACACAAGTGTGCACACATAATATAATACATACAACACATAACATAATAGTAAAGGCCTTATAACTTTTTATAGGTGAAATCTCCATTGCAATGTTTAAAAACTCTATAGTAAAAAAAAAAAATAGAACTGATCAGCAAAACATTAACCTAGGTCTGTAACCTAGGTCTGTATGAGCTCAAAAAACAAAATATGAGCTCAAAAAACAAAATAGAACTTCATGATATGGGAAAGGGCAATAATAAAACAGATATTGAAAAAAGCATCCTGGTTCTGTCGCAGATGTAAGGATAGCCAAATTGGAGTTTTGGATATCAGCTGTTATTGATTTGAGCCAAATCATCTTCTTTTTGGTCTGTAGAATTCGCTTTAGTTAATCTCTCTGGAATCCAAATTGGCTGCTGTTCTCCCTGTGGAAACACACAAACAGGCCCCCGACTCCAGACAATCACTGGGTCAGGACCTTGGTTAATCTCTCTGGAATCCAAATCGGCTGCTGTTCTTCCTGTGGAAACACACAAACAGACCCCTGACTCCAGACAATTACTGGGTCAGGACCTTTCCATTGTCCTGTTAGAATATCTTTCCAAAGTAAAGGGCTTATGTACATTTTTTGGACACATGCCTTTCTGCAGCACTAAGTCCTGATGAATCCAAATTTTAAAAGTTTAGAGTAAAAAGGGTTATTTTAAGTTTATCTTTGGGGAATATATACCCCTTCCCAATTCCGTCTTTTTGCTTTAATAAGTACATTTTAATAGTTTGATGAGCTCTTTCAACTATGCCTTGTCCCTGTGGATTGTATGGGATTCCTGTTATATGAGTAATGCCAAATGATGAGCAAAATTGTTTAAAAGAAGTAGACGTATAACCAGGGGCATTATCTGTTTTTAACTGTTTTGGAATGCCCACAGTGGCAAAATTTTGTAAGCAATGAGCTATAACATCTTTAGTTTTTTCTCCGGCATGAAGGGAGCCCATCAAAAATCCAGAAGAAGTATCAACTGCAACATGTAAATATTTTAATTTTCCAAATTCTGGCAAGTGTGTGACATCCATCTGCCAAATATGGTTAGGTATCAGTCCTCTAGGATTGACTCCAAGATTAACTTGTGGTAAAAAGGTAACACAATTTTGACATTGTTTTAGTATTTGTCTAGCTTGTTCCTTAGTTATTTTAAAACGCTTTTGTAAAGTATTAGCATTGACATGGAACCTTTTATGAAAATTTATAGCTTCTTCTAGTATAGAGAAAATATATATGTCATGTGTAGTTTTATCTGCTAAATCATTGCCCAAACTAAGGGCTCCAGGCAATCCTGTATGTGCCTTGATATGTCCTATAAAGAATGGATCTTTTCTGTCCCAGATTAAACTTTGTATAGTGGAAAACAGAGAGAAAACAGTAGAAGAAGGCGAAATCCTACCAGCATCTTCAAGGGATACTATAGCATTAACTATATACTGACTATCAGAAAATAAATTAAATACAGAATCTTTAAACATCACAAAAGTTTGTAATACTGCATTAAGCTCTACCTTTTGAGCTGATTGTTTGGGTACTAAAAATGTAAAAGTTCGATCAGGTGTAACTATTGCTGCTGTACCATTATTTGACCCATCAGTGAATATATTTGGAGCATTCATGATAGGGGTTTTTCTTGTCATTTTTGGAAAAATTACAGGGTGCAATGACCAAAAAGACAATAAAGGATTAGATGGTAAGTGGTTATCAAATGAAACATTAGATTTGCACATGATTATTGCCCAAGTATTTAACTCATTAGCTAATTCATCAATTTGATTCATAGTATATGGAGTAATAATTTTATTAGGAGAAATTCCAAACACTGCCTTTGCTGTTTTTATTACTTTGAGTATTAATTGTCCTACAGCCTCAGGATACCTAGTAAGAATAGTGTTAGGAGAATAAGATAAATGTATCCATAATAATGGACCTTCTTGCCAAAATACTCCTGTAGGAATATTTTTTGTTGATAGTACAATAAATAATAAAGGCAAACTTATATCAATTCTATCCAAATGCATATTTTCCATATATGTTTCAATGATTTTTAATGCCTTTCTTGCTTCAGGCGTCAACATTCGGGGTGAATTTGGATCTGATGGACCTTTTAGGATATCTAATAAAGGTCCCAATTCTCCTGTTGGTATGCCTAGATAAGGCCTTATCCAATTTATGTCTCCTAATAACTTTTGAAAGTCATTAAGTGATTTGAGTTGATCTACTCGTATTTGAATTTTTGGTGGACGGACCATGGTTGAGGATAATAGAACTCCCAAATAATTAATTGGAAAATTTAATTGTACTTTATCTATTGCTATCTCTAGATTAAAATTTTTTAATAAGTTTGTAAGTGTGGCATAACATTCTAGCAATGTGTTTTTAGCTTTGTGTGCTAATAATATGTCATCCATATAGTGAAATATTTGTAGCTCAGGATTTTGATTTCTAAGTGGCTGGATTACTTTGTTAACATAAATTTGACACATAGTTGGGCTGTTAGCCATCCCTTGAGGGAGTACTTTCCATTCATATCTCTGATCAGGACCTTCATGATTTAGTGCAGGGATAGTAAATGCAAAACGTGGACTATCCTCAGGATGAATTGGAATTGAAAAAAAAAATCTTTAATATCTATAACTAAAACATACCAAGTTTTTGGCAAAGCAGACAACTGAGGAATCCCCGATTGAGCAGGTCCCATAATGACCATTTCATTATTAATGGCTCTTAAATCTTGCAATAATCTCCATTTACCAGATTTCTTTTTGATGACAAAAATGGGAGTATTATGGGGAGATACAGAAGGTTGTATATGTCCTTCCACTAATTGTTGTTTGACCAGATCATGGGCTACTTGTATCTTTTCTTTAGTCAAGGGCCACTGAGGAACCCATACTGGTCTTTCTGATTTCCAGGTAATTTTTATTGTCTCAGTGGCCCTTTGTGAAAATCCAACCCATGTCTGTCTGTTCTTTGATTTATTTGTATTGGTGCTGCTATACCTTGTTCTTGTTTTTCTAATCTTTTTCCTTTCCTAAAACCTTGTCTAGCCATAATAGTGGGTGCATTTTGATTGATATTATTTGTTAATGTCAAACCTAATTGATCTAAGACATCTCGTCCCCATAAATTTACAGGAAGATGATCCAATACATATGGCTGTATAGTTCCTTCACATCCTTCAGGATCCTTCCAATCTAATACCATTGCACTTTTATCGGGATTATTCGCCACTCCTAGGCCTCGAAGCGTTTGAGTGGCTTGTTATAATGGCCAATGTTTTGGCCATTCTTGATGAGAGATAATGCTAAGGTCTGCACCTGTATCCAGTAGCCCATTAAATTCATGTCCTTGAATATTTAGTTTTAGCATGGGGCGAGAATCTAAATTTAAAGAAAGCATAGCCCAATCTACACCTGTGGAGCCTAATCCCTTGGAACCTCTTTCTACAGCATGACTGGAAAATTTATCATGTAGGCTTGGTATTATTAGTAACTGTGCTATTCTATCTCCTGGTGAAATTACTGATATACCCTTTGGAGAACTGGCTATAATTTTTATTTCACCTTCATAATCGGGATCAATTACCCCAGGACTTATCAAAAGTCCTTTTAGAGTAGAAGAGCTGCGTCCCAATAATAAGCCTACTGTTCCTTTGGGAAGAGGTCCTTTTACCCCTGTGGGAATGATTTGAACTCCCATCTCTGGAGTTAGTACTGATTTGGTGGAGGCGCAGATGTCCAACCCTGTGCTCCCTCTGGTTTGTCTGATGAGGGATCTGATGCCCTGGGCACTACCCTGATGGGGTTGCTGGGGTTGCTGGGTTCCTCCAGTGCTCCGTATATTTGTGGTTTGGGGCCCTGGAGCATTGGGGCCCCCTGTCCATTTTTTGGCAACGGAGCCCGATGCCTTTGTCCACGATATTGTGGATAAACACCTTGTCCTTGTTCGTTTTTTGATAATGGAGTACCCTCTATGGTGGTTTGAGAACGGCATTCATTAGCCCAATGTCTCCCTCTACGGCATCGTGGGCAAATACCCGGTATTCTACTCCTTTGATACCTAGTTTTGTTAAACCCTCCTCCTATGGGGCAATTCCTTTTAAAATGTCCTGTTTGTTCACAATTGTAGCATGTTCTTGGCCTGGAATCTAAAGCCTGTTTTACTGCAGCTGCCACAATTTGCCCTTGTTCATTAATGTCTCTGGCATCTAAAGCCTGTTTTACTGCAGCTGCCACAATTTGCCCTTGTTCATTAATGTCTCTGGCATCTAAAGCCTGTTTTACTGCAGCTGCCATGACTTGCTCTTGTTCATTAATGTCTCTACATAATTTAATATATGTGTTTAAATCTTCCTGTTTCCATGGTCTAATGATATCTCTGCACCAACGATTTGCTTGGTCATAAGCCAGTTGTTTTATTAATGGCATTACTTGTTCTGTATTCCCAAAAACTCTGGTAGCTGTTTGAATAAGCCTATCTACAAATTCAGCATAAGGTTCATTAGTTCCTTGTATTATCTTAGATAATTGACCTTGTAAACCTCCATGTCCTTGTAAAGTCTTCCATGCCCTAATCGCCTCTACAGCAATTTGTGAGTATACGCCAGGATCATATGCAAGTTGTTGCTGCCGATCCTCATAAGGTCCCTTTCCTAACAACATATCTAGATTTCTCTGAGGATAACCAGCTGCTGCATTTCGCCTAGCCGTCTCCTTGCAAAATTCCTCATTGGCAACCTTCCATAACAGGTATTGTCCTCCAGTTAACACAGCTTTACAAATATTAGCCCAATCTGCTGGTGTCATGTTTAAGTTGGTAATGGATTCGACCAAGCTTACAGTGAAGGGTGCTTGAGGACCATAGGTTGTTACAGCCTCTTTTAGCTCCTTCACTGATTTGAAATTTAAACCCTGGTAAATTTGCTGCCCTCCTACCTCAAATACAGGGCATACTTGAGATCCTGTCTCAGGATCCCAACTATCAACTGCGGGGGTTGGGAGTCTCTTAGCATATGGAGGTGGTACTGTTGATTGGACACTTATGCCCTCTGGTGATAGAATGCTGTTAGTAGCAGTCTCCTGTAGAGGTGGTGTTGTTGGTTGGAGACTTTCGCTCTCTGATAGAAAGGTGTTATTAGCAGTCTCCTGTTGTAACTTTTCCCCTGATGGCTTTTTCTGCTCTAAACTTCCTTCCTCTGTCTCACTAGCTTGAAAGACCTTCTCTTGTACTTGAATCTTTTCCTCATTCTGACTAACTTGAGAGACCTCTTTTACTTGAATCAATATGTCTTCTCCTTCCTCTACCTTTGTCTGATCTGAAGGCTTTGGACTAAACAAACTAGATACGTTCATCCACAATGGCAATGTGCCAACTGGCAGAGTCCCTGGGTTGTTCTTTTCTATTCTTTTTAAATCCTCACCATGATGGTTCCATTGTGATATATCTAACAACTCCTCCTTAAAAAGCCAAGGGCTATATTTTTGTATTATATCAACGTATGCCCTGACTGCTCTTGATTTTATTGGGAAGCCTCCTTGCTCTAACAATTTACTTAACACTCTTTCGGTTTGTTTTTTACTAATTGCTGATCCCGTATTTCTACTATAATACAACCCAGCAAGATAACACCAAACCAAACCGAGACAGAATGAAATAAAGTTGGAACAACACAAAATCATTATAGCCTTTCTATCCTCCTGACATGTCCATCCGTCCTTTCTCCCTGTCTGTTCCTCAGACGCAAATAGTTTTTCCTCAGATGTGAGCGGTTTTTCTTCCGTCTCACTCATCTCCAGGGACAGGCAACTTAAAACAAAAATGAAGCAAAACAAAAGAGGAATCTTAGAATGGCTACCCATCCTCTCGCCCTGCCCTCAGGGGCGAGCAGTTTACTTACCCTCAGTCGCTCCCCGTGCGGGCCACCAAATGCCGCAGTCTGGCTGGGCACAATTCAGGAGCCACTTGTCAAAAGAAACTAACTTTATTTTTAGAACTACAAACGCCAAGCAAAACAGCTCCTCAGGAAAAGAAACCCTCAGAGCCCAACTGCCACCACCGGCTTCCACAAGCCTCTCTCTCACACCAACCTCTCCACCTCCCACAATCCTCCTGCTCTTAAGGCCAATTGGCTGGGTCATGTGGGCGGAGCCAAAGAAGTTCCCCAATGAGCAGTTACATAGTCTGAAGGGCAGGGAAACAGCCCAATGAACATCACCGCAGAGGAGCCAATCAGCTAGATGTTGCTGGGGCCGCTGTGAGCCAATCATCAGCTGGCAGCTGGAAGTTTGCTGGGGCCCCTTTGGCTGTGGCTCTCAACAGGTGTCACCTGGGGGAGAAGCAGCCAATCATACTTTCAAAGTGGGAACATATTTTGTCTTTTGCAACATGTTAACAAGTCTACACAGATTACTAGGAAGAGGAGAAGCCTAGTAGGAAATAAGCTGGAACTATTTTGGTAATTTTCTACACATATTACTCAGATTTTAAATCTTTATAAGCAAAGATTTAAAAGAGAAAACTAAATAAAAGCTACTATCTTGTCACTCTGTTAGCTAAAATTGTATTGCTTCTCAAGGTCCACATAATGCACAGCTAAGTCTTCATATTTTGGATGTTAACCGTGTATAGAAGAGATTACAAAATAAACTGTGATGAATGAATATGTTTAAGTAACTAAGGAAATGAGTAAAATGTGACTCACTCCTGATACTGTGTTGCTCCATATCTCATTAATATTGTCTTGCATGCAAGTACTTGGTATTACATGAAGTAGCCATTGTAACTTTTACCTGAATGTTTTATTTTCCAACCACACAGAAAAGAAGCTTAGTACAGTTGTGTAGGATATCTTAATTTATGAGTTAACTTTGCTAGCAATTCCAAGTGTTTCTTTGATTTTGTGGAAGATAGGTTTTTTATTTGTTTGTTTTTCTACTTTGATTTTATTACTGTATAGGATAAAGTTGATTTTCCTGGGAGAGATGAGTGTATTTATTAGAAATGTGATTGATTTTAATGTTAAACAAATGAACAGTCTGCTGTTGCATAGCAATAGAGGAAGGCTGTGTAATAGGGCAAATGTTGCTGCTCAACATGTCCAACCTTTCTTCCTTCCTTCCTTCCTTCCTTCTTTCCTTCCTTCCTTCCTTTCTTCAGAGCTGGGTTCTGGGGGTAGAACCCCACACGTGGACCTCATGCATACTAGTAAGTACTGTACCATTAAGCTACATTCCCAGCCTCTCTAACCTGTCTTTCTATAGCCAAGTGAATTTGAACTACACAGGGAAGGGGCTTATTGTAACATGATCTCTAATACAGGGCAAGGTAGTTCCGCTCACAATAAATGTGGGTCCACAAAACCCAAAATCTGTGGGGAGGGTGATTATTGGAGAGTCCTATCTTCCATATTTTGCTCTGCCCCTTTTCCGGGAACTCATTTCTGGCATTCAGATGCTTTAAATGATAGCTTTGAGAAGTTCACAAGTCTTCAAGTCCACTCATTAAATTACTTTAGTTGGAAAGTGTTTCCAAAATACATCACAGGAGACTCACTTTCAGCATGATGGATTGAGTAAGTTGACAAATTCCTTTCCCCCTTTGAATACATCAAATATAAACAATAAAATCATCAGAAATAATCATTTCAACACTCTGAATCATTTCAACAGACAACCTACAACAAATTATGACTTGTGTATTCATGAAACCACAGAAGTTCAGATAAGAGCACATGAGTCTGGTATTTTTGCCTGTCTGGGGTTGCTCCTATTCTATGCTGGCTCTAAGGTTCAACAAGTGCTTTAGTCAGCTTCTTCACTGCTGGGATTGAAAGGCCTGGCAAGAACAATTTTAGAGGTAGAAAAGTTTATTTGGCCCTCATGGTTTCAGAGGTCTCAATTCAAATATGGCCAAATCCATTTCTCTGAGCCTGAGGTGAGGCAGAACATCATTGTGTAAGGGTGTATTGGAGGAAAGCAGTTCAGGACTTGGCAATCAGGAAGCAGAGAGAGAGGGCCACTCATCAGTGAAAAACCAACTCACCAAAGGTACACCCCTAATAACCTACCTCCTCCAGCCATAACCTACCTGCCTAAATTACCACCAAATTAGTTCCTGTCAGATGATTAATCCACTTATTAGGTTACAATTATCATTATCTAATCATTTCACCTCTGACTGTTCTTTCATTGTCTCACACTTGAGCTTTTGGGGACACCTCATATCTAGGCCATAACATCCAGGGAGAAGGCAAACCCTATAAATAAGGCTTGTTCCAACTGCCAGAAGGGATTCACAATCTGATATATTGTAAATTAACTTTGTCATGTCATTGATAAGCAGTTCACTAGCCTGAGGTTGCAGTCCTGCTTGAGGACTATCTAGATCCTTAAGAGATTTCTGGGAGGTGAGACAGCCTTTGGGCTTGACAAGTACTTCACACATTTTAGCTTTCCCCCAGGCATGCAGACAGAAAATTCTCACATACCCTTTGTTGCTATAGCCTTTGCCTATGCACAAACAGAAGCAAAAATGTCCAGTAAAAAGTGAAAGCCAGGGAAAAGTTGAATGTACTTTGCCAGTTCACATTCATCAGCAGAAAGCAGAGGCCTGATTGAAAGGAAAGCACAGACCTGGCCAATTTCTGCTATGCTATGCAGACACCGTGGTTAAACCTAGGAAACCGACTTAAAAAACCTGATCACAGACATCAATAGCTATCCACACTTCAGTGGAGACAGATTTCACAGATTTTAGGCCATTTTAAGACAAAACCTTAGGCAAACAAAAGAAGAACAATGGGGTGGGGGGAATGTCCAAAACAATACATGATCTATTCTACTATTTGAAATTTAATCAAAGATTACAAGGCACACCCACAAAAAAGGAAGTGTAGCATTTAAAGAAGCCATGTTCACACAATAAAAGGTAACAGATTACCATGATTCAGTGAACAAAGAATCTCAAAATGAGAGATCCACCCACACCAGCCTGCATGGGACTCAGGCTCACATCCCTCCACCTGCAGGCACCCACTAGAGCCCAGCATCGAGCACAGGACTGTCCCTTCCAACCAGCAGACTACCTCAGGAGCCCAGGTCCAGCCCAGATCCATCCCGCTGACTTGCGCAGGACCTACGTCCAGGATAGGGTAGGTCTGAGTTCACCTCCCCACCCCCACCTGGGAGCCTGACCCTAACCCACTTCCATCTTGGGACACTGCAGTCATCACCATAGCCTTCCCCACACAGTAGCCTGTCTGTTGTCTTTTTGACAACAAAAAGACAACAGACAGGGCCTATAAGCAGCTTGCATGTCAGAGCAGGCATTCCAAAGAGAGCGTGAGACCCAGTTTTTCAGCCCCATCTCTGTGAGACATAGCTTCTATCTTGGGGCACCTCAACTATTATCTTTATTTACCTTGGCTATTGCTGCCACTACCTTTAGTTGCAGTAGCATACGTTGAGGGACACCAGCAGGGTCTGAAAGCCCAATATCAAGGTGAGGTACAATCTTCATGGGTAAAATATAGGGTAGAAACTGTAATATCTCAGATCCACACTGCAAGAAGGAAGACACATAGACAACATGAATAAACAAGAGATGAAAGTGCCCCAAAGAAACCAGGATCCTATAATAACAGAACCCATGGACATCGTCGAAGTTGATGAAATGTCAAAGAAGGAGTTCAGAAGGCTCATAATTAAAATGATCTATGAATTAAAGGATGACCTAAATGAGCAAATGCAGGCAAAAATTGATCTCTCCAACAAAGAGATAAGAAATAGCAAAAGATTAATTCAAGAGAGAGACTCTTAAAAAACAAAACATAAAAACATTCAGAAATCCTTGAAATGAAGGATACATAAACCAAATAAAAAACTCAATAGAAAGCATAACCAACAGACTAGATCACTTAGAAGAAAGAACGTCAGATAATGAAAACAAAGTTGGGGCTGGGGATGTGGCTCAAGCGGTAGCGCGCTCGCCTGGCATGCGTGCGGCCCGGGTTCAATCCTCAGCACCACATACCAACAAAGATGTTGTGTCCGCTGATAACTAAAAAATAAATATTAAAAATTCTCTCTCTCTCTCTCTCTCTCTCTCTCTCTCTCTCTCCTCTCTCTCTCTCTCTAAAAAAAAAAAAAAAAAAAAAAAAGTATGCAATCTGGAAAATAAAATTGACCTCACAGTGAAGATAGTAAGAAACCATGAACAGAACATTTAAGAATTATTGGAAGCATCAAAAGACCAAATCTAAGGGTTGCTGGGATAGAGAAAGGCACAGAATTTCAAACCAAAGGAATGCACAATCTCTTCAATGAGATAATATCAGAAAATTTCCCAAGCATGAAGAACGAATTGGAAAACCAAATACAAGAGGCTTACAGGACACCAAATGTACAAAATTACAACAGGTCTACACCCAGACACATTATAATGAAAATGCCTAGTATACAGAATAAGGATCAAATCTTAAAAGCCACATGATAGAGAAATCAGATCACATATAGGGGAGACCAATTAGTAACTCAGCAGATTTTTCAACCCAGACCCTCAAAGCCAGGAGATCATGGAAAACATATACCAAGCTCTGAAAGAAAATGGATGCCAACAAAGAATTTTATACCCAACAAAACTAAGCTTTAGATTTGATGATGAAATAAAAATCTTCCACAATATTCAAAAGTTAAAAAGAATTTACAACTAGAAAGCCTGTACCACAGAACATCCTCAGCAAAATATTCCACAAAGAGGAAATTAAAAACAATAATGAAAATCAGCAGAGGGTGGTATTACACTAAAGGAAAATCTAATCAGAGGAGAAACCAAGTCACGTTAAATACCAAAAAATAAACAAAAACGGCTGGGAATACAAATCATGTCTCAATAATAACCATGATCGTTAAAGGCCTAAACTCACCAATCAAAAGACATTGACTAGCAGATTGGATTTTTAAAAAAGGCCCAACAGGATCCTGCCTCCAAGAGACTCATTTCATAGGAAAAGACATCCACAAGCTGAAGCTGGAGGGTTGGGAAAAATCATACCACTCACATGGATTGCAGAAGCAAGCAGGGATTTCCATCCTCATATCAAATAAAGTAGACTTCAAAAAGGATAAAGAAGGACACTACATACTGCTCAAGGGAATCATATGGCAACAAGACTTAACAATTATAAATATATATGCCCCAAACAATGGAGCATCTACATTCATCAAACAAACTCTTATCAAGTTCAAAGTCGAATAGACCATAATAAAATAATTTGGGGTGACTTTAACACACTTCTTTTATCACTAGACAGACCTTTCAAACAAAAGCTGAACAAAGAAACTACAGAACTCAAAAATATAATCAATAACTTTCACTTAACTGACGTATATAGAATATTTTATCCTTCAATGAGAGAATACATTTTCTTCTCAGCAGCACATGGATCCTTCTCTAAAATAGACCATATATTATGCCACAAAGCAACTCTTAGCAAATATAAAAAAGTAGAGATGCTACCCTGAATTCTATCAGATCATAAGGGAATGAAATTATAAATCAATGATAAAATAAGAAATAAAATCCACTCCAACACCTGGAGACTAAATAATATGCTACTGAATGAAAAATGGGTTGCAGAAGACATCAAGGAGGAGATTAAAAATTTTTGGAGGTTAATGAGAACACAGATACAACATATCGAAATCTCTGGGACACTATGAAAAGTAGTTATAAGAGGAAAGTTCATTGCATGGAGTTCATTCTTAACAGAAGAAAAAGTCAACAAACAAATGACTTAACATTACATTTCAAAGTCCTAGAAAAAGAAGAACAAATCTACATCAAAAGCAGTAGAAGACAGGAAATAATTAAAATCAGAGCTGAAATCAATGAAATTGAAGCAAAAGAAACAATTGAAAAAATCGACAGAACAAAAAGTTAGTTCTTTGAAAAAATAAATAAAATTGACAGGCCCTTAGCCATGCTAATGAAGAGAAGGAGAGAGAAAACTCAAATTACTAACATACATGATGAAAAAGGAAATATCACAAGAGACACTACAGAAATACAGAAGGTAATTAGAAGTTATTTTGAAAATTTGTACTTCAATAAAATAGAAAATATCGAAGGCATTGACAAATTTCTAGAGTCATATAATTTGCCCAAATTGAATCAGGATGATGTATACAATTTAAACAGATCAATTTCAAGTGACAAAATAGAAGATGCCATCCAAAGTCTACCAACCAAGAAAAGCCCATGACCAGATGAATACACAGCCAAGTTCTACAAGACCTTTAAAGAAGTACTAATACCAATACTCTTCACTTTATTTCAGGAAATAGAAAAAGAGGGAGCACTTCCAAACTCATTTTATGAGGCCAATATCACCCTGATTCCAAAACCAGGGTGATATTGGCCTCATAAAAAAAAAAGAAAGAAAGAAAGAAAAGAAAACTTCAGACCAATATCTCTAATGAACATAGATGCAAAAATTCTCAATAAAATTCTGGCAAATTGAATACAAAAACATATCAAAAAGATTATGCACCACAACCAAGTGGGATTCATTCCAGGGATGCAAGGTTGGTTCAGCATATGGAAATCAATAAATGTAATTCATCACATCAATAGACTTAAAGGTAAGAATCATATGATCATCTCAATAGATGCAGAAAAAGCATTTGATAAAATATAGCACCCCTTTATGTTCAAAACACTAGAAAAACTAGGGATAACAGGAATATATATCAATATCATAAAGGCTATCTATGCTAAGCCCCAGGCCAACATCATTCTAAATGAAGAAAAATTGAAGGCATTCCCTCTAAAAATCATAATAAGACAGGGATGCCCTCTTTCACCGTTTCAATTTAACACAGTTCTTGAAATACTGGCCAGAGCAATTAGGCACAAGAAAGAAATTAAAGGGATACACTTAGGAAAAGAAGAATTCAAATTGGCACTATTTGCTGATGATAGGATTCTATACCTAGAAGACCCTAAAAGTTTCACCCGAAAACTTCCAGAACTAATAAATGAATTCAGCAAAGTAGCAGGATATAAGATCAACACTCATAAATCAAATGCATTTCTGTATGTCAGTGACAAATCCTCAGAAAGGGAAATGAGGAAAACTACCCCATTTACAAAAGCCTCAAAAATCAAAAACAAACAAACAAACAAAAAACCCTGGGAATCAACTTAACGAAAGAGGTGAAAGATCTATATAATGAAAAGTACAGAACCCTAAAGAAAGAAATCAAAGAAGACCTTAGAAGATGGAAATATCTACCTTGCTCTTGGATAAGCAGAATTAATATCAAAATGACCAGACTACCAAAAGCACTATACTGATTTAATGCAATTCCAATCAAAATCCCAATGGCATTCCTCATAGACATAGAAAAATCGGGGCTGGGGATGTGGCTCAAGTGGTAGCGCGCTTGCCTGGCATGCGTTTGGCCAGGGTTCGGTCCTCAGCACCACATACAAACAAAGATGTTGTGCCTGCTGAAAACTTAAAGATAAATATTAAAATTCTCTCTCTCTCTCTCTCTCTCTCTAAAAAAAAGAAGAAAAAGAAAAATCACGGGACTGGGGCTGTAGCTCAGCAGAGTGCTTGCCTAGCATGTATGAGGCACTGGGTTCGATCCTCAGCATCACATAAAAATAAACAAAATAAAGGCATTATGTCCATTTACAACTGCCGCAAACTGCCCGGCCCCGGGCCGGCTGAGTCCCGCTCCTGCTGCCGAGCACTGCCTGCGGCACCCCTGCTGAGCGATTCCCTGCTGAGCTGTCAGTGCACGCGGGCTTGCAATCTTGCAACCCGGTTGGGCACAAAAACACAAGCCAGTCAAACTGAGACAAAGTTTTATTTAGAGAGAGGCCGTGTGCGTCCCCTAACAGGTGGGTCCGCCACGTGTGTGTGTTCTACCTGAGGGGGGGGGGGGCTTCCACTTCCCCCGGAACACCCTCCTACCATCCTTTTCCAACCAATGGGAACTCTCCCATTACAAGAGTGACATGAGTAACCTGAGTCCTGAAATGGGCCCAGCTAAACAGCATGAGTCCAATTACCATATGAATGTGAATTGCTGGCTGGCAGTCATAAAATCCAAAGGTGCCTATATCAATATTTTTGCTGTGGCTCCTAACAACAACTACAAAAAAAATTTTAAAAATAAAGAAATAAAAAAGCAGTCATGAAATTCATCTGGAAAAATAAAGAGACTCAGAATAGCTAAAGTAATCCTTAGCAGAAAGAGTGAAGCAGATGGCATCACTATACCAGATATTAAGCTATACTACAGAGCAATAGTAACAAAAACAGCATGGTATTGGCACCAAAACAGACTGGTAGACCAATGGCACAGAATAGAGGACACAGACACTAACCCACAAAATTTCAATTATCCTATAGTAGTCAAAGGTGCCAAAAACATGCATTGGAGCAAAGATAGCCTCTTGAACAAATGGTGCTTGGAAACCTAGACATCCATATGCAACAAAATGAAATTAAGCCCCTAACTCTCACCATGCAAAAAAACTCAACTCAAAATGGATCAAGGACCTAGGAATAAAACCAGAGACCCTGCATTGAATAGAATAAAAAGTAGGCCCTAATCTCCATCATGTGGATTTACGCCCCAACTTCCTTTGGAGCAATAAATAAAATCAAGAATCAATAAATGGGATGGATTCAAACTAAAAGTTTCTTCTCAGAAAAAGAATCTGTGAGGTGAATAGAGAGCCTACATTTTGGGAGCAAATCTTTACCTCTCACACATCAGATAGAGCACTAATCTCTAGAGTATATAAAGAACTCAAAATGCTAAGCACCAAAAAAACAAATAACCCAATCAATAAATGGACCACGGACCAGAAGATGAGATATACAATTAATCAACAAATATGTGAAAAAATGTTCATCATCACTGGCAGAGAAATGCAAATCAAAACTACTCTAAGATTTCAACTCACTTGAGTCAGAATGGCAGCTATTATGAATACAAACAACAATAAGTGTTGGTGAGGATGTAGGGAAAAAGGTACACTCATACACTGCTGATGGGACTGCAAATTGGTGCAGCCAATATGGAAAGCAGTATGGAGATTTCTTGGAAAACTGGGAATGGAACCACCATTGGACCCAGCTATCCCTCTTCTCGGTCTATACCCAAAGAACTTAAAAACAGCATACTACAAGGACACAGCCACATCAATGTTTATAGCAGCACAATTCACAATAGTTAAATTGTGGAACCAACTTAGATGCTTCAATAGATGAATGGATGAAAAAATGTGGCATACATACACAATGGAATATTACTCAGCAATAAAGGAGAATGTTATCATGGCATTTGCAGGTAAATGGATGGAGTTAGAGAAGATAACACTAAATGAAGTCTGCCAATCCCAAAAGACCAAATGCTGAATGTTTTCTCTGATATAAGGAGGCTGATTTGTAGTAGGGTAGGGAGTGGGAGCATGGGAGGAATAGAGAAACTCTAGATAGGGCAGTGGTGTGGCAGAGGAAGGGAGCGGGCATGGGGTTAGAAATGATGGTAGAATGTGATGATCATTATTATCCAAAGTACATGTATGAAGGCATGAATTGGTGTGAATATACTTTGTATACAACCAGAGAGATGAAAAATTGTGCTCTATATGTGTAATAAAAATTGTAATGCATTCGCTGTCATATATAAATAAAAAATTAATTAAAAAAAAAGAAATAGGGCATTAAATACCAGGGGCATTTTCCAGTCCTCCCCAGACAGTTCTATTTTCTTAAAGCAGTTTCCAAAACCCCAAAATGTCTCAAGCACACTTCAGTGAATGCCCTTGAGCTGTTTGGAGTAGCTAAAAACAGGGGGCACACGCACAAAAAAAGAATCTCAAAATGAGAGCATATGAAAGAACCAGAAGTTGAAAAGTATGTCTGAAGTAAAAAATTCAGTAGATTTGAGGTTGCTGAACAAAAATCAAGTGAAATTTTTTGACTTGAAGAACAAAGAGAAAGAAGAAAATGAGCAGAATCAACATCAGGACAACACCAGCACATGTATCAGCACATGTATAAGAGGATTTACAGAAGAGGAAAGACAGAAAATGGCAAAAATACATATTTGAAGAAATGAAAGCCAAAAATCTCTCAGATTTAAGAAACCCAACAAACCAAAAGAAGGATAATCACAAGTAGAGCTCTGCCAAAAACATCACAAACTTTTTTCTTTGCATTCTGGGAATGGAATGCAGGGGTGTTGTACTTTTTGCTAAAACCCCAGACCTTTAAAAGTCTTGTTTATTTTGAGATAGAGTCTTGTTAAATTGCTAAAGTTAGCTTCAAACTTGATTCTCCTGACTCAGTCACCTAAGTAGCTGGGATTACAGGTGTGTACCCCTGTGCATGACTCATAGGCAGACTTTTAAAAGACAAAAGGAAAAGATCTTGAAAGCACTAACAAAAACAATCTAGTCTATGAAAAGGACCAAAAAGATCAATAGCTGACTTTCAAAATTAATGGAAGTCAGGGTTCATTGGAATGACATATTCAAAGAGACAAAAATAAAAACTTGGGCTGGGGATATAGCTCAGTTGGTAGAGGCTTGCCTTGCATGCACAAGGCCCTCAGTTCAATCCATAGGACCACACAATAAATAAATAAAAATAAAGAAATAAAGAAAAACTTGTCAAGCATATGTATTCACAAATATACCTTTTACAACAAAGGTAAAAATAGACATTCTAAGATGAAGAATGAAGAATGAAGATTTAAGATTGTGCAAAGGAGCAGTTATAGCTTAACACCGTTGAGCTTGAAACATTGAGTAGATGCAATATACATGACAATAATAGAACAAAGAAAAGGAGAGGAAAAGGGAATTTATATATTGGAAGAAGATCCATACTTTTTTTTTTTTTTTGTGTGTGTGTGTGTGTGTGTGGTGCTGAGTATCAAACCCAGGGCATTGTGTACACTAGGCAACTGCCCTACAACTGAGCTTCACGTCAACAGAGTTCTTATATTTTATTGAATTTAAGTTTGTGTTGGAAAAAAAGTTTGTGTTGGTATGAAGTAGATTATAATAAGATTTATATTTTTATCCCTACAGCAACCACTCAAACATATAGTATCTCAGTATAGCAGGAAAAATTAAAATGGTACTAAAAAAGTATTAAACAAAAGACCTGAAAAGAAAAACAAAGGAATTGCTTTAGATATGAGAAAAACAGCAAAAAGCAGAAGTAAATCCAATTATATCAATAATATTAAATATGAGTGAACATTCATCCCAGTGAAACGGCAGATTATCAGACTGGATAAAAAGGCAAGATCTAGCTGATAAATTATTTAAATTCAGGATATATGTTCACTTCTAACTTACAATTAAGTCTATACCTCAACTAAAAAAGGGGCAAAAGATTTGAACAGACATTTTTCCAAAGAAAATGTTTGAATAGACATTTCTCCAAAGATATAAAATAAGCAAGCACAGAAGATATTCAACATCATAAGTCATTAGAGAGATACAAATTAAATCCACAATGATTTAATCTGGGAGATATTATAATTTGGATGAGTTTAATCCGAATATGAGAGGTCTGAGATACCACTTCATGTTCATTAGAATGCCATAATCAAAAGGGTAGACTATTATTATTAAGAAGTATTGTGAAGTCAGATGGGGTGGCAAATGTCTGTAGCTGCTCAGGAGGCTGAGGCTGGAGGATTAAGAGTTCAAAGCCAACCTCGGCAACTTGGTGAGGGCCCTAAACAACTCAGTGAGATCCTGTCTCTAAATAAAATATAAAGAAAAGGCGCTGGGGATGTGGTTCAGTGGTTAAGTGACCTGGGTTCAATCCCCAGTACAAAAAAAAAAAAAAAAAAAGTAGCGTGAAACATGTGAAGAAACTGTCCCTCACACATTGCTGGTTACAAAGTAAAATTGTACAGTCACTTTGAAATCAGTTCACCAGTGTCTCAAAAATTATCTACAAACTGGCATGACAGAATTTTGGGGGCTGATGAAAATGTTCCAAAACTTGATTGTGCTGATGATTTTACACACACACACACACACACACACACACACACACACACACCCCTTTGAACTGTACTTAAGCTCAATAAATTTTATAGCATCAATCAATCTAAAAAATTTTTGAAGTCAGAATAGATGACAGGTTAAACTTTATTAGTGTTCTGTATATGTATTTTTTGTTGTTTTTCTGGTACCAGAGATTGAACTCAGGGGCATTTTAACCACTTAACCACATTCCTAGCCCCCTTTCTTTTCTTTCTTTCTTTCTTTTTTCTTTTCTTTTTTTCTTTTTTTTTTTTGAGCAGAACCTTGCTAAATTGCTGAAGCTGGCCCTCAGCTTGTGTTCCTCCTGCTTCAGCCTCCCAAGCCACGGGGATTACAGGCTTGTGCCACTGTTCTTGGCTGTGTGCATATTATATGTATATTAGATGTGCATGTAAAGAGAGCGGGGAAGAAAGAGTACATGTACATGAGCAAGCCTGGGGGCAATTTAAAAAAATAGGGAGATGGAAAAAAGTAGTGAATCTAGATGAAGGACATGTAGGAGTTGCTTGTAATACTCTGGTAACTTTTTCAGTTTAAAATTACATCAAAAGTTAAGATTACCAAAGAAAGGACAAGAATATCATGCAAATTCTCTAACTCTATCCATCATCTTCAATGAAGATCATTTATTGCTTAAATTATTAGAAAATTATAGACTTAATTATTTATTTATGTCTGTTGATTTATGTACTGACACAGAGGTTTGCTCCTGAAGATTCATTTTTAACAATCAGCACGGGCTGGGATCGATCCCAAACTCTCGCGGTAGTCACCCTCAGGGAGGCAGCCTCCAAGGACAACTGCTAGTGATTAAAAAGTCACTTCAAGAACATAATTCGGCTGTAAAACCCAATACAAGTTACTCTAAAATGTCTTCTATGGAGTTAAATATTCGTCTGTAAACCCAGTAACAACATGTTCACATTCGTGAAAACTAAACACAACCTAGGGTCATTCAAAAGCTCACTTTGAAAGGAAGTTTTGGGGTTTTTTTTGCTCTTGAAATTAAGCCTAATTATACAGCTATTCAGAATGAAGTTTGTTGCTTGTTTATTTACTAAATACTGTTGCTCTAGGTTAAATTTCATTTGTCTAGTGAAGATGAAAGAGCATGGTGCATTTCAAAAAAGTTATAATCATTTAAATTCAAATTGTACCTTTAGGTTTACAATTCTTTACTCTTAATTTTTTTTTTTAAATGTGTGGTCTTTTTTTTTTTTTAAATATTTTTTTAGTTGTAGATGGACACAATACTTTTATTTTGTTTATTTTTATGTGGTGCCAGGATGGAACTCAGTGTCTCATGGATGCTCAGCAAGCGCTCTACCACTGAGCCACAACCCCGGCCCCTCTTAGAAAACTATTTTATATATGGTAGATCTGGAGTATAATTAAGTACATCCTAATAACGTTTCACTGATGTACTTAGAAATATAATTTACCAACAATAAAATGGCATTCTTTTTTTTCTTTTTAAAATTTTGGGTACCAGGGATTGAACCCAGGGGCACTCAACCACTGAGCCACATCCCCAGCCCTATTTTGTATTATATTTAGAGACAGGGTCTCACTGTGTTGCTTAGTGCCTCCCCATTGCTGAGGCTGGCTTTGAAATCGGGATCCTCGGGTCTCAGCCCCCAATTCTCTGGATTAAAGGTGTATGTCACCGTGCCCGGCAGCATTATTTCTTTATTAAAGAGCAATCAAGAGATAATGATGTTACCAAGCAGGGGCACCCCTTACTCCACAAATACTTGAGAGTCAAATTGTCAGAAAAAAAAAAAAAAGTTTATTCTGAGTCAGCTTTGAAGGAACACGGACACTTAAATTCTTCAGTTTTTTTTTTTTTTTTTTTTTTTTTTTCAGAAAACACAAGGGGTAGGCAAACTTTTAAAAGAGAAAAGAGAAGGCAAAGTGGGACAAAAGGCAGTAAATAAACATATGCAGATTTAGTTAGGCTGAGCTAGAAAGAGCTGTCATGGTGCCTGGCCAGGGCAGGGGATGGTTTCTAATCTCAGCCTGAGTAAGTTTAGAAGCTAAAGCAGTTTGGAGCTTCATTCTTATAAGGAAGTTGCCCTTAATTTCAGAGAAAGTCTATTTTCAATAATTCTTTACTAATTTTATCTTGCAAATTAAAAATACCAGGAGTTAAAGGGAGACTTTTATTCACACCTAATACAGGAACCAACCATAAAAGCATTACTTACTTTCAACATAACAACTGATCGACATTTCTCAAACAAGATGTTTTCAACCCTAATAGCTCTTTATTTTTAAAATATATTTGCTTTAGGTTACTAATTTGCAATAAGTGTCGTCGGAGAAGAACCAAAGTTAAGTTAATTTGACAAAAGATCGACAAAATAGTTCAGACCTTGAATTATACCAAATCAAGAATGGAGTGGTGGTGGGGAATGGGGAGGTGGTATCTGCAAAAAGAGGCTATTGCGATGCTACTTAGATTCTTGCAATAAAATCAGCAATACATCTTTATCAAGAGAATTATCATCTCACTTCTAATTTCTTCCCCTTAAGAAAATTTGGCATCCAAAGTCTCATGGGTCAATAATAGAGCTTTGCTTCATTTTTATGCTCTTTTGCATGAGTTTTCAAGGTATGTGTTGCTCATTCACATGACTTCTGAAGTAGAAAAGCAGATATGTAAGAAGTTTTCTGTGAAAACTGCAGGAAATGAGAAAATTTTAAAAAATATACAGCTTTAAAAATCTGTTGATTTATACTCATAAAAAAATACAAGCAGCCCAGCACCATGGTGCACACCTGAAATCCCAGCGGCTCAGGAGGCTGAGGAAGGAGGAGCACAAGTTCAAAGCTAGCCTCAGCAACTTACTGAGGCCTTAAGCAGCTCAGTGAGACCCTGTCTCTAAATAAAATATTTTAAAAGAGCTGGTGATATAGCTTAGTGGTTAAGCACCCTTGGGTTCAACCCCTAGTACCAAGACAAATAATAATAAAATAAAATAAAATTAATAATATAAAAGCATTGCCAGGCATGGGGACACACGTCTGTAATTCCAGCAACTTGGATGGCTGAGACAGGAGTATCAAAGTTTGAGGTCAGCCTGGTCAACTTAGCAAGATCCCATCTCAAAAAAAAAAAAAAAAAGAGAAAGGTTAGAGTGTAGCTCAGTAGTAGAGCACCCTTGGGCTCAAAATTTAAATATTAAAATTGTTTTAAAATAAAGCATTTAAAAACTTGATTTTACAAGTAATTTATGCAGAAGAACATAAATAGTATATGGAAAGTATGTATAACAGAAAAGTTTAGAAAATGTTTCAGAAGCATCTCTGCCTTTCCAGAATGTTCATTCTCTTGGCCATCACTACCCTAAATTATTACTTCTACTTCCTGAGTTAATCAAAACCTGGTTCTCTCCTGCAGAGACTGTTTTCCCTAAGCCCTCTCAAGTATTATCCACTCTATCCCAGATACTACAGGATAAAAAGGTGAAGTCTTTGTTCCCATCATTCTCTTTAATATTGTACCCCCATCTTTAACACCTACTCCCACAGGGTTTTTATTCCTAGTTAAAAACAAACAAAAACCTCCTTTTGTATATTTTCTCCTTACAAGTTTTTAAAACAGTTTTACATATATATAGTTTTGTTCAATAACTGTTGATTTCTTTCAACTTATTTGAATCTTTCATATTCTCTAAGGGGAAGCCAAAGCAAAGGCTCCTTGTGTTATGTGAATTGATGAATTAGATGATGTTAGTTGGAAGAGAATTGAACACAGCCATATTCATAAATCAACTTCTTGTAGAAATGGATGGGTAATTGAG
Source organism: Urocitellus parryii (assembly GCF_045843805.1). Classification (NCBI taxonomy): domain Eukaryota; kingdom Metazoa; phylum Chordata; class Mammalia; order Rodentia; family Sciuridae; genus Urocitellus; species Urocitellus parryii. Next base: position 160,414,508 of record NC_135535.1, on the reverse strand, counting down.
TCTTCCTTTGTCTGTGGAGTACAGTGATATATTTTTAAAATTAGGATTTATCCCATTTAAAAAATAGTTTAGAATAATATATATCTTTAAGCATTTGATATATTTAGACTTGCTCTTATGCAAAGTTTTCCCATAAAGCATGTGTAACGTTCTACAAATATGAAAAATGTTTTGTGGTTTAGTCACAGAATAGTCCCTTATGTATGAACTCAAGACAAGTTTTTCTCTATTTTATTGTTTCCATTACTAATTGGGTCTTTGATATATCAGCTCCTCTTTTATCTTATATCTATTTCTTTTTTCATTTATTTCATGATATTTAAGAAAACAGTGATTCAGTGTGAGACGAATAGTCTATTTTAAAAAGTAAAGTAAGCCAGGTGTGGTGGCACGTGCCTATAATCCTAGAGGTTGGGAGGCAGATGCAATAGGATTGTGAATTCAAAGCCAACCTCAGCAACTTAGTGAGGTCCCAAGGAACTCAGTGAGACCCTGACTCTAAATTAAAAAAAAAAAAAATATATATATATATATATATATATATATATATATATATATATATATATAAAGGGCTGGAGATGTGACAATAGTTAAGTGCCCCTGGGTTCAATTTCTGGTACCAAAAATTAAAAATTAAATAAAAATAAAGCTGAGTAGTAGCACACTTACTTGGCATTCCCAAGGCCCTGGTTCAATCCCTAGCAATGAAAAAATAATACTAATAAAAATAAAATAAATAGATAGTACACTGGTTTGTACACAGTTTATGACTAGCTTTGAATGTTGCAGTAGACTTAAGGCTTATATCAGTGATCATAATATTAAAAAAAAACCTGGGGTTGTAGATCAGTGGTAGAACATTTGCCTAGCATGTGTGAGGCACTGGGTTCAATCCTCAGTACCATATAAAAATAAATAAATAAATTGATAGATTAATTAACTAATTAATTAATAGGGGCTGAGGTTGTGGCTCAGTGGTAGAGTGCTTGCCTAGCATGCATGAGGCACTGGATTCCATCCTCAGCACCACATAAAAATAAATAAATAAAATAAAGATATTGTGTCCATCTACAAATAAAAAATATTTTTTAAACATTACATATAAAAAAATCAAGGGGGCTGGGGTTGTAGCTCAGTGGTAGAGCACTTGCCTAGCATGTGTGAGGCCCTGGGTTTGTTCCTCAGCACCACATAAAACTAAATAAACAAAATAAAGGCATTGTGTCCATCTATAACTAAAAATATTTTTTTAAAAAAGCAAGAAGTGGCATTGTCTGAAAGAAGTAGCTTAAAGTCAGCATGAGACATTTTTGGAATTAAATAGGAAGTCTAGAAACAAATAATTTGAATTGACAAACTTGGAAGTACTTTTTCAGAAAGTAATCAGGGGTCTGAGGTTGTAGCTCAGCGGTAGATCTCTCTTATTTAGCATGTGTGAGGCACTGGGTTCAATTCTCAGAACTATATATAAATAAAACAAAGGTCCATTGACAACTAAAAAAATATTTTTAAAAAAAGGTAATCAGGCACTCAAGCTTTTCACATCAGGTTATATTTTCCTAAGTAGAACAGATTTTATGAAAGTATGTAATCACAGACGATTGCTGGTTTATACTCAATCTCTTTTCTTGTCTGTTACTAAGATTAATGACAGGTTAGTGTTGCTATATATATGTGCTATGCTTCAATTTTCAGTGAAAAAGTAATCCTATTTTTGTTTTGCTTTTTTCCAAATAGTTTTAAACCCAATGAAGGAGTAATCATTATAGAAATCACAAACTTCCCAGAGACATTAGATAAACCATCGAAGAATTTTTTTTAAATATTTATTTTTTAGTGGTAGTTGGACACAACACCTTTATTTTAATGTGGTGCTAAGGCTCGAACCCAAGGCCTTGCACTTGCTATGTGAGCGCTCTACCACTGAGCCACGCCCCAGCCCTCAAAGAAAATTTTTGTGAGGTATTATTACCTACTATAACATTATGCCAAGAGAAGAAGCCCATTGCAAAAGATCACATTGTAGGATTCCAGTGGTATGAGATGTTCAAATAAGCAATCCACACAAATTAGATTAGTGATTGCCAGAGGTTTCGGAGGATGGGAGTGAGGGGAAACTACCAATAGATGTGGGGTTTCTTTTGGTGGGGACCAGGATATTTTGAAATAGATTGAAATGATACATTTCAACTCATTCACTTTTCATTCTTGTGGTATTTTTTTAGGGGGGGGAGGGGTACTGGAGCACTTAACTACTGAGCCACATCCCCAGCCCTTTTTTATATTTTATTTAGAGACGAGGTCTCACTGAGTTGATTAGAGACTTGCTAAATTGCTGAGGCTGGCTTTGAACTCATGATCCTCCTGCCTCTGCCTCCTGAGCTGCTGAGATTACAAGCATGTGCCACCATGTCCGGCTCATTCTAGTTTTTAATTCTGAGTTTATGGTAGATAAATTTTTGCATGTATGCTCCTGTGTCAGGATAAAGACTTTACTTTTTTAATAAGTTTTATTGAGACATAATCACATACCAAAATCTACTTCTTTATAGTGTACCATTTACTAGTTTAGTATTCTTTACAAAATTGTGCAGCCATTTCCACTATCTAATTCCAGAATATTTTCATCAACCCACCAAGAAACCCTGTACCAAATAATGGTCAGTCCCTACTCCCTCCTTCTTCCCAGCTCCTAGAACTGCTGATCTACTTTCTGTCTCTATGGATTTACCTGTTTGGGATGTTTCACACATTACATTAGTTTGAATTAATTGAGTCTGCTTGATACTAATATAACTCATACATCTATTAACTAAGAAGAAATGTTTCTTAAATTGATAATATAACTACTGTATCTATTACCAAGATGAAATGTGTTTATCTCTTAAGATGATCCTCATATTCCTCCAAAAATGAATAAGGTCAGTACAAATAGCTCCGTATGACTAACCATGTTTTTATAATCTGAGTCTCTGGTTTTTCCCTTAATTGTATGCAGAAAAAATATGCCCTTATATATCTTGTCCTGTGAAGGTAATGACAGTGAAAGTACAATTGTCCTTTAGTATCCATGGAGATTGGTTCCAGGACCCTTACCCCAGGCCAAAACCTACAGATCTTGAGTCACTTATATTAAATGGCACAGTGCTGACATACAACCTGGCATACAACCTCCTCTATACTTTAATTATAGCATATATACTTTGAATTTAGTACACTTGCTTATACTACTTAATGCAATGTATGTGCTGTGTAAATAGCTGTTGTAGTGTATTCTTAGAAATTAATGAAAAGAAATAAACAGGTACAGTTGATGTTTACAGATAAAACTTTTCCCCAAAAATTTTAACCCATGGTTGTCAAATCCAAGGATGCAGAACCCCTGAATACAGGGTGCCTAGTTTTTTCTATACAGCTCCTTTCCAGTGACAAAGAGAGGAATTAGGAGAATGGTGTTATATAGTTTGTGAACTTAACATCACAAACTACATCATACCCTCCTTCAGTCCTTGCTCCTGTTTTCATAGCAGTGTTGACTGAAATGAACTGAGGAAGAGGGAAAGCATTGTACTAGTAGTTAAGAAAGCATCGGAGGGCTGGGGTTGTGGCCAGTGGTAGAGCGCTCGCCTAGCACATGTGAGGCCCTGGGTTTGATCCTCAGCACTACATATAAATGAGTAAATAAAATAAAGGTATTGTGTCCAACTACAACTAAAAAAATAAAATATATATAAAAAAGAAAGCAGCAGAGAAAAATGTTTCTTTTTATTACACAAGGCAACATTTTAAATAATGTTAACCATCTAAAATGTTTTAAGTAAATATATTCTTATAATTTGCTTCCAAGTTACATTTCATTGGTAAGAATGCTATTCCAGATTGATTATGAGAAATAGGTTTTTCCACAATGTATTTGTGGTACATAAAGTTTATCTTCATGGAAGATTAAATGTTGAGCAGAGAAAGGAAAACAGGCAAAAATAAGGAATGAATTCATTGCTTTTTAATTTATGTTACCATGGTTACCTGACCTTAAGCCAAGCTCATGCTGGTGACAAATATATTTGTTTTAACATTCTGCCTGTTTTTGCTATGCTACATCATGGACTCAGCTGAATTCTATTTATTCTCAGCACCTCCATAATTCATTGCATACATTCACTCTCCAGTCCCAAAACTTTGTACCAGTTTCTTCTATTTATCCGCCTTTTTCAGTACCCTAACCCTGTATTCTGCCTGTTTTCAGATATAATTTTCTATAGCAAAGCCCTTTTCCTACTTGTGCTAGGAAAACAAAAGTTCAAGGTTGTGACTGTTAGTCTCTTCTTTTCCAAAAAAACCCAAAAAACAAAAAACAACACATTAATCAAAAAGCAAACAGTTATTCCAGGGTAAGTTTGAGAAACTCATAACCGGAACCCTGCACACTACCCTTTCTACTGGTATTTCAGATGGGGAATGTGTGCACATGTGCTCACAAACACACCCACAGAAATGGAAATGATTGGCAGACAGTAATACACATGGACCCTGAACTGTTTTCTTCTGATTACAAGAAATGAAGAAATCTCTGGTCCTCTCTTTCCTAAGTGCATTTCCTTTCTACATTCTGAGTTCACCCCAGGGAAAGGCAAGCTGCCAATCTAACAGGACAATAAAGTCCCATCACGTTTTATCTCTCAAGGACAGTGGATAAAGGCACTTGGATTTTCCCAAAGCATTGATGGTTTGCTGGCAGGGAAGATAGCAATGACCCTTTGGAGTCAAAAGGAAGTTCATTTCTCCAACTTTTCCAATTCTAGAATCTCTTTTGCTTAGTCCTGTGGGACATCAATGTGTGAATAATCTTAAGGGTCTCTGGGGCTTGTGCCTTTTAGTCATAAATTAGTGCCTAGAATCATCTGAAGAAATGGTGCTTCCTGTAGTTATTCTTTTTTTGAGAGAGAATTTTTTAATATTTATTTTTTAGTTCTTGGCGGACACAACATCTTTGTTGGTATGTGGTGCTGAGGATCGAACCCGGGCCGCACACATGCCAGGCGAGCGCGCTACCGCTTGAGCCACATCCCCAGCCCCGAGTTATTATTTTTTTATTGTTGATAGACCTTTACTTTATTTATTCATTTATTTATATGTGGGGCTGAGAATCAAAAAACCAGTGCCTCACACATGCCAGGTAAACTCGCTACCACTGAGCCGCAGCCCCAGGCCTGGCCTCTAAAAGCATCTCTTCCACACACTGTTTCAATGGTGCTGCAGACTTGGAAAGTACACTTAAAACATTTTATTGTCACATCAAAAAGGGATCTTTCCTACCCATTCCCATCCTCATGTTTTAAAATTCTTAATTCATAGAATAGGAAAAAAATACATCTGAGCAAAGGTGTGGAAATATATTTTATTTTTCCCGAATACACTCCTCACTTATGACAAGGTATAGATCAGCCTATATGAATGATGAGTTATCCTAAATTTGATTTATCCCATAAATCTCAAGAAATGGTTCAGGTTGACCTTTGCTTATCCTTGCTAATCTCTTAACTGAAATTAATCAGCCCTTTCTGGGTATTTAAATGACAGTGATTCTTTTACACTTAGGAAAACAAGCATGGCAAACTGGTAGTCCTTTCACTGACTCACAAATTGAACAAGCCACAGAGCTGAGAACACAAAAATAGTGTTTAATCATCTTGAGCCCCACTGAGATTCAACTGCCTCAACAGAACCTCACTACCTCTGGTTTATGGCAGAGTACTTCCAGGAAGACCCGAGTTCCCTCCTTCCTCGACCTTTCAGATGACTTAAAGAAATACAAGTTTTATTTGATTACCATATATAAGAATGGACCTGTACACAAATTCAGAAATGTTATATTGCACAATTTTTCATAATTCTGGGGGATAAAAAGTAACTCAGTAGTGATTTGAAACTTGCTACATATTTTCAGTACTAAAATAAAGACTTTCACCAAAATTACCCCAGGCACATTTTGGCAGACAGAAAACACAGCATTAACAAGCCATGTACCAGATGTTTGCTCCTAAGGCCTGAGAGAAAATGAGTGATCAAAGGTCTACATCCACACTAATCTTCATGCTTCCCTCTGATTTTTATAGTTGACATCTCATCTGTTTTTCCTATCACAATGGCATTCTTTTAAAGATAGGGGTCCCATTATGTTGCCCAGGTTAGCCCCAAACTCCTGTGCTCAAGTGATCCTCCTGCTTCATGTTCCCAGGTAGCTGGGACCACAGGCCTGCACCACCAGAGCAGCTTACACTGGCATTTTTTTTTTTTTTTAGAGAGAGAGAAAGAGAATTTTTAAAATATTTATTTATTTTTAGTTTTTGGCGGACACAACATCTTTGTATGTGGTGCTGAGGATCGAACCCGGGCCGCACGCATGCCAGGCGAGCGCGCTACCGCTTGAGCCACATCCCCAGCCCTACACTGGCATTCTTGATGGCCCTTTATTAGAAACTCTTTTTCATTAATATTGCTGATAGAGCTGTCTTGTTGTGGGTTAGCTTGAGGTTGTCCTTCTCACCTTTATAACGGATCTCTGGTATGCCCTTCAGCAATCCAAGGAGGGATCTCAATGGCTTTACCTGGGCTAATTAGGCAGGGAAGAACAGGCATGTTTTTCCACCCACTCCTTAATCAGTTGGTGGGCAATGGCTAACTTTGGGGGCAAGAGAAATGGGAAACTCTGATTCTGTTGCTGAATAGAGGTGCCCTTTCTCTTCAGGGCTGCAGCCACCTCAGCATAACTGAACCAGGCAGCTGCCTCTAGTTCTCTCAAGTTCACCTGGATCTGAAAGACATGAGGATAAAACAAAGTAAGATTAGGAACTATAAAATTTAAAAAGACTATGGCCAAAAATAAGAAAATGACTACCTTGGAAGGTAACACCCATCTACAGGTTAAATGAAACTCAGTTCTAGATATGACCCAGACACAAGAGGAGTACAACTAGGAATGAGATTTAAATGCATTTGAAAAAATAACAGTTTTTTAAAATAGGATACTTTAAAAAAATCCTGAAAATATAATGGTAGGAGTATATATAGCTCAGTGGTTCTGCATGTGCTTCATATGCAGGAGATCCTGGGTTCAAAGCAAGCCCCTCCCCACCAATTCTGGAAGTACAAATATTAAAATATCAAGAGTAGTGGTTAACAGTGAGTGGTAAATTATGAATAATACTTGTTTTACTTTGTGCTTCCATTGATTGTATGATTGAATTAAAAGATAACTTACAAATATTACTATTTTTGTAAAGATTAAGGGTTAATGGTAATCAAAAGCACAGTATCTTCTTTGCAGGAAGCAAACAAATGCAAACTTTGTCCACAGGAAATCAAAACAGAATATTCTATTAAAATCAAAGCATATAATGGGCACACTTTGGCTCGCAAGGACCACAGTGCTATTATCAGAGATGCCACAGATGAAAATGAGTGAGATGAGCTTAGATAAGACAACATCTAAGCACCTTTAAACCAGAAGTTCCTATAATTTTATATCATTAGCCTCCAAGATCCTGACTAACTTGAGCAATGAGATGAATCCTAAAATTGGTCATTAAATTTGATATATGTATTTTATGCCTATTATTTAAGGTACTAGTATAATCTAAAGATGAAAAATAAAAATTTATCAGATAAATGATGTTGAAATGACTGCAAAAGAATGAAATTGGATCCTTACTCATGCACCAGATACCAAAAAACAAAACAACAACAAAACCTGAAACCATAAACCACTTAAAAGAAAACATAGGGAATGAGCATCTAGACCCTGGACTGGGCAATGAGTTTGTAGATAAGACATCAAAAGCTAGGCAACAAAAGCAAAAATAGGATTATATCAAACATAAAAGCTTCTGCAAATAGATGAACTCTAGATAGGGCAGAGGGTTGGAGGGGAAGGGAGGGGGCATGGGGTTAGAAATGATGGTGGAACACGATGATCATTATTATCCAAAGTACATGTTTGAAGACATGAATTGGTGTGAATATACTTTGTATACAACCAGAGATATGAAAAATTGTGCTCTACATGTGTAATAAAACTTCTAATGCATTCTGCTGTCATATATAAATTTTAAAAATTTTAAAAAAGTTTCTGCACAGGAAAGGAAACAATAAAATGAAAAGGCACTCTACAGAATGGGAGGAAATATTTGCAGACCATTTATATGATAAGGAGTTAATATCCGAAATGTGTAAGGAACTCTTACAATTCAACAGCAAATAGCCCAATTAAAAATGGGCAAAATGCCTAAATAGGCATTTCTCCAATGAAGAAATACAAATGGACAAAAGATATATAAAAAAATGTTCAATGGTACTTATTACCAGGGAAATGCAAATTAAAACCATGGTGAGATATCATCTCATACCTGATAATAGCTAGCAACAAAGGAAAATGAATATTGGCAAAGATGTGGGGGAAAAGAGAATCCTGTACATTGCTGAAGGAAATTTAAATGTGTATGGTCACTATAGAAAACAATATGGAGGGCTGGGGTCGTGGCTCAATTGGTAGAGTGCTTGCCTGACATGTGTGAGGCACTGGGTTTGATTCTTGGCACCACATATAAGTAAATAAATAAAGGTCAATCAACAACTAAAAACTTAAATCTCCATATTGTTATCTTTTTTTAATCAAAACATTAAAAATAGAATGATCATTTAATCCAGGAATACTACTTCTGGGTATATATCTAAATGAAATGAAATCTGTCTTTTGAAGGAATATCTGAACTCCTATGTTCACAATATCCAGGATATGGAAACAACTAAAATGTCTATTAAGGAATGAATAATGTGGCATATACTGATGATGCAATATTATTGAGTCTTAAACAAGAAGGAAATCCTGCATTTGCAACAAGGTGATGGACTGGAGGGAAGGCTAAGTGGAATAAACCAAATACAGAAAGACAAATTTTGTGTGATCTTACATGTGGAATATAAGAGTCAAATACATAGAAACAAAGAGTGGAGTGGATGGAGGGAAGGGAATATAGAGAGGTGTTGGTCAAAGAATATAAAATAAATACACAAAATATAAAATAATATACAATATAAGTTATGGAGACCTGTACAACATAGGGTCTATAGTTAACAGTACTATTTTGAATATATTAAAATTTGCTAAAAGGATAGATCTTTTGCAAATGGCTCTTACCACAAAAGAAAAAAAAAAAAAGGAGACAAGAGGAAACTTTTCGAAATGCTGGGTAAGTTGATGACATTCATAAAGATTAATAGATGGCTTCATGGGGTATATTTATCTAAATATCCATCAAGTTGGATATATTAAATATCTATAGCTTTTTATATGCTGATTATACCTCAATAGTTAAAAATATAAAGAAATTGTCTTATGATTGATATATGTGCAAGGGAGAGTGGCAATTATTGGTTTCCTTTACTAGAATGAAAATTCTTTGAGGGTATAAATTGAATCTTACATATCACTGTATAATCTACACCCGCTGGACTAGACTCACTCACTAGCTCACTGACTACTTGCAGACCAGCAGATTAGATGAAGCAAAGGAAATATCCCAGAGTAAATGAAAGGCAAGAATTTACCTCTGTCTGCCCTGGTTTCACGGTTGCATGACAAGCAATCATGAGTGAGCTGTTAGGAAAGGGCCAATGCTGGGATGCAGAGTACTGTAGTCTTTCCAACTCCAGTCCCACCTCCTCTGCAACTTCCCTTCGGACAGCATCTTCCACACTTTCACCTGCAAGAACTCAGATTAATTCAGGACAGTTCCGTAGCCAGAAGTTTGCATCATGTTTCTGTACCATGATAGCCCATTGTGAAGAGAGTAAAAAACTGGCTCTAAAGTCTCAATAAAATACTCTTGGGAGGTCCTCAATATCTGAGTTTCTCTCTCTCTCTTTTCATATATATATATATAATCTATCTATATAGATAGATTATATATACACACATACACACCTATTTTTTTTTTTTTTGGTACCAGGGATTGAACCCAGGACTGCTTAACCACTGAACCATATCCTCCACACTTAAAAAAAATATTTTAGAGACAGGATGTCACTAAGTTTTTTAGTGCCTCACTAAGTTGCTGAGGCTGGTTTTGAGCTTGTGATCCTCCTGCCTCAGCCTCCCAAGCTGCTGAGATTACAGGCATGTGCCACCGCATCCAACTCCTACTATAGTTATATATTATAACTATATTATATAAGGGCTTCAATGGGAGAGGCTACTACTGCCCTTACCTTTAATAAAAATCTCACTTTTCACCATTTTTAAGTTTTGCTCCAATAAACAAAGAAAGAAAACAAACAACAACCCTATAAATAAATATGGAAATCTTAGTTAGTACTATGCATGCTGAAGTATTTAGAGAAAAGCATACTAGGTCCACAATCTGTACATCAGAGATAAAATGAATTGATGGATAGATGAATGGATATGTAATAAAATTAGTGGCATAAATAAGTATTGACTCTAGGTAGTAGCTGAATGGGTGTTCACTATGTAATCTTCTTAACTATGCTGTGTTTGAAATTTTGCCTAACACAATATTGGAAATTCATAATGCCAGAAGGCAGTTTTCTTGATATAATAGGAAAGATGGTGCTTGAGATTCAAAGAAGTATGGTAACAAAACAGAGAAATATCGACTATTAATAAGATTTTCTGTCTCCCACTATCACCTGTATATCCCCCCACACTTCTTACCTATATCACAAAAACCTGCCAAAGCAGAATATAGTCCCTTGGGAAAGGAGTGCTGGCGGGCAAGCAAACACCGGGTCCCATCAGACACCAGAGTGATCACCACAGGAGCCATCTAGAGAAGGAGAACAGAAATTAGACACTGGCACTTTGGGGCCTGCTAACTGGGCCTGCTAACTTCCTTAATTATCATTAAGGAAGCCTTTTTCTACTGAGCCACATCCCCAGCCCCTATTTGTATTTTATTTAGGGCCTCACTGGGTTGCTTAGGGCCTTGCTAAATTGCTGAGGTTGGCTTTGAACTCTCAATCCTCCTGTCTCAGCCTCCCTAACCACTGAGATTACAGGCATGCATTATCATGTCCAGCTAAGGAAACATTTTAATTGTACAGGACAGTGTAACTCACAGCCTTCTTGGATTACTGTTCCCTCAAAGCAACCCTTACCTGTGGATAATAGATTATCTTATTGGAAGAACACACACGCTTGCTGCCAGCCATGTTCTTCTTGGTGGGCTGCCCACTTCTGCTGCAGAACTGATGACCATCATGCCAACGGAGAAGAGATTGAGCCTAGAAATACAGAGAGGGGCCTGGTTTCACTTGGAGAGAATAAGGTTCATCCACAACATCATTGGGCCTGATATCTAGAGCAACATAGAGGGAAATGCTAATCCCTTTCCACCTCACTATCTTTAACTGATTACTAAGATAAGGAAACTATCTGGATATGTTCCCCTAGCATCAGAAATATGAATAAAAGGAAGCACAGAGTGTATTATGATTATTAAATAAAATATAAAAAGATAACAAGCACCCATGTATTCATGACCAGCTTAAAAAGAAAACATTTTCAGTATAGGTGAACACCCCCACGTATTTCTCTTTAATAGGCTGGATTTTTTTTTTTTTTTTACAACTAAGTGTTCAGAGTGTTTAAATCAAATAGACAATCAAAATGCCAAATGAAGTAGAATCTAAAGCAGTGAGGACAAGTTATTAAAACAATTCAAAAATTATTTCTCAGGCTAAAGACATTCTGTATGTCCTTCTGTGGGCCAATAATAATGTTTATGAGGCTGATGGCTCTCTTGCCATAGATCTGCATGTCCTTAGGAGAAAAGAGCCTTGATAGCAATTCTGCCAAAAACAAGGGTAAAATAAAGAAGCAGCAGCAAACTTCCTACAACACATTATCCTGCCAAGGTTTGTAGGCAGGGCTATGATCCACAAAAGAAGAAATCAAATGTCACTCTAGTCTTGTGTAGCACACATGGATTTGATCCAACTTTATTAAATTTCCTACAGGGCTGGAGATGTGGCTCAGCGGTAGCCCGCTCGCCTGGCATGCGTGCGGCCCGGGTTCGATCCTCAGCACCACATACCAACAAAGATGTTGTGTCCGCCAATAACTAAAAAATAAATATTAAAAATTCTCTCTCTCTCTCTCCTTTCTCACTCTCTCTTTAAAAAAAAAATTAAATTTCCTACAGAATTGATAAATCAGAACCTACCGTGAATAACAAGGAGGAATCCACTGGATTCAGTTGAAAGAGAGCCTTCCTCAGCTCAACGAAAGACCCCTTGAGTTCCGTCTCCAATTCAGATTTTGGTAAGGAGGCTAGAAAATCAGAAGAGAGAAGGAAATTAAACAATTGTCAAATCTGTCTCTAAGCCCCTACCCCAGTCTATCTTGATAGATCAGTGTTTCCCAAACTTGCCTAATAAGACTCAACTGGGGAAAGTAAAAAAAATATACAGGTTCTCAAGCTCCTACCTGGAGATTTTGAAGCAGCAGGTGTGGAGTGAGGCCCAGAATTCTTTCTTTCTTTATTTAACAAGCACCAGGTGATTCTTATGGTCAGGCCAGTTTGGGAAACATTAGAGCATAGTATTTCTCAAGATCCTCTTCAAAGCAATAAGCCCATTTGAATTAGCCACGACACTCTCCCTAGAAAAGAGATGAAATGGACCTCTAAATTCCTCTCTGAATCTCATTCCAGCATCATTACATTTACACCCAGACCCTTAAAAAGAGAGAAGGAAAGTCTGATAGGAGCCATAAATCTAGAGCAGAGTGGTTCCCACCTGATGCTCTGGGGACCCAGATCTACTCCATGGTAACACTAATTTCTGTGCATTGGTAAGAGCAATACTATGATGATATGAATTTCAAAACATTTCTTATAAAATATTTAAGACTTAAAATGTGTCTACAACATGTATACTCAGAAAAATGAGAAATTATATCCCATCTATGTATGATATATTAAAGTGCATAAATGCAAAAAAAGTATAAATACAATAAATATCTGTGTACCCACCACTTAGCTTAGAAAGCAAATATTAAAAAAATGTCCTTTATTTTCTTTTAAATGATAGAAATTTTTTTACCTTACTAAAAAAAATTAAAAGTTGATAACTTTTGTACTCCTAAAATTTTTCTTGAAATATTATTTTGTGAAATCTCAAAGTCTGAGAATTGCTGAGAAGTACCCACTAGAAAGTGTTATGTACCATATGTGGAAGAGGAGCTATTCAGACCTAGATCCAGAGCAAACCATGCTTCATGCTGTTCAGAGCATCCAATCAGCACCGAATCTTCTATTCTTTGTGCATCCTGTCCAAACTTACCCAGGAGCCTTTCCAATTCTAAGAAACAGAAAGGGAGAACATACACACATAACAAACAAACAAACAAGCAAACAAAAACAAGAGTTTCAATAATATCACCAAAGCCAGATCAGACTTATAGAAAATCATCTACTTTAGCTTGAACTAACTATCCAGTTGCCCCTCAGTATTTGTGGGGGACTGATTATAGAACCACCCACATATACCAAAATCTGCAGATGCTTAAGTCTCTTGTATATCCTTCCATAAACTTTAAATCATCTCTCTATTACTTGAAATCACCAATACACTACAAATGTTAAGTAAACAGTTGTTATATGTATGGTTTAAGGGAAAATAACAAGAAAATGTCTATACATGTTCAGCACAGTCACAATTAAAAAAAATTATTTTGGCATCCACAGTTATTTGAGGATATGGAGGCCAACTGTGTTTAAAGTCACTGCTCTGTAGCTAATTAGCTGTGTAACATTCATTGGTTAATCACTTTACTTCTTTGGCCTCCAATTTCTCAACCACAATCTGAGGAATTCTGTATATATCTGTTTACGATTGTATGATGCAAGGAACATACCTCTTCATTCATAAAATGAGTGACAGTCAACTTCTTTAGGCATTGAAAAAACTGTTTACTGCCTTCTAATGGAGCCCTTGTATTTGTTGGAAACTACCCATGCAAGTACTCCAACATCTGATCCATGACAGAAATTTACTGGCAATGTATTTAGAAGTTAGCCAGTATATAGTGACTTGTTATATTTATGTATCAATATAAAACTGAAAGTTAATATTTGAATATCCAATCCCAGCTGGGTGCTATAGTACAGGCTTATAGTCCCAGGTATTCAGAAGGCTGAGGCAGGAGGATTGTTTGAGCCCAGCGCTCAAGACCAACCTGGGCAACATAGTAAGATATTGAGATCCCATTAAAAAAAAAAAAAAAAAAAAACACTAAATCCCAACTGCTTAGATATCTATATTTATACAGACTAAAAAAGAGTTCTCTAAACAAATTAATTTTAATTCACTTTAAATTTTGATCTTAGGAGACACATGCCTGTAATCCTAGTGTCTCAGGAAGCTGAGGCAGGAAGATCATGAGCTCAAAGCTAGCCTCAGCAAAAATGAGGTACTATGCAACTCAGTGAGACATTGTCTCTAAATAAAATACAAAATCAGGCTGGGAAGGTGGCTCAGGACAGAGTGCCCATGAGTTCAATCCCCAGTACAAAAAAAAAATTATCTAGTAAAAACTAAAAAAGGATGCAAATTTTAAACAGTAAAACAATTACAACTCCATGGAAGCTGGAAATCACCAGTGTAAGGCAGAGGTTGGCAAACTTTCTCTATAAAGAGATACTAATTAATTCAGGCTTTGTGAGTCATACAGTCTGTCACAATACTCAGCTGCCATTGTGTGGCAAAAGCAGCCATCAACAGTATGTCAACGAGTAACTGTGGCTCTGTTCCAGTAAAAATTTATTTATAGGGGCTGAGGATGTAGTCCAATGGCAGAGTGTGTTCAGCATGTATGAGGCCCTGGGTTCAGTCCCCAGCACTGAAAAAAACAAATGTTTTTACAAAACAGGCAGCAGGTTCCAGTTCATAGCAGTTTTGTTGACCTCTGGTTTAAAATATTAGAGTTCATATCATCACCTAATATTTGACTGATCAACTAAGGTTGTCCATACAATAAATGACTAATTGGCAGAAGCAGCTGTAAAAGCTTGAGATGCAGAAGCTGTTTGAAAAATTTGGATGCTAAAGTCCAAGAATATTTCTCTGAGATCCAATATGGACTGAATTCTGCTTAGTGGCCACAGGTGATCTACTCTACACGTCCACATTGGGCTTACCTAATAGGTTAAGCCGGGGGACCAGGTGTTGATGTCCTGATGGCTGAAGCAAAGGAGCCAGGCTATGAAAGAGGTAAAATGCTCCTGTCTGCTGGGCTTTTCTGCATGTGTCATCATCTTCTTTCAGTTCAAATAAATACCTGCATTTGGGAAATAATTAAGCCATTACAAGACCATACTTACTAGCATAGCATATATTTTTGAGAATTCTGTTCCTGCATCCCTCTCCCACCATGGTTATTTTCCCTTTACTTATTTATTTGCATTCTAATGTGCTCTATAAAGGATCTGAGGTGGCTACAGGCAATCACTGCTTCTGTTCTTCATTCTACTGCACCCCTTGCCCACACTTCTGTGGGTGCACTGTCACACTATTTGTTCATTTGACTCCCCTGGAAGACTTTGATCTTCTTAAGGGCAGAGTCTGCCTTTCTCAGCTCTGCACCTGTCATTAGCATACTGAATGGCTCAATTTGATAAATATTTATTGAACCTCGAGGGTAATAAAATATTTACTGAATGAACCTCAAGGAACTTTGCCAATATTATACTGTGAGGCAAGAATTTACAGGCAGTGGAGTGAAAGGAAAACAGGTACCATAATGAAACATCAACCAAAGAATACCTAGAGAAAGGAGCAGACTTGATTACTGCAGATGGCCAAGGAGCAGACACTATACCTTCAGGAGCTTTCATTTGATCGAGCAAAGATAAGACACACATTTATCTTCAGTGTACCCTGACTTTAAACATCTAGCTCCAAAAGTAGACACTATTGGCGGCTTATCTATTTTGAAGGGACTACTGATGAAGCCTATATGTGACTTGTTTAATGAGGACAATATTTTCAATAGCCAAAATAAAAATGTGGGAAAACAAACATCCTTTTATTGATTTCTCAGAAAGAGATAAAATGGAATTCTAGGCTTTTCCAATATCTTTATTAAGGGTGGTCTGATCTCTTCCTTCAAGATCCTCGGGAATTGAGTCAGGGTCCATGTGATTAGTAGAGATTGAACACAAATGCTTTTTTGGGCCTTGGAATTGACAAAAAAATTTTTTGCCTATCCAAAACCCTAAAACAGATTCTTAGGTATATGGCATATTTTGTCAAGTAAGTGGAAAATATGATTTACTGACAGAAATCAGAAAATCTGTAGGATCTGGGAGCATTTATAACACCAGTAGGGAGCATTGGCTTAACAGTGAAAATACAAAGCAAAATGACAAACACATTCCAGTAGCCATTTTTAGGAACTTATTTTGATTGTGTAATAAAGGTAATTATAATGAGCTCTTTATAACTAGAAGACAAAAGAAACTGGATCTTTTAAGACCTGTGATATTTTAAAACTCATTTTAAGTGACTGCAGCCTGGAATGGGGAGTAAAGACTCCTTGTTTGTCAAAGCAGAGTGACCAAGAAGTTACCAAATATAAATAATGGAACAATCACTGTTGCTTTCACAAAAGAGTAAGAGTGGTACAACCTGTGCTCTGCCCCAATGACCCTAAAAAGCAAAACACCCACAAATGGAACAGGAACTAAGTCCAAAAGTTCCTCATACTCATACTCTCCTCAGTAAAGAACTGTGTTTTAAAATAATTCATTTTCTCCATTTAGTTATAATAGTATAGAAGTTACTATGCTAAAATTATACCAAGAAAACCTTTAGCTGTTTTTTCTTATACTCATTTAAAAAGTCATTCTTTAGAAATCAGAAAATATACAATTATCAGTTTTTTTAAAAAAAGGAAATAATCAGCAATCCTACCAGAGATGATCACTATTTACACTTTGGAACTCTACAAACTTTAAGATTATACATCAGTGCATGTATAGGTATATTTAGAATCAGTCATACCTACTCTTTTGTAGTCTTTTCTTCTTAAACATATATAAACATTTTTTATATCATAACATATTCTTTACTTATAGACTTTTATTCTTTTCTCATGCTTTCAATTCATTTTATTTTTATTTATTTTTTTTAAAATATTTTTTTAGTTGTAAGTGGACACAGTACCTTTATTTTATTTGTTTATTTTTTATGTGGTGCTGGGGATCAAACCCAGTGCCTCACGCATGCTAAGCAAGCACTCTGCCACTAAGCCACAACTCTGGCCTCAATTCATTTTAAATATATTTAATCACTTTAAGATTCTCGTTTCTTAGACTTCTTCTCAATAATTTTGTTATTGTTTTTGGAGTCTCAGTGTAAGAAGGACAAACATCTAAATGTTCAAAAACATCAAAAAATTTTGCAATTTTGTTGTTGATCACTCTTGCTCATGAAGAATTTTATGCCTATTAATTTTGCACTCGGCACTCAAGTTTGGTAAGGCTAACTAGAGAGCCTGGTTGTGTGTGTCTGGCTCCTAAAGGGTTTTACATTTGATTTGCAAGGTGTCCCAGAGGTATTATCAGTCCAGGATTACTACTTCAGTTCCTTTATTAGGTGGGGGTTCTTGGGCTATACCACAGAGATTGCAAACATTCAAACCCTGAAACTATGAAAGCAGGCTAGTGATTTCAAATTTCTCTAGGCTAAGACAAAGAATTCCTTTGTCATCTTTCTGTGTGATTATAGATTTTTCTTTTCTTTTTAAAGTATTTAGTTTTTAGTTGTAGTTGGACACAATACACTTATTTTATTTATTTGTATGTGGTGCTGAGGATCGAACCCAGGGCCTTGCACATATGAGGCAAGCGCTCTACCACTGAGCCACAACCTCAGCCCCTAGGTTTTTATTTTCTAGTCTGCTTTTCGCTGAAGGTTAGTTCTTTTGGGAGGAAGGAGGTATTGGAGTTATCCGCATTATTTTCAAGAAACTTCATGAAATGTTATTCAATATAGTTCTTAATGTGTTTATTATTCCATCTATGCATGAACTTTAATTTATTTAACTCCTTCCTTATTATTCATTAGTTAATACTTCAGTATTAATATATTCAGTAATACTTCATAGTTGCACTGTTTTATGCACTAAGGGTATCATAGTGGAAGAGACAAAATCTTATCCTTATGTTTTTGGTGGTGCTGGGGATAGCACCCAGGCCTCATGCGTGTCAGGAAAGTGCTCTAACACTGGGCCACATCCATAGCCCCAAAGTCTTAACAGAATTTACCTTCAAGAGTGTGAGATATTTTAGGCATTTCAGATATTATTGGAAATTTCATTTGTTTAAAATCTTTTCAATGATAAATAATTTACATTGAACATTCTTAATGGTAATTTCATATTTAATCCTCAAAATGGGATTTTTGAGATGTTTAGATTTCATAACTTATTAGGCCCAGAATAGAATAGTCAGGGCTCAGGTTAGTCACAACTTACCTAGACTTAGTGACATAGGTTGACAGCAGCCTATAACAACAAAAGGATTTTCCTCTGAAAGCTATTCCACAATACAGAGACATTGTGAGATCCCTAGAGAAAAAAAAGAGTTTAAAGAAAATTAAAGTAATGAATCACCAAGAGTTATATTTTAAGCCAGGTTAGGATGGCTTTGTAATATTAAGAGAAACTAAATAAGAGTTAGGTGATTTGGCTTCGCCATTGCACTTCCACCACTAACAAACCTAAGGATCTCAATTTTTCAGAGCTTCTCTCTTAATCTACAAAATTGAAATTTGTTCTGCCAAGCTGATAAGTTGTGAGAATCACCTAATTATCCTTCATATTGTGGAACTGTTGCTGGGAGATGGCTGCCAGGCTATGGCCTAAATCTCTCTCCTTCCTTGCATGTGGGGAAAACAAAGGCTGGGTCCTAACAATTGAATATGAGTGGAAGTGGTATGTCCCATCTAGGCTGAAGCAATCATGAAGTGGGTATGCCTTTTCCATTCTCTTTTTCTCCTTCTCCTTGTAAGACTCCATGGGAAAAGGATAGATTAGATGGTGAAGCTTTTTCACACATGGAGAAAAAGCTGTCTACTGACCAAAGATGCTCTAGGTTGGGTTATTTGTGAATGAGAAATAAAATTCTACCATATAGGCTAAGAGATGATGTAGCTCAGCGATGGAGCACTTGCCCAGTGTGCACAGGCTCTGGGTTTAATCCTCAGCACTACAAGTAAATAAATAAGATGGGGCTGGGGTTGTGGCTCAGTGGTAGAGAACTTGCCTAGCATATGTGAGACCCTGGGTTCGATCCTCAGCACCACATAAAAATAAAGAAATAAAATAAAGATTAAAAAAAAAGAAAAGAAATAAGAGCTTCAGCCATATTAAGTCACTAAAATGATTTTATTTATATTTTTTGGTGTTGGGGATTGAAACCAGGCTTTGTGCAGGGAGCATGTATTCTGCTATTAAGTTATACTGCTGGCCGTTGAATTTTTTTGATAGAATCTTGCTGCATTGCCTAGGCTGGTCTTGAACTCCTGGGCTCAAGTGATTCTCCTGCCTCTGCCTCCCAAATAGTTGGGACTACAGGCACACACCACTGCATCCGGCTTGGCTACTGAAAATTTGAAGTTTATTTATTAAAATGTCAAGCATTATTCTAATTAATAGACCAAGTAAAAAGCCTGGGATATCTCCATAGTAATGAAACAAAGTTTCTCAGAATACATAAAAACCAACATCCCTCTGGGAATGAGTTAATAGGAAATTCTGTAGATAAGAAAAATATAAAATCATAGACACTAGGAAAATATTTCAAAAGGCAGCTATATAAATTCATATGGATCCAAGACAGTTTCTATCTTTTGTAGCTCACTGGAAGAGGGGGAGGGAAAAAAACTGTATCTGAAGAATCCATTCTGCAAAATATGGTTCCTTTTATTATTTATTTATTTTTTCCATGCTGGGGATTGAATCAAGGGCCTAGGGCATGATGAGCAAGCACTCTACCACTAAGCTACATCCATGGCCCCCATTGTTCCTTTTATTTATTTATTTATTAAATATTTTTTCATTAGTTGTTGATAGTCATTTATTTATTTATTTATATGTGGTGCTGAGAATCGAACCCAGTGCCTTAGACATGGTAGGCAAGCACTCTACCACTGAGCCACAACCCCAGCCCCTATTTATTTGTTTTTTAAAAGATTTTTTAAAAAAATATGGACACAATATCTTTATTTATTTTTTATGTGGTGCTAAGGATCGAACCCAGTGCCTTACATGTGCAAGGCATGTGCTCTATCCATGAGCTACAACCCCAGCAGGGTTTCTTTTAAATTGTATGTCAGTAGTATTTTCTTCCCCATGAAAATACCTTTCATATTAGCAGCAAAAAAAAAAAAAATCACAAATTTTCAATGAAAAAAATGGGAAAATCAGTACAGCTAAATAATAAGCCATCCCTTTAATTGTGCCCAAGGGAAGCAAGCTTTGACCTTAACCTACAAAGGAATAAGTAAAGTTTGAGGTCTACTTCTTGGTTGCATAATTATGAGTCACTGGTGACTAATCCTTGGATAGTTTTAGCTGCAATCTATGTCCTAAGCAAGGGTAAAATATATTTAGCAATGGGAGTCAACAAAGCATTTGTTGAATATTGACTTTATACAGGGTCTCTCTTAAGGAGCACAAAAATTTATAGGATGAAAATTCTTACATTCAAGAAACTTTAGCAAGAGAGAGAATACAAATATATAACTAGCTTTCACAGAAGGCAATATGTGATATGTGGGTTGCAAAGCACTCTTTGAGACAGTATTTAAAGGTAAAATCCCCATTTTAATAACCCAGGGATTTGTGTGATATATTGGGAGAAATGTATTTTCAGTCAATATTTATATTTGACGTAAATATTTCTAGTTCATATACAATTCAGAAAATGTGAATTGAAACAATATTTTTAGAGATAAATTTAGGAATACTTATTAAAATGTTAAATAAGCATTCCTTTCACCTAACAATTCTACTTCTAGGAATTTACTCTAGGAAGAGAAGGACATGTACAAGAATGTTTTAAAAATTATAATGAAATGGAATAACACACTTTGCTGTTAAAAATAAATAGAAAATAATATAACAGTTAAAAAAATATTTATGTAGTAATAGGGAAGTTTATTCAGAATCTATCATTAAGTAAGAAAAGCAAGGGGTCAATAGGAGATGTTGATCAAAAGCACTAAAATAATACTTTAGACAGGATAATTAAGTTAGACAGGATATTAAATTCTGGAGATCTATTGTATTGTATGATGATTATAGTTAATGTAGTATATATATGAAAATTACTAAGAATAGATCTTAAGTGTCCTTACTACAATTAAAAAAAAATCAAGGGCTTGGGTTGTGGCTCAGTGGTAGAGCACTTGCTTAGCATGTGTGAGGCACTGGGTTTGATCCACAGCACCACATAAAAAAATAAATAGGGCTGGGGATATAGCTCAGTTGGTAGAGTACTTGCACAAGGCCCTGGGTTCAATCCCCAGCACCATAGTAAATAAATAAATATTTTGTTAAAACAAAATAAAGGTATTGTGTTCATCTACAATTGAAAAAAAATCACAAGAATGTGAGGTGATGGATTAGTTTGATTTAATAACTTCATAATAAATGCATGTATCAAAATTGTCTGATGCATATATATACATATATATAATTTTTACATATTATGTTATAGTATGTATATTACATATATGATTTTTATTTGCCAGTTATGCCTTAAACTGGAGGAAAAAAGTAAGTAATATTTGGTTGGTCAGCATGGTCTAATGAATTCATAAAGAAATGGACATATACATATATTCCAGAGTACATAATTTGTGTATTTGTTTATATTTTTCAAATGACTAGAAATACACATACCAAACTCTCTCTTTTTTTTTTAAGAGAGAGAGAATTTCAATATTTATTTTTCAGTTTTCGGCAGATACAACATCTTTGTTTGTATGTGGTGCTGAGGATCGAACTCAGGCGGCATGCATGCCAGGCGAGTGCGCTACCGCTTGAGCCACATCCCCAGCCCCATACCAAACTCTTAACGGTGACTAATTCGGGAGAGAGGGAAGGAGATTCTAAGGGCTGAAAGAGGTACTTGTAATTTTTACTTTATTCATTTCGGCACTTAATTTTTTTTCTTTTTGCAACACTAGGGATTAAAAAACCAGGGATGCTGTACTACTAAGCTACATCCCCAGCCGTTATTTTTAAAAACCTTTATTGATTTATCTTTACGTGGTGCTGAGGATGGAACCCAGTGCCTCACCTGTGCTAGGTGAGTGCTCTACCACTGAACCACAACCCTAGCCCCTCGCCAGCCCTTTTTATTTTTATTTTGAGACAGGATGTTGCTAAATTGCAGAAATTGGCCTTCAAACCGTGATCTTCTTGCCCCAGCCTACCAAATTGCTGAGATTACAGGTGTGTGCCACCTTGTCCAGTTTGCACTTAAACATTTTTATAACGGTATGTACTTATTCCTTTTTGAATAAAAGAAAGTATCATAAAATAGTAGTTCCTGGGACTAATTGGTCAATGAGTCTGTTTCTTAGCCACTGTTACTGGAAATACCTCAGCATATTCCCTGTGAGTCAAAGGGAATTCCTTTGGAGTATTTTTTGGATCCTGGGAACTGCAAGAACTATTTGGTTGTGGTTTTAACTACTGACAAATCTATGAAGCCCAGTGTACTTGGCTGTCTGATGTTTTGCCCAGTTTCTGCTACCAGCCTATGGCTGAATTATCATGGCTGACTTGGGTTTTTTTTTTTTCCCTTTAAAGTACATAGCCTAATAGAAATGAAAAATAATATTACTTTTATCAAAAACTAATAAATGATGGGGCTGGGGGTGTGGCTCAAGTGGTAGCGCGCTCGCCTGGCATGCATGCGGCCCGGGTTCGATCCTCAGCACCACATACAAAGATGTTGTGTCCGCCGAAAACTGAAAAATAAATATTAAAAAATTCTCTCTCTCTCTCTCTCTCTCTCTCTCTCTCTCTCTCTCTCTCTCTCTCTCTCTCTTAAAAAAAAAAACTAATAAATGATGACCTTAAGATTAACAATTTCTCTGAACTCTCTGAAATCAACGAGTCACACACATTTCTCATTCTGTTCATCTTTCCAGGAGAAGGATTAATTTATAAAGCCTAAAAGCATAACAAAAAAAGCTCATTTCAAGTCTTTATGTTACTATCACCAAGAAGAGGTTAAGACTCTGATGTTTGGGAGAGCCCTCTGGAGAGAGTCCATCTATCTTGGCATGACTATAGACCTCAACAATATGGGGACCTGAGGAACCACTGGGGTACAAATTTCAAGGTCTTATGACTTGCTTTCTAAAAGATGGTGTTTCCTCCTTTAACTAAAAAATTAAGGCAAAGAGTGAGAAGTTAGCAAATTCTATTTTTAAACAACTCTTCAAAGATGTATCAGAAAGTGATGAACTACTGTAGTTAATGAGATAGCTTCACAAGTGCAAAACTGGTCATTCCCCTGGTTTCTTCAAGACAGAGAAGAGATTAACTTAAATTGTAAAACACTGTAACTAAGAGCTTTTATTAAGTTCTAATTATGTCTCCCTATAAAATAACTTCTTGCACTTAGAACCTGAGCACATTTCTGTTCTACTGTACTCACTCTGAATTCTTTTGGGGGTGCCTTCCTAGGCCTCAAGAATCAGCAGAAACCAGCAAACTCCAAAAGTTCAAGTTCAAACAGCTTCTCTTCCCTGGAGAGACCATTGTTTCTTCTGTCACACCTCCCAGAATCCTCCTAAAAGAAGCACTCTGGGAAATGTTATTTAATCCCTATGCTTGATAAAGTTCTCTATGGTTGTCAAAAAGCATACTTCTGCCACACTTCCCAGAGTTCTTCTAAGAGATGCACTCTGGGAACTGTAGTTCAATTCCTAGGCATGGCACTGTGTTTTCTAATTGCAAAGTTACCCACAGTCTTGTTAATGAATTTTTAAGATCTTTTAAAAAAAATTCTTCTTGTTCTTTTTTTTTTAGTTGTAGAGGAACACGATATCTTTAATATTTCATGTGGTGCTGAGGCAAGTGCTCTACCACTGAGCCAAATCTCAGCCCCCTAAGATCTTAATACCAAGAGAAATACCATGTGTGGAAAAAGTAAAGTGGCATTATATCCATTTTTAAATAATAAAATGATAAAGTTATAAATCCACTCTGAAACACAGAATGCATAGATTATGGGGATAGGGCAAAAGGGAATGGGACTCAGATAATTCTACCTTTCTTTTTTTTTCTAGTTCTATCTCTGTCCACTTTAGAGCTAATTCTAACATTTCTTGAAATTCTGTTAATTTAAAAAAATAGGACTGTGTCAAGCTATGTTTGAGCTTTGAGTAGAATTTATCCTTTGATTAATTGAAGAAGAACATTTCATCTGACAGAAATCAATCCCTTCCCTTGGTCCTGCCCTGTTGGTCTTCTTACTACTGAAGTTACTTATAGGAAAAGACAACTCTGGAGGCCATTCATTTAGCATATATTTAACAAACATCAAATATGCCTGGGACTATTAAAGGAATCAAATACACGAACATATGTTACTTGCAGTTTATAGAAGGAAACAAACAAGTAAATATATAATTTGTCAGAGGGTTATAAGTGCTAGGGAGAAAAATAAAGCAAATTAATAAGAGGAATAATTTTGCTATTTTATACAGGATGGTCAGCCTTACTTGGCGATATTTGAGCAAAGACCCCAAAGGCTATAACTGAAGAAGCCAAGTTGGTATCCATAGGAAAATATTTGTAGACAGAACAAAATGAGCATATCCAAAGGCCCTGGGTGGGAATGTGTCTGACAGGTTTGAGGAAAGGCTAGGACAGAGGATGGTATCAGAAATGAGGTCAAAGAGTAGTCAGGTATTAGATCACATAGGGTTTTTACAAGTCTTAAATTCTTAAACTATTGCAATGTTTTTGGCTGTTATGGGAGGAGGGATGGGAAATTACTGAAGGACTTGAGCAGAACAATGAAATGATTTGACTTATATTTTAAAAGAATCATTGTATGTGGAAGTCCGACTGTAGAGGAAAAGGATAACTAAATCCAAAATTTCCTAGTTGATATGTACCTAGATCATATGGGAAGGAAGAGCAGAGCTGGTTAGTTGACCAGCCATTTCTTTTGAACCTCTTCCATTAGATATGAACTGAAGCTTTTGAGTAGTTTGATTCATTATCTTTAAGGAAGGTACAGAAATTTTGAGGGAAACAAGATACAATGTCAATGAATTCCAAAGAGATGGTGGAGTGCACTTAAGGGAAAATGTTGCAGGTGCAATGCTAAGTGTGTCACATATTTATCATTAATCTTTATATCCTATGTAATATGTATTATTATTTGCACTTTATACTTTGTTTTAAGAAAACAGAGACTAAGAAAAGTTAAATAATTTGTCCGTATTTACATAGCTAGTCAGAAGAAGGGCTGGGACTTTCACTCTGAGTTGTCAAACTCTAGACAGAAACTGTGCTTTTGACCACTATAATGTTCTATAGACCTAGGGTATATCTCTGACCAGGCGTGGGTCAGGAAAACTGAACCAAAATACTGAAAAATATTGGAATGTTATAAAGAATCTCATGCTCATAGATTATAGAACTTGATTTTATTAAAATGGCAATATTGGGCTGGGGATGTGGCTCAAACGGTAGCGTGCTCTCCTGGCATGTGTGTGGCCCGGGTTCGATCCTCAGCACCACATACTAAAACAAAGATGTTGTGACTGCCAAAAATTTTAAAAAAATAAATATTAAAAAATTCTCTCTCTCTCTTTAAAAAAAATAATAAAAATACAATGGCAATATTCCCCAACTTTACCTTTAAATCCAATACAATCCCTATAAAAAATCTCAGCTGGCTTTTTTTGCACAAGCAACAAAAGAAAATAAACAGAACTCCATAAAAATGTAAAATTTTTGCACTACAAACAATACCAGTAAGAACACGAAAAGATAACCCATAGAATCAGAAATAATGATTGTGTGTCATGTCCCTGTTAATAAACTTGTTTCCAAAATATATAAAGAACACTGACAACTCAGAAATAAGAAGATAAACAACCCAATTTTTAAAATAAACAAAGGATCTGAATAGGTACTTCTCAAAGGAAGATACAAGTAAGTGACCAAAAAGCACATGAAAAAAAAATATGTTCAACATCGTTAACCAACAGAGCATATAAATCAAAACCACAAGATACTATTTCATATTTACAAGGATAGCTACAAGCAAAAAAGACAAGATATGGAGAAATTGGAACTCTCAAATACAGATGGCGGGATGATGCAACCACTTTGGAAAACATCTCACAGTTACTCAAAAAGTTACAATACAAACTTATCATATGACCCAGCAATTTCACTCCTGGTTATATACCTAGGATGATTGAAAAGATATGTCCACACAAAAACTTGTGCATGAATTTTCATAGCAGCCTTATTTAAGTTCAGCAACTGATAAGTGTTCAGCAACTGGCAAGTGGATAAACAAAATGTTCTTTAACATATATATTGGCATTTTATTCACCAATAAAAATGAAGTATTGATAAATGATGCTACAACAGAAATGAAATTGAGAACATTATGCTAAGTGAAAGGCTCCAGTCACAAAATTTACATATTGCATTTATATAAATGTTCATAAAAGGCAAATCTATAAGGCAGAAAATAGTTTAGTGATTGCCTAAGGATGGGGGCAATTATATGAAATAAGCAAAAAGATATGGTTACATTCATATGAAATGTTCAGGAAATGAAAATCTATGAGACCAAAAGTAGATTAGTGGTTGCCTGGGGAAGGTGGAGGACAAGGTTGGAAATAAGGGGGTGACCATTAATGGGAACAGGTTTTTAATTTTTTTCCTTTGATGGATGCAAATATTCTAAAATTGATTGTGGTGCTAATTGTTTAGTTCTGTGACTCTACTAAAGATCATTGAATTTCATACTTTAAATGGGTAAATTGCATGTTATTTCAATTATATCTCAATAAAGCTATTAAAACTCAACCCAATCATTTGTTCTATTAAACAATTATAGTGCATGCTTAGTAAATACAAAATATATGTTATTAATAATCCTTATAGTTTTTTTTAGGTGATGGGGTAAAATTGTGTTTTCTTGGACATGCTTAACTTCAAAGTAATAGGATTTGTGTAATGATGTAATAAATGTACACTGAACACACTTTTAAGGGCATTGAATCTCAGTCAAGCCTTTTTAAAAAATATTTTTTAGTTGTAGATGGACACAGTATCTTTATTTATTTTTATATGGTGCTGAGGATAGAACTCAGTGTCTCACATGTGCAAGGCAAGTGCTCTATCTACACTTGAGTCACAGCCCCAGCCTCTCCCCACACTAGGCTTTTGGTGGTAAAGGAGAATAACAGTGTATTGATGCATTGAAATCTATCATATGCTAGGCATCATGCTATAATTGGCGATGTGATGGTGAATAACCTATTGTCTCTGCCATCAAAAAACTAGTTATGCATGTATGTGTGAAGTGTGTGTGGGGTGTGTGTGTGTGAATGTGTGTGTACAGGTGGGTACATAAATGGGTGAGCATACAAATATATGAGACGATAGACAGGTTACTCAGCCTTTGACCAATACAGGTATGGACATCAGGAAGTAAGGCATGTGCTAGCAAACTTGGAGAAAAATTGTAATTTTGTTCAGTAAGCAGGTGTATAGTATAGTCAGTTGGATATTGTTTTACTTTATGTCGAACAAGAAATAGATTTTAGCAAATGAGGATGGGAAAGGGTTTATATGAGGACTCTTCAAATATATTTCCCTGGCAAAGAGCTTGTCCATTTGAGCCAATGATGCCATAAACATGGGGTGATCTTTATGCTTCTCTTCAAAAGCAAAGTAGAATAGGTTTTCCCCTAACTATCTTCTCGAACATGAAGTGATGCTTAACACACAGCAATGAATAGAGCCAAGACCAAAGGTCATAAACAGCTGGAAGTGAAGATGAGAAAAGAAAAATTACAATAAAGTTAAAAATAATTTAAATACATGATTTAAAAAATATTTTTTCATTATACATGGGCACAATATCTTTATTTTGTTTATTTATTTTTATGTGGTACTGAGGATTGAACCCAGTGCCTCTCATATGCGAGGCAAGCGTTCTGTCACTGAGCCAAAATCCCAGCACTGAATACATGATTTTTAAAAAATATAATGCATATTATAACGGCCATTTGATGGATGAAGAAATTTCAGCATAAAAGTTAGAGCAATTTCACAGGAACATTCTACTATCCCCTTTTTTATTTTTTAAAATTCATAATTTTTTTTAACTTGTAGATGGACACAATACCTTTTATTTTATTTATTTTTATGTGGTGCTGAGGATTAAACCTAGTACTTCACACATACTAGGCAAGCACCGTCATACCCCACTGAGCCATAACCCCAGCCCTCTACTATCCTCTGTTATCCTCTTAATGGTGGACCAGGACCCAAGTTCATTGAATCTATTAGTGCTCTTTTCAAACCAAGAGTTATTCTTCCAAGTCTTGCTTCACCAAATCAAGCTGAGATTTCTGGCATTCCTGCTGGGTGTTTTTGACCTCTTGACAAGTTCATTTGGGTGGAAGAATGTGAGGACTGGCCAAGCTCTACAAATCTTCCAGTCAGCCAAGTCAGATTATTTGTTTATAAACAGAAGCACTCTCAAATGTAACTTCTTGTTTTCAGTAAAGTATTTTTAAAATTGTAAACACCTTCTATTCTTGATAGAATAGCTGCTAGATATTCCCCTGAAAACTGTAAAACTGAAAATATTGAATATTTGCAACTCAAACTACTTATATTCAAAGGATGATAAATTTCTTAGGAAAGAGACCAGAAAATGAAAGAGGAACAAATGGAGTCTGCTACAGCTGTCAGGCTATTCATCAATTTTCATACACCAACATTAATAAATAATTGCTCCTCATTCACCAATATATTTTTAGTATCTAATACAAGGCCTGGCACATTGTAGGTGCTCAGTAAATATTTGTTGAGTGAATGAAGACATGAATAATTGAAATAGTCTTCCTATTAGAACAGTTCCCTTTGGGAAAGATATTCCTTTAGGAATTAGAATTTGTTCAAAACAAGACAACAGTTGAGTACAGAGAGAATGTTATAAAATGCCATTAATATTGGGGCTAGGAGCTGGAAGTGGTAATGAACACCTGTAGTCCCAGCTACTTGGGAGGTTGAGATTCTCAACTGACATGTAGCCTACATTTGGCCTTTAACAATTTTGGGGGTGAGTTGGGTACTGGGGATTGAACTCAGGGCACCCAGCCACTGAGCCACATCCCCAGCCCTATTTTGTATTTTATTTAGAGACAGGGTCTCACTGACTTGCTTAGCACCTGGCTGTTGCTGAGGCTGGCTTTGAACTTGTGATCCTTCTGCCTCAGCCTCCTGTGTTAATGGGATTACAGGCATGTTCCAGTGTGCCCAGCTAACAATTTGTTAAAATGTTTGCTGATTTCTTTTTTTGCTTGGCTGAAGGTCTTAATTGTGTGTCCTGTTTCTCCTTGGAATTCAGGTTACTTGGTTTTCTTGTGACCTCAGCTGTCTGTTATGATCAAAACTTCATTATATTGTAGATTATTGGCTCCCCCTCCCCACTGTAAGGACAGAAGTAATTCTTTGCCATTTTCTACATCCTAAGCAGAAGTAGAAATCACATCTAAACTAGAAAACTGAGCAATCTGGAGAGTCTTAATGGTTGGAGGAGGTGGGAAATGAACAGTATGTGGGCAACACACAGTATTTATTAACAGTTACAAAATATAATCAATAAATAGAATTCTGCTACATTCCAGATACAAAACAGACCTAATAAATACAATATTTTATTTTTTTGGGACTGAACCCAGGGTATTTTACCTCTGAGCTACATCCCCAGTCCTTTTTTTTTTTTTAAATAAGATGTTGGTAGATCTTTATTTTATTTGTTTATTTATATGTGGTGCTAAGAATCAAACACAGTGCCTCACACATGCTAGGTAAGTGCTCTACCACTGAGCCACAACCCAAGTCCCCTCAATCCTTTTTTTTTTTTTTTTTGAGACAGGGTCTCAATAAGTGTCTTAGGGTCTTGCTGAATTGCTGAGGTTTTCCTTGAACTTGTGATCCTCCTGTCTCAGCTTCCTGAGCCCCGAAGAGTACAGGCTTGAACCACCACACCTGACTTAAATATTATTCTTTTCCTTTTTAAAAAAATACTTTTAGTTGTAGATGGATATACTACCTTTGTTTTATTTATTTATTTTTATGTGGTGTTGAGGATTGAACCCAGTGCCTCACATGTGAGGGGCAGCGCACCACCACTGAACTACAACTAGAGTCCCCTGACAATTCTGATAGTAGGTTTTTGTAAAGGGTGAGTCTGACTTGGTTAAGGCAGTTCATAGGTTAAGATGGACTAGGTAATGCTGCAGTGATAAAGCTCAAATTTTAGTGGTTTAAATAATACAAGTTTATTTTTCACTCAAGGTACAGGTTCAGAATAGATTGTCAAGGCAGTGGAGAGTCTGGGGCTATGTTCATTGTAGGAACTCTCGACCCAAAGAGATGAAGGCTTCATCTTGATATGAACTTCCATGGTAAACTACAATGGGAAGAGAACGTGGTGAAACAATTCTGACTCTCAAACTGCCTTTTTTTTTTTTTTTTTTTGCTAAACGAGTTAATTAGCGACAGTTAACTTCAGAGATGGTAGAGAAGAACAGACCTTCCTGCCTGGGAAGAGAAAAGCCCTAGAAATATTTGGGGAATATTAATGGCTTGCACAAGGAGGTAGTCTTGCCATGCCAGCCAACAACAGAAAGATATGTTCAGTAAACATATAGCTGATTCAAGTTAGCAGTTAGAACCCAAGAAACTGTGGATTATTTTTAAGTTAGAATTACATGTAGACAGAAAGTCAGAATTTAGATCAATTTCTTTTGCAATATGAAAATCTGCTTCGTATTGACAAACTCTTGGAGTGCCTTTGAACCCTGTGAAAGCCTCTGTCATTTCAAACCCAATAAGATACAAAATCAAAGTCATCATATGCTCTACAAGCTAGGTTGCTTCCCCAAATTCCTTATGTTAGTAGTTGATACCACTATTCTGATGGTTTTCCAAGGTAGAAACCTTGGCACAATTCTTATGTAACACACGTGTCCTGCTTGAAGTACAATATGAGGTTATATAGCTTTTGATGTTAGAATTAAAGCTCTTAACGCTCCTGTCTTGCTTATTGAAAGTTTTTTCTTACTCTCTAAATTCTCTTCCTTAGATAATTCCCATGGTCTCAAGAACCCATACTCAGTGTAAGGGATCATTCACAACTAAGAACTCTTCAGAAATATCTTCAGTCATTGTCTTTGCCATTATTTCTGTTATGGTCACACAAGTGAGTGTCTTAAGGTCTTATTGCTGCTATGACAAATTACCATAAACTTGGGGCTTGATACAAATTTATTTTCTTACAGTTCTGTAAGTCAGAATCTAATATAGATTTTCTTAGGTAAGATCTAAAGAGCTGAGACGACTGCATTCCTCTCCTTCTGGAAGTTCTAGGGAAGAATCCATTTCCTTGGCTTTTCAGTTTCTAGAGGCCACCACATTCCTTGACTCTTCAAAGTCAGCAAAGCAGTATATAGCTGACCCTACTTCCTTTTCACATTTCTTTCCCTGACCATGGCAGGTACTTCTTTTTTTTTTTTTTTTTGGTTGGGGGGGGGCCAGGGCAGTGTTCGGGGATCAAACCCAGGGTCTCACACATGCGAGGAAAACACTGTACCACTGAGCCACATCTTGAGCCCATGTTCTCAGTTTTAAAGAACCTGTGTAATCAGATTGGGGTCAGCTCCCTAATTTAGGCTAATCTTCCCATTTGAAAGTTTTTAATTTAATTATATCTTCAAAGTTCTTTTTACCTGTAAGGCAGTCTGCTCACAGGTTCTAGGTATTAGGAGGTGGATATCGTCTAGAAGTCGTTATCCTGTTTACTACAGCAAGTATTCATCCCTATTGAGATCACATGATGTAGGAGGTCTGGCTATTCCAATGCAGTCACTTCCCACAATGTCACCATACCAGTATGTTAGTGAATAGAATACTTTCCAATTTTAGCTATATTCTAGAATTCCTCGTTTCTTGACCTTCATGTATTCCTAAGGTCCATCCCCACATTCAGTGACATGTTATTCATAGAAAAATCTCTATTCTCTTACATTGCATTTTCCTTTGTTAAAGGCAAACAATATGTTACGGCACTGCTTAAAATACTTCCCTGCCTTCTCATTATACTTGTTACAGTATATATATAAAAAAAAAAAAACCCACATGCCCCACATGATTTAGCCTTTGCAGACCTCTCCAATCTCCTCTCTTAAGAGCTTCCTCCTTGTTTCCTGCACTACAGCCACACCCATTTCAGCTTCTCAAATGCACCAAACTTATCTTGTCCCCTGGTCCTCACATATACTATTTCCTCTCTTTAGAATGTTCTTATTTACACACTCTATCAGCTTAACTCAGGCCTCAGTTTAAATGTTACTTCTTCATTGACACTTTTCTTGTGTTATCAATCTAAATTATGTCCTTTATTCTTGCCTATAGCACTCTGGTTATTTTCTTATTATTTTCCATATATATATTATATGTATATAATATATTATATGTTTATAATATATATTTATATATAATGTATATTATATGTATATAATATATATATTTACTAATATTTACTAATGTGGCATGTTGTCAGTTTACTTAGAAGGAGTCCAAGTTCTATGACAGCAGAAGCCACATACCCAGCTCTTAGCATAGTCTAGTTCATGTAGGCAGGATGAATGAATTCCCATTGCCACAAGTGCAGGTTTTCACTCTGTCTAATAAGATAGAGTTAAACCTCTTAAAACAGAAATTGTTTAATCAAGGTTTTATTTTCTACAGCCCAGTAGGCAGTGTCTTGTGTATAGTAGGTTAATGTTCCATAAATATTAATTCAATGAATCTTAATTTTCTCACCAGACCCTTCTCTTCTAATTCATATAGCATAATATTTCTAAAATGTTTCCTTTTTTGCACAATAAGCATAATTTTTAATTTTAGAGATTCAAGGTCCTCCTGAAAGAACATTCATGAGTTTCTTAGGCAGACTGTTCCTAAGAAAGCAAATACCTGAGAGTGTCCAAGACAGTGTGGCAAGAACATTTGAAAAATATAAATATTATAAAAATTATATATAATATAAAGAATTATGAAAGTTCATAAAATATAAAAATTCTTAACTTAGTTTATTTAAGTGAATTAATTAAAAAATATATTGCATGCTATTGCAAAATTATAGAGGTGGGAGAAGAACACCTGAAATTTGGGACGGTTAAAATTGAGGGAACACTGCACAAGAGGAATCACAAATCCCAGGTTTAAACCCATGCAGAGAGAGTCTGAATGAATCTCATGAAGTGGCTCATTCCTTTTCCTTTTCTTCTCTCCAAACCAGCCATCCTGGTAACACATACCCTCACATCTCTCTCTCCCACCAGGCTTTACACGCACTGTGAGCCTGGTTTATTGCAAAGACTATGAAAGTAACAGGTTGCCTTGGCCTAGGAGGCATAGGTGGGGTGAAAGAGCTTCCCAGGGAGGAAGGGCCATTGTGAGAACAGTCTGTGTGGATTTGTCTCCTTCCTCATACACAACCAGAACTTTAAAGCTCTTCAGTTAATGGAACTGAGCAGTAGTCCCCTGGCTGGGCTGTGATTTCCAGGAGATGGGCCACTGGTGTCTGCTTCTCAGCCCCATGGCACAGTGCCTGACTGTTATGGTTTAGATGTGGTGCCCTCCAAAAGCTCATATGTGAGACAATGCAAGGAAGTTTGGAGGAAAAATGATTGGTGGATAGCCTTAATCTAATCAGTAAATCTTCCCTCTCTCTCCCTCTCTCCCATCTCTCTCTCTCTCTCTCTCTCTCTCTCTCTCTCTCTCTCTCTCTCTCTCTCTCTCCCCTACCATGTTGTTCTACCTCATCTTGAGCCCTGTGGAATGGAGCCTGCTGTCTGTGGATTGAGACCTCTGAAACCGTGAGCCCTCAAATAAACTTTTCCTCCTCTACAATTGTTCTGGTCAGATCCTTAGTCACAGCAGCGAAAAAGCTGACTAAAACACTGACACATAGGATCTAAAATATTTCTTCTATCATCTTTGCCCCCTACCAAAGGAACTATTCACTATTATCTATTTCATCAGATTTAATTTTATTCATTATGATTATGAACTGTACATTATTTCATAATCCTTACTTCATAATTTAATACTTTACTATATCAAATGATTTCTAATTGTTTCATATATGTGAGTGCAAGTTATTTAAAACTGCCTTCGATAACATGGAAATGTATTCTATTTTGGTTCCCTCTGTTGGTCACACAGTTGCTCAATGTGAAAGGAAAAGAAAACATTCAAAATTTAAAAGAAAAAGGTGACTTATTTTCTACATGTAGAATTGTTATGTTTTTTTGACATCAACTCTCTGCTGATCTTGTATAGCTTTTTGGGGAAGGGATTGATTGATTTTCAGAGGTGAGGGAGGGTAGACATCACCGTTACAGCAAGATTACTTTGGTGGAAAGAGTATTGGATGACTGGCTGACTTTTCAGAGATGAATTCACTAGAGTAAGACTGTTTTTATTTAACTAACTTTAAAAAGTGTGAAGCTTGTTACTGATTGACTGTTTTTTAAAAAATATTTTTAGTTGTAGATGGATACAATACCTTTATTTTATTTATTTTTATGTGGTACTGAGGATCTAACCCAGTGCCTCACACATATTAGGCAAGCACTCTGACACTGAGCTACAATCCCAGCCCCTTGTTTGGGGTTTTTTTGTTTGTTTTGTTTTTAGAGTCTTGTTTGCCAAGTTGAGTTGCCATCAATCTATTAATTGTGTTAGTTGTTACCATAGTACCTGAACAGTCTTTTCCTAAGAATGAATATACATATGTGTGTGTATCAAATTTTTAATGCCTTATTCAAAAATATTTATTGATTGATGGACATGTTCAAGTTTTTCAGCTGCAAGAGGAAGAGATTTATTGGTGGTTTAGAGTAAGGCTAGATCAGCTCTGCTCGAATGTTTGCCCATTCAAAAGGGATTCATGTTATTCTTTTTCTACTACACTAAGTATCTCTCATTGTCCTTATAACCAAGCAGGGATGATCAGGTTGAATAGTCATGTAGATTTCAATTGAAGTGTTTTTTTGGGGGGATCAAACAAATGACAAATATTTTTTAAAATGCCCTCACTGCTATGGTTTGGTATGTTTTATCCCCCAAAGTCTCATGTGGCGTTTTGGAACCCAGTGCAACAGTATTAAGAAGTAGTGGAACTTTAGAAGGCAGGGCTTAGTGGGAGGTGACTAGGTAATTGGAGTCACCACCCTCAGAAGGGATCAATGTTGTGAGGGATTAGGTCTTCTTGAATTGGATTGGTCTCCATGAGACAGATTTGTTGTAAAGTTGGGTTCAACTTTCTTGGCTTACCCTCTGGTTTTGTCTCTCATCATGTGAACTCTCTGACTCTTTTGCATGTGCTCTCACCACCAGATGCCATCCACCATGTTATGATGTGGCATGAGGTTTTTGCCAGATGTGGGAGCCTGATCTTGGTCTTATTCACTTCACAACCGTGAGCTATAGTAAACCACTTTCCTTATAAAGTTTCCAGTCTCAGGTATTTTATTACAGCAACACCAAATGGATTAAGTCAATCAAAACATCATAAAATTTAGAAGAAGAACATAATAATTTTATTAATTAGCTGCTAGACATCTCTGTATTACTTTTCTTTCCCTACATTTTTATACCTTATACTCTTTGTCGCTTCAAATGCTAATAATTCACTAACAACTTTTATAGAGAAGATAAAAAGAAAATTTAGTTTTTTCCTTTTGTGTAGTTGGTTAAAATATTATAATATTTGACAAAGAAATAGGTTAGAAAAGTTTAAGCTTCACAACTATTGTTGATTATGCATATAAATTTTTAGGATTGTTGTCAAATTTGGGAAAATACCCAAGGGTTGTTAAATATATGACTTAAAAAAGAATTCAGGGCACATCAGTTTTCTTTGGGTGAATGACATTCTTTAGTTTTCTGTGGATGTTCTTATTACATTCTAAAAGAAAAGAACTTCCTTTTTTGGGCTATGCATTGGTAAACATTAAATCTTTACTTTAAAAGAAATATGAAGAATTTCCAACAAAATAGCTTCAAGCTCCCTAAAATTCAACCCTGCTCTTCCCCCACTAACAACATATTTTTATTTTTAAATTTTTGAACTGTTGGGGTGGAACTCAGGGCCTCACACATGCTAGGCAAGTACTTTACCACTGAGCCACATCCCCAGCCCACACATATTTTTTGATGCTAGCACACAGGGTACATTCAAATAATTCTAAGGGGTCTAATCCCACACCTTTGTTTTACAATCCTGGGTGGGTCAACACAATGGGTGGTAAGGAGTATTCTTGGAAGCTTGGACAGCTGGCAATATCTTAACTGCACATGAAAGAGACTGTGGGTTACAAAAATATATCCCACTAAACTCAAACCAAATGTATTCCTAATTCAACTTTAGCTTCATTTAAAAAATGTCTGCTAGCTATCCAACTCTACTAGATAAGAGGAAGTGTGGAAGAGGTGAAATCACTAAGGACTAAAGATTGTTGTTAAAATATTTTGCTTTTAAATTTTTTACAAAAGATTATGACTATTTGAACATATTGTTAGGACTCCTTCTATGGACTTGGAAAGGGGAAGTGCAAATGAGTATCCCTGAAGCTGGAGCTTCATTAACTTCACAGTGAATCTGCTGAAGCCATTGTTTTTTGGCTCCTTGACCACCTCACACTTTTAAAAAATATTGAGGACTACAAGAAATTTTTGTTTTTGTTTTGTTTTTTTGAGACAGGGTCTCACTAATTTGCTGAGGCTGTTCTTGAACTTTCAATCCTCCTGCCTCAGCCTCCTAAATCACTGTGATTATAAACGAGTACCACTGTACCTGGCAACAAGAAGCTTTTATGTAGATCATATCTGTCTAGGAGTTAAAACAAACAGGTAAAATATTTATAATTCATTCAAAAACAATAAAAAGTTGCATATTAACTATTTAAATAGAATACATTTTCTAAGGGAAATTGCATGGAAATGAAGAGAGACCCTCATTGCTATACAAAATTACATATAAGAGGTTGTGAGGGGAATGGGAAAATAAACAAGGAGAGAAATGAATTACAGTAGATGGGGTAGAGAGAGAAGATGGGAGGGGAGGGGAGGGGGGATAGTAGGGGATAGGAAAGGTAGCAGAATACAACAATTACTAATTGGGCATTATGTAAAATTGTGGATGTGTAACCGACGTGATTCTGCAATCTGCATTTGGGGTAAAATTGGGAGTTCATAACCCACTTCAATCTAATGTATGAAATATGATATGTCAAGAGCTTTGTAATGTTGTGAACAACCAATAAAAATTAAAAAAAGAAAAAAAAATAAATAGAATACATTTTCTAAAGTAAGAAGAGTGGCACTTTTTTTTTGAATTTTAATTTTTTTTTTTTTTTTTAGTTTTCGGAGGACACAACATCTTTGTATGTGGTGCTGAGGATTGAACCCGGGGCTCACACATGCCAGGCGAGCGGGCTACCGCTGGAGCCACATCCCCAGCCCTGAGAGTGGCACTTTTTTACGTTTCTGCAAATCTAATGTCTGGCTTAAAAGAAGATTCTTACAGATGCTCTGCACTCAATCCTTTGCAAGAGCACAGGATCTGTAGTCTTTGGAAAACCTCACTGTATTGCCATAAAAACAAATAAATTCTTAACATGAAAAGAATTTTGACCTTGTGTGATACTCTGACCAATCTTTAAGAACCATCACCTTATCTACTTTTTTGGTTGCCTGAAGCTCCCAAGTAGGCTTTATCTATTTTGATAGCTGTACACTCAACCACACCTCCTGGATATACTTTCTGGTACATATGGAAAACTTTGTGAACACTTTTTAATGAATAAAATGTTGTAGGGAAGTTTTTTTCTTTTTCTTTTCATTGACAAGAGGAAAATCACCTTTGCTGCTTCTTGATTGTAAAACTTTCTTTTAGAAATGACTAAGATCCAACGCACTATTTGGTGCCTTAGAGTAGTTAGTATATATTTTTTCTTTTTTCTCACTTTTCTTTGCGTGACTGGGGATCAAACTCCTGTATACTAGGTACGTGCTCTGCCATTGAGCTGCACTCCCAGACCCTAGAGGACTTACTACTTTAAAAACAAATTCTAATATTTATCAAATCCTTTCTGTATGGTAGGCATATTCTAAGTGCTTTATATCCATTTTCTCATGCTAATCCTAGGAGACAGATAATACCGTCATCCCTATTTTGTAGTTGAGGAAAAAGATATGAGAAAGGTTAAAGCCCAACCTTACAAAGGACTAAGCAGGATTTAAACCCAGATAATCTGACTCTGGAGCTTTTAGCCTACTATCTGCTGATAAAGAATAAAGATGGGAGATAGAGTGAGATTCCTATAAAATGACTGTAGAGATATGAAAGGGAGGTTAAAAAGCAAAAAGGCTTTAAGCCAAGATAGCTGAGACACTAGGCTGGACGCACTGTATTATTTTCCACTCCAGGATTCCTTTCTGCTATATTTTCTATCTTTCCTTGTTCCTCTTTTCATTTTAAAGATATGCCTTTGCTGGTGGCTTCGTTGCTCAGACCTGGCGCTGACCATGAAATTGAACAGGGGCGGGGAAATCCTGTGGTATCCGCGGGAACCACAGCGTGGAGACACCACTGCGCACGCGCGTTACTCCCTAGGCCTGCCCGCTTTGGCGGCGCGACCAGCCCCAGCCCCTGCTCTCCGCCTTCGACTCCACGCACCCTCCGCGGGTGGGGGCGGGAGGGAAGCTCGAGCTGGGGCGCCTGCGCAGTCCTGGGGGCGCTGGTGTGATCGAGCTCACGTAGCGAGGGCTGCAGTTGCCTCCTCCCCGGAGCTGCCGTCGCGGCCTAGAGGTTATAAAAGGGCTAACTGGCTCCCTCTGCTGCCCAGTTGCGCCGCCAGCGGGCTGAGGGCAGGGAGTAGGTAGCCGGCCTGAGTGCAGGCGACAGGAACTGAAGAGCGCGCCGCCCTCCCGTCCCACTTTCCAGGTGAGACGCTCCTTCGACCTTGGAGACGGGCTGTGGCCCAGGGGCAGCCCGGGTCCACCTCGCATTGCCGCAGCGGTCCGTGCTCTCCCGGCTGTGGTAGGGTGGCTGGGGGGCGGGGGTCTCCGCTTAACTACAGCAGCTTGGGTACCTTCTCCGTTGGAGACGGGTCCCCGTCTCCCAGTGCCCTCGTGCTGCCCCGCAGGCCCGGCTGCTCTGCCCGGGGCTCCCCTTCCCACCTCTGCCCCTATCCCGCCTCTGATCGTTGGGGCTGCAGCAGCCTCTGTCCCCGCCCCAGGGACCAGGACTTTCTTGAATGTTCCTTCCCGGGCAGGAATCGCCCTGTTGATTTTTCCAAGCTCCCTCCGTACCTGGTGCTCCCTACAAAGCTGAGAGGAACGCGAGGGTGGGGCGTGGGTTTTTGGCTGCCACAGCCGCAGATGGTTAGCATGTGGCAATGGAGAGTGGGCTTTACAGCTTACAGCAGAGGCTGAAGCTCTCCAGGCATTTTGCGCTATCGAAAAAAACCGTCTGGTCCGGGAAGCGGACCTTCTCTGAAAGTTCGGGCTGAAGTCATCTGTTGAGCGCTGGGGTGCTGCCTTAGCAGCCAGACGTAGCCGGGGGCACCGAGTTTAGGGCTGCTGGAGCCCAGGAAGTTGCTGTCACATCTCCCAGTTGGGGAAGCTGGGCTGCTGCTTCCCTCTTCGTCCCCATAAATCTTTTTAAAGGCACATGAGTTCTCCCCGCCCTCGAGAATTTGCAGAGTTTAAAAGTCCACTTAAGTCAAACATTTCATGATTGTGTGAGAATTTTGAGTTGGATTATATGACTGGCCTCCAGGAGGGATGATAAGGTAAGTATGAGAATAGTTCTCCTAAATAATCGAACCTATTAAATACACAATTCAATTTTTAGACGCTAACATGCGTTCCGCAGAGTGGAAAAGACTCTTGGAATTTTGCACTGTCTTAAAGGGATAAAGAAGCAGCTAAATCCCCTTTTAGGGATTGATCTAAAATGTCTAAGACGTTTGCCAATTTCTACTTAACTGTTTCTCTGAGAGCTGTGGCTCTTGGACTTTCCCTTGGAATGCACTCTGAAGGGATGAAGTGGCCACTACGTGAGTGGGGGAGGGGGAAAGACGTGGCAGCAGTGTTCTTTCATCAACTTTTGCTCATTTTTTTTTTTTAAGGTTCTGGGAAGTAACGTATTTTCCCTTGTAGGTTTGGATGTAGCTTATGAATGGGGCTAGTCTTTTCCTAAAATAATCAGATGAAATATTCAGCATGCAGAGCAGGAACATTGGAAGTTAAACACTTTGAAGGGTTCTTTGGATCTAGTTTATAGGGAGAAAATAGGTACCTTAAGCAGAAAATAGCCAAGAAGCTGAAAAGTGAACAACCTTGAATATATTTTGCCTTGATTTGAAATATGAATAGTCTTCTGTGATTTTTCTCTAACTTTGGCTTAAAGTATAACTTCATAATCTTAATATGAAACTTAAATTTTATCTTTTTCTTTTGAAGAATAGATTTTACCACTTACCTTTAAGAATCATGTCAGTTTTGGTTTTGGATTATTGGCTCTACCAGTGTTTTTGATAGCTAATGGCAAAAGCTTCTTGGATTTACAAAGTCTAAGAAAAAGGACTACTTTGTCTCTTTTAAAATGGGTAATGCTGTTTTCATTGACATACTGAAATGAATTTTAAATTACTCAAAGCCAGGTCTTTTTGATAAGAGGATAATTACATGGGCCATTTTTTGTCTTTGTACTTAGCTGGTAAAACAGATGAAAATTGTGTACAACTTTTAATTATTGTTTAAACAACCATTGAAAAAAGAAAACTATATCACCTGTGTAGTCCATGTTGTAGAAGAGAGGGACCTTGGCTTTTGGTAAGGAGATGTTAACCTTTACTGTTACTGCAGAGTGAACTGTATACTGACAAGCAGTATCTTTTATAGAGCAGTTAAATTCAAACTCCTGCTTTTATTCCAAGGATAAAGCAAGAGTTAGAGTAGTGATAAAGCTTTCGAGTCTTCATTTCTGTGGAAGGGATGTTTATTTAGTGATTATGAACTGGACCGTAGTTACTGCTCTTTTATTGACCTAGGGGATATACAG
The DNA here is from genome assembly GCF_045843805.1 of Urocitellus parryii. Lineage (NCBI taxonomy): Eukaryota > Metazoa > Chordata > Mammalia > Rodentia > Sciuridae > Urocitellus > Urocitellus parryii. Next base: position 160,372,986 of record NC_135535.1, on the reverse strand, counting down.
AGTAGTGGTTCTCAACTTATTTCTAGGTCATGGAATCCTTTGGAAAACTGCTGGAAAGTGTGGTCCTAGGTCAGAAAGGGCAAATGTGCTCTAACATGGGATTTTATATACAATTTCTGCCCCCTCCCTACTCATGAACTCTTATTATAAGATACTCTAGAAAAAATAAAAGGCATGCAAAACTAATGTTTAAGGCTATCTAGGCATCTTGAATTTCTTGAATATTTCTGAAAATTGAATTAGGCATAAATTTTGAGGTCTTTTTTTGTTTATATATATATATGTGTGTGTGTGTGTGTGTGTGTGTGTGTGTGTGTTTAGTTGACCTTTATTTTATTTATATATGGTGTTGAGAATAGAACCCAGTGACTCTCACATGCCAGGCAAGCACTCTACCCCTGAGCCACAACCCCAACCCACTTGCTTAAAGGGTTTTAAGAAAAGTTAATAGATTGTTAGAATTATTGAATTGCCAAGTCAATGATAGTACATTATATTGTGTATTCCCACCATATTGTGACATATTTGGTTTGTCACTCAAAGTAGAATAGGCATGAAGGTAAACAGAAATAAATTGTATCACTCTTGGATTAAACTTCATTGCTGTTCTTACAGTGAGGTCTTGAATCTTACAGTTAAACAATAATGGGTGTGTATATAAATATATGAGATGAGTCAAAGTAGATATATATATGTGAAACTTGTTAAATTTCTCTTCCTACTTGGTGAAATGTATTTGTATAAATTGAAGCTATCCTGTCTTCTAGTCAAATAAATATTGTGCATGAATAAAAATTTACAGAATTCAAAAGGCTTCTCATTTAGGTTACTCCCAGCAGTTTTTGAACTTTATACTGATCATTCCTTGGATGATCAGTATGACCATTAGTATACTTGATTGTGTGTTAGCTAAAAATACAGAGATCAGTGAGTGAGTAATGTCTTGGATTTTTTTCTTCCTTAGGGTTTCATATAGGTATGTCCAAGTTTTGTTTGTTTATAAATCCAATTTAAATAGTAAAGTTAATAAAAAGAATTATAAATTAATATACTCAGCCTAAATATTTTTCGGGCAATTAACCTGTTTTATAAATAATTCAAGGGAAGACTTGTTTAGTGGTAGCCACAGTTAACTTTAACTATTTTTCTTTCCATTTGTATTCTTTAAAGAAACACATGACACTAAAACCTCATTCATATACTAGTCTGTCTCCTATTGCTATGAGAAAATAGGACAGGGTGTTTTTTTTTTTTTTTTTTTTTTTAAATTAGGCTGATTTAGATTGTTCTTCTGGAGGTTTAAGAGCATGGCACTGGCTTCTGCTCAGCTCTGGTGTGAGGGCCTCATGGTAGATGACATCACCATGGTAGAAGTGTATGTGAAAATGATGACATGGTGAGACAGGAAGCCAGATAAATTGAGGGTTCAGGCTTACACTCTCTAATAGCCCACTCTGGGGAAACAAACTTACTCTGAGACCAGCATTAATTCCTTCTAAGGGCAGTGCCTCAACGAGGTAACCACCTCCCATAGGGTCCAACTCTTTTTTTTTTTTAATATTTATTTTTTAGTTGGACACAATATATTTATTTATTTTTATGTGGTGCTGAGGATCGAACCCAGGGCCTCACATGTGCTAGGTTATCGCTGAACACAACCCCAGCCCCTAGGGCCCAACTCTACTGCCTTTCACATCACCACATTGGGACCAGGCTTCTCACAAATGAACCTTTGGTGTACAAACCACATCTGAACCATAGCAGTCAGTAATTCTTTTCTTCCTCTAATCATCCAGGGATTGGATTGGACTCTAAAAAGACTTGGAAAGTCCTCTTATATGATCTGCCAGATAACTAAAGCACCTTAGGAAGAGTTTCTTTATATATTATAATGCCTGAAGATGATTTTGTGAGGTAGTTTTATATTATCTCCATTTCACAGTATAAAGAAAACAAGACTCAGAAAAGTCAAGTAATTTGCTCAAGAATTCAATAAATGGCAAAACTAGGACTTGGACTCAGGTCACCTGTTCTCTGATTCATATTTCATATTCCTTCATCATCTCTGATGAAAGTTGATTAATAGCATATCTACCACTGTATTAGGAATGTTTTAAGTATCTAGAGTTGAAATAAACTTGAGTTCCTGGCTAGTAGAAATTAACAGTCTTTTCCATTCAATTTAAATGACTGGGAGTATCAAAAGAGTGATGAAAAATGTTTCATAGAAAAAACAGGACATGAATACTTAAAATAATGCTATTATTTTACTCTGTTAAATCAGTGCTGAATGGAAGCACTTATCTAGATTCTTATCCTCTGCAATAAGGTATTCATTTTTCCTAGTATATGTAGTCTTTTGTGTACATTTTCTTCAGCTGGCATCAGAAAAAAAGGGAATTGAAGGCTGGAAAGAAGAGAGTTAGACCAGGGTAAAGAAAAGTGGCATTCTGGCAATATAGCCTTGGGAGGGTTGAAGTTGAGTAAAGTATACCTGAGTCTTCAAGCTATAAGCCATCTATTAAGAAAGGGGTTGCTAACCAGTTTTGGCTATTCTACTTTGAACTAATGGACCCTGGCCTGAATTGATCATGTTCAGAGATACGAGCATACATAAATAACCTCTTTTGTATTAGGAATGAGATTTGAGTAATATTATAGGTACCTGTGGGTATTTGTCTGTAATATATGCAGAATGAATTAAACAGATGTTTCAGTTATAGGAATCAAACTTACTTTGATTTTGGAACTTAATAAGACCCAAGAATTGATAGTCAACAACTGCAAGTCATGAAAAAAGTTTTGAACATTGTATGAAATATCAAGTAGAAGAGCAGTATATAGTAGTACTCTCTGATCCAGGAGGGTTACATTCTAAGACCCCCAAGGATGTCTAAAGCCTCAGTATCAGATTGAACATATATTGTTTTTTTTCCTCTACACACAGTAAGAGATTAAGAACAATAAATTAAAATAGAACAATAAATTAAAGTATAATTATAACTATACTATAATAAAAGTCATGTGATATGGTCTCTCAAAATTTTGAATGTTACTTTGGAAGCACTTTATAGATTCTCTTTGTATATCCAAATTGCCAGATCACTACACTTGTGCTCAAAATGTCTTAATTCCTCATTGCACTAAAATAATAGTTTTAGGCCACAGTTGACCATGGGTAACTGAAACCACAGAAAGTGAACCTGTGTATAAAGGAAAACTATTGTGTTCTGTTATTCATGTCTACAGTGACAGAAGTGGATTCTGTGAGCATCTTAAAATTACTAGCCAGGGTGGTGGTGCATGCCTTTAATCCCAGCAGCTCGGGAGGCTGAGGCAGGAGGATCTTGAGTTCAAAGCCAGCCTCAGCAATGGCGAGGCACTAAGCAACTCAGTGAGACCCTGTCTCTAAATAAAATACAAAATAGGGCTGGGGATATGGCTCACTGATCTAGTGCCCTTGAGTTCAATCCCTGGTGCACCCCCCCAAATTTTTATAAACATGTTAAATTTTTGGAAGGTATTTAGTAAGGTTTCTGGGGAATAAGTAATAGAAATGGAAATTATAAAGTTTTAATCACTAAGATGTGGTTAATCTGTTTTTTATTTTCTGCATAAGATTTTTCACCTGGCTCCCTAGCTCTGTTGCCCAAATAATTACTCAAGCTTTCTAACTAAAAATTGTTCTGTGAAATGTTTATTTCACTAAAGAAGAAAAACGTGTGTACAAAGACTGCACTGTTGTTTACTTCTAGAAAAATTGCCCTGGAAATGTTCTTCTGGGTTCTGTGTTGTGATCATTAAGTCTTATTGCACATAATGATATTGTTACTTTACATTGTGCTTAAAGAATAATAGCTTCTTGTTTGAAATAACATACAGAATGGAGGATGTGTTTATATGTTTATATAAGAGTGCAGTAAATATCAACTCCTTTTAAATAAGCTCAGAACTATTGTTACACTGTAAGATTAGCTCTATTTATAGATCTAGTTCCTTCAAAAATTAATCAATAAGTGTTTATTTTAGTGTTTCTAAAATCTACTTGTTTGACTTTAGGACCTCAAAACATTTTTGATCTCTCAGCATTGCTGTGTTGACCTTTGTTTTTGCCTCATTTCCAGAGAATCCTGTCCCAACACCTTTTAAATTCATACAGATTTATTCATATTCAAAGGTTGCATGAAGACATTCTCAAAGTTACATAGTTTCAAATTTTACTGTCATTTCTTCTAACCTCAAAGATATTTAGAGAATAGGTCTCAATTAATTGATTAAAAAACACTGTTACAAGTGACAATAAATGTTGGTGAGGATGTGGGGGAAAAGGGACACTCATGTATTGCTGGTGGAACTGCAAATTGGTGTAACTACTCTGGAAAACAGTATGGAGATTTCTCAGAAAATTTGGAATGGAACCACCATTTGACCCAGCTATCCCACTCCTCAGCATATACCCAAAGAACTTAAAATCAGCATACTGTAGTGATGTGGCCACATAATGTTCATAGCAGCTCAATTCACAATAGGTAAGCTATGGAACTCGCTTAGGTGCCTTTCAACAGGTGAATGGATAAAGAAATGTGGTACATACCCAATGGAATATTAGCTGTAAAGAAGAATGAAATTATGGCATTTTCTGGTAAATGGATGGAACCGGAGGATATTAAGTGAAATAAGCCAATCCGCAAAAAACCAAAGACCAAATATTGTCCCTGATATGCAGATGCTGACCCACAGTGGACCTTGTAGGGGTCGGGGGGAGGGCAGTGGAGGTTCACTGGATTGGAGGGGGGCAGGAATGGGAGGAAGGAAGGCCTAATGGGAGTGGGAAATACAGTAGAATGAATCTGACATAACTTTCCTATGTTCGTATATGAATACATGACCAGTGTAACTTGTACAACCACAAGAATGGGAAGTTATACTCTGTGTATGATATGTCAAAATACATTTTACTGTCATGTATAACTAAAAGGAACAAATAAAAAAAAGTACCCATAAACAAACAAAAAACACTCTAGGGCTGCGGTTGTAGCTCAGTGGTAGAGCACTTGCCTGGCACATGTGAGGCACTGGGTTTGATCCTCAGCACCACATAAAAATAAATAAATAAAAATAAAGGTATTGTGTCCATCTACAACTAAAAAAAAAAAAAAAAACTAAGTTATATGTGAACACTAGAATTGTGATGGTGTTAAGTAAAAATATCACCCTTAAGATTTTTTTATGAATTTGCAGTCCTCCTCTGCTTCTCATCCCTAAGAAACCATTTTTCTCTTTCTGTCACTTGAGATTAGTTTGTATTTTCTACAGATTTATATAAATGGGATTGTTTAGTATAATCTCTCTCTATATATATTGTTATAGAGTATGAGTCTGGCTTATTACACTCAGTATAATTATTATTTTTTTTTTAAAGAGATAATTTTTTAATATTTATTTTTTAGTTTTTGGCAGACACAACATCTTTGTATGTGGTGCTGAGGAGGAACCCGGGCTGCACGCATGCCAGGCGAGTGCGCTACCGCTTGAGCCACATCCCCAGTCCTCAGTATAATTATTGTTGTTCATTCCTTTTTGTTGTTTGTTAAATTGTAGTAGATTGTACAAGTTACCATAATTTTAAAAATCCATTTACCAGTTGATGGACATTTGGGCTGTTTCCCTCTTCTTTTTAGAGAGAGAGAGAAAGAGAGAGAGAGAGAGAGAGAATTTTTTAATATTTAATTTTCGGCGGACACAACATTTTTATTTTATGTGGTGCTGAGGATCAAACCCAGCGCCCCAAGCATGCCAGGGGAGCGCGTTACCGCTTGAGCCACATGCCCAGTCCCTCCCCATTTTTGACTGTGATAAATCTGTAACATTAATGTACAGATCTTTAGCAGGGCATATGCTTTCTTTTCTAGGAGTGGAATGACTTGAATTTATGTGATAGGGAAGTAATTTTTTTCCAGTTGGTGGCTTGTCTTCATTCTTTTAACAGTGTATTTCAAAGGGAAATCTCTGTTATCAGACAACATCTCTATGTAGAAACTTAAAAGGCTCTTCAAAAGCAGCTATGGTAAATAAGTGAATTCTGCAGATTTTCAGGATAGAAGGTCAATACAGATCAATCAATTGCATTTCTCTATACTTGTAGTAAGAAATTGGAAATTGAAATTAAAAAATTACCATCTCAGCACCAGAAACATGAAATATTTGCAGAATTGACTTTACAAAATCTGTATGCTGAAAATTAAAAAAACACTGATTATACCATGCTCAAGGATTAGAAGCTCTATTAAAAATGTACATTCTCCACCTGAAATATATAGATTCAATGAAGTTTCTGTCCATATTTCAGCAGGATTTCTTATAGAAACTCACAAGCTGATTCTAAAATTGATAGGGAAAAGCAAAGGAACTAAAAAAGCTAAAACACTACTTGATTTCAACTTGATATAGAGCTACTGTAATCAAGGCAGTATGGTTTTAGAGAAAAGATGTATAGATCAATGGAACAAAATAAGAATTCAGATGCTCAGGGTTGGGATTGTGCTCAGAGGGAGAGCATTCCCTACACATTCGTGAGGCGCTGGGTTTGATCCTCAGCACTACATTAAAAATATTGTGTCCACCTAAATAACTAAAAAAATTAAAAAAGAATTCATATGCTCAAAAATGGTCAATTCTTTTGGGAAAAATAAATGGCAATTCAATAGAGAGAAGACAGTCTGGAACTGTTGGATATTTGTATGCAAAAGAAGAAAAAAATCTTTGTTTTTTTCTGAGAGAAACGTTTAGGCTAAGTTAATATTTGGACATAACATCTATTAAGCAACATTAAGTAATGTATATATCATTTAATGTTTCTTTCTTTTCCTTCTTCCTTCAGCCTCTGTCTATTGTCTTCTCAAAATTCCTGAAACATAAAGGACCTGCATCTGTCTTCTAGGGGTCTGGGCTACTTGTTCCTTCTTGCTGTCTTAACCAGAGTTGAAATTGAGCTTTCTTCTCCAGGTCATTTCTGTTTCTGTGCCCCATGAGACATCTTTGGTGACAAATTCAGCTATTATTGAGTTTTTGCCTCACATCCAAAAGTAATTGACATTTTTTAAGTGTATTCTGTGTTCCAGGTGGTAACCTAAGCACCTTGATATAAATTATTGCTTTTTAAATTACTTGCTGGCAGTCACATTTGACCTTCATATTTACACCTTACTCTTTGGCTTATTCCTGGTTCCTGTTAAAAGAACCATCAAATAAAGGTTGACATTTACTGATTTACTGTAAATTTTTAGCTTCTGTATCCTGGAAGCAAGAATTTTGACCTTTTTTGCATATTAGGAATGTATGTATTTCTAAGTAGGTGTTTGAAATAGATGAATATTCAACTATTATGCAGTTTAAAACACATAGTCTCAAAGTTAGTGAAGAATGGTACCATTTTACTAATAATAAGATTGATATCTTTGTCAAACTTCTCCATTAACCTACATTAAAAAGTTTCTGATTTAGGAGTATCTGATTTTCCTAGCTGAGCAGAACTTCAGACATTAAGTTGTGCAATGTGCTCAGTGGTAGAATGTTTGCCTGGGGTGTGTGTGTATCTGGGTTTGATCCCTGGCACTTAAAAAAATAAATAGAAGAATAAATATTGAGTTAATTTAACTTGAAGTGAACCTGAATTCCAGTTTAAATCTTTAAAAAAGTAGATTAAGTCACATATTCATAAACTACCTTTGATATAGAAGTAGTATTTTTGGATCTCCTTAACAAGCAAAAAGCAATTATTGAGAAATATTGCATTAAGCACAGGGATGGGGAGACAGATTATTTTTTAGTACTCTGGGCTCAATAAAAACCCAACTCCTACTAGCACATTAGGTAATTGTAAGTATAAATAGGAAATTGTCTAAAAAACTGAGATTAAAGAGTATGATTAGACTTTAAGAATATATTTTTTCTTCTCCATCTTGTTCGTTGTCTTGTCTTTCTGTATATCTGCTTCATCCACTCTTTGGACCTATGTGACAGAGCTTGATCTCCAATTTCTCCTGAACTTACTTTATGTAGTTCAAAGAGTGAGTGCCATTTCTTTCTCACTTTCCAAAATTTCCAGAAAAGAACTTATGAGCTATACTTAGTTAGGGATCATGCTGTTTGTAACTTGACTGCTAAAACTGTGAGGATGAGTTGAAGGTAGAGGAGAGCAGCATTAAAAGGGTAGAAGAGGCAGTTTCTAGAAGAGAATAGGAGTAATGGGGGTATAATAGGCAAAATCAGAGGTGTGTTTTTTGAAATGATTTTATATTAATGATTCCCCATGTTGCACTTTTAATAAAGGGCAATATCTTGACTTGGAACTGACTCCCAGTATGAGTCTTAAAATGCTGTTAAGTTGGAATTAAGTCAGCAACTTGATTCACTGCTCAAGAAAGAAAAGTGTGGAAAAGAAGTTAGCAAGATTTCTTGAGTTTTTGATAGAGCTGTTGATCATAGCATTAAAGCTCTTGTCCATCAGATTCTAAGTACTAGGTCACATTCTTTGGGAACAAAAGTATGACTGGAATTCATGGAATTAAGTTAAACAAATGACAATTTGCTAAGGGATTACAGAGAAAAGCAAAAATAAAACTACTTGCATCAGTAATCACTCTTAGTTGTCTCAGAAAATCCATTCCATCTTTGATGGAAAAGGCATGCCACATCTTGACACATATCACATTGTAATGGCCAGAATTTGTGTTGGTCTTTTGTGTTGATCATGAAAACTGTCAAAGTGATTTAAGTGAACACTGTGACAGGAGAACCAACAGTTGGATATGAGATCTGTATGAGGAAAAACAAAGTTGGAGCCTTCTAAAATAATTAGAACAAGTATGGAAGGTGTGGAGAGACTTGTTAAAAGGAGCTTTGTGAAAAATTTTAAAGTTTAGGATATCAAGCATTTTTGAGTCTGCCTTTTTAAATTGTTGGATGATTTGTCTGGAAATGTTGCAGGTTTTTCTTGGAAGAAAAAATGTGAAACCGAAAGGATAATAGAATTTTTTTTTTTTTGCCAGATGCCCAATTCTAGTAATTTGTTGAATAATTTATATGTAAAATTCAATAAATACTGATGACTCAACATTGTAAATATTTACAGTGTAGTAGAACTCTTAAAGTCTATTCTGAGGGTTTGATTGACCTATTGAGTTTGTGGGGCTGGACTTTCCTGGAAGAAGCACTTTAGGAAAGTTTGTTGAATAATTCGTGCACTTTTGCAATTTACTTTTATCCAGGTCTACCTGAGACATTTTTTTTTCCTAAAGGAGATTGCATCCACTTTGATGTATTTACATTCTATTCAAGCTTGTTTGAAGATTTAGAACAGGAGACATATCTCCTTTTTTTTTTTTTATAAAGTTGTATTGTCTTTGGGCATTTGACTCTTAGATGTTCTATAATGATTTACTTTGCAAGTTGATAACTGAATCAGAGTGGAAATGATGGAAGTAAAACTCTATGAGTAAGGAAATCATTGTTTTAAAAATCTGTGATTGATAAAGCACATTAACATACTCCTTAAGGTTTCTGAATGAATGTGGATAAATGAGACATAGTGTTAAAACAGGTTAGAGGAACCATTCCCTATAGTAATTGGAATTTCAGTTATATTTTTACAAAATGTGAGTTGATATAAAAGCTATTTAAGGGCAGAATTCCATAATTACAAGGGTTTTGTATCCAGTGGTTCTCCAAAGTATGATCCTTAGTCCCAGTAATATCAGCATCACCTGGAATTTGTGTAAATTATCTAGATTGCTTTCTTATTCTTAAATTTAGAAATTATCTGCTTTCAGAGATACTCTGTGGTTTTGTTTTATTGTTTATAATTGTTAAACCTGTGTAGAATTTATTTTAAAGCATAACATAAGGTAAAGAAATACTTCTTTATGTGGATAGTGCTTTGGATTTTTATGTAAGCTCTGTCATTCTTAAAATAAAACTTTCAAGTTGTATTTGAAGAAAAGCACCATTGAAATCTTTTTAGTTCTGTAAGCTAATGGTTCTTGAAGTTTAAGGACAATAAAAGTTGACAAAGAATTGTTCATGACAGTATATTTTAGCAATGAAACAATAATCTCTTATCCGAAAAAATCTAAACTTTCTCATTAGAGTTAAAAGTTCAGACAACATTTGTGATTATCTTTCTGTGAGTACAGACAAAGCATTTGTATTTTTTGGAAATAGCATTTATTCATGAAGAAAATGATGACAGAAATCTTTTTAAACAGTGAGAAACTTCTAGACTCTTCAGACAGCATCGGGTTTTGAAAAAGACTTGTGCTTTGGCAGGAACCCAGGAAAGGAAGTGTCTGCATCTGCTACATTCTAGAAGCCTTCCCAAAATCATTGTAAGGCAGCCAAGAAAGCAGGGCATTTCACTACTGTGTGGTTCTGGAAGTATCTGGAAGTTTGCAGCAAATTTGAGGGAGGAGATTTAGGAGTTCTTCCAGAATGTCATTTTTTCTGGTGATCTATTTTTATTGAGATTCAAGTTACAGGGAAAATAGTGTTATTTTTCAGCTGGAATAGGGACCTTTCACTGTGGCCTCCACTCAGCCTGTTGGTTTAGGTAAATTCACACTGGAAATCAGAGGTGCCTATACAAAGAGAACAGTGTGACAAATTAGAATAACCAGTGGGAGCCTTTTACTGGGGCAAACAGTATTGTAATGGTGGTTTATTCTCCTGTAAGGTAATCAGAAGCATTTAAAGTTCATGTTTGGGTAGAGAAGGATAAAGAGAAGAGTGGTGGTAGGGCATGTGGGAAATCAAGTTAAAACCTTTATGTTGGTTAGTTGATATCCTCATCTGCTGTGAAGAATTTTCACTAGAAAAAACTCCTACCAGTGGCACAGAGAAACAGAAGGGCTTTGCTACCAGGATTAAAAAATAAAAAAATTCACAACTATGAACTTTTTTTTTCTTAATTTTTAGGCATCACCTACTTAATATTCATGATTCAGTACTATCAGAGTTATTTAATCATGTGTCCCTACATTTTCATTACCCCCAAATGCACAAGTTTTAATTGAATTTATTTAAAAATTTAAAACCATACAGAGAAAGATGGAACAAGTTAGGAATTTTCTTTCTTTCTTTGTTTCTTTCTTTTTTTTTTTTTTTTTTGTGGTGCTGAGGATTGAACCCAGGGACTTGTGCATGTGAGGCAAGCACTCTACCAACTGAGCTATATCCCCAGCCCACAAGTTAGGAATTTTAAGGATTAATTAGAAAGCTCTGAAATTTTTTTCCTTTAAAACATATTCTGACATCTTTAAAATATATTGGCAATATCTAATAAAGCATATCTTCTGGGAATATCATGGTTTTGATCTATATCACAGAGAAAACATATTTTAGGTTATATGAAGAGCCACTGCTATTCAGCTACTCTGATTGTATTATTAATTATTAAAAAAATTTAGATTAAAATTTTAAACATAAGTTATCAGGTAATAAAAAATATGTATTTTTTTCTCTAACATGAAATATCAAGGTAGTATTCTACATGAAAAATAAGAAGTTAACTATCATTAAATTATTTCATTAAATTATTATATCAATTTATAAGAATTTTTTCTTTTTCATTCTACTGTCTTTCCTATTCCTAGTCCCGCTCCCTTTTCCCCTTTGTTTAATCCACTGAGTTTATGATCATTAACATCAATTTGGGGTTAGAGCATTTGCCTTGCCTTGCAAGTGTGAGACATGAGTTTGATCTTCATCACTATATAAGAATAGATAAATAAAGGTATTATGTCCATTTACAGATTAAAAAAAATTCTTGGAATCTGGATTTTACTATGTAAATGGGAAGGATAAACAACATTTCCCTTCTTCCTTTTTTTTTTTTTTTTTTGGCAATGGTTTTATTTCTCTTGCAGGTGTGTGAACCTGTAAAATTAAGTCTTCCAAGATGATATGGTGTATTTTAATCATAGGGATTCTACTTCCCCAGTCTTTGGCCCATCCAGGCTTTTTTACTTCAATTGGTAAGTCTTAACTATATTTTGCATTTAAAATTTTCCACTTTTAAGTGTTTTTAAATTAGTAGAAACATATACAGTGCAGTTTCATGATAAATATTCTGATTAGAAGCTTATGAAAATTTAGAAAAGCATATCAAAGAAAATTACTGATTTCTTTTATCTAGCAAATAATTTAATGCATATAGTCTTTTGATGCATAGATAAACAAATATCCTACATATTGTTTTCTAATCTTTTTCCATTTAAAATCTACTGTGAATACATTATTTTTCTGCATCATAATTTTTATAGATCTTATTTAAAAGTATTATAAAAATAGCATATTGGTTAAAGTGTGAGGAAAAAAGTATAGTACACAGACTATAGTACATATCCCCATGTCCCCTTGCTCCCAGAATAATTCCTTAGAGTTTGAAATGTATCCTTTTATATTTTCATGTATATACTTTTAATTGCCTTAAATAAGGTGTTTGCCTTCATTCTGTTGACTTTTTGACCTTTATAGAATTGTAAGCTAAAACACAAATATTTATAATATTTGATTTCATCATATAAAATGATGAGTAATCTCAATCCCTTATAAATAACTAAAAATAGAATATTTGCAACCTTTTTAGTGTAGTTTCTGTTTAATTCTAGTCTTGAAAACAAAAGTGAGGAAGGAAGTGATAAAAAACAAACATTGATCCTTGGAAAGTAGTATTGTTTTGTAACAATTTTGTCAATGAAAAGACAATGTGCTAACACAGACAAGGCTTATAAAATTAAGTAGATTGAAAATTAAAATTGGAACACATGATTAGAATAAAGTGTGGGGCTTTATTTTGATTTACCTCCTTAATTTCTTTCTTTCTTTTCTTTTTATCTTGCTGGGGATAGAACCCAGAGCCTCTCTCATATACTAGGCAAGTGCTATAAAAAGGGAAAAGATGATCCTCTCTAACCTATCTCATTTATGCCAGTTAAATCTTCCCATAAAATGAAGCATTCTTAATCATTCTAAGCTTGTTCTAAAATATTTGTGTAGATGGACATGAGCAAAACCTTCTTCTTCTCTTTCCCTTATAGGTCAGATGACTGATTTGATCCATACTGAGAAAGATCTGGTAACTTCTCTGAAAGATTATATTAAGGCTGAAGAGGACAAATTAGAACAAATAAAAAAGTAAGTAGTGTGTTTTACTTATTAAGATTGACTCCAAACTGGATGTGCTGGCGCACACTTATAATCCCAGTGGCTTGCAAGGCTAAGGCAAGAGGATCCAAGGTTCAAAGCCAGCCTCAGAAACTTGGCAAGGCTCTGTCTCAGAATAAAAAAGGGTAGGGGATGTGGCTCAGTGGTTAAGCTCAGTGGTTCAATCCCTGGTACAAAACAAACAAACCTCCACCTATATGTTTTCTTTTTTTAAGCTAAAACTTTGAGTAGAAATAAAAACCATCTTTGAGTTTTAGAGAACAAGTTAAAATGGCTAAAGCAAGAGTATAGTGAACAAGGGTTAAAGCCTGGGCCCAGGTTTATGTGGAAGAACATGGATTGAGATGAGGATATATATGATGGGTAATGAGGAATTGACTGACCATTTTTCAAAATGGTGCCAAATATTTTCAAAATATCATCTATCCTTCTATTATTGCCCCAACCCCTAATGAAGCCACCTGGATAAAGTTCTCTTTATCCTTCATTCCTTCATTTTTGAGCCAATAGTGTTAAGTATAGTTAATATTATTTAATTGATGTAGTTTTTCTCAAATGCTAATTATCTTTAATTGACTCAGATTATAGTTAATCCTGACCTGAGAATTCCTGTTCTTTGTTCAATGAGTAGCTAAGTATTAAGGCTTTTGTTTTAAAACATAGCTTTTAGATATTGAATGTAAAACTCTGGCATTAGTTAAGCCAAGTTCAGTGGCTTACTTCCATAAACCCAGCTACTCCCGAGGTTGAGGCAGGACAGGAGGATTGCTTGGACCCAAGAGTTCTGGGTCAGCCTGGTCAACGTGGCAAGATGCCATCCCCACTCCACCCACCCACACAAAAAATTTTAGTGTAAGTTGATTTAAATGAACATGTAGCTGAATTTGGTTGAGCTTATCTGTACTTTGTAATCGTCAGTTATTTGGCCTTAAGGAGCTATAGGAAAATGAATTTTTTTTTTTTTTTTTTTTTTTTACTTGTACTAGAGGTATCAAATCTCAGCTTTTACTAAGGTAGGTTCTGTTTACTATTTGGAAAAAAACAGAACTAAACCATGAGGCTCAGTGGTAGAGCACTTGCCTAGCATGTGAGGGCACTGGGTTCGATCCTCAGTGCTGCAAATAAATAAATAAACAAACATACAATATCAACAACAAAAAACTAAACCAAAAATCTTTTACAGTTATATTTTGATTCTGCCAAGTTGGATTTACCCATAAGAACATTTTGCTTTTTAAAGAACCTTTATAATTTTACTTTAAAAACAAGTTTTTTGTTTCTTAATATTTTTAGTTGTAGATGGACTCAGTACTTTTATTTTATTTATATGTGGCGCTGAGGATCTAACCCAGTTCCTCACATGGGCTACGCAAGCATTATACCCCTGAGCTACAACCCCAGCCCAAAAAGAAGTTATAGTTTTAAGCCTCTAGTCTGTATTTTCAAGTGCTACTAAATTGTGTTTTTCCTTATTTGACTGTGTGTATACTCCATTTTTATGTTTTAACATCTGTAGATGGGCAGAGAAGTTAGATCAGCTAACTAGCACGGCAACAAAAGATCCAGAAGGATTTGTTGGGCATCCTGTAAATGCATTCAAGTTAATGAAACGACTCAACACTGAGTGGAGTGAGTTGGAGAATTTGATCCTTAAAGATATGTCAGATGGTAAGTCTGAGGAGTCTAATGAGGGGGGGAAAAAAAGGGTAAGGCAATATTTTCACCACCTATAGAAATGCCAAAATTTGTGATAAATTCAGTTCCTAGAACATCAATGATGTAAATGAAGTGAATTATTGCCCGACTCCATTTGGTTAGAACAGAGCTAATTTAGTTAAGATCTTGAATACTTTGATTTAAAAAATAGTAATTTATGCTACTAGTGACTAACACTGGTGATTTTGTTATGAAATCTACAGAAGTGAATAGATTATTTGGCAAATAGCATTTGGCATTTCTGAGGGTAATCGTTTATATTTAGGATTACTTTCAGACTTTAAAGATGTATATATAAATTTTTCAATTCTTAAAATATCAGGAGTGGTATCATAAAGAGAGTGTTAGTATGTTCTACCTATTATTTTGAGTTTAGGATTATTCTATTACTCAATATAGGCAATAAATTTAAAAAACTGAGACTACAAACACCAATAATGAAACAGTAAAATTGTAGTTGAAATTGTTCGGGTGTTTTAGATGTTTTAGTTACAGAAAACTTAGTCTAGAATTGCAGGAGGTAAAGGGATTATGCCTAGTACACAGTTAGGGGCTCATTTATTTGTTGAATGTAATAAGGTGGCCAAAAGAGGGAGCAAGAATGCTGAGCCAGCTGTATAGATAAAATATTCTAAGCTGGGCATGGTGGCACATACCTGTAATCCCAGCAGCTTGGAGGTGGAGGCAGGAGGAGTGTGTGAGTTCAAAGCCAGCTAAGCAACTCAGTGAGAGTTAATAATAATAAATAATCTCTAAATAAATTACAAAATAGGGCTGGGGATATGGCTCAGTGATTAAGTGCCCTTGAGTTTAATTCCCGGTACCCAGAGAAAAAGAAAAAAAAAATTTCTAAGAGAGCTGGTCTTAAATAAAAATACTCCCAAGATAGCCAGGAATGGTGATGCACATCTGTAATCCTAGCATTTGAGAGACTGAGGCAGGAGAACCACAGGTTTGAGACCTGTTTAGGTAACTTAGAAAGACCTCATCTCAAAACAAAAAACAAAAACAACACCCCCCCGCAAAAAACCAACCAAACAAAAAACTGCCCCAAACACTAGGGATATAGTTCAGTGGTAGGATGCTACTGGGTCCCATCCCCAGTACCACCGAAAAAAACAAACCAAGAAATCCTCCAGGAGTACTTACCAGTGTTTTAGGCAATGAAGTAAACTATATTATTCCTTTCTTAGGCACAGCTTTACATTCTGCAGTTTTCGTTACTCATAGTTTTAGAATACTAGATGGAAAATTCCAGAAATAAACAGTTTTAAATTTTGTGCCTTTCTTAGTAGTGTGATTAAATCTCATGCTGTCCTGTCCTGTTCCATCTGGGATAGGAATCATAGCTTTATCCAGTATATCCATGCTATATATGCTACCCAACCTTAGTCACTTAGTAATTCTCTTGGTTACCAGTTCATTGTCACAGTATCATAGTGCTTTGTGTTCAGATAACTCTTATTTTACTTAATGATGACCTCAAAGTGCAAGAGTAGTGATGACAGTTTGGATGTGCCAAAGAGAAGACATAAAATATTTTCTTTAAGTGAAAGTTATTTCTTTTAAGTGAAAGTTATTGACTTTATAGGAAAAAAAAAGCATGTACTGAAGTTGAAAAAATTGCACACAAAGTTACTAGGATCTATAGTAAAAATGAATTTTCCATGAAATTGTGAAGAAAAAGAAACATGGTTGTTTTATAGTTGCATCTCAAACTACAAAAGTGTGATATCATAAGTACTTGTTAAGATAGAAAAAGCATTAAATTTGTGTATATATGCATAGGAAAAACATAGTTTACATAGGTTTTTTGTTATACATGATTTCAGGCAATATTCAGTGTTAGAATGTCTCTTTATGTTTAGGGGACTACTGTATTATGCATAAGACCAGAAAGCTTGAAAAGTAATTGCAAGTACTTATGAATACTTCACTATGAGGGGAAATGTCTGTGATTATTTTCTTTGCTATATAATACCATGAGAACATTTAAAAAAATTTTTTTTAGTTGTAGATGGACACTATTTTTATTTCATTTATTTTTATGTGGTGCTGAGGATCAAACGTAGTCCCTCACCGCATGTGAGGCAAGCACTTTACCTCTGAGTCACAACCCCAGCCCCATGAGAACATTTTGAAAGAAATAACACCCACCTATCTCTCTCCACCCCCCTCATTCTATGCATAGCATGTTTACACAAACATAAACACACATATCATTCATTCTAAAGTAATGACCTGCAGTATACAAGGCTGGAAAAGAATATAATGACCTGTAGATTTTGGTGTTTTAATCTGTGGTAGTTATCTCATAATGTGCTATACACACACACACACACACACACACACATTGTGATCTTCTGTAAGACTTGTGAAATTTGTTTGTAAAATTCCATGTGGAAATTGTTTCTGAGGGATAGTCTTAAACTTTATATGAACTTTAGCCTTCTTCCAGCTAGTTGATATTTGTATATTTCCATTAACATAAAAATGCCTGATCTTTTGCTGACCAAAATACAAATAGTTGATTATAAGTTTTTTTTAAAAATATTTATTTTTTAGTTTTAGGTGGACACAATATCTTTATTTTATTTTTATATGGTGCTGAGAATCGAACCCAGTGCCTCACGCAGGCTAAGTGAGCGCGCTACCACTTGAACTACATCCCCAGCCCCTGATTAAAAGTTAATAAGAGAGAAATCTCATACCTATTTTTTATTTACAATGATGACATTTACATTATAAAAATTTTAAACTCATTGTTTTTGGTTTTGGTTTCTCAGAGTATTTAGCATCCATCCTTCTTAGGAGTTATATCATTATCAGTAATTGATTTGTTAGTTTTGAGTTTTTGCTATATTATTTATCAATCATCCTTAAGTTAAGGTTTTATATATCAAATCTTGATTGATTATCACTGTATTTGATAATTTAACATTTCTAAATATATTTTAGTATACTAACTTAACTGTTAATCTTAAATCTATAATTTTCTGTCCTCCAAAGAATCCCACTAAAATTTATGTTTACATGCTATATAACATGTGGTACAAGGAAGAAAACAGAGCACAAATTTTTTAAGAGCACAGATTTTACGTACCATCTGTTATCTGAAAGTTTTAATTTCTTGCCAAGGTATATCCTTTGCAAATTCATAAATATTTCATTTCTGAAGCTTAATGGAGGCACTTTTTGTTTTCCAGCCTGGCTGGTATTGTATTGTTGTTTTCTTGCAATTATGTGTTAGTTGATCTTTACCTACTCATATAATTTGTGCAGTTACCTCAAATAATTTAACCTTAGAAGACATTGGGAAGGTCGAACAAATTAGGGATATGTCAAATCTCATTCAGTGTATTTAATGTTTTCTTGATGAACACGTGAAACATTCATAGAATGGTAGAAAATGATAAAATTTTAAAAATCCTTGTAAAGACTCTTAGGAGTCTGTGAAGTTGTACATATTTTTTAACCTCCTTTTTTCCTATTTCAAGGCTTTATCTCTAACCTAACCATTCAGAGACAATACTTTCCTAATGATGAAGATCAGGTTGGGGCAGCCAAAGCTCTATTGCGTCTCCAGGACACTTACAATCTGGATACAGATACCATTTCAAAGGGAAATCTTCCAGGTAAGGTCATTCTTCCAGTCAATGTAATGTCTATCACCTGGTTGCTCTATTCAATCTACTAGGATAATGTTAATTTAAAAAGACTTGTATTTTAAGATTTTAAACTATAGTTTGTTTCATAACCTTTGAGAACAAAAGAACTGTCCCTTTCTCTAGGACTTAATAGTGGTGGATATTCTTCTAGCTTGTTACTGGGAAAGCTTATATTTATGGGAACTAACTTAAGTAGGCAATTTTAGTGTTTAGAAAAAGAAACAATCATATTTCTAGGTTAGAACATCTCTTACTAGAATGTTTTGTAAAACTGTAAGGGAATTGATAATCAAAGTTTATAGGCTTAATAATTAAGAGCCAAGATGTGTTGAGTATACACAAATATTATGGAACATCCTGTTTTCTAACCTTTTTGGCAAAGCTCTCCTTTTTTAAAGTTACATCTTATTTCATGATAATTTACTTTACTCACATTTTCTTTCAGTCAGAGGCTTACTACCATTACTTTTTCCTGTCATTGTCATCTGAAAAAAATAAATATGTTGCCTCTGTTCATACTGAAATTGGTTTTCTCAGGAAGGAAAAAACAATGGGATGAGTCGTTTGTCAAGATGCTTTGTAGCCAGGTCATTGGCACACTCCTGTAATCCCAGCGCCTCAGGAGGCTGAGACAGGAGGATCATGAGTTCAGAGCCAGCCTCAGCAACAGACACTAAGCACTCAGTGAGACCCTGTTTCTAAATAAAATACAAAATAGTCTGGGGATGTGGCTTAGTGGTTGAGCATCGCTGAGTTCAATCCCCAGTACCAAAAAAAAAAAAAAAAGTTATTTCTCTCGCTTCATTTGGGATAAAAGTATCAAGTAGTAAAGCTAAACAAGGTATAATATTAAGTAAAATTTGTTAAACTGGAATATAATTCCATTAACTCAAATTCCCCCAAATGTACAAAATTGCAAATTTATTGTTTCTGCTAATACTATATATTGTAACACTTTCAATAAGATTATAACTTTATTTTTAAAAATTGACTTCTGAAGGACTAGGGATGTAGCTCAGTGATAGAGTGCTTGACTAGCATACACAAGACCCTGGGTTTGATCCCCAGCACTGCCAAAAAAAAGAGTTCTGGTTTAAAATGCCACATTTAATTATTTAATATGTACCAGCTACTATGTTAGGAACTAAGCATACATAATGAACAAGAGAGAATTCTACCTTTGCCTTTCAGGGTGCTTATATTTTCAAGATATACTACAGTGAATGCATATACTACAGTAAATGCATACCATGGCAGCACATAACTGGAAACCTAATTCTGGACTTGATAAAGGAGGGTTAAGGAAGACTTCCTGGAGAAGACGACATTTTAAAAATTGAGATCTAACTGGGCATGGGGGTGCACGTCTCTAATCCCAGTGGCTTGAGATGTTGAGGCAGTAGGATTATGAGTTCAAAGCCAGACTCAACAACTTAGAAAGGCCCTTTTCTAAATAAAATATAAAAAGGCTGGGAATAAATACCCCTGGGTTCAATTCATAGTGCCCCCTCTCCCCCACCAAAAAAGAGATCTAATGGATAAAGCATTACCATGAAAATGGAAGAGGAAGGCAGAAGTGGTCATACCGAGGAAAAGTGTTCCATTCTGAGGGAACATACACAAAGGCTGAAAAGTCGAGCATGTCACATTCAGATAACTAACAAATTTGTATGGTTTAACAACATGAGTTTACCTCATGAGTGCATGAGGTGATTGTATTGTAACAATAAATTAGGATCTATTTATTTGTTTGCTTTTTTGTACTGGGGATTGAACCCTGGGACTCCTTTACTACAGAGCTATTTCCAGCCTTTTTTATTTTTATTTTTATTTTGAGACAGAGTCTCAAAATATTCAGTCTGATACTTATATTAATAAGTCATCCATGCCTCTTCCTTTGAACCAAAGGGATTTACAACTAATTTTTTATAGGCCTGATTCCAACTATTACCCTTTGTATGAAAGCTTTTTTATTTAAATTTTTTTTCAGTTGTTGATAGATCTTTATTTTATTTATTTATATGCAGTGCTGAGAAGTGAACCCAGTGCCTCACACATGCCAGGCAAGTGCACTACTGCTGAGCCCCAGCCCCAAGATTTTTTTTTTAAAGATGGACACAATCGAACCCAGTGCCTGAGGATTGAACCCAGTGCCTTATGTGTGAGGCAGGCATTTTACCGCTGAGCTATAACCCCAGCCCCTATATGAAAGCTTTTTAAGGTCTGTTTGGCTGTATAACTTTGCTCATTTCGTTTTTTCTCATTGTCGAGCCTATTTCTACCCTCATATTTACTACTTTGCAATGTCTTCTACTTTCAAAGCTGCACATCATTTATTTTCTTCTTTTAAGAATCTGATTCCTAGTTTCCTTTAATAATGGTAACTAGATCAAAAATAAGACC